>NC_044987.1:49338708-50080987 GCF_008728515.1 Papio anubis | reverse complement strand
TGCAAATGTGGAGTCTGAAAATGTTAGCTTCCTATTAAACAAATAAAAATATCAATTCTAGTCTGAATTTAAGCCTGGAGAAAGATACTTCTGAAAATTATGCACCTTTTGTTCTAATGTCTCTCTTTTTAAAAAATTTTCTCCACACATTGCTTCAATTCATCAGAAAATCAAAGCAAGAACACCTGGGAAATAATAGAGTATCAAAGAAGAAAACTAGTTGAAATTTCTAAAGACAAGATTCATAAAATAAAGTCCAGTTTATTTTAGTTAGAGAATAGGTTTGGTATACAGGAAAGACAATCGTTTTGATTCACTTTGGTTAATGTGAGTCTGTTCAGACTGTTTAGATAACATATTGACTTAAACGTACAAAGCTATATTTCAAGACAGTTCTGATTAAAGGATATTCTTTAAAGGCTCTAATAATATATCATGGACACTGAAGGAGAGAGAAGAGTCTTAATCATTTATGTATTCTTTGTCTTTAGCACATTTCCTGGCCTATGGTGGTAGATACTAAATTATATGTTTGTTGAATTATTTGAAATAAATCCACTTATTCTTTCTCTTCTGAGCCAAACATCTTTCAAAATGTATATTAAGTGGTAGTGTTTCCCATTTCTCCGTTTATTTTTAACATTTTCAGTTTCATAAATGTTGATGTTAATATTTCTATTAACTGGTTATACTTTCATGGTACATAGTATTTTTATTTGTATGGGCAAAAAGTAATCACTTTTTCTTGCTGAGACTACTTCTCTTTGCATATCTTTGCACACCTTTCCATTTTTAAACTTTTTTTTTTTTTTCTTTTGTTTAACTTTTATTTTAAGTTCAGGAGTACAAGAGCATGTTTGTTACATATGTAAATTTGTGTCACGGGGGTTTGTTGTACAGATTATTTCATCACCCAGGTATTAAGCGTAGTGCCCATTAGTTATTTTTCCTGATCCTCTCCCTCATCCCCGGCTCCACCTTCCACTAGGCCCCTGTGTGGTTGTTCCCCTCTATGGCTTCTCCACAGCAAAATAAACTATAAACAGAGTAAACAGACAATCTACAGAATGAGAGGAAATTTTTGCAAATATTCATCTAGCAAAGGTCTAATATCCAACATTTATAAGAAAGTTAAACAAATTTACAAGAAAAAGAAACGACCCCATATAAACGTGGGCAAAGGACATGAATAGACATTTCTCAAAATTAGACATACATGCAGCCAACAATCACATGAAAAAAAGCTCAATATCACTGATCATTAGAGAAATGCAAATCAAAACCACAATTAGATACCATCTAACACCACTAGGAATGGTTATTATAAAAACTTTGTGTTTTTTTAAAACATTATTTGCTTATTAAAAATAATGTAATATATGTACGTGGTAGAAAAATCCGAAAGGTATAAAGAATAAACAGAACAACTAAATTTTCTTCCCACATAGTTTCCCTCTCTGGGGCGACTACTGTTGTCAGTTACTTTTCAAGACATTGCAGATATTATCCATATTCTATGTATATATAAGTGTATTAGTCTGTTCTCACACTACCAATAAAGACATACCCAAGACTGGGCAATTTATAAAGGAAAAAAATAAATTGACTCACAATTCAGCATGGCCTGGGAGGCCTCAGGAAACTTACAATCATGTAAGTTTTTGTAACAAGAGGAAGCAAATACGTCCTTCTTCACATGATGTTAAGAATGAGAAGTGATGAATCAAAGGGAAAAGTTCCTGATAAAACCATTAGATCTTGTAAGAACTCACTCAATATCACTAGAACAACACGGAGGTAACTTCCCCCATGATTCAATTACCTCCGACCAGCTCCCCTGCCCCCATGAGACGTGGGCCTTATGGGAACTACAAGATGAGATTTGGGTGGGAACACAGCCAAAATATATCAATAAGCATATTATTTATTTGTTTTTTAAGACAAATGATATAACATTACTCATACTGCCCACAATGTGTAGGTAATTTAACAATATACACGGGATTTTGTTCAATTTCAGTACATTCATTTTATTCATTCAGTACCTTAAGTGCATTCATTCATTTAGTATACTAATTTCAGCTCCTCATTTTTAAAAAGCTGAATGGCATTATAGTATACCATATGGATGCAATAAAATTATTGTAGCTATTCTTCTTTTGTCATTCAAATTTTTCGGTTCGATTTTTGCAACTGGAAACACTGTTGCAATTAACATTGCCATTTCACTCATAGGCAGGTACATGTATAGGATAAATTCCTACAAGTAGAATCACTATGCCAAAGGGTTTAAGCAGTTATAAAATTAAAGATATTTTGGTATTGCTCTCCAAGAATATGGAACAATTTATACTCCACCAGCCTCTTTCAGCTCTCAGAAAGAGCCTCTTTTACCACACCTCCTAACACAGTGCATTGTCATAATTTTTGAATGTGGGAAATTTGATAACAACAGGCATCTTTTACTTTTAATTTGCAATTATTTTATTATGAATAAGACTGAACATTATACAAATGCATGATAGATTTACTGGGAATATCTTCTCCACTCTATGTCTTCCTGTTTTACTCTTTTAATGATATCATTTAATGAATAGAAGTTCCTAATTTTAATATGGGTCAATTTAACCAATTTCCTTTATAGTTTTATGCTTTCATTTTTAAAAATAAACATTTGTAGTTAAGTATAGAAATGCTTTTGGATGTTGATATGGTTTGGCTGTGTCCCTACCCAAATTTCATCTTGAATTGTAATTCCCACAATTCCCATGTATTATGGGAGGAAGCTGGTGGGCAGTGATTGAATTATGGGGACGGGTCTTTCCTGTGCTGTTCTTGTGCTACTGAATGAGTCTCATGAGATCTGACGGTTTTAAAAATGGGAGTTTCCCTGTACAAGCTCTCTTCTCTTGTTTGTTACCATGTGAGATGCACCTTTAACATTCCACCATGATTGTGAGGTCTCCCCAGCCACATGAAACTGTAAGTCCAATAACCAATTTCTTTTGTAAAATGCCCAGTCTCAGGTATCTCTTTATCAGCAGCATGAAAATGGACTAATACAGATGTAGGTTATGAAAAAGGGACACAACTGTTTTTTAAAGATAGATGTCCTGTTTTCCCAATATAACTTATTGAACAATCCATTTTTCCTACTCATTCAAATTGCCACCTTTATTATATGCTAAATTCCTTTATGTGTCTTGTGTATTTTCAGAATCTATAGGCTTTAACTTTGATATATCTTAATTTTTATTTTAATTATTATAACTTTGTATGATGTCTTAATAAATGGTAAGCCTGGACCTCTCATTATTGTTCTTTTTATAAATTTTCCTTGCTATTCTTGCTCATTAATTTTTCATACAAATTTAAAAATCATTTTCTTGCAGTTTTTGATATTTTTATTTAAAATTTTTAGTATAAAAGTAAAAATTGAATTTTTTTGATGTTGCATCTTCTTTTCCAATGGCACATTATGGTATTCCCTTATTACATGTCTCTTGGTAGCATTTGAAAGTTGCCTTTACATAGATCTTAAATGTTTATCAAGAAGTTTATTCTCTTCTTTTTAAGTTCCGAGGTACATGTGCAGGATGTGCAGGTTTGTTACATAGGTAAACATGTGTCATGGAGTACTATGCAACCATAAAAAGGAACGAGATCATGTCCTTTAGAGGGTCATGGATGGAATTGGAAGCCATTATCCTCAGCAAACTAAAGCAGGATCAGAAAACCAAACACCACATGTTCTCACTTATAAGTAGGAGCTGAACACTGAGAACACATAGACACATGGGGAAAAACAACACACGCTGGGGCCTATTGGGGGTGAGGTGCAGGGAGGGAGAGCGTCAGGAAAAATAGCTAATGCATGCTGGGCTTTACAAAGTTTATTCATAAGATATTTTTTGCTATGGTGGTAAATGATATATTTTCTGCCATTATATTTTTTAATTGATTATTGCTTATATATGGACATATATTTATATGTTATTGATTTCTATATTCTGATTTTAAACTTGGCCATCTTACTGAATTACTTTATTGTTTAAAATAATTTTTTGATGATTTCCTTTGGTTTATCATCATAAATATATTTTTTCTTCTTTTCAATTCACAATCAGATTTACATCTAACAGGATATAAATAACAGTTATGATGAAGGACATATTTTAGGAAATACTTTTATTTTAGGTTCTGAGGTATGTGTGCAAACAATTCCCTTCTGTCCTTGATTTATAGGTTAAACTCTGTCTCTTTCCATAACTCCCTTCCTTTCTCCCTCCTTTTCTTCTCCTTTTTTTTTTTTTTTTTAACAAGTTATGAGGACCAAGATCACACAGGGTTAATAGCATGAGCTCTGTAGCCAGACACCAGTGATTTGTGTCCTGGCTCTGTCATCATTTGTATGATTTTAGGCAAGTTACTAAACCTCCATAACTGCACATATAATAACAGTACCTATAGGGTTTCTTAAAGTACTAAAATATATATGCATAAAACAGAACATTGCCTAATACATAGCAGGTGCTTAATAGATTAGATTACAATAAGAGACTTCTTTCTGGTTTTGATTGTGGTATTCTTACAGAGTCATTAAATTTTTTCATCCTGCTCATGATTGGGCAGCTCAATTGGATATTCTGTTTGTTCTGATATAATGCATGTGACTGGTTTACCTTTGTCCTTTGTGCCTAGAATCAGTTTGTTTTCCCACCCAAGTTAAACTGGGAGTGGAGGTCTGGCTATGTTGTGTTCTGATCACATTCTGTGCCTGAGCAATAGCTGGCAAGGGAGTTGGAAGAGATCTCAGTAGAGGCTACAGGCAAGTGTGTCATTTTTCTTATAAGACCCACATTCTGCTAGCTTTTGAGATTTTGTTAAATGTCTTATACCAAGTTGCATCTAATTGGAGTAATTTCTCTAATTCGGGGTGTGGCTAGAGAACCTTTATTTCCACCAGAAAATATCAGCATAACTCACTTTACCCACTTTAGACTCTCTCAATCACAAGTTTCACCTACTCTTCGAAAAAGATAAGCCTGCTAGCTCAGTGTGCTCTTCTCTGGATTTAATGGTATCACTGAGAAGTCTTAGGATTGTGTCAATCACCAGTACAGTTTCAGGAGGGGAATGGGAGTCGGGTAGCATCTGAGCCTCTCTAAGCCTTTCTGCTACAACTTCCTTCTTTTAGTCACAGGTTTTTAAGTGTATTGCATTAAGTTGTACTTCACTGCTTCTTTTATCACTGTAGGCAAAATTTTCTAATGGTTTTGGTTGCTAATTTTCCCTAAGTTTTATTAATTTTGTAAGTTACCGAAGGAGAAAATAACCTGTTCTCATAATCTGGAAAACAGTTCTTTAGTAGTATACACATTGTGTTTCATGAAAAACTTTCCCTAAAGACATTATTTTTATATTTATCTTTCCGTTAGTTTTATAACCAGCCTTTCCTTATACCTGTGG
This sequence comes from Papio anubis, assembly GCF_008728515.1. Lineage (NCBI taxonomy): Eukaryota > Metazoa > Chordata > Mammalia > Primates > Cercopithecidae > Papio > Papio anubis. The sequence continues at coordinate 50,075,518 of NC_044987.1, read as the reverse complement.
TATTCACTTTTATATCTCTATGTGCTGGGTAACATATGCACTTGCCAAATTCCATCTTGTTTCTGATAATCCAATTTGTTTACCTTCACTCCCAAGTGAACAGCTATCACTAGGATTGGAAAACTTTCTCTCCAGAGTATTAAAGCAGAAACTGAAGCCTTGTTTAAAGTTTCCTAGAAAAAGCCTGGGCATATATTTATAGTATTGTCACATTTTACACACTATACTGTGACCACTATTTCCTTTGAGGGCACACCACGTTTCTATACCCAATTTTTAGTCTTGTCTTCAGAGCATGTTCAATTAATGCTTTGTTAAATATTAGTTTGGTGCAAAAGTAATTGTGTGCTTTTTGCTACTAAATGTAATGAGTGAAAATATATGAGTGAATTTGTGTATTGAGAGAGATCAGAATATTTGACATCTTAGAATTCTTGCACATCAAAATTATTATAATTTAAAAAATTGCTACCACATTCAGTTGATTCAAATAAATGAAACTATGAAGAATAAAATTTTCATCTGACTCTACTACTACTAAATCTCAATGACTATTTTTAGGTCCCTGGGAAGTAACTATTGAACTCTTGCTTCATGTGACTAATGGCTTATACTGAACAAATTATATGTATATACCTTCTTTCACCACGATAAAGCACTGACTCTTCCAGAAATGTGTCTAGTTTGTTTCCTGTGTCATTTTTACTCTTCCTTTTTCTTAGCTGCTATGTTTTCAGCCTTGACTAATAATTCTCAACCTTGCCTAATATCAACCTTTATTTTGCAATTTTTCAATTTTCAGTGAACTCAGTGGATCTCATAACTAGATAACCCGTAGAATCGTCCATGTTTAAAAATGCTTAAGTTGGCGTTCTTTACAGATATTAAAATAGATTTCATTTTATCTTTCCTAGTAAGTTTTCTTTTTGGGATAAAGCACCCAAAATATCTATCTACAATTGAGTTATGTTCGGAGACAAAGTCTATGTAGTACAGGATTTTGACTGACAGCTTAGTGGCATTAGGAGTCATGGTCTATGAATAAAAAGTACCGCAAGTTTTAATGTATTGGATCTCAGTGTTCCATAGAAGGAGAAAAATTTAATGGACATTGGTCCATGAGTTGAGGAACCAAAATGGGTTTAGTCAGGGATAATGAAGAATTTAGCATGAAGTCAGTATCAGTCAGCAGAGGAGGACTGCCTTATTTCAGTCTAGGTAAATACCAGTCTTCTAAGAAGAAAATTGGGAAAAAAGCCAAAACTTCTTTATTTATTGTCATTCCTTTAATTTAGCATTTACAACTTCCTGACCCAATATGTTTTTGAAATAAAATATTTATTGAGTGAATAGATGATTATTTTCTGCACATATTTCCTTTTAAAAAAGCAAACAAAAAGAACACTTAAAATTTAATTAGTTGCTGATACATACCTAATATCTCTAATGCTTATTTAAGTTAAGCAAGGATTTCCACTTAGGTCCTAGCTCCAAATCCCACACTCTTTTCATCAAATTGCTTTGCTGCTGGCCATAAATTTAAAGTTTTATAGTTGTATTTACCACAGCAACATTTTTTTTTTAAAGCTTACAAACAATTCCACGTAGGTAAATATATTTACCTTCAGTAAATATTCACGGCTCTTCACAGGGTTTGTTGTGTGAATGATGAAATTTTAAATGTTGAAAAACCTAAAGTACATTTAGTACGGTGCAATTATTTAAATCTGAAATTTTCATTATAAAAATAATTTTGACTTCAAAATTCTGTTAAAAAATTATAGATCAGCTTTAAACAGTGAATAAGAAAACTGTGAAAAGAAACAGTGGCCATGTTATCCCCAAAGGGCACATGAGAGGAGTGGCATCATTCATTAATTTCCATAAAGATTTAGCAAACGTAATCAAGTGATTAATTCTCTCATAATGTTGTATTATACAGAACAGTGGGAATTACAGTGGCAATATTTGTAGTTTATTCTTTCATATAAATGATTTGCTACACAATCTCAGGAGAGAAGTTGTTTACAGACATCATTATGAATATTGACCAAATATTAGCTTAGAGAAAGAGCCTTCCAATTCACAAGCATATGTCTTATATACAGAAATAATCAGAAATTAACAATGTGCATGCACAAGAAATTCTACAGAGAAGTACCTGAGAACAAGGTGAATTTATCAAATATGGTGTCCTTCATTTAATAATAATAGTAATAAAAAATTTGTTCGTTGGTGGACAGGAGAGTGGTAATTTAGCTACAAGTTATTTCTAAGAAGACTGTTTCCCTGGTTTAACACAAACAGTTCACCACTTTCTTTCTTATTCCATATATTTTATTCCAATAGACGGTTGCACTACATATATACTCAAGTAAATCTCCTTGTGCACCCAAGGGAACAATTGTGGTAATTCAAAAAGATTAAAAAAAAATTACCACTAAAAAGAAAATGTAGTGTTTTGAGACTTCATACCAAATAGTTAAATTTGCTATTTGTGCTTACTGAACAAACCATTGTTCAGCATGGCCTTTCACCCAAAACAGGTCCACCTACCACTAGGAACTTGACCCCAGGGCATGAACCTGAATAAAAAGTAAACTGTTTCCTGTATTCAGAGACGTTTTTGCACATGCATTAGAAAATGAATAAACACAGTAATTTACTCCATGGCAAGAAATAAGAAAAAGCATGATGTCCCTTGATACGTAAATGGCTGGGTGCCAGTAATCAAACCAGTTGTACAAACTGTGTTTTTAGTTTCTACCAGTGATCTGGTAAGATGCTTGGACATGAACAGCTGAATTTCAGGTAAGTAAAAACGTTGCTAACCTAAACATCCCCAAGTTATTATGGTTACAAGATAGAAAATCCAACTTGTTAAAGAAAAATCCAAACTATTGACAAAGCTATCCATGGACAGATCGGAGAAAAAAGAAGAATTTCAGTGCAGGCAGTCTCTGTACTAAGTGTGAAGAACAGTGCATTTTATTTTCAATTAAAATTTTAACTCATTCAGTGTTCACTGAGTACTTACATGCTCAATACTGACAGCTCTAGGCCTATCAATTAGCCAAATAACTAATTTCTGGAAATTTTCAGATGACTTCCTCACATCAAGACTGGATAGTTCACTTTGGCCATGTTGGCATCAGAAAGGAAAAAAAAAAACAGGAGCAGATGGAGGAGCAAGAACAGATCTGATAAAGGAAATGAGTATGATAAACAGAAAAGCTGGTAAAATTCATTTAAGTTAGATATTTAATAAATTCTCTGTCTATAATATCAGATGCAAGTCAAGTTGATATTTAGACAAGCTGGACACAAAATTTGTCATATAAGCTATAAAATACAAATAATCAATAATTAAGAAATTGTTTTTTAATTAAGTGGATTGGTAAACAATGTGCCCCCAAATGCCTCCAATTTCTTGTACAGACAATTTCTGTAAGGAGTGAAAAAAGGTAAGGTGCCAAAACATAGACTTCACTCATAAGGACTCTTCGCGGTTGTAAAATTGTCAGCTTCCATCTGAGCCATTCCTTTTTCCCTTGCCACACTGCTTTGATGGTTATGATCTATCTTGTGCTTCCCACGCATCTCTGCCCCAATTCCTCCATTTACTACTCAGAATTGGGTCACAGACAGGAGCTTGTACTTTCCTTTTAAGTGTCACTTAATGCTTCAAATTTAGTATTGGCCAGGGTAGATATCATTACATCAATGACTTAGGTCTTAGAATCAGCAGTTTCTTTATCTCCTTAATTTGGGTTGTTGATATCCATCCTTTTCATGCCCTATGGGTTACTTGACCCAACAAAAGAATGAACAAAAAAGGAAGAAATAAAGCACATCGGAAGTTCTTAGAAATGAAAGATTGCTTCTGATGGGATCAATTAGTGATAGCTTTGTGGAGAAGTTAACACTTAACTGGCCCTTGGGGGATGGATATGATGTCAGCAGATACTGGTCACAATAGTAAGAGAAGACATTCAAAGGTGGGACTGAAATGAACAAAGGCTTAGAGTCAGGAAAGTATGGCATATGTTTAAGAAATGGTACACAGGGCAGCTCACCTGCATCAGGAAATATGTGAAAGGGACAATAAAGAAGAGAAGACTGAAACCAAATGTTGTGGCTGGAGGAGAAAGAGATCATAGAATGCATAAAATGCTACTTACTGGCATTGATTTTTACCAGGGGAGAATCAAGAACAGTTCTGAATTTTTGGAAGATTGGTATAGAAGATATGTGTTGGTATGGAAGGGAGGGACCAGCAATGAAGCCTATTATAGTAGACCACATAAGATATCAAGACGATAGGAACATCATAATAATGGCAGCACAGATTTTAAAGAGAGGATTAATTATGTTGTAAGTGGTTTCCAAAAGGTATGATGCCTGATTTAACAAAGCAGCAAAGAAGACAGAACCAAAAGGAAAAAAAGGACATCCAAGGCCTTTTACTGTGGGTGACTAAGACAGTCACTTGTATAAATGGACATGTAAAAAGCAGGAGTAGGTCACATGGGTGAGAGACGAGTGATGGAAACTGGTGCTAAGGAGACATCATAAGGCTAGGTTTTAATATACTTGGAGCTATTTCTGCACATGGCATATACTGATACGGATGCCCAAACTAGGAAAACCAAAGAAAAAAACCTAAACATATATGTGCATTTTCATAAAGCATAGAGTTATATGACACATCATAACTCAAACCTGTTAGAAACAAATTTATATAGAGCTAAAGAAAAAATACGGCTGTGCATAACATATATGTGCATATACACATAGCAGCAATACATTTACATATATATGCACACATGCATGCATAAGCCAAATACGTATTGGTTCTATCTGGAATTGCTAAAATATTAAAAACTTTTAATAAATAGTCAATTCATTAATTCAACAAATATTCTAGTGCTTTTAAAGGACCTCCCCCCAATTTTTTCAATGTATCCACCTGACAAAGGTCTAATGTCCAGAATCTACAAAGAACTTAAACAAATTTACAAGAAAAAAACAACCACATTAAAAAGTGGGCAAAGGACATGAACAGACCCTTCTCAAAAGAAGACATATATGCAGCCAACAAATGTATGAAAAAAAACTCAACATCACTGATCATCAGAGAAATGCAAATTAAAACCACAATGAGATACCATCTCACACCAGCCAGAATGGCTATTAAAACAAAGTAAAACAAAAACAAGAACAAAACAACAAAAAACAAAAAACAACAGATGCTGGCAAGGTTGTGGAGAAAATGTAATGCTTTTACACTGTTGGTGGGAGTGTAAATTAGGTTAACCATTGTGGAAGACAGTGTGGAAATGGAATGCTTTTACACTGTTGGTGGGAGTGTAAATTAGGTTAACCATTGTGGAAGACAGTCCTCAAAGACCTAAAGGCGGAAGTACCATTTGACTCAGCAATCCCACTACTGGGTATATACCCAAAGAAATATAAATCATTCTATTATAAAGATGCATGCAGGTGTCTGTTCATTGCAGCACTATTCACAATAGCAAAGACATGGAATGAACCTAAATGCCCATCAATGATAGACTGGATAAAGAAATGTGGTACATATACACCATGGAATACTACACAGCCATAAAAAAGGAATGAGATCATGTCCTTTGCAGGGACATGGATGGAACTGGAAGCCATTATCATCAGCAAACTAATGCAGGAACAGAAAACCAAACACAGCATGTTCCCACTTATACGTGGGAGCTGAGCAATGAGAATACACGGACACATGGAAGGAAACAACACACACTGGGGTCAACACACACATTGGAGGGAGAGCAGGAGGAAGGGAGAGCATCAGGTATTAGGAAGAATAGTTATTGGATGCTGGGCTTCATAGCTAGGTGATGGGATGAGCTGTGTAGCCAACCACCATGACACACGTTTACCTGTGTAACAAACCTGCACATCTTGCACATGTAGCTCTGAATTTAAATTAAAAGTTGAAGAAAAAAAAGAACCTCTCATAGTATTTTATGTTAAATATTATATTAAATACAATCTAATCCTTTAATCCCTTGCATTAATGAGTTTTTGCTGCTTTTCTTTATTTCTCTTTCTGCCAATTATGATAAGAGTAAAAATATTATAAGTGTTTATTAAGAATTTACAGTTCTTATCCTGAAAATAACTCTGTGAATTACATATTTAGAGTATAACCATTTTGCAGGTGAGGAAAGTGAGTCATAAAGTGGTTCATATATTTGTTCTAGGCTCACGGCTGCTTGAAGATATCCAGGAACTTCTTCATTACACATATGTCTTCTTTAATGACTGAATTATGAACATTATAAATGTTCATTGGTATAGTGACTTCTACAGTTTGTGCATTTCATAGTTACCATTTTTCCTACATAAAACATAAACTTACAATCTTTACTACATTCTCATTTTACACTGATACAGGGCTCTGTAACGGCAAAAAGCATATATCTATAGAGAAATCAAAACAGAGTTTAAAACCATTTTAAAAAATAATGGAGGAGAATTGCTAAAATTTGTCACTACCTAGATTTAATCACTCTTTCAGTTTTTTATTAATGAGTAAGGTGGCTAAAATAAAGTCACAAGCAAGACAACCTTTGTATATCAATTAATAAAACTGTGGCTTTCACATTTTTGGCTTTCGAACTTAGCCTTCAGTCACCTATATGATTCCTAAGCAACAAGAGCATCTTAAAAGAAGTCATCTAATTTCTCCTATAGCTTCAGGCTTCTTTGACCCAGGCCATAGAAACAAACAATTTTGTACTTCTTTAATTATATATTAATAGCTCCTTGGAAGCTATGATTTTATGTGTTCTTGGGAAAGTCACTAGGAAGCCTTCTATAGTAAATCTATTTCCTGGAAACCCACATACACACTTTAGATTTTCTTCCTTTGCTTGATTTTTGGTTGCTTGGCAAGCCTAAATGGCTTTGCCTAGTAATTTCTTCCTACATATAATTACCTATTTTTTTCTCAATTGATTGCCCACATGCAGACACCCCAGGTGCTTGCAATGACCAAATCTCTAACTGTGATGTTAGCAAAGTTTTTACCTATTTTGAGAAAAGACATTCTAAGTCAGAATGAGTATCACCCAAATATCCATTACTGAAATATATGGCTATAAATCACCATTCAGATGATTGATTCCATCTGAGTGTTGGGAAGATTAGCTCGGCTATAAAGACAAAGTCACATACATCAAAGGTTATCTCAAATTAGTAATTTTTGCAATAGATGGAATCAATACAGAGTATGAAATTGAAAAACTGTAAATTTAATTTGCTACAAATCACTGTTTCACGGAATGTCTTAATGTTTTACCTATAGCATAGAAAGGAATAAATCTGTTTATCCTCTGTTCTGTGCAAAAACAAACACAATCCCCAATCTAAAAACATTCTGGGTATTAATAAGCTATAAAATCTATAAAATAGATTTATTAAATGCATTAACTCTTTAAAATAGCTGAAGTAGCCATAGTCATAATTTTTTATATTAAAGATTAATAAAAAGTTAAAAAGTCAATTTAAAAATATTTTCCCAAACCCAGATATTTCACACAATATAGTGAAAAATCAGTATATTAATTTAGCAGGGCTTTTAGACAGATTTTCTCCAGGTCTGCTTCCTTGAGATTTCCTCTTCAGATGCATCAGAGGTTCCCTCTCTCCGCAGAAATTCCTTCATAATCTTCCCCACCTCACAAATGGCACCCCACCTAAAAAACTGAACCTCACCCTTGAAACACCACCATCTATTTTACCAATAAAGGCATCAAGATAGCTCAAATCCATTCACCTTTTTCTCCTTCCTCCAAGCAACCCCTAACTGATCTCTGCTCTCACTTGTGCCCTCTTCAATTCATTTGCTTCATAGCAGTCAGAATGACCTTCTAAAAATTATGTATTTTATCATGTGTCACTCATGCTTAAAATATCACAGTAATTTCCCATTGCATTTCAATATAAACACAAATCTTCAAATATGGCCAACAAAGCTAAGTATGATCTGGCCCTTGATCATCTTGGCTGTATCTTTCATGTAATTAATGTTCATATTATTAGACTCCTAGAAGTTATCAAGATCTTTTTCTACACTATAGCCATCATACTCACATGCCTCTACTTCCGTCTGGGATGCTCTCTCCCACTCTTTACCTGGCTAAATGTCTATTTTAATTTATATTTCAAGGCTTAGCTTAAGTGGCATTTGCTGATAGAAGTCTCCTTTGATCCACTGTTTAATTGGCACCCCCTTAAAAATCTTTTAAATTTATTCCTAGTACTTTTCCCAATTTATATCACAGGCGTTTTCCCCACCAGGCTATAATCTCCTTGAGAGCAAGAACTATCTGAATTTTGTGAATCTCTATTGTCTGGATCTGTGCCAGGTGCATAGTAAACAATACATATTTGTTGAATAATTGAAGGACTACATTAATGTATATCTAGATAACTCTGTATTATATATACATAATTCAATCCAGTTAGCTCAGTTGGCTAGATTTTTGATGCTTACTATATTGTACCATGTGCTCAAGGAAGGGCAGATAAACTGTGCACATGTCAAGTTTTTTTTTTTTTTTTCTTTTACTTTAAGTTCTGGGATACATGTACAGAATGTGCATGTTTGTTACATAGGTATACATGTACCATGGTGGTTTGCTGCACCTATCAACCCGTCATCTAGGTTTTAAGCCCTGAATGCATTAAGTATCTGTCCTAATGCTCTCCCTCCCCTTCCCCCCAGCCCCTCAACAGGCCCTGGTGTGTGATGTTCCCTCCCTGTGTCCATGTGTTCTCATTGTTCAGCTCCCACGACCGAGACCATGTGGTGTTTGGTTTTCTGTTCCTGTGTTAGTTTGCTGAAAATTTTAGATTCTCTGGACCATTTTGTCTCTCCTAGTTATGATGAACCATATCTTCCACTTTGTTCCAATGAAATCATGGCTCAGGCTCCATGATAGAGCTGAGTTCATTTTGTCTTGCATTAAAGGTAGTTGACTTCACATGCATCTCTCCCATTTAAACTTTCTGAGGACAGAGACTACATCTCATTTATCTTCACTCCAGGGTGCATAAGAGTTTCCGTTGTATGAGTTAAACATTGGTAGGTATTCCCTTTACACATATTGTAATTCAAAAATGAAGAATTATAAGGCGCCAAGTGAAGTTAAGACCATGAGGTATCATCAGAGTTAGTGTAAAATCCAATTTTCTCTATTCAACTTACTCTGATTCAGCACTTGCTGTGTTTATGGTACTGGGAGAGGCATGAGGAATTTAAACAATGACTAAAATAGTTTTTCTGTAAATCAATAAGCTTTATATAGAGAAACAACTCCCCATCAGTGACCTCTGGACAGCAACAGTAGAAAGAAGTATGACTGACTCAGCATAACCCCAACAGGCCCAATTGACCTTTCACAAGAACCTGCTTTTTAGGGATGTAAAGTTATTTCTAACAGTTATCTGGTTCTCCTCATCTCAGTAGACCAAGTTCACTTGTAACCCCATCTCCCATACATTGTATACTTTAATTGGGTTATTGCCTAGGTATACCCAGTTGATTGATGCTCACTTCTCCCCATTTCCCCACTCCAGGTCCCACAGCAATTACTGCCCCACTCCAGGCTCAAGGAAGAAAGCAGCTCAGACTGAAGTAAACCAGCTGCAGCCCTAGTGTCAAAAATAAAAATCTAAAATATGTGTTCTTGATAAAATTAAGTTTTAGTCATCTATAGCCTTTAAGTGCTCTGCTGAGCAGCTGGAGGTCAAACAGTTGCTCAGCTAGCAGGTCTATAAATGCATGATGTTACTTTGCTGAGTGGTTAAAATTAGTATTTGTCTTAGGGCTATGCTGAATAATTACAGTTAATTGAATTATAGAAATTATAGAAATATAATATATATTTTTAATAGAAATAATGTATATGGCCATTTTGTTTGGCTTTAAAGCTCCTTGCAATATGCTTTTAGTAAATGTGAGGGTTGAAATTCTTTCATACCACTAGAGACTGTGGTATGAAAATGCTTCACTTTTTTTCTTTGTTCCCAGATTTAGTTCTATGATTTTAACGCATTTGAATTTAACCCATGAGGAATCTCTGAATATTTTCATTACATTACCAAACAATTGTTACAAAGTTTAAAACCATACGTAGTAAATAATAGTACAGATAACATGCATATACAGCTAATTTTTGTTGGTCAGTTAGTTTGTGCCAGGTCTTATTCTAAATACTTTTTGTGAATCAACTAATCTAATCCTCACAACATGTCTAGGGGCAAGTACTATTCTTATTTGCACTTTGTAGATGAGAAAATATGACCCAGAGAGGTTAAGCAATTTGCTCAAGGCCAAACAGCTAGTGAGCTACAGAGCCAAGGTACTAATCTAGACACTTTGGGCTGTAAAGTCTGCATCTTAACCACCAGGCTCTATTGCTTACCATGTGCCAGCTGTTGGTTAAATGCTTAATCCTCATAAACCCTATGGATTGATGCTACCATTGTGATCCCCATTTAATAATGAGGGAGTTGGTCCAACTAAGATGACTCTGCTAGCAAGTGGTTGAACGGTCCAACTAAGATGACTCTGCTAGCAAGTGGTTGAACCAGGCTTTTAAACTCAGTCCTGAGATCTTAAATATCACCCACTACTGCCTCCTAGAAGAGGTGGTAGGCTTATTTCTTCAATCTCAGATAGTATTAGAAATTAAATAGATTTTAAAGAAATGAGAAATGATTTACTCAAAGAGTACGGTGATTATCTGGTCATAATCATTTAAAATATTTAAATAATGTTAAGCTAATTATTAGATTTTTTCCAAAATATTAAATACTATTAAGTTACTACTTAATGTCATCATTCTGAAGAACAGAGTTCAAAGGATTATTCTTAAAAATTAGTATGAGCCAGGTACAGTGGCTCCCACCTGTAATCCCAGCACTTTGGGAGGCCAAAGCAGGATTACTTATGGCCAGGAGTTTAAGACCAGCCTGGGCAACAAAACAAGGCTCTGTCTCTACCAATAATAATAATAATAATAATAATAATAATAATAATAATAACGACCACATGCACTAGTGCATGCCTGTAGTCCCAGCTATTTGGGAGGCTGAGATGGGAGGATCACTTGAGCCCAGGAGCTTGAGGCTTCAGTGAGTCATGATCCTGCCATTGCACTGTAGCCTGGGCAACAGAGTGAGACCCTACCTCAAAACAAAACAAAACAAAAACCAAACAAACAAACATTAGTGTGGTAATTCATCTGTTGATGCAACTCCACAGAGTATCTATAATAATCTCAAGAGATACATGTACATTTCAAAAAAAATAAATAAATTTTAACTTATTTTGGCTATTGCAAGCATAAAATGTCATGTAACATTGGGTACAACACACAAGAATATAATCAAACTTTAAACATATCACAACATTATTAAAAAAATTGTTATATTAGTATAGATTATTTTAATTATTTTTATTACTATTTTGCTAAATGATTTACCATTTGTATCTGAAAAATTAGTATTAATATGCTAGCCAAGTTATCATCATCCAGTAAGATTCAGTATTTATAGAAAAATATAGATGACTGTTATTATTTTTGTTTATAAAGACGTTTCTACATAAATCTATCCTTTCTTTCTTATCTGAGTTCATATTTAGAGTACTGGTTTCCTTTACCCTTTGTAACCACTATTATAGCATTTTAAATCTCTTGGTAAGCCCTGAATGTCAGAGGTTAAAGAGTTCATCATACAAGTATGGTGGCATAAACTTTAGCCAGATGGTTTACCACTAGTATCTGTGAGTCATTTATATTTGTATTACCTTTAGGGCCTTTGAACAGTTTGATTTCCACAACGGTCTCCAAAATAGGTCGTCTTCTACGCACATACAGCCGAACGATAGACCCCGCTTCCTTGAGGGCTTCCACCGCTTTACTGTGGGAAACCTCTGACACATCAACCTCATTCACCCGCAAGATACAATCATTGACCCTGCAAGGAAGGAAAAGAGTCAAGATTCAGAAGTGGCTAGCAGGATTTCTTAAATAATATTATTATGTTTATCTGACCTTAAGAAGTGGGAAAGTAAAGAATCTAAGAAATGTTAAAATATTTACATTTGGAAGGATGCTTCAAATGAAGGAAATCTAAAAAATGTTAAACTCCTCAAGCCTCTTAGCCTTCTTCCCAGCCACTTTTTATTATACTACTGGTCAGGTCCCATCCTAAACTCCAGTCCACTTTGACTGGGACTGCTTCACATACGGCATAGTTAGAAGGGCATGTATTTTAAGACCTCTGTAAGTTATCATTATTTTAATTGGTTTGACTGAAAGTCACAATTTGAGTGGTTCTCAGAACTTATTACTATGACCTATATAGATATAACAAATATAACTATATAGACATAACAAATATAACTACAGACTAATTTTCTCAAATTTTTAATTTACTCGTTATAAAAGTAATAAATAATCATTTTCAAACACCTCACAAATATAAAAATGTAGAGAGAAGAAAAAATATACTTGACTCAATCATCTAAAATAAACCTATTAGGTCGGGTGCGGTGGCTCACGCCTGTAATCCCAGCACTTTGGGAGGCCAAGGTGGTTGGATCACCTGAGGTCAGGGGTTCAAGACCAGCCCAGTCTGACCAATATGGTGAAAACCCATCTCTACTAAAAATACAAAAATTAGCTGGACATGGTGGCGTGTGCCTGTAGTTACAGCTACTTGGGAGGCTGAGAAAGGAGAATTGCTTGAATCCCGGGGGTGCAGCTTGCAGTGAGCCAAGATCACGCCATTATACTCCAGCCTGGGAGACAAAGCGAGACTCCATCTCAAAAAAAGAAAATAATAATAATAATAATAATAATAAATTAAATTAAATTAAATAAACCTGTTAGCTTTCTGGCAAATTATCTTCCAGTGTTTCCTCACCCTCCTCTCCACCTCAATTCATCTTATAATGTTATAAATACTGAAGTTCAGATTTACAAAGTTCAAGGAGAACCTCAGACAATCCTATTCCTAGGTGCTTACTTTGAAAACTAAGAACCGCAACAAATTCTACATCAAACTTCCCTCTTTTTTTTTTTCATTTTCACATGGAAAGGAATAATTTGACATTTCCATAAACCATTCCAGGTAATTTAAAGTTATGTGGCCATCGACTCTAGATATATTTTATTTTCATGATAATAATTAGTGATAACATTAATAATGGTTAAGAGCACAGGGCTTGAGACTACAAAAATTTCTTTGCTTCACTCTGCATATCCATTCTAGTGTCCCCAATCTCAGATCACCACGTTGCTCAGAGTCAAAAATGAGAGGCCTCCCTTGCTTGATGCTTCTTTTCCCCCACCACCACAAAGTCAGTTCTACCTGCAAGTATAGCCTCAGTCCATCCAGTTTCTTCATCTTCATTGCTACCACCCTGGTTGAAGTCAACATCATCTCTCACATGAATCACCTACACAAACGCCTGTCTAGCCTTCTTGGATTCTCTCTTGTTATCTTTCCATCCATTCACTACACAGTGGCCAGAGTACAGTGAACATGGCTGGTTTGCTTACTCAACTGTCATTCCCCACTTCCTCCTTCCAACCGTGTTCAGTTTTGTTCAGGGGATCTTTCCTTAGCAAATATTTGTTTAACAAGTGAAAGAATAAGACTAAGTTCAATGATTGGGTCCTCCATTTTTTAAGTTTGTAACCATAGTTGATTTCCTTAGCCTCTCTAAGCCTTATCATATTCTCATCTGTAAATTGGATGTAATAGTAATATCTATCAGGAAGGCTTTTGGGGAAGATTAAATGAGATAAGGCACATATAAGCACTTAGTACATACCCTGTTATGTAATGAACACCTAATAAATGTTTGTTATTGATAGCAGTGCAATATTTGTTGATTTATAATATTCTCAACTATTGGATCCTTCCTATAACTTTGTGGAATAAAACTTATTATCTACATTATAGAAATGAGAAGACTTCCAAGTGATTAAGTCCTCTGTTTAAAGCTGTCAGCAATTTGAGCAGAGACTGGATTTAATTTCAGGTCTTCCTATTTCAAAATTTGAGCTTTTTCCTCTTAGGACCATATACATCTAATGTGATGAATAGTTTCGTGTATGTCGTGTATATCAATGCAAAATGATGACTACCATGGTAATATTAGATGAAAAGTATGGGAAGAATTTTGTATCTGTTTTTGTCCATAACTTTTCTGTACCTATTTAGTTATGGGAACCCTTGCCTCAGTAAGAACACAGAGCAGTCTCAAAATCTTGAGATGGAATACTTCACTTCCTAAGATTCGGCAATGTCATTTCATCATAACAGATGCTATGGCTTTAACAGATTTACACATACATTTCCTCTCTGATTGACAAAAAAGAAAAAAAAAAAGAAAAAAAAAGGGAAACTACCAATTAAAATAGTTTTGAGAATGTAGGCATCCTGGGTGCCAGCTGCCCTGCAGCAGCTGGTCCTTTGAGAGTGGGTAATTTTGCCATCTCATGATAATGCAAAACATAATGTTTACCATCACCCTATGCTCAGAATACTAATTATATCTTAAAACACTGCTTTTCATAGAAGGGAGTGGCTGACATTAAAAAAAATTCTGGAGTCTATATCTATTCAAGCTCTATTTTTTTTCCTTTTGTATACAGTGGGATCCTTAATTGTCAATTGCTGGTGTGAGAAAATCATAGCCTAAATCAGATGTTCATTCCTGAATATGTGGATCAAGTAGGCAGCTTTAGGACTAGCAGTCAGGTGGCCTGGATTTGAGTCCCAGTTCTTTATCATCTGTGGGACCATGGTGAGGCCACTTTATCTTTTTGGACTTCAGTATCCCATAAAAAGAGAGAGAGCATGTCCAGAGTCAGTGAGAACAGTAACTGTACTGTATAGTACTATGCAGGAGAGTACCCATAGCTGATGTGTGGAGATGTATACATTGTAACATATCATAGATCTGAAAGTTCTTGCTATTTAGTAGATCAAAGATATGCTCAAGTAACTGTTTCAATGTCAACAGAATGGAAATTCAAACTTTTAAAGGAAATACTATGTGCAATATCAGCCAGTCATTTCACTTATTTGTTCTTACTCAAACACTTAATAAAGTATGGATCCCCATTTTATAGACAGTGGAATTTTACTGACAAGGTCAAAGTGTTGGTGAAAACAGGGACATAATTTCAACCTGTTTTTACTTTTTCTAGAGCTTCTACTGATACAAAGATACTCAGATACTCAGAGTTGATTGTTTATTTTTTTTTTTAATAGTGGTGTTTGTAGGGGAGGTGGGGTAGTTTACATTCAAATTCTCAAAATAGAGAGGAAAGTATGTCAGACCAAACTAGGGCACTCAACTTCCCTTCCTCCCAGAAACTTGAAATAGATTTTGGCTAGAGGGTCATAGCTATTTAAAATTAATTTGCTCTCTTTACCAGTTTATTTACTTTGTGAGTAAAGCCTCCACCTGTATTCATTTTGAAGCATATAAGTACATAATTAGCTTCAAAGTCAAGGAATACTTTGTCACAGTAACAAATGCAGGGTTTATCATACTTCTGAGGGACATTGGTTTACGAAGCCATGAGTTCAAGACCAGCCTGGGCAACAAAAGTGATACCCCATCTCTAAAAATCAAAATGTTGTTTACATATACAGACTTACTCCCCAATCTCACTCTACCAATCAAATTAAGTTGACAGTTTCACTCTTAGTACTTGATGTTACACACATAAGTCTACAGTATTCATCTGCAGCAATTTCACCTTGTAAACTAGAATTGTCTGCAATATCAACAGATTAATTTTAATATTCTTTCTAGAATTTCCTTTAGAAATTTTGGTGCATTCCTTGCCAAAAATATTTTAGAAACAAAAAAGATAGTCTATCATTAGCCCGTATTCACAGAGTCACATCTACATTTTGCACTGAATCAAGTATTTTCTAACATGGTACAGCATCACTGAAAAGTAAAATAATACTTACTGAATTATTTGTTCCACTTTGACAATATAATTTAAAGTAACAAGCAAAATCTACTCTGTCAAGGTACTAAAATATTTTCTGCCATTGAAATAAGATTTGTGATTTTACACATTTTTAAGTATGTTAACTCATTTAAAATGATCACCAAGTCACAGATAGTGTTAAAACTTAAAAAAATTCCCATATATGATGCATAAAACACACTGGAAGGAAAGATAGAGAAGTTTTAATTTGGGTCCTTTGTGGGTATGGAGATTATGAGTGCTTTAAAAAGCACATTTCTACTTTCATGTTTTTTTCAATTAGACATATATCACAGCAGAGAACCTAACAACATGGGCTTTAGCGGCTTGGTCACAGCCAGATAGATCTGGGATCTCACCACAACTCTGAAACTTGGGAGTTCTGTGACTACAGACAAGTCACTTGATATCTCAAAGCCTCAGTTTTTTCATCTGAAAATAGGGATAATGAGATTGTTATTGATTGATTGTTATTGTTATTGAGAGAATGCATGTGAAATACATAGCATAGTGCCTGAAAAACAGTAAGCATCAAAAATGTTAGCTATCATTATGAAAAAGAGACAAGAAACATTTGCTTAAGAGAATATATAAAGAGACTATAGTGAAGAAAAAATATTAAAGGGGGAGAAAGAAAGAGCTATGGTCAAGATGCTGAAAGTGTTTTTAAAATTTTGTATAAGAAAGGGAGGAAGAGAAGAGATGAATGGGATTTTCAGGAAGAAAAATATAAAAATAGAGCTTTTACAGCAAGGTACTGGTACAAAAACAGACACATAGACCACTGGAACAGAATAGGGAGCCTAGAAACAATGCTGCACACCTACAGCCACCTGATTTTCAACAACATTGACAAGAACAAGCAATGGCAAAAGGACTCTTTATTCAATAAATGGTGCTGAAATAACTGGATAGTCATATGCAGAAGATTGCAATTGGACCCCTTCCTTAAACCATCTATAAAAATAATCTCAAGATGGATTAAAGACTTAAACATAAAACCTAAAAATATAAAAACCCTGGAAGATAACCAAGGAAATATTATTTTGGACAGAGGACCTGGCAAATATTTCATGGTGAAGATGCCAAAAGCAATTACAACAAAACCAAAAATTGACAAATGGGACCTAATTAAAGTAAAGAGCTTCTGCACAGCTAAAGAAACCATCAACAGAGTAAACAGACTACCTACTGAATGGGAGAAAATATTTGCAAGCTATTCATTCAACAAAGGTCTCATATCCAGAATCCATAAAGAATTAAATTTACAAGCAAAAAACAAACACCACCATTAAAAAGCGCATAAAGAACATGAACAGACACAAAAGAAGAAGCAGACATGGCCGGCAAGCATAAGAAAAAATGCTCAACGTTACTAATCATTAGAGAAATGCAAATCAAAACCACAATGGGGTAACATCTCACACCAACCTGAATGACTATTATTAAAAAGGCAAAAAAATAACAGATGCTGGCAACGTTGTGAAGAAAAGGGAATGCTTATACAGTGCTGGTGGGAATGTAAATTAGTTCAGCCATTGTGGAAAGGAGTTTGGGGATTTCTCAAGAACTTAAAACAAAATTACCATTCAACCTAGCAATCCCACTATTGGGTATTATATCCAAAGGAATATAAATTATTCTACCATTAAGATATGTGCACACATGTGTTCAACACAGCACTATTCATGATAGCAAAGAGATAGACTCAATCTAAATGTCCATCAACAGCAGACTGGATTTTTAAAAATGTGGTACATATACACAATGGAATACTATACAGCCATAAAAATAATGAGATCATGTCCTTTACGGCAACACAGATGGATTTGCAGGCCATTATCGTAAGCAAACTAACACAAGAACAGAAAGCCAAATACTTCACGTTCTCACTTATATAAGTGGGAGCTAATCTTGGAGTACATGTGGACACAAAGAGGGGAGCAACAGATACTGGATCCTACTTGAGAGTGGAAGTTGGGATGAAGGTGAGCGTTGAAAACCTAACTATCAGGTGTTATGCTTATTACAGGTTTCAGAATAAGCTATATACCAAACCCCTATGACATGCAATTCACCTATATAACAACCACGCACATGTATCCCTGAAACTAAAATAAAAGTTTAAAAAAAGAAAAAAATAATAAATGCATATTCACCTAAACATTAGGGCTTTAAATAAGTCTTGTTTGATGAAGTACAATGTAATTTCCTTTTCATATTTCCCTTCCCTTGCCCACAGTAAAACTTATAGTTGTTTTGATATACAAACTTAGCTTTTATGGAAGCCTTGGTTAAAGATTCTGATCAGCACACTTAATTCAACTCAACCACAACTAACTGCATTCAGACCTCCTTAAGTTTTTATTCAAAAGTAGGTGTTTGGGGCCGGGCGCCGTGGCTTACTCCTATAATCCCAGCACTTTGGGAGACTGAGGCAGGTGGATCACCTGAGGTCAGGAGTTTGCGGCCAGCCTGGCCAACATAACGAAATCCTGTTTCTGCTAAAAATACAAAAAATTAGCCAGGTATGGTGGCAGGCGCCTGTAATCCCAGCTACTAAGGAGGCTGAGGCAGGAGAATCACTTGAACCTGGGCGGCAGAGGTTGCAGTGAGCTGAGATTGCGCCACCGTACTCCAGCCTGGGCAAAAAGAGCAAAACTCCACGTCAAAAAAAAAAAAAAAAAAAAAAAAAAAAGTAAAAAAAGGTAGATGTTAGGTCACAGGGTCTGAAACAACTTTGCAGTAGCTATTAGTTATTGAAGAATGTCCCCTAATTACCTTGCACTTTACTGTTTCTATCAGTAGTATTCTTTCTTCAAGTAAATGAATTAATTCCAGACCAAAGGGCCACATCATGAAGAAACCTGATCAATGTTTAATGTGTTGCATGAAGTGTAAAAACGCATGATCAGATTTTTAAAAACCACTGGCTAGGGAATTAGACTGCATGCACTTAAAGATAACAATCAATCACTTAAAAAATTTTCACCCCCTGTAATCCCAGGGCTCTGGGAGGCCAAGGAGGGAGTATCACGAGGTCAGGTTTTCGAGACCAACCAGGCCAACAATGGTGAAACCCCATCTCCACTAAAAATACAAAAAATTAGCCAGGCATGGTGGCAGGCACCTGTAATCCCAGCTACTAGGGAGACTGAGGCAGGAAATTGCTTGAACATGGGAGGTGGAGGTTGCTGTGAGCCAAGACCACGCCACCGCACAGCACTCCATCCTGGGCAACAGAGCGAGACACCAACTCCACACAAAACAAAACAAAACAAAACAAAAATCTCAGAATCTATTTAGAAGGAGTAACTCCACACATTTTATGTCAATTATAATGAGAACAGAAGTAATGAAAAGGGTCTTGTTTTTCTTCTATTCCTGAAGTCATTAAAAGTAGGTTATGAACAAATAAATAGAAGCCAAAACCTTATTAAGAAAAGACAAGTAGTTTATGCTCACAGAGAGAAGGAGAAAATAATACACCCCCCACCACACTCACACACATACACAGACTGACTCAAATGACTTCAAATCATGATGGCCTGCCATAATATATATACTTAATTATGCCTGCCTGTTACCTTACTCTTCCTTTTATGAATCATACGGAAGTGTTACTGGGGATCTTTAAAGTCCATCACCAGTTAAGTTTCTTCCTTGTTGAAACTTCTCACCCTAATGATCTATATATTTCATTGACCTCATTAGGTGCTATTAGTTTATTAAAACTAAAAAGCAAAAGAACAAAAATCAGCATAATTTAGCATTTTTCCAAGAAAGGAAGAGGAATGTTTTAGAGGCATCTGATATGTGCCAATGTAGTAATATCTACTAGACTTTTTTTCCAACAAACATTCACATGGTTGTAGGAGGAGTGACAAGCATTTACAGCTTAACCTGGTTCACTTGTCAAGTCTGGCCAGTCCCTGCTTTTGGGAATGTGGAAATGAAACCATGAGATTCAGAGATTCTATGTGAACAGAATAAATAGAAACTTGAGAGTTTAATATTAAAGGCCATTTTCTTCCATGTTGACTGTAAAATTTCAAAAGACTATCTGCAAAAAGATGGGGAATAAAGTAGATCTACAGGAAGAAGTAAGGGCTTTGGACAGAAGGTGGAATTCCTCTAATGCCTGAGAGTGTGTCAGTCCATGGCTATTCTTCCCAGTGCTTAATTGTCCAGCTTGAAAAGATACTTCAAATGTTCTTCTAATTAATTCTCTCTTTTGATTATGTAAGCTGGTGGGTCTTTTACTTGCCAACCAATATTTCTGATTAATATAGGCAGACTTTGTGGCCAGCACTTTACATGTGTTGCCTCCCTTAGCTCATTCCTATTTCCCTTTTATAACTTAATTCAAGCTTATCTCATCTTCTAGGATGCCATCTTTGGCCCAGTTAGTTGCTCCAGTGTTCCTCTACTAGGTAGTTAGTAAAAAATAGTAATAGAGTTGCCAGACTTAGCAAATAAAAATACAAGACAATCAGTTGAATTTCAATTTCAGATAAACATTAGTAATTATTATTTAGATAAACAAATACATTTTAGTATAACTATGTTCCATTGAAATTCAAAGTTAACTAGGAATTCAAATTTATAAAAATACAGTATTTATAAAAGCACTCATTATACTGAGTTTATTTGTTTTATTCGAATAGCGTAATGCCTAGCACATAGTGGGAAAAGTATGTATTATATACTATGTTATATAGTCTTTAATGTAAATAGAAACACTGAAAAGTAGATATTGTTGCCTTCATTTCACAGTAGAAACTAAAGCTGAAAGAGGTTTGTAATGACAGGGAAATGATGTCTAGGAAATCTCAAAGTTCATGCCCTATACCATCTACACCCCTCTGGTTTGTTAAAATTATTTTGTGACTTATTTAAGGATTGATCCCAGTTGCCCACCGTCAGTTGGGTACAGGACCATCCTGTAAACCAGTAGAGCAAAGCCAAGTAACAAAATCTAGATCAATATTTCTCAGACTTTGGGCAGGGCTTGTTAAACCATAGATTACCACTGAGCTTCCCCCTCAGAGGTGCTGATTTGGTAGGTCTAGAGCAGGAGAGAAGATTCACATTTCTGACACGTTCCTAGGTGATCCTGGTAATACTGGACTGAGACCATACTCCAAAAACCACTGCTCTAGGTTTTGAAGGGTCATTCTACTTGGCTCATGTATGATTTATTCCAAAATAAACAGAAATACTCAATCTTTTGTAGATCCAACTGAGTATGTGATAAAAGTTCTGAGCTCTGACTCCAAACCCAACCCCACAATTTGCAGCTTTTCCTTATATGGAACAAAGTCTCTAAGGGAACTTGGACCAGGAGACCACAGCTGCCATAATGTGTAAGGCTGTGGACATGCAAACCATTTTCCAGCACTCATTTTCTATCTGAAACTCTTTTACTGACTCCCTTCCTTCAGCTAAGACCAACTGATAGCCACTTCATTCCACATTTTAAAAATAGGGCTTCTGCTCTCATCTCTAATTCTGAATGAGAGTAACTCGGGTTTATGATCCATAGAAGCCATCTCCTACAGTGAATGTACTGTTTTTCCTCTCTCTATTTGCCACTTCATTTCCCTTATATAAAATGCTTGCAGGATTCTCTGCAGCTGTCATCTGGGAAGCATCACAGCTTTCCACAATGGGGACAGAAATTGCTATTTCAGCATCAGTGATTGGTCTTTTGGCACTTTCCTGGAAAAGCATAGAGGCCAGTGAACAAATTTCAAGCTAGGCTACTTAATGCGTACAACATGGAAAAGAGACATTGAATAGAAATTCCAAAGTGAGAGGGTCATGGGACTGCTCAGTTCAATATTGTGTCCACTGACAGGACTGCTTGTCAACTTTCAAGAGACCAGGTGCTGGTATCTACCACCTGGATTACTGCAGTAGCTTCCTAGCTAGTTTTCCTGATGCCAGGCTAATTGGCCCCTCTACATTTCATTCAAACACACAAAACGAGGTTCAACTTCCTAAAGCAACCCTTTTATCATTTCATTTCCCCTCTAAATTCATCGAGAGATTTGTAACATGTATAAAATTAAAACTGTGTTTAGTCTTTGTATTACCAATGTCTGGTACACAGTTGTCATATAACAAAAAATTAGCTTCATTGTATGACTTCTAAACCAACCCCCTTTTTATACCTCTCACTGCCTGCTCCAGTCAGGCCACTATATTTTATTTTATGTTGCTTTCTGTCTCTCAAATGTTCAACCAAAGCTAGCCTCATTCAAAGGCAAGTTCACACTCCACAGCCTCATGAAATGTTTCCAAATCGCTCAAGGCTTTATTGTCCATAATGTCCTAATTGCAAATACATGGCAGATTCTTATCAAAAAACTGTAGATTTATTTGTTACCCCCATAGAACCTAAAATAGTGAGTACTACACATTAAGAAATACATTTAACAATGCTGGATTTGATTTCCGATTTTCCTCTACTCAAATCTGCTCCAATCCCAGAAATACATGTAGATCAACATAAGTGGAATTCATAATTGTACATTTTCTCATTCAAATTCAATTTGGCATTATATTGATGAACATTTCAGTGAAAAGTTGAGAACAACAAGGAGGATGGCATGGTGGGAAGAACACTGGGTTATAAGCTAGATATGATCCTAATCCTGGGTTTCTGCCACTTTCCAGTTCAAGTCAATACATATTTTTTTTCTCTGTGTGTTTGAGTACAGTGATCTTAAAATTCTCTTCTAGCTCTGGTGTTCTGTAAACCTAAATTCAAGGTCAACCCAGCCTGGCACCTATCTTTACTTGGAAGTTGATAGTATATCTCAAATGGAGCAGAGTCTGAAATTAATCTTATCTCTTCCCCACAGACAACCCTTTACTTCACTTTTAATTCTCTATCAAGACAAATAATTCCATCACCAGAAAGGGAGGACTTTTCCTTCTCTTTTAGTCACACATCCAATCTATCACATTTTTAACATATTTTTCTTTAAAACTTTTTCGTTTTTACTTAGTTACTTTGTGTTTGTTTATTTGTTTATTTATTTATTTATTTTGAGAAGGGTCTCGTTCTGTCGCCCTGGCTGTAGTGCAGTGGCACGATCACAACTCACTGAAACCTTTGCCTTCCAGGCTCAAGCTGCCTCCTACCTCAGCCTCCCAAGTGGTTGGAACTACAGGCATACACCATCACACTGGCTTTTTTTTTTTTTTTTTTTTGTATTTTTTGTAGAGACGGGGTTTTGCCATCTTGCCCAGGCTGGTCACAAACTCCTGAGCTCAAGTGATCCACCCGCCTCAGCCTCCCAAAGTGCTGGGATTACAGGTGCAAGCTACTGCACCTGGCCTAAACCTTTTTATTTTTAAAGATGGGGGTCTTGCTCTGTAGCCCAGGTTGAAGTTCAGTGGCAGGATCATAGCTCAGTTCAGCCTTGAACTCCTGGGCTCAAGTATACTCCTGTCTCAGCCTCCTGAGTACATCCTTTTCTTTTACTCTCATTTATTCTACCTAATTCTAGCCCTTATTGTCAATCACCTAGATTCTGGGGAAAAAAGTTGTAACTAGTCTTCTTGCCTCCAGTTTTTTCCCCTCTATTCCATCTTCCAACTTATTGCCACAATGGTGTTATTGAAATATAAGCCTGAATGTTTTATCTCATATTTAATGGTCCTCAATTGCTCTCCATTGTCTACATTTAAAAAATCCAAGCAAAGAAGCCCTTTATTGAAATGAAATCTTACTTAGAAGTCACACAATGTATAATTATTTATATATAACAAATAGAGGCAGAATTTTTGTGATTTCTGCAGCAGAGAGGAAAAGAGAATCAGAGCCCAGCCTGCTGCCTCATTCATGACCCTTCAGAGGACTCTGAGGACTCCAGTCAGGGTGCTATATATGACTGAACAGAGGCTAGTGAGTGCAGAAAGAAATCCAGGCAAAACCCTTTCTCTAAGCCAAGTGCCTTGGCACTGAGCTGTCTCTGCTGAAGGGAGTATCTAACGCACATAGAGGCTTCTTATGAGTTTTCCAATTCACATACAGGCTTCTTATGTGCTATTGGTAGCACTGATCACAGGGTTCTGTGGAACATAAATCGAATCCACCTGCCTTTTTGGATAAAGCCCAAGTACCTTCACATAACACCCAAGTCTTTCAACAATCTGATTGCTATTCACTTCCCCAGCCCTGTCTCTTGCTATATCAATAGTTTCTTCAAACATTATGCAAGTTCATTGTTCAGGCCTCTTTCTCTGCCTGAATTAGCCACCTCCAGACCTTGGTTGTCTGTTAAGTACCTTTAAAGACAAATGCACATCCTGAAGTAGCTTTACAGTTCAGCAAAAGAGATAGGAAAAATGCTATTAAATTTCAATATAAGTGCTATGGCAAGAGAAACATAGGGTAATGCAGGAGTACATAACAAGAGAACCTTATTTGGTTTTGGGGGGTGAAGGAAAACTTGGAGCAACTGAGGCAGCTGAGACTTGAAGGCCAAATAGAAGTTAGCCAGGTGAATAGAGGAAGAAGTGTTTCAGGCACAGTTTAGCACCTGATGAGGTAAGGAGCACAGATCAAGTCTTGAAGGTCTTGGTACTTCATGTTAAATAATTTGAACTTGAACTTAAAAGCACTGGTAAGCCATTGTACTGCTTATAGCTAGAATAATGTTTTAGAATAATTCTCCAGGTACAATGTGGAGATGTGGACTTGATTAGATTTGGTAGGTTGGAGTTAGGGTAGAAGAAAGCAAGAACTGTTGTTAGAGGCTACTATATAACCCTGATAAAAGATATAATAGCCTGCACTAAGCCAGTGGCAGTCAGGATAAAGAGAAGGGGACAGACATGGAGGGCTGATTAGAATTTAATAGATGTGCTGATGGATTGTATGTGGGTAGTGAGGAAAGAAAGAAAATGTTTTGTTTAAATGTCTATCTTCACTTATAAATCATGAGTTTTGATTTATGGTTATGACTTGAGGGCCATTCATTTTTGTATTTTTAGTGCATCGCAAGGTAGAACAGAGTTGGCACAGAATATATGTTTGGCAAATAGAGTGAATGAATTTTAGAGGTGGGGAAGTTAGTCAATGACATCTTTGCTGCCAGTATCCACACCTTTTCCTCATCCTTTCCTGTGACCTTGTCCCATAAGAATGCTGTCTTCTCATCTCATCTAATTCTTCCTGGTATAAAAAGAATGAATTCAAATTTAATCACCCTAAGAAACAGGCTATCATTCATAGGCATATTAGCATTAAGAACTAAAGTGATAGGGCAAGGCCTAAACAAACACAATTGATCACCAATAAGAAGACCTCAAATATAAGTTGAGAGATATATGTAATCCACACACACATACATTCAACCAACATACATTGAAGACCTGCCACAGAGTACCAGGTATTGTACAGGCACCGAGGACACAGTGGCCAATGAGAAAGATACTGGCCCTTGACCTAGGGGATGAAGAAGTGGGGATTTACAAATTCACATCAGGGGCAGAAGCTTGTATCACTTACATACAAAGCTAGTTCTACTTAAGCACATCTCTTAAACGTTAGAGGTTAGGCTTTAAAATAAAGTTTTTGTTTATTATTCTTATGATTATTTTAATTCTCAAAGCTTAATTTCATAGAAACAGGAAAATTAAACCATAAGCCTGAACTCAAGTATACCAAGTGGCAAACTGTAATGTTGCTTCTTATTTTGAACTGTTCTTCATTTACCATGACAAAACCAGGTGTGTCATAAGCCCCCCACCCATCCTCCAGGAAGTGTGGGGCATCTTAAAAGCCAACCAACATATACTCACACAGGGAAAATACATGTAATTTCATCATATGGAATTGCAGCAGTTTCTGAGATATATAAAATATTTAAGATAAAACATTCAGCATCTTTAAAAATTCTTGTAAATATCAAATCTTACATTGTTATAGAGAATATCAAATTCCATTGACTGTTATAGGAAAGTAATTTTCAGCATTTGTATAGTTCAACAACAAATGAGATACTTGTATTACTTAAATTCATTTGTTTTCTTATTTATTATATTTCCCTCCACTAGGATATAAGCCCTAGGAGAGAAGAAATCTTGCCTCTAATTTTCCATCAGCAGTGGCCTGCTCAACTCCTCACAAAAGACACCATCATCCATTCAGTTTTTTTGGTTATTTTTTATTTCCTTCACCCTCTACATCCAATCCATTAACAAGATCAGTAGCTTCTAGCTCCAATATCTATCCCAGTCCATCAACTTCTCTCCATCTCTATGACTACCACCTTTGCCCAAGCCACTACCAACAACTTCTACCCAAACATCTTGGCTCATGAGTTCCACTCCTGTTTTCTTTAATATATTCTCTAGACGAAAACCAGTTTCTAATTTTAAAATTTAAATCAGATGGTATAAATCATCCCTTACTTAAGACCTCCAAGCTCTTCCTATGTAATTTAAATTAAAACCCAAACCCCTTATCTGCCTACAAAGTTTGAGCTCCCATTTATTCTTGTGCTCTCATCTTCTACTACTGTCCCCCAGCTCTTTCTCCTAGCATCTTCTACCACTATGCCCTACATACCTAGCTCACTCCTGCCTTAGGGTACTTGTACTTATTGTTTCCCCAGCTTTAAAGTCCTTTCCCTCATCTTTTTGGCTAGTTCTTATTTGTCATTAAGATCTCACCTTAAATATCACCCCCTCAGAAAGGCCTAACTTGATGATTTAATCGAAAGTCGCCACCAGGCATTCATCACTGTATCACTCTGCTTCTTTTCCTGCATAGCATTTATTACTGTATGATATTTTGTATAGTTGTTTATTTTCTGCCCAACAGACAGAAAATATATTTGTATGTTTGTTTATCTTCTGCCCAACTTTCTTAGAGCAGGAGCCTTGTCTGTCTTCTTGATCATTTTATCATTAGTGCCTAGGACAGTGCTGAGCTCCTCACAGGCACTAAGCAAAGAGTTGAATAAAAAATGAATTATTCAATGAAGGAATGAGTAAATGAATAATAGTTCTTCCTAGTTCAGATTGGATGGGTCAATAATAAAATATATACAATTTTGCTGCCCAAATTTGAATTCTGATAGCTCTAGCTTGAAGAACTTCTTAAATTTATACCTATAATTATTGGAATTATTTAGTACTGCCAAAGGTTGTGAGCAATTCTCTATGCAACAGATAATGCTAGATTGCCTGGAGGTGCTAATTTTCTAGGGTAGATGATTAGTGATGCTGTTTTCTGACCTTTCCTGAGCTACAATAATCAGCTATTACTGTTTATGTAATTTCATAGTACTTATACTCCTCATCTCTTCCTAGGCTAAATCATATTTCATGAAATAAATTCTAATTAATTTGTGATGAAAAACTGATGACATATTTTGAGATTATTGGTGACATTTTATGATTTCATAAAATGAGAGCTGGAGCTCCCTGACTTAATGGTTGAACTGCTATTTGCAAATGGTATGCTCAGTCTGTTACACGTGTTCTCATTTGTGGAGGTAAAACTCAGAATCTTGAGATGGTGGCATAAAGGATTAAGGGCAACAAGAAGGGCCCCTTTGCTCACAAATATATTCTTGCTTTCCAGAAACCTGGTTTCATTTGAATTAATCATTTTTTCCTTTTGAAACACAAAGAAACCCACTGGTGTCAGTCATTCATATTTGATTTATAACTTTATGTAGGCTGTATGACTTCAGTTTGAAGCATGGTAGACTAGGTGAGTCTATGAGGGGCAGTTACATGGCAAAACATATTAAAAGAGGCCATAGGAGAGAAGCTTCTCCAGAAGAGAAAGGAGATCAGACAGAAAGCCAAACATGAAATCACACATCTTCCTGGACACCTGTGACAACAGCTGCAGGAGGCTCTGGTAATAACTTCTGTCTATCTATCTAGCAGTTCACTATTTACAAAACACTTCAAAAATATCCCCTGTTTCATTGTTAAAATCAAGACATATGCCATGCAGATTATCGCTACATTTTCAAGTGAAAAAAACCTGAGGATTTGACAAGTTAAGCAACTTGCTCAAATTCGCAGCAGATAACAGAAATAAAAATTATGTGTTAGTCTAATCGCTTCTGGTCTTCTTCATTTCCCATTTATAACTCTTATTTATGCTACTGTTACTGGTCTTTCTGTTGCAGTTGTCTGGCAAAACCCCAGCCCTGACTGAACCCAACCCTCCACCTTCTTCACAGCCTCTTCCAGAAGTTAGTGGAGAAAATCCTCAAATGAGGGAAGTCACTATAAATTCATGATCTCCAAATGTAACACCACCCTCCACCCTGCTCAGCTTGCTGTCCCTCTTTCTAAAAAGATAAACTCCAGTGTTCTCCTTTTCTGCATAGCTTCCAGAAAATATGTTTGCTAATAATTCCGAGAGAAAAACAAAGCCATGTGATGTGAAGTCTCTCAAATTATTATGCCAGATTTCTATACTACATGCAAACCCACGGTCTCCTTTCTATTCCTATTACAGTGGAGCAAGTGTTCCCTCTGATACCAGAAGTCCATCAATTCACGTCTTTTTAAAGATCTCACCGGCTCATTTAATCTCTCTGTAGTCTGCATCTTCAAACCCAGTCTCTACTTAAGTAATCTCTGAATATTCAAACATGTTCTAGTATCTCGTAGTTTTTAAAATGTTGTCTTGACCTGGCATCTCCCCTTGGCTACTGTCCTATCTCCTTCCTCTTTACCAATCAAACTTATCAGAAGATCTGTTTATACACGGTCTCTATTCTCTACTTCTTCCTTCCCAAACTCTCTTTATCTCATTCTAGTCTGAGTTTCCTCTCAAAACCCCTACGAAGAAAAACAGAAAGTGGTCCTACTAAGTTCACCAGTAACCTCGATTTTGCCAAATCTAATGTGCTCTCCTTAGTCCTCATTTTGGTCCATCTCACAATGATGGGAAGCCCAGCGGCTCACTTCTTCCTTGAAACACTCTTCTGCATTCTATGCCTCTCCTGCTTTCCTTCTGACCATGCTGGCCATTGCTTTTGTACATCTCTATTTTAATTCTTCCTCAACCTATTACTCTTCATACTTAAAAGGAAAACAAAAACAACTATGCTCTATTTTGCATGTTTTAGGCTGCCAATTGTTATAAATTTAAATAGTAGCAAAGGATATAATTTCTGACCTACTGTGAATTGTAAAATTTTATTTTTTTCACAATTACATCACTATTTCAAAGGTATCCTGTGGAATATAAATACATACTGATTTGAAGTCCATGCTCACAATTTAAAATATTAATAAACTATCTTCTTGAGCAGTAAAAAAATTGCACTTTTCTTTCTCCTTGAACTTATGTTTCCATTCTACTTCTACCACTTGAAGTCTACTTCAATATATCACTATGTTAGAACATTTTCTATCGATCACCCGAGCATTAGTGTTATGCAATTTATCAAAATCACTAAAATAAATTATGAAATTCAATGTGTAAATCTAAAACAATAAAAATGCAATTGTATTGGGGATTCTTTTCTTAATGCATCAAAAAGTGTTTTTCAAAATCAGTCCATGTTTCCGTAGATGAATATGAATTCAAGATAGACTAAGACAAGATTCAGAATTCCTTTTTTCATTTCTATATATGTAAGTGCTCAGAAATTTTGTTCACATAAACAGGTAGATGGGATTGGGAAGAAAACTGAATTCCTTCCAAGTTATATGCTCTGAATTCTGTGATCTATCATTAAAATTACTTTAATAACCTATCTGTTGACTGTTGCTTTTCAATTTTATTAAAAGCAAAGAATTGGAAACCACATGATTTAACAAAATGATTGATTACCCAATCATTAGAGTCACTGACTTTCTCATGCCAGGCAACAATGTCTTAGATTGTTTCTTTATACCTGGGACAATGAATCATAGCAGAATTTAGGGTAGTTAAGATGTACACTTTTATTTGTTTTTTTTAAATGTGAAAATAGCAATTAAATGGAGAAGTGAAAAGGAAGAACCATCATAAAGCTGCAGGCTTCTTCTTGGGCAGGTCAAATTGAAGATGTGGATATTAAGTGACATAAATCCACCTATATACTCCTAGAGCAATGCATTATTCAATTTGGAAACCTCTGCTGTAATCTACATTAAAAGTTTGAAATATCTCAGGACTAAGTCTTAGCTTCTCTTTTCTTTTTATTCCATATTTTTTTCAAGGCAATCTCTTAATTCACTTGGTTTTAAAGATTCCCAATGACATTCCCAGCCAGATCTCTCAGAGTTCCATATCCATGTTTAACTGCCTATTTGATATCTCCATTTGCTTTCGTTGTAGGCATCTTAAACTTAACATTGTCCAAAATGGAACTATTCAACATATTTTCCAACTTTACCTCTCCACCGTTCCTTTCCAATTGTCATGGTCAAAGTCATTCTTTAATAATTCTATTAGATGGTGAACTCTTTGAAAACAAGGGTATTATATACTCAGCACCTGATATGGGGCCCAGGACGGAGAGGACACAGATGATTTATTTGAAGGAATACCACTTCTCTTTACATCTCATTCCAATTAATCATTACGATTTATAAAGTTTACCCCCTAAGTATATTTCAAAATATGTCTATTTCTCTCAGTCTTTTTGCCAACATCTTAGTTCAAGTTGCAATCCTTCATTACCTGAATTACTGTAATAGCTTCTATTTTTTGTTTGGTTTTTTGTTTTTGTTTTTGAGATGGACTCTTACTCTGTCACCCAGGCTAGAGTGCAGTGGTGCAATCTTGGCTCACTGCAACCTCTGCCTCCTGGGTTCCAGTAATTCTCATGCCTCAGCCTCTCAAGTAGCTTGGATTACAGGCACCTGTCGCCATGCCCAGCTAATTTTTATATTTTTAGTAGATGCGGTTTCTCCATGTTGGCCAGACTGGTCTCGAACTCCTGACCTCAGGTGATCCACCCGCCTTGGCCTCCCAAAGTGTTTGGATTACAGGCATGAGCCACAATGTCTGGCCATACAATAGCTTCTCAGACTGCTATAACTGTAGGAACTCTTATCAGCTAAGCCAGATTCCATGGCAGAGTGATTTTTTATAGAGAACAATTTAGTTTTGTCATTTCCCACATTGAAACATTCAAGGTTTCGTGTTGCTTTCAAAAGGATAAAGAATAAATTACTTACTATGGCATCCAAGGCTCTCGCTCCCTGATTTCTCATGGCCACCTCTGCACCTTCACCTTGTGCCAGTCTGCACTCTCTCACCACCTCTAGTCACAATGACCTTCCCTATTCCTCCTCAGGCCTTTGGGCATTCATTCTCTGCCTGAAGACTCCTCTAGCTCCATTCACTTGCGTAACAGTTACCCTTTATGTCTCAGCTTAAATATTACCTCTCTGCAAGGCTTCCCCTGAGTATCTTGGGCTAGATTAGCTCATGCTATTACAACATTTCACAGCACTATGTCCTTTACACACATAGAACTCATTTCAACTCTCAACTTAGGTTGATTACTGTGTTGGGCTGAGAGGTCCATGATGGTAAAGATCCTGATTTTCTTGTTCCCTTCTCTATTCCCAGCTCCAAGTGTCCGATGCACGGCAGAATACTCAAGAAATATTTATAGGGCCAATAAATAACAACAGTTTGGGAATAAAATAAAACATTCTCTGTCAGTTTAATAAACACTTACTTTATCCCTTATGCTTGTTATATCACTTAATTTCCCAATGACAGTGAATCAGCTTACTCAAGATCTATCTCACCACAACGAAAACCCCGAAACTACCTTCTCTCACTCCCCACATACAAAACAGTGACATAGCTCACATTCTTTTCTAAGTCAAGTTTGCAAGTTTGATGCTGCACTCTGAATGTTAGACAAGTGGGAATGTAGAGGTGATGAGTTTATGGCACATAAAGCATACTCTCACATAAGGCACAATCAATCAATCATTACAGGATGCTTTTCAATGAAGCTCTAAAATATATGTTACATCATTATGATGATGATGTATATTATTATATATACTTGGACTAATGATTATCAAATAAATTGTGCTTTAATAATTTTATTCAGCATGGACATAAAGAGGGGAAACAGTTAATAGTTCATTTTTCAATTCATTGTTTTCTGAAAGAAAGTATTGCTTTGGGTTGGGCATGGTGGCTCATGCCTATAATCCCAGCCCTTTGGGAGGCTGAGGTGGGTGGATCACCTAAGGTCTGGAGTTCCAGACCAACCTGGCCAACAAGGTGAAACCCTATCTCTACTAAAAATACAAAAATTAGCTGGGCATGGTGGCGTACACCTGTAATCCCAGCTACCCGAAAGGCTGAGGCAGGAGACTCTCTTGAACCCAGGAGGTGGAAGTTGCAGTGAGCCAAGATCGCGCCATTGCACTCCAGCCTGCATGACAAGAGCGAAACTCTGTCTCAGAAAAAAAAAAAAAAAAAAAAAAAAAAGCATTGCTGTTTCTTTTTTTTTTTTTTAATGGTCTACATTCCTCTGTCAATTTACTACTAAATCAGACTATAATACTTAAAAGAGTTATCGAAGGATAGGAGAAGAAGGAAAATTATACCAACACTTTAGTTATTAGCAGTATATTGTGGATTATAAATTGTGGCTCTGATGTCTGTGTTCCAAATAACAGGCACATTTGCAAAATCAAAAATGATTTGGGCTGAATTCAGATAACATGAGTCGTCACAGACCAATTCTAGGTCACTGTGGAAAGGATGACTTATACATTGTCTTAGCTCAACATGTTAGAATAATACTGAGAGTGAGTGTTATAACCTCTCCAGAAGCTGGTTTTAATAAATAAAAACTATTATTATTAATTCAATCAGACATAATGTTAAAAAATACCTCAGGTCTATAATTTAAAAAGCAAAAAAATAAATAAATAAATAAAAAATAAGTAGCAAGGAATACTGGAGCCAGTTAATTTCAAACCCAGAAATATGTAAGTAACAACAAATCTGGGAATGGTTGTCCTAATAGTCTCTAATCTGTCTGATTTTTAAATCCTTTCTACAAAGATTTTCATTACAATGCAACAAACAACTTAAATGCCCAAAACATGATAAAAGTTAATGTTACATCAATATGACATGAAATTATGCAACTACTTAATGTTTACAAAGCAATTTTTTTTCTTTTTTTTATCATACTTTAAGTTCTATGGTACACGTGCACAACATGCAGTTTTGATACATAGGTATACATGTGCCATGTTGATTTGCTGCACCCATTAACTCATCATTTACATTAGGTATTTCTCCTAATGCTATCCCTCCCCCATCCCTCCACCCCATGACAGGCCCTGGTATGTGATGTTCCCCACCCTGTGTCCAAGTGATCTCTTTGTTCAATTCCCTTCTATGAGTGAGAACATGCGGTGTTTGATTTTCTGTCCTTGCGATTGTTTGCTCAGAATGATGGTTTCCAGCTTCATCCATGTCCCTACAAAGGACATGAACTCATCCTTTTATATTGCTGCATAGTATTCCATGGTGTATATGTGCCACATTTTCTTAATCCAGTCTATCATTGATGGACATTTGGGTTGGTTCCAAGTCTTTGCTATTGTGAATGGTGCTGCAATAAACATATGTGTGCATGTGTCTTTATAGTAGCATGATTTATAATCCTTTGGGTAAATACCCAGTAATGGGATCTCTGGGTCAAATGGTATTTCTAGTTCTAGTTCCTTAAGGAATTGCCACACTGTCTTCCACAATGGTTGAACTAATTTGCACTCCCACCAACAGTGTAAAAGCGTTCCTATTTCTCCACATCCTCTCCAGCACCTGTTGTTTCCCGACTTTTTAATGATCGCCCTTCTAAATGGTGTGAGATGGTATCTTATTGTGTTTTTGTTTTGTTTTGTTTTGTTTTGTTTTGTTTTGTTTTATTTTGAGACAGAGTCTCGCTCTGTCGCCCAGACTGGAGTGCAGTGGTGCCATCTCAGCTCACTGCAAGCTCCGCCTCCTAGGTTCATGCCATTCTCCTACCTCAGCCTCCCGAGTAGCTGGGACTACAGGCGCCCGCCACCACACCCGGCTAATTTTTTGTGTTTTTAGTGGAGATGGGGTTTCACCGTGTTAGCCAGGATGGTCTCGATCTCCTGACCTCGTGATCCGCCCGCCTCGGCCTCCCGAAGTGCTGGGATTACAGCACTGCCCTACAGAGCTGTAATTACAGCACTGTAATTATAGTGAGCCACCGCGCCCACTCCCCTCATTGTAGTTTTGATTTGCATCTTTCTGATGACTGGTGATGATGATCATTTTTTCATTTGTTTGTTGGGTGCACAAATGTCTTGAACTTTTATCCTGCTTTTTTCATTTAATACCGTAACACAGGCATTGTATTTTAAAAACACTTTGTAAATTCTGGCCGAAACTCTACAAGCCAAAATTTACAAAATATTTTTAAAGCACAATGCCTGTGTTATGGTATTAAATGAAAAAGGCAGGATAAAAGTTCAACTAGTTGAAAATATGCACTGAATATGAAGGAGTGTAATAAATAGAGGCTTTTGGTGATAAGATTGTGAATGATTCTAATTTACTTTGAAATGTCTGTATTTTTCAAATTTTCTATGAGGAACATCCATTACTTTATAATCAGAGAAATACATTATCTTCAAAAACAAAATTATTTAATCTTTATCACCTTCTTTTTAGATGGGTTTGTGTAGTGACTAAAACACCAATCCATACTGATCAGTCATTTTCTGAAGAGCTAAAAGAATATGCGTGTCACTTTGATGTATGTGTGCTTTTAATTTTTAATATTATGACATGAGATGTTGGCAGGGCTTTGTGTCCATAGATTCTTAAATATATATTCAGTAATTTATCTGCAGATATTTGCAATTGCAGCCATGTGCTGCAGTGAGAAGAATATGGATTTTGGAGTCAAGCAGACTGAGTTTGAATTTTGTATCAGACACTTGTAAATAATTGAACCTCTTTATACCTCCATAGGCTTATGGAAATAAATTTAATAAATGGTAGCCATCATTAGTTCTAAGTGTCTGCTAAAGGTAAGAGACATGTTACATGTTGTAGAAAATAGAATAGTAAATAAATAACATGAGATAGAAGACATATAGAATGGTGGCATATTAAGGAGACTTAGAGATTGCCATGTTTCTTCTCTTCAGATTTAGCTATCAAGAAAATAACTAAGCCAGCTGCTGGGTATGGTGGCTCATGCCTGTAATCCCAGCACTTTGGGAGGCCAAGGTGGGTAGATCACCTGAGGTCAGGAGTTCAAGACCAGCCTGGTTAACATGGTGAAACCCCATCTTTATGAAAAATACAAAAATTAGCTGGGCATGGTGGCAGGCACCTGTAATCCCAGCTACTCGGGAGGCTGAGGCAGGAGAATCACTTGAACCCGGGAGGTGGAGATTCCAGTGAGCTAAGATCACGCCACTGTACTCTAGCCTGAGCAACAGAGCAAGACTCCATCTTGCAAAAAAAAAAAAAGAAAGAAAGAAAATAACAGTCATCTAAAGATAATAAATGTGGTATCATTAAGACAAAGGAAAGACTGCTCTATTAATTTGGGATGAAAACCACAATTATCACCATAAAACCTAATATGAGAAACTAAAAGCCAAGAACTCTACCAGTCACAGTCTCATTGTTTGAATGTGTCCTCCAAAAGTTCATATGTTGGAAATTTAATTCCCAATGCAACAGTGTTGGGAGGTCAGGCCTAATAACAGGTGATTGGGTCATTAGGGCAGAGTCCTCATAAATGGATTAATATTATCTTGAGAGCTGGTTAGTTATTTAGAGAGAAGGTTGTTATAAAGCAAGTCTGACCTAGAGTATCTCTCTCTGTGTTGTGTACTTGATCCTGCTTCTGCCCTGCCCTTTCACCATGGGATGGCCTTTGTCAGATGCTGGTACCATGCTCTTGGACTTGCCAGCCTCCAGAACCACGAGCCTAAGAAACTTCATTTCTTTATAAATTACCCAGTCTGTGGTATCCTGTTATAGTAAGAGAAAATGAATTAAGAGAATATCTGTTTATTTTATTTTTACTGTGCCTTAAAACTAAATAAATACAGTTAGCATTTAAGAGATTTATGCTTACAAGTGATCGCTTCATGGAAGTCCACAAGACCCCAGAGAGGAAATCACTTAGGCTTTACTTTCATTCATCCCAACAGACATAATCAGGAATTCCTTGACCAGAGGGCCACATCCCACTCCAGTAGATATGTGAAACTTTCTCCCCAGTTCATATTTCTAAGGGTTGATAGTGCCAACTTTATGAAAACCCTAGGCTCAAAAGTGAACAAAGGGCAACTATTTGAAGAAAAAGTAGGTGGAGTTTGGTTGTACAAGTTCTAGTGTTGTAGGCATGCACTCAGGCTTCTCATAAGGTAAGAAGGAGTTGGGACTAGAAAATGAAATGTATAAACTGGGGGCTGGGGAGTGCTGTCCCTGTGCAGGAATTTCCTGGTGTAGAAATTTGAGAATTTAAAAAAGTTTATGTTCTTTTTTTTTTTTTTGAGACGGAGTCTGGCTCTGTCGCCCAGGCTGGAGTGCAGTGGCCGGATCTCAGCTCACTGCAAGCTCCGCCTCCCAGGTTTACGCCATTCTCCTGCCTCAGCCTCCCGAGTAGCTGGGACTACAGGCGCCGCCACCACGCCCGGCTAATTTTTATGTATTTTTTAGTAGAGATGGGGTTTCACCGTGTTAGCCAGGCTGGTCTCGATCTCCTGACCTCGTGATCCGCCCATCTCGGCCTCCCAAAGTGCTGGGATTACAGGCTTGAGCCACCGCGCCCGGCAAAAGTTTATGTTCTAACTTGGTTTTCCAGCTTCAGTTTCCTCTGGAAAACCAAAATGTAATGTGTTGCTTTCGAATGGAAGTAGTGATAGTGGGGGGGGAGAGGGAAGGGTATTTTGTGAATAAAAGTTGCCTGGCTCAGACTGGGTGGTATGAGGAGAAACTTCTCTCAGAAGATATGCAAGATTTTGTTCTACTGTTGCCACAGTTTCTGAAAATGTCAGAGTGGGCCTGGT
Source organism: Papio anubis (assembly GCF_008728515.1). Lineage (NCBI taxonomy): Eukaryota > Metazoa > Chordata > Mammalia > Primates > Cercopithecidae > Papio > Papio anubis. Next base: position 50,038,385 of record NC_044987.1, on the reverse strand, counting down.
GCTTACCATTTTATAAGCTCAATGAATATTAAGTAGTGACAAAGATTCTCTCCTAAACCAAACTTTAGTCAGGCTCCTCTAAGCTCTCTTCCCAACTGGGCTTTGACCTTGGGCTTCAGTGTCCGTCCTTCTCAAGTTTGTACTTCTCAGTTTTAGTAGGATTTCTGTTAACTTGCCTTGTTTGTTAATTTATTCTGTTGATACATAATGATTGTACATTTTCTGGGGTACAGTTTAAAGAGAATCCCTCACAATTGATATCTGATCACTCTGGCCCACTTTCAGTAAGTTCCATTGATCAAGAATTCCCCTTACTCCTGATGTTTCCTCCTAGTAATTTTCTATCCACTGATCTCCACCCTGCTCCTTGGCTATGAATCCCCATTTGTTCATATTGTATCTGAAACCGAGCTTATGTTTAGAGTGAGAGCTCTTTTCCTCTACTGCAACGGTTCCTGAATAAAATCTGTTTCTACCAATTTAACTACCTCCCAGCTCTGATTTTCTGTGACAGTAGCTCTAACATCTTTATGATTTGGGCATTTAATTGTTCAGCTAATTTGAAGTGGCTTGATGCTTGTGCAAAGCTTATCACATTATTAGTCCTTTCTAAATAATGACACAATTTATAAACTGCTCAGAAAAACCAATTCCCAAAAATAACTAAGGTTACCATTGAATTCAATTCCAGCAAATAATTTAAATATATTTTTCTACCTCCCACAAACCAATTTCTTTTGTCTAGAGCCCAAAGAGCTATTTGCGAAAATCAATATAAAATATGGTTTCAGAATGTCAGAATGGCAACATATCTCCAGATAGACTATTAGAAATAAATAAAAACAAATGCCTTATCACCACTTAAAGCTGCGATTAGTTCTTTGGTATCTGATTCTAATGAGCAGTGGATCTTCTCAGAGCTATGAGTTTAATTGAAACAAAGCATTGATTTGCTGCCCATGATAATGGCATTCTGAACTTCTCAGGCTGTCAACAAATGTCAGATAATTCGAATATGATTTTAAAATGGAAAATTCCCCAAGATCCTGTATAATATTCATTTTATGGAGAGAGATGCTAAAGTTAAGAAGGTTTATTAACCTTTCCAAGGACTCATAGCTAGTTAGTGGCAGAGATTCCCATGTCTCTTGCCTTCACTAGAGCAGTACATCTTGCTAACTTTTAGTCTGAGCTGGAAGTTTAGGTCTAAACCTACAAATAATTCCAGAAATTGTATCCTATACACAAAGCAGTGGCTATGCTTAAATCAGAATATTTAGAATCCCATAAAGCCAATCTTAAGGGATATGAACCATCACATCTATATCTTAGAAATCCTATTGTTCCTCTATGACGAATCAATACATCATTTTTTTTTTTTTCTTGATGATATTTGGAAAGTTGGACCTTATAAAACACAATCTGAATTAATCCCCTAAATTGTAAAGCATATCAATAATTTGTTTTTGACTTTTGAAAATAGAAATGCTATTTATCAGATAATTTTTATACAATGTTGATATTTTAGCAGCTGGAATACAAGGTCAAATATCTGCTTAGAAAAAAGAAGAGGTAGTAGAGTCACAGTCAATGAAGAGATAGGATGATGGAAGTAAAGGTTGGACAAATGCTCTTTCAGGATGGAGAAAAGGGTTATGAACCAAGTGATTCAGATGGCCTTTAGAAGTTGGGAAAAGGAAAAGAAACAAATTATCCCATAGAGTCTCTGTGGTTGCCCTGTCAACGTTCCAAGTTTATCTCAGTGAGTCTGATTTTGGACTTCTGACCTCCAGAACTATAAGATAATAAATTCGCATTAAGTTATTAAGTTTGTGGTAATGTGTTACAGCAGCAATAGATAACTAATATGAAATCCTTGATCATTTTAAAATTGGGTTATTTGTCTTCTTATTGTTGAGCTGTAGGAGTCTTAGTATACATTCTGGACACAAGTCGTTTATCAGATATATTATTTGCAAGCATTTTCTCTCATTATGTGAGTTATCTTTTAACTTCTTGATAGTGTCTTTTGAAAGCACAAAAGTTTTTAATTGATGAATTCCAATTTATGTATTTTTTCTTTGTTGCTCATGCTTTTTGTGTCATATAAAGAAACCACTTCCTAAGCCAAGATCATAAAGACTTCCTCCTACATTTTCTTCTAAGACTTTTATAGTTCTAGCTCTTACATGTAGGTCTATGATACCATTTAATTAATATTTGTCTACAGTGTGAGATAGGGGGGCAATTACATTCTTATGCAGGTATATATCCAGAAGTCTTGATACAATTTGCTACAGAAAAAAAAAAATCCAACAAGTCATGTTTGCCACAAAGTTATTAATATTTCAGTCAACTGATAGGTAGATTTCAGTTTTTGGAATCCATGGCAGCTGACAGAAATAGGAAAACTGCTGGAGATGCCTTTCCAGCTGTGAAAGACTGCTTATGGGTGCCTGATGTTCTTCCAGCTATGCAGCTGAAATTATTCTTCTTGTATAGAAATTTTCTTGTGTAATATACTAAATTGTTGGGGACTTGTTGATTGGCAGTCACCACTGAACCACTTGCTAGGTGATTTTCTTCTTGTCCAAGTACTGTATAAATACAATAGGGCTGATATTATGGATAGAGAAAATCAAAAGAGAGGGTTGTTACCCTTCAATGCTTTTCATTTTTGTTGGGAGAGATGGAAAAAATAATGCATAAGAATAAGTCCATTGAGATTTGCATCATACATCTTTCTAAAGAGAGTGCTGGTATCATTTATACTAGGTAATAAAGTCTCCCTTCTCATGAAAGTCTTCCTGTTCAGAGCAACAGCTGGGCTTGTATTCTGCTTTGACCCCAAAACAATGATGAAATAAAAGTTTACTTGGATTTGGAGGCACTAAAAGTCTCTGCATTTGAATAAAACATTTACCATGATCATAGTCATTTAGTGCAACAATCAGTTGGGATACAGAGGAAATTGACAGGTTGGATGTCGTGACTTGTGTGGTTTTTTTTATTTGCAATCACCCAAACTCATGAAAATTCAACATGGAGAGGTACTCTAAGAATTTAGCAATCTCTTATGCTATTTCCGCTTCCTAGAAATCTTTTATTTCCTTAAACAATTGGTAAGTGGGTCCTGGGAGTAAGTGTCAGACTCTGATGCCTGGAAGTTACTCCCTTTCCTCTGTTTAGTGCTTCTCATTTGCACAGAAAACAAAAACAAACAAAAAAAACAAATAAAGTTGAGCTTTATCTTTTCCATTTCTAAGACTTCATCTCCTGATGATTACCAATCATTTTTCTTCCTTCTTTTCCTTCCCTCTCTGTGTTTCCTTTTCCTCCCCTTGCCTTCTGTCTTTCTCATCATGTTCTTATTTTAAAATCATCAGTGAGTTAGTGGATATACATTAATGAAAAAGCAAAAGAATGAATTGTCAAAGGACAGCCAAAAGGACAATGTTGTGGTTTATACACAAGAACTGCATTCTTGAAACATTGGTCCTTGACCTTTCAACTTTGCCAGTACAGTCAAACCTCAGTATAATCATTATTCTTGTTTGAAATAAACATATATGTTATCTTGACTTTTATGAGAACAAAGACAATCTTACCTGTAAACAGACATGGAAGTAATGCATGAAGCAATGGATTTAAAGAAAAAAAAACTTTTTTTTTTTTTTTTTTTTTTCTAAATCTTTTCTGGGAGTAGAAATGACTATGCTGAAGGCTAAGGGATTAAATTGTGTCACTTGTCAGGAAATTGGCAAGCAGCCATCTTTTCTGCCTGTTTCTACATGCTGCTTTTGTGCTGCGGATGCCTTTAATAAATGCACTCTTGTGTAAAATGTCATTGCTGCATCGCCAAGTGGAGGCTGTCATATGATAGCTCTTCCCCAGGATGACATATTGGTCCTTGGCAATTCTGGGACTTCAAGTTACACAGAGGCATTTTTATGATTCAAATACAAGTGAAGAAATAAAAATCTTCAAATCATGGATGTATATCTATTTTGCTCTGAAAGAAAACCTAATGTTCTTTTCAAATACTGCTTAAGGATAGGTGATGCTGACTGGGCACGGTGGCTCACGCCTGTAATCCCAGCACTTTGGGAGGCCAAGGTGGGCGAATTGCCTGAGGTCAGGAGTTCAAGACCAGCCTGGCCAACATGGTGAAACCCCGTCTCTACTAAAAATACAAATACACCGACAACATATTGCAAAGTAGGACCTCTCCAACATTGTTGGTAAAAGTAAAATTTGGTAGAATATTTTTGGAAATAAATTTGGTAACATGTATCAAAAGGTTTTAAAATGTTCATTCTATCAGGTTCAGAAATTCCATAGTAGAAATATATCCTAAGGAAATAATGAGGTACAAGGTTAATAATGTTTTCCAAAAGATGTCCATATATTTAAAATGCTGATAAACTGAAAATAAATTCCTAACAATGTGAATGGTTAAATATGCTACTTTATAGCAATTAAATTATTTGAAAAGGCTTTTTTATTGATACAGGGAAAGGTCTCTGAACTAAGGTGAAGCTAAACAAATACTAAATATATAGAGTATGATCTAAACTAAGTTTAAAAATGCAAAAAATATGAGAAAGACATGTACAAAAATATCACTAGTGATTAGTGTTGTGTAGTGTAAAAACGAATGTGCTGTATTTTGCTTAGTCTTCGTCTACTCTTCTTTATTTTATATTTATTACGCAAAGGACAAATATCATAGCCATAAACACACATACCCATAAAGTTCTATTTAAAAACAAGTTCTATCAGAAAATGGTCACTGTCCAGAGAAACTCATCTAAACCACCATATGCTCTTCTTGCCTTGCCTTGCCTCTTGACTTAGCCCTCATCTCACATTTTCCCTGCAGTTTCTGGCTGTCTCCCTCAATCCAGCTCAGATTCACATCTCCAGCCATTAGATGTAAAACAGGTCTCAGTCTCCATCTTTGCTGTCCCTCCACCTGAGGGACTAGATTCCCCACTTTTGCCGGCCTGGGTCCACCCCTCACTTTTGATTGATTGTGCTTTTGGCCTCTTGCCTTTAGGTATTAGAAAGTCCCAAGTCCAGTCATGAGGCCTGATCAGTGTTTCTGAAGTTTTGGGTGTGATGGTGTTACTGGAGACCTGCACCAGCAAGCTACTCTACAGCCCAGTTTAAGGGAATTTTAGGGTCCAGAATTTATATGTCTATATTAGTTTCTTATTGTTACATGACAATTTACCACAAATTAATCACTTTAAGGCAACATGTACTTATTATCTCGGAATTTCAGCAGGTCAGGAATTCAGACATGACTCAGAGGAGTCCTCTACTTTAAGTATCACGAGGCTGCATGCACTGATGTGTCAGCTGGACTGCATTCCTTTTGGGAGCTCGGGGTTCTCTTATAAGCTCATGTAGCAATCTGCAGAAATCAATTCCTTGTGACTGTATGTCTGATGTCTTCTATCTTGCCAGCTGTAGGCTGGGGACTGTACTTAGTACCTAAAGGATGCCTTCAGGTCCTCACTATACAGGCCCGCCATAGGTTCTCTAACAACATGGAAGTTTGCTTCATCCATGCCAGCAAGAGAATCTCTCTGTTTTTAAAAGTCTCATTAGATGGGTCAGTCTGAATCAGGATAATCTCCATTTTGATTAAATCAAAGTCAAATGATTAGGGGACTTAATTACATCTGTGAAGTCCCTTTTGCCATATAAAGTAGCATAATCATGGAATTGAATCCGATCATATTCACAGGTCCTGTCCACATTTAAAAGAAAAGGATTATAGAAGGTTGTAGGTTATTGAGGGGGCATCTTAGATTTTTGCCTACCATACTGTCCATCCCTGACTGTCACAGACTTGTGACTCAGGTTCAGCATTCTGCTAAATAGCTGGCTCTGTAGATACAGGGTTGTGTTGCAGACCTTGCCTTTCACATAATTCCTTTACAAAGACTATTTCATGTAATCTTACTATATCTTCTAGAGATAAATGTTCCTGTCTCCAATGCACCAGTGAGGAAACTGAAGAACAGAGAGCTTAAAAAGGGGCACAAAGTCACATAGCTAGCAAGTAGTACCTGAAACCTTGGTCTTTGACTCCAAATACTGTGTTCTTTCTCCTATATCTCTTTTCTGCAGCAACAACTAAGACTGGAACTCGATTTGAAGTCTGATCTACTTAGGGAGTAAGTCACTTTTCACTTTATCTGTGCCTTTAGTCTGCACTGTCACTTTATATTGGCTATGATTTCACACACACAGGAAGTTTTTTCATAATGATTCCAGGACTCCTAGAATTGTTTCCTAGAAAATTACCGCAAACTGGCTGGGCACGGTGGCTCACACCTATAATCCCAGCACTTTGGGAGGTCGAGGCGGGCGGATCACAAGGTCAGGAGTTCGAGACCAGCCTGGCCAAAGTGGTGAAACTCTGATTCTACTGAAAATATAAAACTTGGCCAGGCGTGGTGGTGGGGACCTGTAGTCCCAGCTACTCAGGAGGCTGAGGCAGAAGAATCGCTTGAACCCAGAAGGCAGAGGTTGCAGTGAACTGAGATTGCGCCACTGTACTCCAGCCTGGGCGACAGAGCGAGTCTCCACCTAAAAAAAAAAAGAAAAAAGAAAAAGAAAAAGAAAGAAAGAAAGAAGGAAAATTACCACAAACTTATCAATTGAAACTATGTTTATTAGCTCACTATTGGTGTATGTCATAAGTCTAGCACGGTGTGGCCAGAATCTCTGCTTAAGTTCTCACAAGGCTGTATCAATATGTCAGCTGAGCTGCATTCTCATCTTAAGGTTCAGGGTCTTCTTCCGAGCTCATATGGTTGTGTCAGAATTCAGTTCCTTGAGATTGTGGGACTGAGGTCCCTGCTTCATTGCTGGCTGTCAGCCTGGGAGTCTCTCTCTGCTACTAGAGGCCATTCCTATTCTTTCTCTCATGGCCTCCTTCATTTTCAAGCCAGTAGCAATGTGTCAAGTACATCACACATCTCAAATCTCTTTAACTTCTTCCACCAGCCTGAGAAAAGTCTCCAATTTTAAGGGTTCATGTAATTAGACCAGGCTCACATGTATACTCTCCCTATTTTGAGGTAAATTATAGCATATAAAAATCACAGGAGTGACATCTCATTATAGTCACAGGTTCTATGGATTATGGAATAGAATCTTGGGGAGTGGCAGTTTTATTTTTATTTTTTATTTATTTTGAGATGGGGTCTCGCTCTGTTGCCCAGGCTGGAGTACAGTGGTGAAATCTCAGCTTACTGCAACCTCCACCTCCCCGACTCAAGCCATTCTCCTGCCTCAGCCTCCTGAGTAGCTGGGATTAGATGCCCGCCACAACACCCCACTAATTTTTGTATTTTTGGTAGAGACGCGGTTTTACCATGTTGGCCAGGCTGGGTTTGAACTCTTGATCTCTAGTGATCCACCCGACTCGGCCTCGCAAAGTGCTGGGATTACAGGCATGAGCTACTGCACCTGTCTAGGAGTGGCATTTAGAATGATGCTTACCACAGTGGGTCTTTTAAGTGTTGTTGTTGTTGTTGTTTTTCTGCATTATAGCTTATAAAATAGAAACATGGACACTGAAGTCAAACTGCTTACATTCAAATTCTGGCTCCAATATTTACTAATAGTACAAACTTAGGGAAGTTGCTTAACCTCTCAGTTCCTCAATTTTCTTATCTGAAAAATGAGTAATAAATAATAGTATGAGTTTTATTGAGTCATTTAACACTTTAAATGACCTAATGTGCCAGAAAATGACATCGCACATTGTAAGCACTATGTTGGTCTTTATTAATATTATTATTATTATTGATCTGATTATTACATATCCACTAATTTAGAGTTCAGATTACTACTCTCCTTGGAGCAAACCCATCACCTTATTTCTCTGGACCTTAGCTTCTCTGTAAATGTTAGTGTTATTTAACTGTCAAAAATATAATTTATATCTTAGTCTATTGAGCTATTACATAATATCATAAACTAAATGGCCTATAAACCAAGGCACTGGCAGATTTGATGTCTAGTGAGGGTCCTTTTCCTGGTTCATAGATAACACCTTCTAGATACGTCCTCACATAAAGGAAGGGGCAAGGAAGCTTTTATGAGGGCACTAATATAAGTCAGGATCTCTCTTACAAAGACATGCATGAGTACTCCACCTTCAGAACCTAATCATCTCTCAAAGGCCCCACCTCCTGATATCATTACATTGGGGATCAGCTTTCAACAGATGAATTTTGGGAGGATACAAATATTCAGGCCATAGCAATTTATAATGCAAAGGTACATTTTAAAGAAATTTAAGTGTCTCTAACTCAAAGGAAACACCAAAGGATTTGTTTACAAAAAAGAAAACTATGTTTAATTTATAGGGTTTTTTTTGTTTGTTTGTTTTTAAAGCAAAGGAAACATAGCAGGTTGAGCGGCTTACATTATAAACTTGAGAACAGGAGTATAGGACCGTTTTTGGCATCATACCTATTTTTTTTTTTAATGGTCTTTAATTCCATGTTATGACTAAGAGAAAAAAGCGTGTGAAAAGATAGGGACAGGAAACTTAGGGAAGAACATAGAGGGTGAAAGGAGACTGCAGAAGGAAAGGTAGAAGGTATAATAGGAAAGGGCATAGAGAAGAAAAGAAAGAAACAGAGGCAAGAGGAGAGGAAAAACTACTTAGAGACAGAGAGGGAAAGTAAGGAGAAAGGGAAAAACGGTGGTAAAATTTATTGAGCACCAATTATGTGCCTGCCATCGCTAAGGAGCTCGGTTATCCCACCTCAGAACATCTCAGTGAAGTAGGTATTATTGTCACCACTTTACAAATGAGAAAACAGCTATTAAGTGAGTTTAACTTGTCCAAGGTCAATTGTGTTATATACAGAAGTTAGAACCCACATCTTTCCAGAGCTAATTACAATGTCCTTCTTCCATGTCCTTAAGGACTAATGGTGAGATAAAACATACTCTTCACGGCTTGTTGGTCCAGCCTCAGTGTTCCTGTCACACTGAGAAAAGAATTAGTCAGGCTTAGTTCAGGCTTTGGTGTTACTGTCTCTTAGCACTACCTAAGAATCTTAATTATTTGAGTCAGGGCATTCAGATTTTAGTTAAACAGGATGCCCAAATGATTTATGCCTCAGCGTAAGTCACTTGTCTGAGCTGCAGAATCCCCCTCTATAAAATGTATGCCTTGGACTAGACCACCTGCCAAATACTGAAAATCTATACTTATTAGCTGTCTGCACATAGGCAAAGGCTGTAATGTGGATTGGAAAGAAGGTGAATTTTGTTGGTCTAGTTAGAAGCACTGTACAAAATCGTGCAGGTTGTTTGCTGTACAACCTTAGTAGGCAATATTCATACACATAGTCATAGGTCATGGCCCTGGCTCCAGGAAGCCAAAATAAGGACCAATGGGTAGAGGCCAAAAAAAAAAAAAAAAAAAAAAAAAAAAAAAGGGAAATTGTGGCTCAATAGAAAAATAACAAACTCTGTTATATTCAGAATTACCTCTTAACATTGTAAAAACTTTACCTTTGGGAGTTTTTAGGCAGAGACCACATGATGTAGGAATTCTACCAACACATGAGAGTTTAGAGAGTACCTAAGTGCCATTCAGAACTGGATTTTTAATGTGATCAAAGCTAGCTGGGTGATCTTAAAATCAATAAGCCTTAATTTTCTGAGTCCTTATTATTATGGCCACAATAATAGTACCTACCTATATGGCTACTGAAGTAGGAGATTCTGTGTGTGTGTGTCTGTGTGTGTGTCTACATCTGACATCTCTGTATCTATCTTAGCACAATGTCCTGCACATGATAAAATCTCAAGAAATGTCAGCTTTCATTATCATTATTGTCTTTACAACTATGAAAGAATGAAGTTTCTAGCACAGCAGAACTTTTCTTTACCTCTGTAGGCATGGGGCTGCCACTAAGTTTGCAGGCAAAGAATGCTGGCACTCTCAGAGATGTCACTTTTCATTCTTAATTGTACAGCAAACATATAACATAAAATCTGTTTCACGCTTAGAGCCAGAATTTGGTTAAAGGGTGGAGGTTCTCCCCTTCTTGTAGTTAAACAGAGTGGTTAAAAATTATGATTATGGCCCGCCATAATCATAATTTAGAGATAATTTCTAAATTATCCTCTAACAAGTCTATTTCTAAACTTTAAAAATGGAGCTTCTTTAGGGTCCAGTGTTAGCAAACAGAATCCCCACCATGACTCATAGAATTACACAGCATCTTTTTCAAACCTTTCACTCTAGTGGGGATATGTCCTCATTCAGAAATTAATTTAGCTAATTCAGCTTAAAAATTCGATTGTCAAAAAGCTTATTTCCTGTGGGAGTATCTTTTTTGTTGATAAAGGATGCACATGTACCTGAAAAAAAAAAAATGCGATTCTCTTCCTCAAGCTGTAAACATGCAGCTGTCAAAAGTAATCACTACATCAGAAAAACTGGGTAAGGAATAAAAGTATTTCTGGTTGATTCATAAGAAAAACAGCAAAGTAGTTTATATGCTTAATGAAAAAACAGACTGAGGAAGTGCTATGAAGCTTACATTTCTGCTCCATAAGTCACAGTCCTCAATGTGGCTCCATGCAAGCTAAAGTCATTCTTACCTACAGGACTTCACTTGCGTTATTTAATAAGACTCTGTCCTTGATTAAATTTGAGTCAGGCTTCTCTGGGTCCTACTCTCAATTAGGCCTTGACCTTAGGCTTTTTATTTGGTCTCGTTAGCCCAGTTTTAGCAAGAATCCTGCTGAGTCAGTTTATCAAAAATTTCTCTCCCTTGGTATCCGATCAAATTCCTTATCCCATACCCTTGATAATTTATCAGCTTGGCCTGCCTTCAACAAGAATCCTGCCAAGTGCCTTTAGCCAGAATTCCCCTTACCTTTGACGTTTTCTCTCAGTAATTTTCCATGCACTAACTGCCACCTCCACTCCACAGCTCTTTGGCTATACATCTTCACTTGTGCTTTTTGTATTCAGAGTTAAGACCAATCTCCCTCCCCTACTGCAAAATCTCCATTGCAGTGATTCCTCTTGAATAAACTCTTCCTTACAGTCATTAACAAATGTCATAAATATTTTGTATTTAACATATCCTTCCTATCTTACCTCCCACATTAATTTTCACTTCTTCCTCTTCTACACTTTATTTATTTACTTATTCAAAAATTCATTTTTTCAGCAAGAGTTTATTGAGCCACTTATATATATGTAACTGCTTGGCCTGACGGGATTTACAACCTAGTAGGGATGCTAAAATGACATTAGGGCACGTTATTCTTCCTGAAAAATCTCTCCTAATTTTTCCAATCTATAGTGCCTTTTAGCTAAGGTTTTGATCTCATAGCATTTTATGTTATTTACCCCATGAGGGTAATTCTCATTTCCCACAATTAAGTTCCTTAAAGAAAGTAGCCCAGCTCAAGCAGCTACTACTCTCTATCACTGAGAAGTACCTGGCTACACTCCCTCCACCAACCTAAACTCACCATGTGTCTTTTTTTTTTGTTTTTCTTTTTGAGACATGGTCTCACTCTGTCACCCAGCCGAGAGTGCAGTGATATGATCTCAGTTCACTGGGATCAAGTTCAAGCCATTCTCCCGCCTCAGTCTCCAGAGTAGCTGGGATTACAGGTACCCACCACCAGGCCCAGTGACTTTTTGTATTTTTAACAGAGATGGGGTTTTGCCATGTTGGCCAGGCTGGTCTCGAACTCCTAACCTCAAGTGATCCATCTGTCTTGGCCTCCCAAAGTACTGGGATTATAGGCATGAGCCACTGAGTCAGGCCACTCTGTGCTCTTCATCCAAATCAAGCTGGTTTCCCTTTTTTTTTTCTGAGGGACAACTTGTTCTGTTCTCTGTGTTCCCACTCAGATTTGTAGGGTTAGTGAAATCCTAATTATCATTCAAGACTCAGAAAAATCTTCCCAGGGAATGTTTTTTTTAGACTCAATTTTTCCCTCTTTAAATGCCTAGAGAAAGCCCTATAAACGGTTGCTGAATCTGAGAATACATACAATATCTATAACAGTGCTTTACTTGCTAATGCTACTTAGAGTGTATCATTTTGGTAATTATATTATTTGCCCATTAGTTCATATTTATGTTCTTTCCAACTAGACTGAAGGCCTCATCTAAACAAAAGATTTATCTTCATCCCCTCCTCACAGTGCCTGGCCCAGTGTTCAGTGTGGTAGCCACCAACAAACACAAATCAAATACTATTGAAATTCAATCAGTAGCAAGAGATCTGCAAAGTCATTTCAGGAAGCTTGCCTTAAAAATCTTTCAAGTACAGAACTTTTGTAGAATTATTATTCTTCAAAGGTACAAACGTGTCTCATTAATGCAGCAGATTTACTTTCAAAATCATTCTAATGTTTCAGATCTTTACCTGAGTCTGCCATCCTCTGCTGCAGCACCTCCTGGTATAATCTTCGTAATAAATATGCCAGGGTCATCTCCAATGTGGGGATTATCTGTCCCCCCAGCAATACTGAATCCCAGGCCAGAATTCCCCTGTAGAAACAAAAAGCAGATATTAAATGATGTGTCTGTCACCTAAAACCTAGTTCCTCTTGCACTCTGCATTATCATGTTACTACTCAAATGGAAATCAGGTGACAACAGTCTTGTGTGCTAAACCATAAAGTGCATGGTTAGCAGTAAAAGGAAGGTCAGGAAGAACATTCAGGTTTATTCCTGCACTGTAAGAATGCAAGAGGCATTATATTTTTGCTTTTAAAAATTGCTTCCTTTATGCAGCAATTAAAATCACATTTATGAAGCAGGAAATAAAAACTTACAAATTGTGTAATATGAAAAAATATAAAGAATCATTAGAGTGTCAGTTGTAAAAATTATACATTCATATGAAAAAGGAAGAAAAAAGTTACATGAAAGAATTTGATTTAATAGAAGAGTGAACTTGGGTGTTTCATTTTCTTATTTCTGGTATTGTTGTTCTAATATCACTTATCTGTCAGATAAGTGTGTTTCTAAGTAACAGAAAACTTCCACTTCAGAAGACAGGGCCCTCTTCTAGAGTCATAATGCACGAGAGATACTTTTGAACAATAAACAGACTTTAATTTGCAATAACAATAGAAAAGACATGCAATAGTGTAGCAGCATGTAAATCTGAGTAGTTTGCATTCTAATAAAGCCTTTACAGTTACTGCTGTAGATTATAGTAACTGATATCCAGTGTGTGTGTGTGTATATATGTATATACGTATACATATATACATATATCTCTTTATCTCTTTCTAAAGATATATATATGGATATATATATATAAGGATATATATATGGATATATATATAAGGATATATATATGGATATATATATGGATATATATATATATGGATATATATATGGATATATATCAGGATATATATGGATACATATAAATCTAAAGGATATATATGTATATCTTTCTAAAATTTGTACATAAGGCATAATTAAAAGTCCCCCCAAATCCACAAACCATATTATTTATTTCTCATTTCTAAAGTCTCCTTTAATCCGCATCTCCCATCTCCAGAGCTACATATGTTTTCATAGTTGTGTTGTAATTTTTTCCAAATCATATTATATTTTAAGCCCTTTCTGTATAACTAGGCAGTCTTTATAATTATTCATCTTAAATGGCTAGTCATGTTTCATCAAGGTCACATATCACTTATTTAACCAGTCCCTTATCACTGGATATTAAATTTCTCTACATATTCTTACAACAAATATAGCTTACTAAATTTATGATCACTTGATTAATTTCCACTCTGAGGTAAAAAGAGATGAGGACTACGAATTCGGTAGTTATTTCAGAGAAATTAATCAGGGCACTTGATTAGTCAGAAAGGTCCAATGTCAAGATAAGATCAGCTATAACTTGATAGCTATACCACTGCAAATGTCAAGGTAATGTTTAGCAATTTTTATTGACTGAATTAATAAAACTGAGTTCCAGAGGATTGTTTTTGCAATTGTATATTTCTTATATATGTTGAAAGGGTGAAATGATTAATTCAGCTATGGCAACTAAAATCCCATGTCTTTATACTTCTGATGTCTTCTCTAATTCTGTTTGCTCTTTGAAAAAGTCTAGTGTTCACTGAACAGAGTTATTACTTATTAGTAGTCATATAATCATGAATTTATTTAAAAGTTATTAAACACCACCTCTGTACCTGGCACTAGAGTAAGCCCTGGAGCTACAGGAGTAAATATGTCAGTTTATAAGGTACATGAAGGGGAAATGCAGAGTGTAGGAGTGGGTAAGAGAACCAAACACAGTGACTTGGTGACATAGAGAAGAACATTTTGACATAGGGGGAAGAACTTGTGTAAAAGCCCTTAGGTGAGAAAGGGTATGCCACACCAAGGAACAGACAATAAAGTTGGAACAAAGAAAGCAAGAAGAATTGGATAGATGTACCTTAATCATGAAATTTACAAGAGCAGAGTATACGAGAAATCATTTTGGATTTTAAATACTTATTGACACCAAATGACTGTGTTAGTATTGGTTGAGCATTTCCTATGCAACTGACTCTAAACTAAGACTGCAGAGGTTAAGGCCAGATGGTTTCTGCCTTCACGGATACTCAAAGCATAGCAAAAAAAGCAATGATACTGTGGCATCCAGTGATCAGTACATTTCAGGTACTGTATAACCTCAACTGCATTGTCAAGTATGTAGCCATGGAGATAGTGTTTAGGGGACTTAATAAGGCAGTTCTCTAAGATTCAGAGGTTTGGGAAAGAAAAAATGGGAGGATGAGTATTTTCAATGTAATTTGGGTCAAGCTCTAAGTACATCAACTAGAGTGTATTGGTCTCACTATAGTTAGCATCTCAGGGATAATCATTTCTTGATTAAGGAGAGTAGGGAAGGAGGCAAGCAGGGATTGGGTGATACCCAAACACTTTCTCCTGATACTGTCAATGTGTTTGGAGAGGGTACTCAAAACTTTGTCATGTGAGAAATATATTTGTGATCTAACTCTTAACCTTGTCAACTTTATTTCCAGCTTCACCCTTTACCCCCCAGGAATACTGAAGTGAACTGCAGGTTCTTTACTGCACAGACCTCACTATAATTCATCTCTTGGCATTTATTTATGCTGTTTTCTCTATCAGAAACTTCACATCTCCTCCTTGACTAGTTCATTTCTTCTCATTTTTGAAGATGTGGCTCAGACGGTGTCTGCTCAAGTTAATACTAAATTATCACCCAACCCTTCTTTAGATAGATCACATTTCTGTGTTTTTGTAGGTTTTTATGCTTACTTATGTTATGCATTGTGTTATTTTGTAGTTGTCTGTTTCTGAGTCTATCTTTCCTCTAAACTGGGCTTGTAGAAGGCAGGAACTGCTTAGTATTCTTCTTTGTTTTTTTTGGAGCCTTGTCTAGCACATAGTATTGACAATAAATACTTGATGAAGGAATTAACAGAAAAACAAGCCTACTGAGAATGTTTGTGCCCTAACGGGAAGACTCAAAAAGGACACAATAGAAATCTACAATGTGTTAAGGAATATAATATGGAAGTAGAAGCCATTTGCTCTATGTCATCACAAAAATAAAAAAGCAGAAAGCTCAGGCATTCAAACTGTGGTACAGCTAAAGGCTGACTGATACAATAGAACTGTTCAGATTGGAGATGCACTACTCTGTAAGGGATAGAGAGTCCTTCACTCAAGAGGTATTTGGCTAGTCACTGGGCATGAGGGACCCAGGCATTTATTGAAAGGTTAAACTGTATGATTTTTAAAGAATTCTCTTGGGACTCTGGCTAGATATAGGAAATCTGCTTTTGCCAAAAGAGAAAAGGGGATGTTTTAGGGACATTTAGTGGGGGAAGTATATCACTGTCAAAGTCTTGAAACTTTATAAATCAATATATCTTTGAAATAAAAGCTTTGGCAGCAACCTAGAAACATTTAACCACTGTTTTTCTTTTGAATTGACCACAATATGGAGAAAACTGTGGCTCTGGCTTTTTCTAATATACATTCCCCTGTCCCCAGACCCACTCTGAGGAAAATAATGAATATATTTAGGAAATTCACAATGGAAACTAGGTAGGTAGAGACAGAATGTAACTTGCACTATGGTTCTCGTCCCAAAGCATCCCTGAAAGCTTTTGTGTTTCAATTAAAACTAGTCTATCGGCTAGGTCCGGCCAGTCATCATGGTTCTTTACAAGAGATTCATCTTAATTCAGCTAAGGAAATGATTTAAAGAGCTTTCACCTCCCTTTATTGTTCTCTTCCAGCCTTCCCTTTTAAGTTTGCTACCAGCCAGCAGCATTTAGCAGAGAGAGGGACAGATGCAAAACTGTCAGTGAAATTGCGGCGTGCTGCTCTCTATGGCTGAATCACTTCAATCCCCTGACAATTGTCCCAGAGCCTGCCAGCTGCAGGGACAGATCTCAGCTCCTCTCTTCTCTGAGCAGCAATCTCTCCATGTGAACAGGCAGACCCCTGGTTGACACTCTTAGATGCTGAAAATTGTGACTAATTAACCGAGTGTTGATCTCCGATGCAGTCAATGGAAACTTTGAGGTGCCATGCTGGTAAGGGCAGACCCTGTAAAGGGTTCTGGGTGGGCTGCTGTGTCCTTGCAGTTGGGCACATTCCATGACAGATGAATGTCACTGACATGGACCATTCTTTCTCCTAATTTGCTGACTCTTCGCCATGAGCACAAACCCATTTTCTAGCCAAATGACACTTCTTGTTTCATGTACTGAACACCGTCTCCTCTCAGAGAGAGAATCCACAAAATGGAAAGACATTTTACAAATATGATAAATACAATGTCTCTAGGAAAGTCCCACTTTTATTAAAAGTTTATTTCCCAGCCGGGCGCGGTGGCTCAAGCCTGTAATCCCAGCACTTTGGGAGGCCGAGACGGGCGGATCACGAGGTCAGGAGATCGAGACCATCATGGCTAACACGGTGAAACCCCGTCTCTACTAAAAAAAATACAAAAAACTAGCCGGGCGAGGTGGCGGGCACCTGTAGTCCCAGCTACTCCGGAGGCTGAGGCAGGAGAATGGGGTAAACCCAGGAGGCGGAGCTTGCAGTGAGCTGAGATCCGGCCACTGCACTCCAGCCTGGGCCACAGAGCGAGACTCCGTCTCAAAAAAAAAAAAAAAAAAAAAAAAAGTTTATTTCCCAAATGAAAATTACTCTCAAAATGGGGTTATATATAATAAAAAAAGAGGAAAATACATAGTAATATTATAATCACATTCATTTATATATAATGTTCTACCGACAAGGAATTTTTTTGATTTTTAGAATTTTTCTACTTTAAAATACTGTTTGACCTGATCATTCGAATCTAGGATTTTATCTTAAAGAAATAATCAGAGAAACATGAAAAGATTTGTGTTCAAGGCTTGCTGCATTATTTTTCTAATGTTAAAAAAAACACAACTGAAAACTGACTTCCATATAATGGAGAAATGGTTAAAATATCGTGGTACATTTATCTGAATGTGGGGATAGTTTGGAGTCATTACAATTGTAGTGCTTTTGAATAATAAAGACATGGAATTAGCCCAGGTGCCCATCAATGGTGGACTAAAAGAAAATGTGGTACATATATACCATGGAATACTACACAGCCATAAAAAAGAATAAAATCATATCCTTTGCAGCAATATGGATGCAGCTGGAGGCCATTATCCTAAGTAATGCAGAAACAGAAAACCAAACACTGCATATTCTCACTTATAAATGGGAGCTAAACATCGGGTACACATGAACATAAAGATGGGGACAATAGATCCTGAGAAATACAAAAGGGAAAAAGGAGGGAAGGGGAAAAAGGTTAAAAAACTACCTATCTGGTACTATGCTCACTTTTTAGGTGATAGGTTCAATTGTACTCCAAACCTCAGCACCATGCGATATAACTTTTTAATAAACCCCCAGAATCTAAAAGTTAAAAATAAAAAATAAAATAAAATTTCAGGGCTGTTAATAAAAATGGAAAATGTTGATTATATAAATGTGAGAAAAGAGTGACATTTTAACTACAGTATGATTGCCACTGAAGACATTTAAAATGACTTAACTTTAACAAGAAAATTATTAACTTTCATTAATAATAGTAAAATTGCTTAAATAATTTAAACTACCTAAGAAGGAGATTTTAAAAAAATTATGAAGCCCCTAGAAAAATACTAAAAGTATTATTAAGGGAACTAACATTTATTGCATGTTTATTCTATGCTAAACACTAATCCATGCTTCTTATAATTTCCTATGTGGTAGAGTAGATTGCATTATTCTCTTTTTATATATTAAACTGAAAAACAAACAACAAGCAAACAAACAAAGGAAAAAACTGAGGCTGAGAGGAGTGAAGTAACTTATGTAAAGACTTAAAGCAAGTAAATAGTGAATTCAGATTTAAAAGCAGATTTGTCAGGCTTCAATTACTATCTGCTTTCCATTATATCACACTGTCTCTTCTGAGTTCAAAAACTAATTCAATGATAGGGAAGTAATATAAATTTTCGTTATAAGGAAACACTTCACTGGATTTTTGGAAAAGATTTAAACTTCTATCAGTATCGTGAAAATATTTCAAAACATTTCTAAGAAAGTGGTATGGTTTAGTGGAAAAACAGATCTGGGTCGTTTTAACCTGGGTTTGGACACTGGCTCTGCCACTGATATCTTTGTGGCATTGGATAAATTTCAAAACTAGACTTTGAGTCTAGTTTTGTCATCTGTCAAATGGAGATAATGAGATGAATACAAATGACACAGGCACCAGTGGAGTGCTGAGCACAGCACATGGGTGATGATCAAGCAATGTTAGTTCAATCACTTTGGTTTGATGCACAGCACTGTTTAAAGGGTCCTTACGAGTTTGAGGACAGTCAGGGAGAACAGATGTCAGACAATGTATTCTTACTTATTTCTTACTTAATTCACGCCTTACTTATTGACCCAACAAGTATGGATTAATGCATTTTAACTTACACTGATAATATATGTTACTTCTCTTCATTAAAACAAAACTTAGCTAGAAATACTAAATTTGGGGGAAAGATTAGGTTATAGTATTGAAACCTTAGATAAAAAACAGCTAGATTAAAAAAAGACTCAAACAATGTTCTTTTAACATTTTAATACCTATGTTCTATTTTATAATATTGAAATGGTATATTCCTCTCACCACCCGCAAGATTCCTGTATGCTTCCCTTAACCTAGGAACACCTATCTGTTCCTTTTGCTACTTGTCAACCATGATCAATATTCAAGTTTACCTTCGCATATTTGCTCCAGCAAAGACACTTATTTTAATTTAATATAGTTTATACTACAAAACAATATATGTTGTTTTCAAATATAGTATACATCAGCCCCTAATCTGTAAATTTCTGATATGCACTCTGAAAATTACTAGTCTGCCACTTGAACATTGGCCAATTAAGATAATAGAATAGCGAATAATATAATTAGGTAGAATAAAGATATCAAAAAAGATTGAAACAGGTAATAAGAAGTTAAAATAAAGAACTATGTAGGCTACATGCCAGAAGAAAAAAATATCACTTGATAGAAAGGTCTGTTGGTTGGCAAATAATCTTCCAAATTGTCCCAGAAGTCATTTTACTTTGAACAGTAAATCTGGAGTGGCACAGAGAATAAAAAGGTGTCTTTTTCATACACATTACTTGTTAAAATTATTTAAAGTCTTTCTCACATCCACTTTCTGTCTCATGTTACAATATCTAAAGATGAACAGCCCCAGGTCTATCACTAGGATGTAAAGTTGAGAAAATAATGCAGACCTTTCTAACTACCATTGCTAAATAAAGATTTTTTTCCTCAAATTTTTTATTTAGTTTTTAAATGCTATCTAATAATGTATGTGTCCTGGAACAAAGTGCTTAGTCCAGGAATAAGAAAAGCCTTTTTCACAATTCTACAGTCTCCAGGAATTGCATTTACGATGCCCCATAGTTTGTTCTATTAAACTGTATTTTTCTGGAAGCTGCTGGGTAGAAAAGCCATCAGAAGAATGCTTCATTTGGGGATTGGCAAATGTTTACATAAAAATGCTTTAACAAGATGGGGGATGGTATAAAGGAAGCAGTTTAATAAATAGGCCAAGAGAGAATGCCAGATTACCGTAGACCAAAGAACTCCTGAGAAGCAAAGAAAAGTGAACACAGAGAAAGTAGATTATTATCTCTCTCTCTCTCTCTCTCTGTGTGTGTGTGTGTGTGTGAGAGAGAAAGAATGAGAGAGAGAGAGAGAGAATGAGAGAGAGAGAGAGAGAGAGAGAGAATGAGAGAGAGAGAGAGAGATATGAGAGAGAGAGAGAGAGAGACAAAGCAGAGGAAAGATTTTGGAGGATGGCAGGGAGGGGACTCAAGCATGTCTTTAGTCTAAAGGAAAGAAGCCCCTGGGAAAGGGAGATTGAAGGTACAGGAGAGAAGGGAGCACACAAAGAAACAATCTTGAAGGAGGAGTGAGAATGGGGCCCAGAGTTCAGACTCTTTGAGTACTCCTGTAGGTACTACTTAATTGCATGTGGTATAGCCACAAAATGAAATAGTATTGTATAAGTTTATTTGCTGACATGAAAAGATCTTTATAAAATAGTTGTAGATAAAGTAAGAGACAATTAAGGATTTAAACTTTGACCTCACTTTACAATATGCATGAATTTAAAAAGTTTGGGAGTATGCTCATTAATTTATTAATAGTGGTTCTCACTGACTATCAGCATTGTAGATATTTTTCTCGTCACTTTGAGCAGCTCCATCTTTAATTTTTCCTTATAAATATATCTTGCAATGAGCACATATACACGTATACACACGCGCACACACACACACACACATATTACACTTATACAACATGTGTAACATTAGAACAAATAAGTTCGCTTTTGACACAGCATAACTCAGCCATGGGTAGGGGGAGGAATACTTTACTCTCTGACATAAGAATAACTGAGTTTCTACAGGTAAGTTATAGTATTATTTTAAGGTGGAAGAAATTAAAGGTCATTTTAAGGTAGAGGAAAAGGAGGCTGAAGGAAGTCTTAACTGATTAGATGTCTTTACTCCTTATATTTAGAAGTCAGGACATCAGAGGGAAAGGTCTAGAATGAAGTTGAGGATTTAAGTAAAGCTGTAAGTGGTTGGAACTGCAGCTTTGAGGCAAGAGAGAGACACTTAGGGATCAGCTGGAGTCTGCTAAGCAGTACCATGGTGGGATGCCATCAGCGTGTTATGGGATTTTCTCCCACAGAACTTAGTAATCTTGAACAGTGAAAGGGATGATTTGGTTGCTTTAGGGCTGAGGCTTGGGGAAAAAATACGGTTTACTTTGTAAGTGATGAGTAATATGTTAGAAAGGATAGGAAAATATGAGATGCAAGGAGGATACTCTTTGACTGGAAGAACAGAAGAGGGTGACAAGATGGAGATACAATGGATAGCTTTATGGAGAGCAGGAGATGGAAGAGGGAGCAGCAGGCTGTGGATATTGGCAGATTTCAGGGTTCAAGATTTTAGAGATGAAGCAGCACTCAGTGTTAGTCATATGAGTATAGTAAAGGTCAAGTTATAAGAGTGTATTGAAGTGATGATCAAGTCAGAGTATTTTGTAGGTGACACTGAAGTTTCCCAGTAAGATAGCAGGAGATTTAAAAAACAAAAAGATAGTGAAGACAGAAAAAATGGTTAACATTTTTCAGTGAAACTGAGGAAAGACCTAAGGTAGAAGGAGAGAACAATAAGAAGAGGAGTATGATGTGAGGTAGTGTGGCAGTTAAGTATTCTAGGTAGAAGAACAAGATGTGCTAAAGCCTAAGGAAAAGAAAGAGCTTGACTTGTTCAAGAAACTAAAATGGGACCAGAATAGCTATGCAGTGGTAAGAAAAGGAAGGATAAGATGAGGTAAGAGAGGGTAGCAGGGGGTCATACACTTGGGACACAGTAGGTTTTGGGGTCATAAAAGGCTTAAAATAGGGGAATTACATTATCTGATCTAGTTTAAGATTATATTTTTTATTGTGTACAAACTTATAGGAGAGTGCTGAAGGGGAGAACAGAGAGGCAACTTGCTGTTGTCCAGGTCAGAAATTGATGGCATCTGAACTAGGCTGATAGCAATGGGGATGGCAATATTTGAGGCATGATTAGAAGGTAGAAATAAAAGGACTTACTGATGGCTGGAACATGAAAGGGTGGAAAAGAGGAGAATCAAAGATGACGTGATGCATAGCTGGACAGGGATGATGTATATGAGATGAGAAGACTGTGGTGAGGATGGGGAAGCCAGTTTGGGAGATGTAAATCAAGACTTAGGCTTGGGTCTTTTTCAGTTTGAGAAATATGTTGGTGTTAATGGAGAGAATGAAAAAAAATACCGACATCATCAGAAAAAAATAATAGGTAACACTCATTTAGTGCTTTCTATACATCAGATACTGTGCTAGACCTTACAATTGCCTACTTAAGGAAGTCAAGATGCTGGTCAGAAAATAGGGTGGGTTATTGCAGGAATATCAGGAAAAAGTTCTAGGCAAAGTTATCTACTTTGGTCCCCACAACTCTGTAAGGGTATATGAGAAAGTTTTCTGAGTGACAGATCTAGGATTATGGGCTTTCCTGGAGGAACTAGGTTATCTGAGTAAGGAGCGATATGACAAATGTGATGCTTTACCATGATTAATTCAAGGGCATTGTGTGTTTAGAATGCTGAATTTAGAATAGGCTGGGTGGATTGAGTCAGAAAGCAAGGAGAGCAATATGGGATCAAATATAATATTTAAGCTGTGAATTCTTAAGATCTGATCTAAGATGTTGTCAATGATACTCCAACTACAGAATTTCTAAGTAACATCAGTCTTGTGTCCTGTAACACGATGTATCCGAAATGCCACTGGCCGCAAATATGTACTTCTCATTAACTCTCAACATAATTTCTTAATTTGTTGATCATTTTTCCAGTGTAAGCTGGTAATAATGGAGTGAGTCCCTCTTTTGTAGTCCCATCAAATCTTCTACTTCTAATGACATCTCTGCTTGTGTTCTGGAAAGGATTAAAGCAGAGACATCTGTTTAGAGTGGTTTGTGTAGTTGAAAATAAGAAAGAAACAAGAATGCTCATCAATTCTTATTACCACAGCAAGAAATCTGATAGTCATCCTTGACTCCTGCCTCCCCATCGGTCCCTATATTTTATTAAAACTCAAATCTTGTTGATTCTACCCCTGAAATACCCCTCAAATCCATCCAGCTCCTCTTGCCTTCTACCATCACTGTCTAGTTTAGAACATCTTTAGTTCTCCTCATTGGTTTTCTGGCTTCCATACCTGACTCACTTCACTCCTTCCTTCACATACTAGGATGTGCTCAAAACAACAAATCTCAAACTCTAATGCCTATGAAGGCAGAAAACACATATAGGAGGGTGAAGTAATCCCAGGAGAGGTAAAACAACAGGGCAAGAATGTGAGTAAGTGATAACTGATCTTCATGTTGGAAACAAAATAGAAGTGTGGGTTGATAACATATCTCATCTATAGGGATAAGCTGCCATTCAGCTTTTATGGGTTACTGCCTCTCTGAAATGGGGTCCTCTTATTGGATGATTGTCTTACCCTCCGCACACCCCAGAGAAGCCAGGAATGAAATTTCCTTAAGTAAAATCTCAATTTTTAAATGTCAGAAAATTATTGAATATCAATAAATACATATTAGGTTGTGGTAGTCCAAGTCCTCTGAGAAGCAGATGTCAAGACAGGATTAAATGTACAAATTTTATGAGAGGAAATGCTTGTGAGGGAAAATGGGGAAACATCCAGAAAAGGTTAGAAGAGTCATTAGATCACCATGCAAGTCCGATCCCAAAGAGGAGGAGAGAAAGAAGGAAGATAGGTTGGAAGTATCCTTCATTGTTTTTCTCTGAGTCCATCAGAGAAGCCCCTTTCCTCCCAGAAAAGGCCCCGCCTTAGTAGCCCTGCAGCACTAGGTCACCGGCTCAGAGGAGCCGTTGGGGCAAACTCAAGAATAGATTCAGATTTGAGAGCTTAGCAGTTGGGTTCCAGGTGAATTATGCTCCCTGTAGTTGGCAGTCTGTGAAGCACATCCTCACGACTGCCCCATAGGCTAACATTGTGAAGAGAAAACACATCTGCAAGCCAGAGATGTAGTCTGACCGTCATCATTTTGTAAACTGCTCACCATTCAATGAACTAACTTGTACTTTCTTCTGTGTAGCTTTATATATCCCGTGGAACACATAAAGAAAAGTGTTTGACACAGAGTAACTCCTCACTTTCCCCTTCATTTTCCTCCTCTGTACAATTCTGTAACTGATTTACAATTCATTACTGCACACAGCACATTGCTTTGTATTTGTTTATATATTTATTTTTCCTATTCTATTGTGAGAATCAATGCAAAATATCAAAACCTAGTTATTCATTTTCCATGCCAGAATTGCATAGCATCTGTATATGAACAGTGCTGAATAAATCCCTGTATAAACTGAATTGAACGGAACTATTTTCTATTCTGCAATTCTTATTGTTTTTGCTGTTGAATTTCTATTCAAATATCAAACTCCACCTCAACTACTATCTCTGATGTTTTCTCCAAACGCTTCAGGCAGATGTGATGACCCTTCCTTCTGGGCTTCCGTAAAACTTCATTCACAACGTGAGGGGATCACCATTCATATTGTGTCTCTCTTTCTCTAGATCCTCAGCACCTAGAGGGCAGGGGCCCCACTGTATTTGCAATTGTATTTCTCTCTCTGAATCTAATGCCCATTGACAGCAAATGCTCAGTAAATGTTTGATGAGTTAAGCTAAACTGAAGAATAATCCAAAACATTTGTATGATTGAGCTAATAAGGAAGGGTCAGGTGAAGGGGTTTACTTTAAGTTTTAACGTAGGAAGGCTAAACTTTGAATCACCTAATTAATTCTGCATTTGTTTCTTTGAGAATCTGCTATCTGTTCAACATTGTGTCAAATTCTGCAAACCAAATAAAAGACGTACAGTTCTTGTTCTCGAGGAGCTTACAGTCTAGTTGGGGAGATGTGCCATATACATAGGGAATAGCACGAGTATGGCACAATATTTCACATTTCCCATTGACTCCTCTCTCCCTGGGTTCTCTCATCCATCATTTACCAAGTTTTATTGATTCTATCACTTGAGTAACTCTTGTTTTCATCCTTTTATTTCTATTTCCACTGCCTCTATTTCCTCATTTTCTATTGACCAGGATATCACAAATTCCAAGCATCTGAGAATGACTTTTTTTTTTAACTACTATTTTTTTTTTTTTTCTTTTTGAGAGGGAGTCTCGCTCTGTTGCCCAGGCTGAAGTGCAGTGGCGCAATCTCTGCTCACTGCAAGCTCCGCCTCCCGGGTTCACGCCATTCTCCTGCCTCAGTCTCCCGAGTAGCTGGGACTACAGGCACCTGCCACTATGCCCAGTTAATTTTTATATTTTTAGTAGAGACGGGGTTTAGCCATGTTATCCGGGATGGTCTCTCTCTCTTGACCTCGTGATCCTTCCGCCTCGGCCTCCCAAAGTGCTGGGATTACAGACATGAGCGACCGCACCCGGCCTTTTCCCCCCCCCCCCCCCCCCCCACTTTTATGACTACCACTTTTCATTCCAGAAGTATAATTTTCTCATTTTCTCTCAAATCAGTTTAGATGTTCCTGCTGATTTTTTTTTCTATTTCAAATCTTTGAAAACTTCTAAATGTTGAATAAAATAATATCTTTTTACTTTTTTTTACTCTTTATTGAACCATGAGGTTTTTTTTTGTTTGTTTGTTTGTTTTTTTTTAAAGGCAGATAACTAGAGATTTTTTTCTGGTGGTGTGCACTTATTATTTCTTTTAGTATTTCCTAGCAACACTGTAGGTTCTCATTTGCTACAGCCATAAATTTGTATTCCTTTAAAATAACTTCCCTTTAAAACGGTAACATGTGATTAACCAACTGTACCTCTGACTTAACAAGCCTTTAAAACTTACCCTTTCCTTTACCAACCTTGACGAGGTAAGAGGGATGGAAATGGACACCTGCTGTCATCTATTAGGTGCTACTCCCTTGGAATGGATAAAGAAAACAAGCTCTGTAATCATTTCTGCTGTGTTCAGATTCTAGCTTTACTCTTTCTTGGCTTGTGACCCTGAACAATTCTCTTAAGTTTTGTGAACTATAGCTTCCTCACCAGAACAAAAAGAATAATAATATCTTTTGGATTGCTTATAAACTAGTAGCACTCAAAGTATCTTCAAGATCAAATAATAATAATATGTTATTTGTCTTTTTCACTGTGTTCACCTGTGTGCTGATGATACAAAAGCAATGGCAGATAAAACTGTTGGTGCCTTAGTACAAATCTACGTAGTGGTGCCGAAGTATGCTAGTAAGCATAGAGTTCTTCACTCCCATATACTCACACAAAAAATTAATTTTACTTAAGAATATCTTTGACGAGGCATTAAAAATTATTAATTTTCTTAAATATTGACCTTTGAGTCCATAACTTTATAATATTCTATGTAATGCAGTGAGATATATACATAAAACACTTCAATTATATATTGCACATGGTTTTCTACAGGAAAATAAAAATACTGTGCAATTATTTCAGTTGAAAGCTAAACTAACCACATATTTACTGAACATCAGTTTTACTTAAAAGAATGACTGATATACAAACTGGTTATTCAGTTTTGGGTATTTCGCAAAACATTCCTGAAAACTAATAAAGTGAGATTTTTGTTTTAAGGAAAATAATTGCCAATATTTGTGGTCAATAGCAAAATTCGAAGTTTCAAACAAACATTAGAATTTGGAAACTTTGTTTTCACCACCAATGAGCCGACAAGCTTTCTGACTTAAACATTTTTTTCTGATAGGATGGGTGATAATATTGACAAATACAATTTTTTGATATTATATAGTGAAGTGTATCAACATTTGGAGAATCTGCACAGCTTGGTGAATCAATAAATCAATAATTTTCAATTAACCAATACATATTATACAAATACATGAGTAAAAGGTTCATTTAAAGTGCAAGATAGATGAATGAATTTTAATGTAATGGTTAAAAAAAAGTTCAATGATACAGTTTCAGATTCCACATGGAAGCTAAACTATAAAGAACTACCATTTGTCAAGTTTTAATGTGGTATCAAAGAATATCCACAGTTATCTGAAAAGGCTATGAAAACATTCTGTCTTTCTCCATTCACAGAAGAGTGAAAAAAAAGGCCTATAAAGATATGAGAATCCAGCTATATTAAATTAAGCCAGACATTAAAAAGATTTGGAAAATGTAAAACAATGCCCTTCTACTTACTACTCTTTTTGGCTTTAAAAAATAAAACTAGCTTTAATTTTTTAAAGTTACATTAATATTTAATGGGTTTATTATTTATAAATAATTACATTTAAAAATTCTCAGTTTTAATTTCTAATATGGCAAATATTGTAGACAGAATACACATAAACTGTAGGAACTCTTCATGAATTTTAAGTGTTAAAAGGATTCTGAGACCAAAATGTTTAAGAACTGTTTTTGTAAATATTTTATTACATAATTCTGATAAAACATTTAACTTGATACACTGGAAGGGCTCAGTAAATGTTAGTAAGCTTATTTACACCAAGGGCTCTAGATAGTATTAGCCAGTATTAAAATTTCTTGAAATCACCCTTGACTATGATCCATTTTTCTTAATTTGAAAGTGAATTCAAGGAGCTGAGGCAGCAGAGTGCTTGAGGAGGGGAAAATGAAGGTGGATCTGTCATAGTTGAATGCTTATAAATTAATAATACTATTCACCACCTCAGAACATGCTATAAGGAACCAACCCCTAAAGAGAAAAGATTTTTCAATATGATATGTTTTTCCGCAGCTGCATGGATATTTTAAAAGCATGAACCCAGGTTTCCTACTCCCTCATGCCTAGTATGACTTCACATTCTTTTTATTTATTTATTCATTTATTTATTTATTTATTTATTTATTTACTTTAGACAGGCTGGAGTGCAGTGGCACGATCTCTGCTAACTACAACTTCTTTCATGTCAGCTTCCCAAGTAGACGGGAGTATAGGCACACACCACCAAGCCTGGCTAGTTAATTTTTTCCGTTTTTTTATTTTTTGTAGAGACAGGGTTTTGCTATGTTGCCCAGCCTAATCTCAAACTCCTGAGCTCAAGCCATTAGGCCACCTCAGCTTCCCAAAATACTGGAATTACAGGAGTGAGCCACCTCACCTGGGCCGACTTCACATTCTTGTACCAAGTATGCTATTAGTTACAGGCTTCTTAAAGCTATGCTGAGTCTACAGTTTTATATTCCATTTGATAAATGCAAGGTCCATTGGCAGTGGTAAGGATTTCAAAGACCCAACATTTTGTTTTAGGCAACTTTATTTGTAGAGTCTATTTCCTTACTAAAAGACATCCTGTGTATATGTCAACGCTATGTTAAGATTAGCAATTCTTTGACCCAATAATCCAAACTCCCCTCAGCCCACCATTGTTACTAGGCTCAAAATCTATTCATTGGTATTCAGACAGTTCTAACTTCAGAGTGCTGCCCACAAAACCTCGACCCAGGAAAAAGAAATATTTTCTGGAAGCAAGTGAGTTCACTGTTCCATCACAGGTATATGCTGGGAGAGGGGAGGTGGAAGTAGGTGAAGGCTGGATTGTGTGCACTCCATTCCCCTTAGGAGTATATTTGCTTTCTTTTCAACCCTGAGCATTTTGGTTAATATCTAAATCCTTTAGTTTTGTAGGGGACAAAAAAATTTTAAGTCATGAACACCTGTCTCCTCTTTGACTTTTTGTGTCTGTCTTCTTCCCCCTTACTAGACTGCAATCATCATGTCCCCTTTTATGGTCCCCCAACATTTCAGGTTTTATTTCTGCCTTGGAGACTTTGCATTTGCTCTTATATATACCTCTAAGACTTTTACATCTTATTCATCAGATCCCAGCTCAAGTGTTACCACCTCAAAGGAGCCTGCCTGATAGCAACAAACTACTCTTCTCATTACCACCTTTGGGCACCTCCTATCTTATCACCCTATTATTTTCTTCATGTCTTTTATCACCATCTACACTTATTTTGTTAACTGCTTATTTATTTATTGTATGAGTACCTCACTAAAGTATAAGCTCCAGGAGGCTTTCTGTCATGTTCACCACTAACCGTATTCTCAATTTCTAGAAAAGCACCAGACACATAATAAACTTTCAAGAAATATGTGTTTAAGAAACGAGTGACTCAATCAATAAGGCATGGTAATACAGTGAAAATTGTATAAGTTTTGGAGCTGACAGACTGGAATTTGACTCCTGCTATGAACTCAATATGTCCTCCAAATTTGTGTGTTGGAAACTTAATCCCCAGTGCAACAGCATTGGCAAGTGGGGCCTTTTGGGAGGTAAGATGATTCTGGACTTTATCAAGTGTGTGACCTTGGGCTAGCCTCTTAACTTCTCTTAAATTCCTCATTTTAAAACAGTGATTGTTAAACTCTTGTGAAGAATAATGTTTTCAAGTGTAAAAGCATTCAATATTGTTTGGCACATAAAAGGTAGTCAATGAAAAGGATATCCCTGTCCTGCTCAATCTGAATACTTTCCATATTTTATTAGTCCATTCTCATGTGGCTAATAAAGACATACCTGAGACTGGGTAATTTATGAAGGAAAGACTTTTAATGGACTCACAGTTCCATATGGCTGGGGAGCCCTCACAATCATGGTGGAAGGTGAAGGACTTACATGGCAGCAGGCCTGAGAGCCTGCGCAGAACTGCCCTTTTATAAAACCATCAGTTCCTGTGAAACTTATTCACTATCAGGAGAACGGCATGGGAGAAACCTGCCCCCATGATTCAGTTACCTCCCACTGGGTCCCTCCCATGACATGTGGGGATTATGGGAACTACAGTTCAAGATGAGATTTGGGTGGGGACACAGCCAAACCATATCACATGTGTATGATAAGTAAAGCTAAAGTCCTAACACCACAAAATTTACCATTTTGTGAGGAAGCAGGATATATAAACATAAAGTGACATTAAGTCAGTATTTGTTAAGTGTCAAATGAATGTCAGAGGGACAAGTGAAACCTGCATTGGCTCCCTACTGCTTAGAGAATAAAGTCAAAATTGATTAGGCATAACATTTATAGCACTTTGTTATTATGCTGCACTTTGCTTTCCAATGCCCATTTCTCACTGCAGTTTTCCACTTAAGCGTCATCTAATCGAACACCACTATTCACTTTACTTTGTAAATATATGGCCTGATAAGCCTTGCAGCTTTGCTCTCATACTTTCCCTCACCTCTTATTCAAATTCTTCCTTTAGGGCTTGAATTAATTGTCATTTGCTCCAAGAAGTCTCACTTGATCTCCACCACCCCAATCCTTACAAATGAGAGCAACTGCTCCCACTTCTAAGGTGGGTTATACTTCTCCTACAGCACTTTATCTTTGGCTTTGTGTTTGGAGTATATGTGTATTTGCCTTATTTTCTAGCCTGCTTTAGTTTTTAGCCTAACCCTCTGGTTGTCTCTGATTTATCCTAGTCATTCCAAAAATTCTGTACATATCATAAGCGCTCCCTCATTATAGTAACATAAATAAATAATTTAAAATGAATGAAAAGGAACTAAGTGGAAGACTTGGTTTTCTACTTGGGTCTTTCAGCTTAAATCTGGGCTTTTCTCATCTCCCTTCATTCCTCTTCCCAACTCCTACTTATAGTTTCCCAAAGACAATCATTCCATTTCCATTTTCATGCCTTCTTTCCTCATGTATCCAAACGTGGTTCAAGCATCATCTGCTCTGTGGGGCTTGTGTGACTCACCAGTTGGGTTCAGATAACCAGTTGGGTTCAGTTACGCCCAGAATACATTGAACTTACTTCTGCTGCGACATTTATCACTTATATTATAAAAATTGTATTCACTGAGAAAAAAAAATATGCTAATGTAATTTATGGGCACCTTTAACCATGGCTAGCATATAATAAATATGCAGTAAGTATTTGTTGAATAAATAAATTAATGCAAACTTTATTTTTATTGATATTATTATGGTAAGCATTTTATAGGCTTTATTTATTTATTTATTTTTGAGACAGAGTCTTGCTCTTGTTGCCCAGGCTGGAGTGCAATGGCGCGATCTCGGCTCACTGTGACTTCTGTCTCCCTGGTTCAAGTGATTCTCCTGCCTCAGCTTCCCAAGTAGCTGAGATTACAGGCAAGGGCCACCACTCCCAGCTAACTTTTTGTATTTTTAGTAGAGATGGGGTTTCACCATGTTGGCCAGGCTGGTCTCGAACTCCTGACTGCAGGTGATCCACCTGCGTCGGCTTCCCAAAGTGCTGGGATTACAGGCATGAGCCACCACCACCCAGCTGGCTTTATCTTAATAATCCCTCTAATTAGTATATTTAAATCCATGTTTATTTATGTTTATTCATGCTTCTATCAACTACAAAAGATCAAGCCTTTCACCTTTTGAAGAAGAAAAAATTTGTTCAGCCTCCTGCTGCATCAAATGTGTACTAGAGTAATGGTTGACCCAACGGAAGCCTGAGAAACTAATTTGCCTCCATGGTTTCTCCTTAATTCCCTAATTACAGGCAAAATTTGATCAGACTTTAAGAGAAAATAAACCTTGAAATCTAATTCATATTTCTCTCAGAGTCTTCTCTCATCTACTAGAGTGAAGTATAGCCTAAATCAGTTTTCTCTAATGAGTTCATATTTGACGAAAGACTTAGGAACAATATAAAACTTTTCAATTCTCAACATCAATTCTAATTTACTTCTACATTGAAGGTAAAGTAAATAAACTGAATTAAAGTGCAGCAGAGAGGTATATATTTCTTTTAGAAGGTACTTAACTCGAGTATAAACAATCTCTTTAGTTCTTTCCTCATCCTTTCAGCAGCAGAAGCAGGAAGATGGGGTATCTTCTAATTTGTGGTAGAAATAAATTTTATTTTTATGATTCTGCCACCAAAAAGATATTTTCCAGTCACTTCTTTGATTCCCTAAAGTATCTTCCAACACTGAAGTCCAAGGGTAAGCAGAACTCACAAAAAATGTTGGTCTATCATTGTACTTTAGGCAGGTTAATAATTCTCATTGAGGCATAAATATGACTTGCCACATTCTGCCACTTTTAATCCTTTGTGAATATACTTCAAAAGCAAAACGTGTTTATAAGTCCTCTAATATCTGCCACATTACAATAAATGATAGACCAACCTCCAGAGTATTGGCTTTGACCTCAAGCAAATTATACAATAATGTTTCCTTCAAAGTTTTTGTGCATGCAGCTCCTTCTCTCCCAGAAGAAACATGTACCAGATGGCAAAAGTGACAACCTCAGAAAAAAATATTAAAGCTGCGTTGAAAACGACAGCTTCTTCAGAAGGTCAGGGCACAAATCTCTGGTAGCAAAGCTCAACACAGCATTTTAGAGATAAAACCTTATTACCCAAATACTGCTATTTCACAGCACTTAATAATGGATGGTAGTACATCTGCCTGAGGACATATTGCTCTCTCATCCTAGGATGAGTCCAAAAGATTTTAACCACCGTGGCAAAGTAGGGGTAGATAAGACCACGTGCAGATGAGGGTTTTAGTTTATTACCATTGGATTCATATATATATGAATTTCATATATGTCATATATACAAATATATATCATATATTCATATAGGTAATATATTCACACACACATACAAATAACATTTAAAAAGACTGAACTTGTACCTTAAATAAGGGTTGTGTTTGCTTAATAGTCATGGTTAGAATTAAAGCAGGAAATCTTAAAGAAGTTATGCAGAAAAAAGCATCTTTATTTTTTGATGTGCCCCATTTTTACCTACTTTTTAACCTCACTCAAACAAGCACATGTATCAAGCTTCACAAAACAGAACAAACCTCTAAGAATTTCACTTCTTAAAAAGATATTTAGAAAGAGTATATGAATCTTCTTATATTTGGCTTAAAACATCTTATTAGTTACCTATAATGAGGCCCAACTTAGAAGCTAAGAGACCCTTTCTTGAAAAGTATGAGTGTGTTTCTGAACAAATACAAATGCAATGAAATGAAGGAAAAATTCCTCTGATATGAAATGCCTCCTACTGACTTTGTACTGGAACATTTATTTTCTTTGTGTGGAGGATGTAGGCAGCATACTTTCCATTAACTGATTATTTGGAGGTATGGCTGGAAGGGAAGAACTAGGAAGAGAATTGGCTTGATGCCTGAACTCATTTCAACTTCAATTCATCCAAAGGCAAAGGGAAGAATTGGCCAGTCTTTCGGTGAGGTGGATATTCTCTTTTGCTCCTCAAAAAAGTAGATAATTCTCAAGGGTGCCTAATGTCTATAAGGCTCATTTGACATTCCATCCCCCATTTATCAACTATAAAAACTTGCTCATTGTCTCAGTATTTCACTATGTTAAAAGGTATTTACATACCAGTATGCAACGTGAAAATAGGTAAACTGAGTAGACCCAAATGGAAAAAGGGTAGGCGCTGAATCACTCAAGAAAGCTGCTAGTCTTATCTACCCCATTTATTCCTTTTAGCCCCAGGACAAAATTTTAAAAAAGACAGTGGTTGAATTATATTAAAGGGGATACACTGGTGGTAATTTAGCATTCATTCTTTTAAAGTTGTTCTTCACAATGACTCTGAGAAAGGTTGTAGCAGTATCTCCACATCAAAAATAAGGGGGGGGGGGGAAAGCCCAGATAAATTAAGTAGTGGTCTAGACAGATTCACATGACAGTTCTGCCATAGAGTGGGTAAAGAGACTGGATGACAGACACTGAGCCTTCAACCATTTGGGTTCTAAAGATAAAACAGGTTTCCTTCATTAAAAATTAATCAAATAATCCAGACTGGGTGGCTTACAGTAACTTAGTAGTTTGCACCACTCAGCAAATCTGTATTATGGCAACCATCAAAATAGAACTACAGGCATATAAGAAAGAGGCTAACATAGTCATGCTACACAGGTGCCAATGTATAATTCTGAGCTGTGTTTAAAAGCACAGTGAGTAAACTTATATTATGTGTGTATTCCTTCGAATAACTATATCCTCACATTCAGTCACTAATTATGTGGTTTTAGTGGTCAGTTGGAGAATATGTACATAGAAATGCACATAAAATCAGTGGATTGTAAGCTGCAACACTACTCTAATTTCTTTTGTCTTTCCTCTACTCCACCTAGACTCTTGCTCATTCATTCATTCATTTATTCACTCATTTATTTATTTAAAAATATTTATTGAACACCTTCTCTTCACCTGGCAATAGGTGACATGCTGGATACACATGGTGAACAAAACAGGCACAGCCCTCCCTTTATTGGGTTCTCATTAACCAAAGTAGTTTTATAGATGGAAAGGATTCACAGCTATAATGTTATATAAGTTATTTAACCCCTTCGAGTCTCAGTTGTCTCTTCTATAAAATGGGGTTAGTAATATTTTCCTTCCAGAATTATTATGTTCCCATCTTGCTCATAATACGTATCCCTGGTTATCTGGCATATAGCAGGTACTCTATGTTTATTACAGAACAAATGAATACATCAAAAATGAATATATAGGTCACTTAAGCAATGGGTTCACATTATACAGTAGCCAATATTATGGACAATATTTTCTCCTCCTTTTTTAGAGTCACTGTCACAGATAACAACAATAAATGTGACAACTCATATTTTTTTACTCTCACTTTTTTCCTTGCTAAT
The DNA here is from genome assembly GCF_008728515.1 of Papio anubis. Classification (NCBI taxonomy): domain Eukaryota; kingdom Metazoa; phylum Chordata; class Mammalia; order Primates; family Cercopithecidae; genus Papio; species Papio anubis. The sequence continues at coordinate 50,003,474 of NC_044987.1, read as the reverse complement.
TTTAAAAAATAATATGCATAACTTTTCAAATTTTATCTTTGAATAATGCTGAGAGATAGAGATAGAGTAGGACTTATCAGCCCCATTTTCCAAGTGAAGCTATAGAAACTCAGAGGTCACTTGGCTTTCCCAAATTAAAATAACTAATCAGTGGTAAAAATAATTCTGGGCTGGGTGTGGTGGCTCACGCCTGTAATTCCAGCACTTTGGGAGGCCAAGGTGGGCAGATCACCTGAGGTTGGGAGTTCGAGACCAGCCTGGTCAACATGGTGAAACCCTATCTCTACTAAAAATACAAATTTAGCTGGGTGTGATGGCTCATGCCTGTAATCCCAGCTACTCAGGAGGCTGGTGCAGGAGAATTTCTTGAATACAAGAGGCGGAGATTGCAGTGAACCAAGATCACGTCACTCGCTCCAGCCTGGGTGACAGAGCTAGACTTCGTCTCAAAATAATAATAATAATAATAATAATAATAATAATAATAATAATTCCTGAACCCAGATTTTCTCATTAAACACTCATTGCTTTCAGAGAAGACCTGGGGAGAGGACATGTCAACGTCCTATAAAGTTGGAGACTGATTAGTCAACTGATGACCAGTGATGCCTGTCTTCAAGATTTTTGCTCCTAAATTTTGCATGAGGTCAACTGGCATATGAGTTCACAACTCTGAATCTACTGCACACCAGACACTTACTTTTGAACTTGCATGCTCCTAGGGCAAACAAACAAACAAAAAGTTGTAGGGCTGTATTTTGGGAGATGTTGACTCATTTTCAGCACATATTAGAGGCTTAAAAGGTGTTTGTAAGCTGAATAAACTAATGTTCTTTTCACTAAAGCAGTGCTTGAATATATTGCTTAAAATGAGGCAGCAAATTACATTTAATTTGAGGTAGCAAATTAAATTGCCCTTGAAGGTCTTTTATAATCTCATGGCACTCATGGAAGAGAGAGACCAAACATATAGCACACACAGACACACACACACACACACACACACACACACACACACACACACCCCTCATGTTAGTTTAGTGAAGAGGAGAAAACAATTTATTCTACCTAAGGAGAGGGGAAGGATTATGCTTCTAAAGTTCTAAAGTCTATGCACTTTTATAAAAGGCAATTTGTTACAAAAAAGAAGAGTGGAAGAAGAGCAAAGAAGAAAGAAGAAGAAAAATATTGAGAAAAAAAACCACCTAATATCTGCAGAGAGATATGACTATGGGTCATGGACTATGCTAGGTACTCTCTGTAATGAAAAAAAGTGAGTTTAAAAGTCAGTGCTCAATAGTACTGTCCTCTGTTTCTTATTATATGTTTCATTGGTAAGATACTATTTTCTGAGTCTGTTTCAATATTTGCAAAAGGGCATAATAATACTTCATAGAGTTGTTGTGAGGATTAAAAATGGTTAAAATGTATAAAGCATCTGTAATGCACTTTGCAGTAGGCATGCAATAAACTACTCCTCTTTCATATTGATAATTCCATACTGCCTTGGGTTATCAGATCTTGGTATAAGGTCACGTATTCTCTCTATAAAGCAAAAGCCAAGCCAAAACTTTGTCTATGCTGTGCTTGGAGTCATAAAACAACATTACTTTTAATCCTCCATTAACCCTGGATCCTCTACAGCTGGACCCTGGAATCAAAATAGAAGGCCTCTCTTGCAGATGAAGACACTTTAAATGTAGTCCTTTCAGTGAGTTTTGTATCTAAGCCCCTGTGCTCAGGGTACAGTACAAATCCTGCTTACATTCAATCCAACTCTGTAGTAAATTGCTATTCAGTCTCCAGTGTGATGCTGGCCTCCTATTTCAGAAGAAATACTCTGAAAAGTCAAGCCTCAAAGATGTGTTATTTAACCAATCCCTTCAGCATTTCTTTTGCATGAAATAGAGGCCCAAAAGGCAACCAAGTACATAGAGACAATTTTCTATATCTTAATATATTTTTCCTGGCAACTACTGTAAATCCTCCATAAGCAGGTCTACTTAGCACATCAGAAACATGGGAGAAATTTTCTAAGTTGAGGCATGTGCTTTGATTAGTATACAAATGTGTTTCACAAAATTATTTTTAGAATGTATTCTCACAAAAAGCTAAGCAAGAAATTGTCAACATTCTATTTTGTGATTCATGCATATAAAAATAAAGTCTGTTTGAGAGCTATTTTACAATATTGAATTTAGCAAATTGTCATTCAAAAGAGCTCTCCTTTCAAGAAGACAAAAACGAAACAAAATCTTGAGTGAAGGATACTTTACCATGAACCTCGGGTGATAGATGCTATTGTTGGGGCCACAAAGCCTATTCAGATGGCATGGTTCAGGCATTCATCTTTGAAATGTACTGACCACTACCAGCACATGCTTTGTTCCTGTGTTATAGGTTTAACCAGAAAAGCTACGTCATCCAAGAATGCTCTGGAGAGGTTACATAAAATGTGATCTCTATGTCCTCTAATAAAACAAACCTCTCCATGAGTTGTTATTTCCACCTGACAACGGAAAACAGCAGACTCCCCTTACCTCACAGGTTGTAAGATCTGGAAATTCCACTGTGATTCTAAAGAACCTCATTCTCATGCTTCTATCATATCAGTTGCTACATAAAGAAACACAATATTTGTTGAATATTTCCCTAATTAATCTCTCTAGCAGGGTGGAAAATAATTTTTATTCATCACTGGATCTTTATTGAATAAAGGTTTCTGCCCTTGATAAATGTTTAACAAATGTTTAGTGAAGGATCTCTCTCCTTTCCTTTTTCTCTTTTTCTTCACCATAAACTTAACAATAGCAGCCCCACAGAGTACATGTCAAAGAGGTCCCAGACTTTCATAATCAGCAACCTCTTTGATTATTTGATCTCTCATGGATATCCTATTTTGAAAGATTCAGTCTGCCAAACAAACTAGATTTATTGTCTTTAGACATGGCACTTAAATAATGCAATTTTTTTTTTTGCATAAATGGGATAGGAAATCATATTTATTGAGAAATAATTTGTTTTCACTTTTTTTTTTTTTCTAGACAGAGTTTTGCTCTTGTTGCCCAGGCTGAAGTGCAATAGCGTGATCTCGGCTTATTGCAACATTTGCCTCCAGGGTTCAAGCAATTCTCCTGCTTCAGCCACCTGAGTAGCTGGGATTATAGGCATATGCCACCATGCCTGGCTAATTTTGTATTTTTAGTAGAGATGGGGTTTCTCCATGTTGGTCAGGCTGGTCTTGACCTCACGACCTCAGGTGATCTGTCCATCTCAGCCTCCCAAAGTGCTGAGATTACAGGCATGAGCCACCGTGCCTGGACTGTCTTCACTTTTTATTAGTCAAATACATATATAACTGCCAGACAAGGCTCACATGCTAAATTCCAGTATAGTAGAGTTAGAAGTGATTGTATGCAAGCCAAGGGGGATTAAAGCTGAGATAGTACTTATAATACTACAAATCCAACCTCACACACACAAGTGTTTGGTTATCCACAGCTTTTATGTAGCATGGACCATAACAGAAGTTGCCATGTACTTCTGGTGGTACTTAAAAGGCAAGCTGCTGAGAATCAGTGGGCCTTCTGTGAGATTATTATGCTGAATAAAGTGACCCTCCAAACAGAGGCTTCTAGATAAATAACCTAAGCCACGATAATTTAGAAGATGTAGTTATGATGTTGAGGATCTCTAGGGTCAGCAAATTTTGAGATGGGGGCAAGTCAGCTGTAGAGGGGTACTGGGATCTCACAAGGCCGAAAGCCTAGACCACAAGTTCTCCCACTGCAGGCTTCAGGCACAACTGTCAGTAAGAAACCCAGTGGTCAGAAAAGACAAAGAAATAGCCATGCAGGCAGCAAGGACTCAGAGGACAACACAAGCTACAAGTTCCATGGAGGACACATAAGATTTCTTATCCTTCCAAGTTCTTTGGTTAAGGCAGAGTGAAGATTTGTTGATATTTAAAAATAGTCCTGATAAGAAATTTGAACAGTGAAATTAATTGTTTCTCTAGTGTGATTGTTAAATAGCAAACCAGTGTGATTATGGAGTAATATAATGAATTTATCTGAAAAAGACAGCTTTAAATTGGAAGAGATCAAGATACCTTTATTTCAAAAATCAAGATTTTTCCTCCCTTTCTTTTTTTAATAAAGAGGATAAAATCAGCTACTGAAAGTTGTTAAAAATTGCATTTTTCCTTTGCCATCTCTGAATATGTCAAATCCCATTTGATTAAGTAACATGGAGGTCATTGGAAACCTTAGTAAGAACTGGAGTATAACTCATGGGGCACAGAAACCATTGCAGGGTGGTTTGTGGAGTGAGAAGATGATGAAGAAATGGAGGCAACAAGAGAAATGCAGCTATGAAGGGTCAGGAGAATTAGTATAGTTACTTGGAGGGATGGAAAAAAGGACTTTTTTATGTTGACAAATAACTGAATAAACTTAAATATTGATGGGAGAGATCAAGAAACAAAAAGAAAATTTATGAAGACTGTAGATGGAAAATACAGTAGAAAAAATGCAGAGACATGTCTAACTTATCTCAAGGAGAGTCTGGCCTTTTAAAGCTTAATACCAAAGAAAGAAAACTCTAAAGGAAATGCTAACAGAGTTAACTACTTGTATGCATTGGAAATCATCTGCTACAAAATATAAAAGACAAAATATTGATGGGTTTTATATAAAGATTTTAAAACCCAATAAGAAAAAATGTAAACATGCCAACTAAGAAACAAGAGCTGTATATATACTGATAATTCAGAAAAGAAAAAAATAATTCAATCCAATTTGTAAATGTATGAAACTATATTCAACCTCATTAGTAATAAAATGCGAATTTAAACAGTAAGAAACAATTTTATCAAATTGGCAAAGATGAAAATTAGACCATGTCTATTTCCTTTGTAGTACTTAATTTACAATTATTTTATAAACTCATCTGCTCATTTATTTTAGTCTCTTACCCACTAAACTACACATTTTTGGGGGCAGTAGAATGTCTGTCTAGTTACCTTTTGTTTTTACAATTCCTTGTACAATGTTGGGCACATGAGGGGACTTCCATAAACATATATTAATAAGTGAATGTCAGTGAGGGAACAAGGTATTTGTATACTCTGTGGGAACAGCAAGTGGTACAAACCAATCTAGAGAGCAGCTTGAAAATATCTAGCAAGTGCCAATGCCATATTCTTCAAGCTAGTCATTATAGTTTTTGGAATTTATCCAAAGTAAACAATCAATTTTTGTATAAAATAGGACAAGGATGTTTATGAAAGGACTATCTATATTGTGATTGTAAGTTATACATTGTGATACATGTTAGAAGGTAAGTCTGCATGACTTCAGAGGGTGGGTCAAACCACTACACTGATGGCTTTCAGAGGAAACCCAAATGGTGAAATTTGTTGTTTAGGACTAGGATTGAACTCAGCAGTATACCCAGTTCAGACATACATTCCAATACTCCCCAGTGAGCATAAGGTTTTCCTTCACATTTAGCTCTGAATTAACCTTTCTAATCCTTCTTCCGCTAAAGCTCTATGTGATCTTCCAGTGCCCCAAATAATAATTTTACTATCTCACAGGACTGGAGGCTAGAAGTCTGAAATCAAGGTATTGACAAGGTTGATTCCTTGTGAGGGCTATGAGAAAGAATCTGTTCCATGCCTATCTCCTAACTTCTGGTGATTTGTTGGTAATCTTTGGTATTCCTTGGCTTGGCAGATGCATCACTCTGATCTTTGTATTTATCTTTTCTTTTTTTTCTATAGAGACAAGGTCTTACTATGAGGCCCAAACTGGCTCCAACTCCTGGGCTCAAACTATCTTCCTGCCTCCTCCTGCAAAAGCCCTGGGATTACAGGTGTGGACAACTATGCTCAGTCTTCTGTCTTTATCTTCACATGGTGTTCTTCTTGTGTGTATATCTGTCTCTGTGTCTAAAGTTCCCTTTTCTATAAGAAGCAGTCCTTGTTGGATTAGGGCCTACTCTCATGACCTCATGTTAACTTCATCATCTACAAAGACCCTCTTTTCAAATGAGATCACTTTTATAAATACTAGAGATTAAGACTTCAGCATCTTTTGGGAGGGACATAATTCAAACAATACCAACCCTTAACATCTTCGAACATATTCTAAAAGCTTTATTTGCTTATTTGTATTATAGGTTTTCCCCCTTTATGACGTTTGCTCAATGCAGGCAGGAACATTTTACTTATTCATTGTTATATCCCAGGGTGTAAAACCGCAGCAGCCAATAGTAGATGCTTAATAAATAAGTGTGGAATGAATGGACTATAAACTATTTAATTGGGGTAGAGAGTTGGATAAGTAGGAAGAAGGTGTGAGATGTTAGACCAGCAGTTGGGACTCAGATTAAAGAAGGCCTTTTATTATCAATACACTTAGAAATTTGTCTAACTAGTTGTATCCTATGTCTGCTCATATGAAAACACACTGATTTACTCTGCTAAATACTGTCAATGTATACTTTATTGGAATATTTTGTTAATTCGCTGCATTTTAGTGATTTAAAAGTGATAAGGTGTATTTTATATTATTGATCTCTCATACAATCCTAAATTTTATTCTCTCTCTACATATTTAGTATTACCTACAGATTTCCCAAAACAGCTCTTTACCGCTTACGAACCTACTTGTCACAAAAACAATTCTTCCTTCTAGAAATGTGAATAATATATGTATGACGTGGTATATCTAACTGTTCTAATTTGCTTTTTCTCTATCAGGTTTCTTTTAAATTTTATCAGTATGCATTGGGATTGACTTTAATATATTCAAGATTCCCCCAACTCCCCTTAGTTGCATCATGGTATAAGAAGTTTTAGTCTTCAGCTAATTGGATCAATCAGGCATTGAGGGGGCAATATACACTGGGTTGATATAATCAAGTGAGGCTGTGCAGCTGGTAAACCAAAAATCATAAGGGGGAAAAAAACACAAGCAGTAGCAGTTTAAGTTGAAAAAACGTGTATGGTTTTAAAAGTACTTCCTCTAACTTCAGAGTTCAACATACAATTTATAAAATAAATCACCTTTTTTGGCAAGTTCTGCTAGAAACTTCTAAGTTGTCAATTAGTTTTCTTAAAAGCAGTCTTTTTATTTCAGCTTAATGACCCTGAACCCCGCAAAAGTCATTCAATCTGCTGGCAGATGAAAATGAAGTGAAACAGTACACTAAATGGGTCAGAGGGAAAGTTGTTTCAGGGACCAAAACAGGCTTTCTTTTACAATTGTTTTCAGGATGACTGAAGAGATAGTATTATAGTTAGATGTAATATAACAGAATGTCCTTCAGGCCCAGAAGAAAACTTTGAAATCTAGGAAGGACTAAGAAGTCATCTACTGAACCACGACATATTTACAGACTAGATGACATATGTCCAAAGGGTGAAGTGTTTCCCTGTGGTCCTTTTAGGGGAGCTTTAAGAGGATAGCAGCAGGAAGAAGGTTGGGTATTCAGGAAGGTATTTGTGAGAGACCTTAGCCTGTTACTTGAATTTTCCAGGGTGATCTCAAGGTCAATTATGCAGTCTCATTATCTACATGAACTGTCCAAATGTCCCCCAGATTTCAATGCCCAGGCTACATGTCTCAGGCCTACTCAAACCTGAATGTTGCACATAATTGCATTTTCAAATGATATATTCCAAAGACAGAGTACATGATGTGAGATGGATTGTTATCCTACCTTAAAACAGCCATGGCAGGCAGAAGCATGCATGGTAAGAAAAGAAGTATATAATTGCTTTTTATGAGAGGGTAAATTATGCACCGCTAAATTTTTATAGTATTTTTACATTTTATTAGAGATAAACTGAAGCGATAATGGTAACTTTAACCCTAAGGTTTACAGTAAATAACATCTACATTTTGATGATTATGGGGTGAGTACATTTTCCCTGCACTCCTTGCTCCCAAAAGCACTTATGAACGTGAGTGAACTATGAATTATATCTCAATAAAGGACTAAATTTCTAGAAACCTAGTCTTTCCACAATCTCAAACTTAGAATTTTCATAAGACTATCACCATATAGTAATATATAAATACTATATTAAATAGTTAATATTTTCATAAGTACTAAAGAAAGTACATATTATTTAGTACTATACCAAGTATTTAGTAATTTCTCAAAAGTTCTAGCTCATAAAGCTATTCCCTAACTTTATCAATTAAAAAGGTATTCTTGAAATAGCACATAATGAATATATGCCAGGGCACACAAACAGTAGGTCCAGATTGGCCTACCATAATTATAGTCTCAAGAAGGAGGAGTATAAGTCTGAAACTGTTCTACACACAAGTTTACAAAAATTAATAAAATGTTTCAAAGTAAGTCAACCTATGACATTCTTAAAAAAATCATTGCAATGTTTTTATTCTACATAGAAACACAAGTTAAACCTTTGCTTATCCCCTTGGAAACAAGAGAATAAGTCACACCTTCACCAACACCTACAGTAGGCAAAGATTTATTTTAGGCATTGCCAAGGATACAAAGGATACAAAGAAATACAGAGCATAGTGGCTACACAGGGTGATCTGTCAGCTCTGCAACTGTAAGAAATTATCAAACATCAAACATGCACAGGTGGAAAAGTATACATACACACACACACACATATATATATAAAGTATATGTAAGTATACACACATACAGACACACACACACACACATAAAAGTCTATATATGACCATTTCTGAGCAGCTATTAGGGTAAAATAATCAATAACCATGTATTACTGCTTCTTTAGTACTGTATTTGTGTCCAGCTTGTGACCCAAATGGTCATAACAGCAGAAATAAACCACTGCTCTCCAAAAGAGATAAAACCAAACTACAGGGTAAAGACGCATGAAATTTACACTTGTAAACTTAGAAGCAAATGGCCCCAGTTGATTCTCTTCAATTTGCTTTCAGGGAAGTATCTCATTAAAAGTGGAACTACCTGTCCTGAGAAACAAACTCATACAGAGAACAAAACAAAACAAAACAAAAAAGTAAGAAGAGGTCATTATTAAAAAGGCAAACATATTACAAAACACAGGGTCAAGATGATGCAATTAAGATATTTAAATCAGAAAAACCAACACATACATGTACTTCGTAAATAGACCAGTATATATAAAGCACAACACCACACATTCCCAATAGTGATAGCCAGAGCCTGCGATATCTTTGACAACATCTAGAAAGGGATCATAGAAAAGATAAGTGGTAAAGCTGGTTTTAAAAGAAAAAAAAGATGAAGTTTACATACAGGCAGAAGGAGGCAGCTTAGGAAACATGAGCATGTTGAAGAATGGAGAAACAGCTGTCCAGAGAAACAGGGAAGACAGAGGTCAGTGAAGTGATAAATGAGTCAGCTTAGATTATTGAAGCCTATGATAAAGTTCCGATGTTTTAATGGTAAATATACCATAGCATCTTCTAAAGTAGGTCTGAGCCCTTTGAATGGATTTGTATGTTGTGTACTTGCATGAATGTTTATATATACATACACATACATGCACACACATACATAAATAAATGGTATCTATTTTTTCATCTTCCTACCATGAGCAGAAGGTTTTGGTGTTTTTTTACCCTATAGAATTTCATTCATTCATTCATGTTTGTCTAGTGTTTACTCTCAGTCAAGTATTAGGGTACTAGGATGAACCACATCTGAGTGTACTGCAGCAGGTATGAGGTGGGGGAGTTATGGGAGATGCAGATGGAAAGGTGACTCAGTCTTAATCACAATGGGCCTTATATGCAAAGGTAGGGGAAAATATTTGGGTTGAAGGGCAATAAATCAGGAAACAAAAGGACCATCAAAAAACTCAAACAGTGATTTCTTTCTAAACTTAAAGTCACCCGTCAGTATTGATTTTCCTGTAGAGAATGGTTTTCTTTTGAGATTTTTCAAAATTACTTATTTATCTTTTAAATTGACATATGAAACTGGATGTATTTATCATGTACGACGTTATGTTTCTGGCCATATGTGTATGTGTATATGACCCTTCTTCTACTACTTCTTGTTGTTTTTTGTCATAAACTCCAAAACGTTTGAACACATACACACACAAAGAAACAAAAGCACAAAAGAAAGATATTTATTCTGATTTGTATATCAGGATTACCTCTTTATTTTAATTATGATGTCTCACATGAAGCTTTCCAACCCTTTCTGCATTCTAGATGCTTACATTCATCAAAAGCAGGGTATGATCTGTTTTTTGTTCTGGCTTTAGCTTTAGTCCAAGCTGTTAAACAGCTGGAGGTAATTATCAAAGAATTTAGTATATGACCAGCCTATTCTAAGTGATTAAAAAAAACCATTCAATTTCACATTGGATTACCACTGGGGCAAAGTAGATTCACCAGGGTGTTGGCAAGATACCTGATGCCTATAAGCTTTAAGCCTGTAGTCTGAGAATTCCACCATGTGTTGGGGTGGCAATGTGGAGATGCTTAGAAACATACAAGAAGCATGATAAAATAATTGGACTCCCTATTATATTCTCCTCACCTTCTCAGTTGGCAGTGATTCCTGAACACACACATCACTTAAAGAAGTGAGCGCCAAGATAATGATAGATAAGAAAAATTGAAAAAACTCTATCACTGAATACTAACGATTTTTCTTTTTAATATAGCCCTTAATTTTTTGAGAACCTACTATGTGCAAAGCACTGTGCTAGTAAACATTATATTCACTGGTAGACAAAACGAGGATGATTACCTGATTTCAGAGTTTAGTATCTAATGACAGAGGCAGATATTAAAATGTGAAATAAGCAGATAGGAATAAAATAACAAGTACTAAGTGGGAGAATAATAACAGGGGATAGCTAATTTGAATGGGAAGGTCAAACACAGTTTCTTTGAGGGGGTAATGGTTAAACTAAGACCTGAAGGATCACTAAGAGCGAAGTGGATGAAACAGCACTTCAGCAGAATTAGCATTATTTTAAATCTTGGATTTTTAAGGCACGAAAATATCCATGTGTCTTAAACAGGAAATGGAGAAAAGTAATCAGATTATTAGAAGCAAGCAAACAACCAGAATATCTTTAAAGGAAAGCTATATTTACAGAAGTAGGTCTGAACATTATTGCCTTTGACCAAATGTCATTGCAAATATACTGAATAGTTGTAAAAAATAAATGAAAGTTTAAACAGTTAAGTTGAGGTTGGCATGCTGTAGCACAGGCAACCAGACAGGAACTTTGAAGGAATGTTTTTCCCTTGAATGTTTTCCTTCTGAGATAGTGATAATATGAGGCCACAAGAATCAGAATATATTTAAGACGTAAAAAAGAAATCCAAAGCCTAATATCTTCAAGAAAACAGAATTCTGGTGAATTTCAGGGCAACCAGAGGAGGAAATATAGTCTATTCTTATCCTTTAAGTTTTTAGATTTAGAGGTATAACTGAGGTCACATGACTTCTTAGGATCCTGACAAACAAAGAAACTGGTAGAAGTATCATCTCAAAACGGTCAGTTTTGGCTATAGGAAGTTTGTACCTGCTAAATATTTATAGGATTATTTCATTTAAAGCATTCTGTTTTAGGTTAGAGTTGGTTCCAAACCACATACAAAAAATTGTGTAAAAAGTTGGTAGCTGAACTGGGAGTAGTCCATTTCCATTTAAAACTACCTCAGTATAAAATTAATCATTTTGGTTTTGATTGCTTGAGAGAGAATAATTTTTTCCTTCTTCTTCTTCTACTTCTTCTTCTTCTTTTTTTTTTTTAAATTGAGACAGTGTCTTGCTATGTTGCCCAGGCTAGTCTTGAACTTCTGGGCTGGAGCGACCCTCTCACCTCAGCCTGTTTAACAGCTGGGACTATAGATGTACACCCCTATGCCCAGGTAAAAGAAGATATATTTTGTTCGACTATTTCATATATTTCATAACCAGGCAAGGAATAATATAGGATATGTGGCTTTTAAACTAATTAGGTAGCTGCATTGAGCCTGGGTAAGTCCTTGTAACTCTGTGACATTCCATTTCTTTATTTGCCAAAATCTGTAAAAATGATAGTGCTGAATTAGCTGTCAACCTTATCTAACTCTAATATTTTCTGATTCATGATATGGATTGCCTACTTTGGTAGATACCCATTTTTCCTTTCTTCCTTCAGGTAGTTCTTACTATGTGCTTGTACTCGGTCAGATGCTGGGAATTCGGCTACAAAAGATGCTGCCCTCAAGGAGCTCTAGTAGAGCACAGGGAAGGAATGGGGTGACTGCCTAGGAAATAGGCTATCATGACACAGTGTGAAATGTTCCTGGGTGTTACAGTAGCATCTAGGGAGAGCTTCTGATCCAACCAGGAATTTAGGTAGAAATAGTCTTCCTGAAGAGGAAGGAATAAACAGATTAATTTTGCAATGATCACGTCACAGCAACAATACAGTTTACTTCCTTGGACTATTTTCTTATGTTCACACAAAAGAATAGAGGTAATTTCAGTTTGGGTTGAGAAGTACTATTTATTAAAGCCTAGGTATCTATTGGAACTCAGTGGATGGGTATAGTCAGCATCTTATTTCAGGGTTTGACAATGCTCAAAAGCACATTCATATTTAATGCTTAGGTTCTCATCTTCTGAACACCCAACCGGACACACACACAGTGTCTTTTGACCTGGTTAATTCCAAGTCACCCAGTCAGCAGGGAACTAGGTCCAGCTCCCACCACCGAATATTTGAAGGCCTCTCCTTCCCAGGTAAAAATAGAATTACATCACATGTAGTCTTGTCTGAAGAGGCCTCCTTTGTTAGCTGTGTGTGTATGTATGTGTGTGTATCTGCGTGTGTACCTCAACTAATTTAAAGTGGAGACTCTTTTTATGTTTGTACAACTGATATATTTGTGGAGTATCCTGATACTTCTACAACGGAAATACCTACTAATTCCACCCTCTCCCTTTTCTGATGGTGCCTGAAGTCCAGCCAATATAGCGTAGTCATTACAGCACCTACCCAGACAAGCCAAGGGGTAAAGAGCAATGATCATTTTGAATGGAAATTGCCATCTTAGGAGGAAACATAAAGTGGCTTTTTTTTCTGTTTGGGTGACTAAAGTCAAAGTAAATCTGCTCTATTCCATTGCACTTATTACTATCTAATATATTACTTATTTTATGTATTAGGTTAGTTTATTTAATATCTACCCCACTAAAATATAAGCTTTCTGAGAGTAAGAATTTTTGTTTATTGCTATAAATACTAAGCCTAGAACAGAACAGAACAGAACAGAACAGAACACATGATAGGTGATCAGTAAATACTTATTGACTGACAGACTGAGTGAATAAATGTTGCTCACCCAGTAGAGACTCAACATTTAATTCCCTGACCAGGTACAATCTGGATTGAAAATTTGTACCCATAAATGGCTATAAAATTTTGGCAGGGAAGGTAACTAGGACACTATTTTCTTTTCTATTTAATCAAATATACGTTTTTTTAAAGGACAAGAAAAATGGGGCTGTTATTATTTTGAGCAGTTACCAAAGGAAATCAACAAGCACTGGACAGGGGTCAGTAAGTCTTGACAGAAGACTTTTAAAGACCAATAGAGGGGAAAGAAGTCCAAGAGTTAGGGAGTATGTCAGGGAAGGATCCTAGAAGGACATAATGTCAAGTTCACATATGAAGTTTGAGCAGACAGTAGTCAGGCAAAGAGAGTAGGGCATAGAGAAGGGCATTTGCAGAAAAGAAGAGTGAGCAATGCAGAAGCCCATGAGTTTGAAAAATTCCACATCATGCCATGTGGCTGGAGTACACATGCAAGAAGGGAGTGCTAAGAAATGAGCTGGAAGCTTTGGTGAGAGGTCGAACATGTAAGGCTTGGTTGCTTTGTTCCAAGAAGGTCAGAATTTATCTAAAAGTTAGTGGGAGCATAACGAGTATTATGGTTTATTTGAACAAAGATCACACTGGGCGCAGTGTGCGTAATGCATTGTGGGGACTTAAGCCTGGCACATAAAGACTAGTTAGGTGGCTGCTCTAATCCTGATAAGACATAACGGTGGCTTGAAGTGGGTAGTGTGTCTGGGGGAAGACAGGTGGAATTTGAGAGGGATTTGAGAGGTGGAATTTAAAGGATCTAGTGGCTGACTAGATGCAAACAGTAAGTTTTCTGGTTAATCAGATGGTGATCCCAAGGTGAGAATATAAAAGAAGAAAGAATGTTCTAGATATCCATAGTTGCATGATTCTTCTCTATCCCTGGCTTTTTCATACAAACCCTAAATATTGAGTAATTTACTTAACTTACTAAGCCTTAGTTTCTTCATCTGTATAATGGTTTAAATAACATCTACCACATAGTTTCACAGCAAGAAACAGGACTTTCACAGAAGTTATCAAAATAGTAGGGAAGAATTCTGGCCCTACCATTTAATAAAAATGTGATTATAAATTTAAGTTACTTTACTATAATCTTTTGTTTTCCTATTTTGAAAATGAAGATAAATTGCGAAATGCTTGTTTTATGTGGAATTTAAATAACATAATGGAGGCTTCAGTAGTATATCTCACTATTTAGGAGCTGTTATATCATTATCACATCTGTGCTATAAGAAAATGAGATATTAAAATCTATTCTGTCTATTTAGTGAATATTCTAAAGAAGTGAAGGATATGGTTTCATAGACTCGAAAAGGACAATATGCAAACATGTTAATAGTAAGTGCATGAGACAAAAAGATGAACAGGACATGATTGGCTAGAACTGAGATTTTTAAACAAAATATGACCGTCAACAGTGGGTCAAAAACTGCAGTTGGCTAAAAGTTAATTTGTGCTTATGGTCAAGGCAAAGTCTCTGGAGAGCTCTACGTGGCATGGGAAGTAGATAATAGTACTTTGTTAAAACATAGTGTACTCTCATTCATGCTCAATAAAATAGGAGATTCAATTGCTGGGAGCTGAAAGATCTATTGCACTTACTCTACTCATCCAAAGTAGGAGGTGAAAATGTCTCTGCATTTTTCTTTTGGAATTTCTACCAAGGATTCTGGCCTGTTCAAGGGAACCTCATGCCAAATGCAGAACTGAAGGGAGGAGGCACAGCAGAAACAAAAACACTACAAAGTATTCCACAGGCTCTTTCTAACCAGTTTGTGGTCCCAGGGCAGGAAAGGGGGAGCTTGTAATGAGAATCACAGATTTTCTGGTATGCAGTATGTCTTTGGCTATAACTGTGTAGGTTGTGGCAACTTACCAGACAGCCAGAAAATTCTGTGGTGGCTTGGGGCCTGGCAATTCAGTGGTGGCTTCTAAATGTTTAGAAGGCTCAACTTTCTCTTGAGGTTTTGAAACTATGCAGCTTTGACATGCCTCATATGAAACTGTCTAAGCATGGTTATTTAATCTCCTTTTCTGGACTTTTTAAAACTCACAACCATACTCTATCATTAAACAGAAAAAAATAGTCCCATGTATTCACAAAGAAGCTGAGTTTTCTGTGAATGAGGTTTCCGGCAATGCTGGAGGGCATAATTTTCAGGTGACATGACCAAATTTTATGTGTGTGTGTGTGTGTTTGTGTGTGTGTGTTTAAAATGCTGTCTGCACATCTTGTATTCGTTATTACGGGAGATATATCACAGTTCAAACAAATTTGGGAAGCACCAATTTGTCCTCAAGTTTATTATCAACAGATGTTTTATTATTTTGATCACACAAGACAAGTCCCTGAAAAGACCTGCTGTATATGGGCCACTCAACATAAAATAATCTGAAAGAATGAAAGAATGTTTCCAGGATATGGTTCAGTCTGCTTGTGGCTATAAATTGTGCATTCTATATGTGAACTGGGTTAATATTCAATTTCCTTTCTCAGGATTCTAAGAATGATACACAGCCTTCTAAGTCTAATTCATTAATTCAATAACCTTGAGATTTGAAAGATAACTGATTTCACAGTCAGTGCTGCCTTCATTTAATGTCATTACTCTTCCTTCCCTACTGATCACAAATGCAGATTCTATGTTCAAAGTGAGAAACATCTCCTTGGAAACCAGAGGCAAGAATTCCTTCATCAGCTGTTCAAATGCCAAGCTTTCCAAAGTGAAAATTATAATACTATGTGAAACAATACAGCCAGCCCTGATAATGAGTAGAAAGAGAAACACTGAAACCGTAAAGCAAGTGGTTCTTTGTGACATTTTGGATTTGAACCAGTCTCAGTTCAAACCTCAGCTCTCCCACATCCTGGCTATGCAATCTTCTACTAGTTACTTAATCACTCAACACCTCAGTATGCAAAATAGACATGACAATAATTACTTCAGAGTTGTTGCAAGGAGGATTACGTAAGGGAATACAATGGACGAATTTAACAACAAAGTTCAGATTTCCAGAACATTTGGGAAAAAAATTCCCTTCTTATTCAAAACAGCCAAGTCTGAGTGATGCATAGGTTGTCCAGGCAGAGCAGTGTGCTGCCTTTCAACTGCATCTGAAAGTGTTGCCAAAGGATTTGATCAGTTCACCTAGGAGCATCCTTGAGGTTCCACCAAACATGATAGGTCACCTTGAAAAGCATGTGTCATAATATCTATCAAACCACACAGGCTGAAGACAGCCTGTCCCTAAAGTAATATGATTGAAGAGAAAGTGATTAACACTGACACAAGCTTAATTTTGAAGCAGTAATAAATAGTTCTCACAAAATATTTTGTCACCTGGATATTTTATCATTGAATGCAGGAATAGAGAAACATACTATGACTAAGAAACATTCACTTTAGGCCAGGCATGGTGGTTCACGCCTGTAATCCCAGAACTTCGGGAGACTGGGATGGGCAGATCACTTTATGTCAAGAGTTCAAGACGAGCCTGGCCAACATGGTGAAACCCCATCTCTACTAAAAATACAAAAATTAGCCTAGCATGGTGGTGCGTGCCTGTAATTCCAGCTACTGGGGAGGCTGAGGCAGGAGAATTGCTTGAACCCAGGAGGTGGAAGTTGCAGTGAGCTGAGATCATGCCACTGCATCCCAACCTGTGTGGCAGAGTGAGACTCTGTCTCAAAAAAAAAAAAAAAAAAATTCACTTTAACAACTAGCCAATGAAAAAGCCTGGGTTTTCATTTTACCACAGCAAAGTGAGTAAGAAAGATTATTTTCTCTTTTTATCAGTTTTATATCACGGAATAGTTATATAGAACAAGAAGAGTCAAGTCTAGTTGACACTTTATGATAGCTTGCCCTGATCATCTCATTCACATGTCTGTCTCCACTTCTACCTTTAGTCTCTCTGAGGGCAGAGGCTGTCTTATTCATTTCCTATTCATAGCATCTTATACACCTGTCACAGAGGTGCTCAATTTATGCTTGTTGGGTAAACAACCCATGAATTCCAGACACCACAGTAGGAATTCAATGCATATTTGTAAAATAAGATAAAATTTTAGGAGGGAGAATAATAATCAGGAGCATTGCCAGATGGAGGAAACCATACAGGAAATAGTTAAAGAAATGTAGGGGTGGATGAATCTTCAGAAGAGAAGAATAAAGGGAAGAGATTGATGCTGGTTTCTCAAGGCCTATAACATGAAGAGCAATTAGACTAGTAGTAATAATAATAATAAATGTTAACAAATTCTTCTATAATACACATTAGGGCTAGGCACTATTCTAAGCACTCTATTTTCTATTTTTGGACTTACTTAGTCCTCACAGGAATCTTTGGAGGTAGGTATTATTATCATCCCCGCTGTACAGACGAGAATACTGAGCCACAGAGGGGCTCACATTCACAAAGCAGGTAAGTGGTAAAGCTACAGTTTGATTTCAGGCTAAATGACTACAAAGGCCACGCTGAAAAACACTTTGCTATATTTGTAAAAATACACAGAAATTACTAGAAGAAAATTGAAACCAGTTTAAGAAAAGGCTTTCAAACAGTAATGTTCCAAATTTAGACGGCAAAACAGTCCTCACTGGAGGTACAAGATAAAAACTTGGTATGTAGATATGTCTTTCATAGTACTTAATATTTATAATTGTTGATTTTAGAAAAGTAAATTTAAATAATTTGGTGTGATTTAAAATCCAATTTGTTATAAGAGAACTATTTCTTTTGATTTCAGCTTAGTTTGGATGAGAAATCAATGACCATATTTTGATATTTTCAGTTAGTTTCACCTGAGTAGGATGATTAACTGAAATTGTATGATACTAAAATTATAAAAAACCCACAATCACAAGAGATAGTGGGAAAGGAATGAAGCTGGAAGTTAAAGACCTGAATTTCAGACTGCCCTTTGCTATGTATTCAGCGACCCTCAGGAACCCATGTAAACACTTCCTGAGCATTTGTTTTCTTATTTGCAAAATAAGGAGCATCATATTTCCTTTTCGTGTTTCACAGGGTACTTTGGAGAATAAAATGAATACCTAAAAAATAATTTGAAAATAGTGAAGTAATATGAAATATGAGGTGTATCATAATGTATACATTATGTCAAACAAGTAAAACAATAATGCTGCATGCATAGACCTAAGCACCTCATTGATTTTAAGTTTCAGGAAATATAGATATGTTTTTATGAGAAAAATGTCTACAACACAATTGGAACACTGATTTAACTGTATTCCTGTTCATGAATTACAAGAATGCTAAACACGCAGGATGTGATATCACTTTTTTTATTGTTTTTCCCTGGAGTTAGGGCAATGTTACTGAGCTTTGAATAAGTTAGGCAGATGAGCAGGGAGAAGTATGGCTTATTTCCCAAACATTAAGACATAAGCATAAACAAAAATAAATATATTTCTATCTACCTACTGTTTTTATCTTTTTCTCACAGCTGCTTTCAAGCTCTCAATATTTACCTTTGTTATCTGGCTTAGTTTTCCTTTTGATAGATGGGCTTAAGTCTTGAAGGCAATGTGACTATATCATGGCTAGTCAGAGAATGAACAGATTACTCCAAAAAGTCTTCCATATCTTCCATGTTTGCTGTTTGCATCTTAGTGATTGAAGACAGATTAACCAGCTCTGCCATACACTTATTATATGACCCTGGACAAATGTGTTAACTTCTTTGAATCACAGTTTGCTTATCTATAAAACAGAGGCTCAAAACTTATGTAACATATTTATTGTTACGATATAAGAGAGCCATTGTAGATTGATTAGCATTTAAGGTCCAAACTTCAATAAACAATAGAGATTGTTATGCTCATTGTTGCCCTGCCACTGCTACCAGCACTAGAAACAGATGCACTGAGCATTGGCCCCAACCTACAAAGAAAATTCTTTCTTTTCTCCTATTTATTTTCCTATCTATCTATCTATCTATCTATCTATCTACCTACCTACCTACCTACCTACCTACCTATCCATCCATTTACTATCTAATGACACGCAAAACTGCATACAATTACATGAAAGAAATATATGCATATATATAATATATAATATAGAATTTATATAAATATATGAAACAATATACTTATTAAAAAGTATATAAATGAAAATGTATACACATATGCATACATATATTTGTACATATATGTTCATACTTCTATATACATATTTGTATATCTGTTACATATATGCATAAACAAACACTATCAAGAGGAAAAACTAGTTTTTATCCTTTGTCTCTTGCAGGAAGACTAAATTGATTATTCTAGTGATGAAATGCCAAATGAAAAAAAATAAACTAAGGAAAAATTCAGCCCTTTAGGGCCTTAAACTGCTGGACTCCAGATTTTCCTTTGGTTCAGCTAAAATCAGAGTGAACAGGAGCCAAGTTAGTTAACGTTCTATTAGTGGCTGCAGCTGTCCCCTCAAAAAAATTATTTAACTACTAGAGGCTCATCATTGTGTAGTCATAAACCTGCTTACTAACATTGGTTTTATTGAGCCATGTTTTAGTTCATAGGTTTGTATATTAAGATAGCAACAGGTTTTTTTTTTTTTTTTAAATCAATAGAATGTGAAATTCTTGAAGGTAGGAGCTAGCTTTTAAAGAGGAAATGTATCGAAGAAGAAAGGAACACCTGTATTGTCTTATGATCTTAAGCAAGTCAATAATCTCTGGGAAACTTTAGTTTTCTAATCATAATTCAGTGATTCTAAGAAAAGAACAGTACTGATTCCATTGTTTTCAACCTGGAATTTGTATATTTAACTTTTGTGTTGGTTATTTTTATTGCACCTCAAATATATCTGACTTTCCATCTTTCTAGTTCCAGGTAGAAAGGTGACTTGCTGGCCAGGTATGGTGGCTCAACCCTGTAATCCCAGCACTTTGGGAGGCCGAGGTGGGTAGATCATGAGGTCAAGAGATCAAGACCATCCTGGCCAACATGGTGAAACCCCATCTCTACTAAAAATACAAAAATTAGCTGCATGTGGTGGCACATGCCTGTAGTCCCAGCTATTTGGGAGACTGAGGCAGGAGAATCGTTTGAACCCAGGAGGCGGAGGTTGCAGTGAGCCAAGATCGCTCCACTGTACTCCAGCCTGGAGACAGAGTGAGACTCCATCTGAAAAAAAAAAGGGGGGTGACTGGCTTTCTGGCCAGTAAAATGTGAATATCTGTGTGTCATTGCCACAGATAAATTTAAAATCCAGACTGTGATTACAAATATGAACACATCAAGATGAAGTCTTGGTCAGTGTGATGATTAATGCTATGTGTCATCTTGACTGGCTTAAGGGATACCCAAATGGCTGATAATAATATTGCTTCTGGTGTGTCTGTGAGGGTGGCTCTGGAATAGATTATCATTTGAATCAGTAGGCTGAGTAAAGAAGCTCTCCATCACCAATGTGGGTGGGAGTCATCCAATCTGTTGAGGTCGCAGATAGAACAAAAAGGCAGAGGAAGGACAAATTTGCTCTCTTCTGGAGATGGGACAACCATTATCTCCTCCTACCTTGGGGCATCAGAGCTCCAGGTTTTCAGAACTTTGGTTTCTATAATTTTATATAGATACTGCCCCTTGTTGTCCCCTCTTCTCAGGTGTTTGGCATCAGACTGAGTTAATTGTACCACTGACTTTCTTAATTCTCTGGCTTGCAGATGGCAGATTGTGTTAATTCTCATCCTCCGTAATTACATAAGCCAATTCTCATACTAAATCCCCTCATAGATATAGATATAGATATGAGTATATCCTATTGGTTCTTTTTCTCTGGAGACTCTAATACAGCGAGTCTCTGTCTTTGGAAGACTAAAATAGGATAAGATATAAACTTGCAATCTGGTAGGTCATTGAGATTTTTAAGTAACCGGTCCTGACTGATACAGTGAAATTCTTTGTAGAATTTCATTTTCAACATTGAGCGTCTACCTTGTGCCAGGTGCTTGGAATATAAAGCAAATAAAACATGATACTCATTTTTTAGTCAGTATTTAAAGGTAGTCACATGTGAACACATGATAAGAAGAAAGCCTTGAAGTAATGAAGAGAAGGGACAAGTTAACTCTGAATGGGGATATTTGACAAGACTTTTCAGGGGAGATATCATATTAGCTGGGTTTTGAATGATGACAAGAAGTTGGTCAGGTAAAAGTGGTAATAGACTGAAGAGCAATTTTAGAGTCAATAAATCTGATTGGTAATATTGAGTTAAATCCAAGGTGACATTTTTCTAAATGACTACATGTGGATTTTTAATTTAAGCAAAGTCTATATAGACCGAACATCTTAAATTTTAAAAACACGTAAATCACCAAACAGGTTTTAATGCCTGTTTTCATAATACATCCATTCCTTTTCTTCAAAGGATAGATAATCTGAGAGTTTAAAATGCATCAGGCTCATCAACATCAAGGTAAATGGATAAAATATAAGCTTGTAAACTCATGAATTCTAACAATTGCTCAAATGCTTGAAATAACTTTCAGTTTTTCCTAATGTGCATCTCTGTGTAACCAGGCTCTATTTTGAGCTACTAGTGTTTTTATGACTTCTCTCTGTGTTTTTCCTTTTCTTTTCTTCCCATTGAAGCAGGTATTCATCATAGGAGGAAGCAGGGAGAAGCAGGGTTGAACTCAGAAGTAGCCTGCAAAGATTTCTCTGCTTTTGTTTTTAAAACCTAATAAACACATCAGAAAACTAAAGGGTTTGGAGAGAAGGTACAAGGGAGAACAGGAATTCTCTACAAAAGCATAAAGTCTTGATGAAGAAGAGAACAAGAGTGAGGTTTCCAAAATCGGGGGTGGGTAGGGTGGGGAAAGATTATGTTGACTAAGAAGGGGAGAAAATATCTGTCAGAGATGGACATTTTAAAGCATGTCTAAGAAGTTGGGGCCCTATGCAGTTTCCTAAACATTTTCATGACCTGCTATGTCATAGGGTTTTGTGGTTTACTTTCATGTGACAAAAGCACCAATGCAAACTGGCTAATAAAGTATATTAATAGATTTCTGTAATAAAGATTCAGAAGGAGAGTTTCAAAGATGGTTTGATTTATGGTCTGTAGATGTCACCAAGACTGTTTTCTTACCCCCATTTATCTATTCCGCCATCTAAAATTCTAGTTTCATTCTAAAGATGGAAACCCCTACAGTCACGAAACAGCTTCAAGCTACTATTTCAGATACCTGGTTCCTTACTTCATGCTCATGGAGAAGGGTGGGCTTCTGCCTCAGAATTCTAAGTAAGAATCATGGAATTTGTTCTGATTGTACTGGATTGGGTTGCATATCCACCACTAATGGAGGGCAGGGTATCAATTGGCCTAAATCAATAAAAACCCACCCTTGCAATTCGGAGTCATGTCCGCTTCCAGCAAAGCACAGGGTTTATATGAACCAAAATCTAGGGACAATTAGGAAGGGGTAGGAAGAATAACATGAGGAGATAACCAACAAAAGTCCACTATTGAAAGAAACAACTCAGAGAAGGGCAATGCCTATCACAGTAGTTACTTGTGAGGATAAACCAAACAATGTGTGGGCTGTGTTGTCACTGTGTAAAGACATAGAACTGCGGGACAATTCTGGAGATGGCTGAAGAAGTTGGGAAAGCACTAGGAATGAGTGAGTTTATATTGTCTGCCAGCCTGAGAGTTAAGCTACAGAAAAATGGAGCCAAAGCTATTATGATTCGTTCAGTTGCAAATGGCAAAATTCCCAGCTTTTACCATTTCTCAAGACCTATAATCTAGTGATCCAGATATTATTCAGATGTTAGACCTCTTCGTGTATTCCCTGGATCTTTGTTATTTCCAATATTCTCAGAATCCAGTAACTCCATCTGAATTCAGTAACTCCATCAGAATCCTAAACTCATACCCCTGAGTTAGATATTTTCTTGCCAAATCTCAGCCACCCACACCTTGTTTTCACAAATTATGGAAATAAATCTACTTTGATTATAACATTCTACTTGGGCATAGAGTCTTGTCATTTCTGTGCAAGTCTTTCCATTGCAGATTTTGTCTAAAAGCTGTTAGTTTTAAAAGTACCCTTATACAGTCATGTGTTGCTTAATGACAGAGATATGTTCTGAGAAATAGATTGTTAGGCAATTTCATCATTGTGCGAACACCATAGAATGTACTTAAGCTAACATAGATGGTATAGCCTAGCCTATATGTTACAGACTATTGCTCTTAGGCTACAAACCAGTACAATCAATATGTTAATACTGAATATTATAGACAATTGCAACATAATAGTAAATATTTGTATATCCAAACATAGAAAAGGTACAATACAAATAGGGTATTATAATCTTATGGGACCACTGTCGTATAGGCAGTTTGTCATTGATCAAAATGTTGTTATGCGGTACATGACTGTCCTAGCATTAGATGTGCTGGTAATAACCAGGGGCTATGTCAAAGAAAGATGGGGTAATATTGTAACAAGTGATTCACAGAAGAAAATATATTGGTCAGTTTAGATGATGTGAGGGCAGCAAGACTTGGACTAATGAACTGGAAGAGAGCACTTGTTAATAACCTGGTGGCAGAGGGTTTGTGAGGTGAGAGAAAGGAGATAACTCAGCAGAGCACTTACAGAGAAAAATGGAGAAGGCTGGAGTCAGCAGCTGAATTTCAGCTAAATGCATTTTGTGCCGATTCATCTAACTCAGCCCTTTGAGGTATGTTTACTAGGCGCTTCTTATTCCTGAGACTTTGATGCTTACATCTAAAGAAAAGTTAGATTAATGCCCCTCCGAATGTCTGTAAACTATATTTCTAACACACACATTTTTTTTCTCTGACATCTGACTCAAATAGTTAACACTGCAAAAGCACTTTGCACACACAAAAGCCTGCTGGTTTCCAAATCAGAAAGGTTTCTAGGCAGTGGAGACCTAAATTCACAGACCTGTTCCTAGTCATTCTTTTTGCCTGCCACTTTACGAAAATTGCTCTTTCGTTCTTGGAAGTTAGGACACAGTAATGAGTTAAAGGAGACTGTATGTGTAAGCTTTGGGGTATTGAGGTTTACAGCAACCTGCCAATGTTGTTCTACTGGAGAGCTTTGCTTTATCATCTTACCTCCATGGTGAAAGACATGATTAGATTTAGAAAAGGTCTAAATAATAATTTAATTGTACATTTTAAAAGAGCAAAAAAGTATAATTGGATTGTTTGAAACACAAAGGACAAATGCTTGAGGGATGGATACTACATTTTACATGATACATGATATTACACACTGCATGTCTGTATCAATACATCTCATGTACCCCATAAATATATACACCTACTATGTACCCACAGAAATTAAAGCTGAAAATTAGAAAAAAATTTAGAAAGGGTGAAGAATCTAAGTAATGCAACATTTATGTTGAGAACAGGCTGTGGCAATATGACCCTAGCACATGACCTATCTGACAACTTCAGAATAGTGATGCCTGAAGTACAACTTCAAGATACATTTGTATAAAGCCCCACTTCTTGGCAAGGTATACATCCCTGATTTGAGGTACTTGGATGTAAGAGGAATTTATGGGAAGGCTCATGTATACATAGGAAAGAGGGTGGTGGTTTCTGTTTGGGTCCTTGGGACAGTTATAACATGGGAATTGGAAGTTGCCAGTTTTCTCTCTCTCCTTCTTTCCCTCTCTTTCATCTCCAGTGTCTAGCTTTCTCTACAGGAAGGCTCATTATTTCAGATGACATTACTTCATATGGCAGAAAGGCCACATGGTAGCCACTTTTCTGTCTTCTACCTCACACTTTACTACACAGTGGAAATGTTGGCCCCTCTCTGCCCCCATACTCCACTGTAGAAAATCCTGAGAAACAATCTGCTTGGCTTGATTTGGCTGAGGTGCCAGCTTCTAAACTGTGCATGTGACCACTCAGATAGCTCTAAAACTAAAGATTTTCCATGCTGCAGCCCCAGAGGTTCAGATTCATTGGGTTTAGTTGAGATTCATTTGGTCTAATTATCAGTATTATTTCTTACTAGCTAACCATGTTATTCCAATGAGCAGCTCTAGATCAATCAATTGTGTGACCAGGGGTGCTATGACTGCATTCTTTCCCAGAATCATGGGGTTGGAAAGAGGAGAAGGGCAATTCCCTAAAATGAGGAGGATGTTCTTTAAAAAGAAGAGGTGCTTTTAATGCACAGACAAAACACTAGCTGTTTAGTATTTTATATGCAGAGATTAGAAATAGAGAATCATTAAAATAAAATATTTTAAGAAGGTATCAGAGCAAAATATCATAGTCTCAAACTATTGAAAATAAAACACTGTAATTACTTATCTAGCCTGGAACTAAGTTCTCATGAGTTAACAAAGGAAAAAACGGTTGCAAAGGGTGCTAGGTTATTCTAGAAAAAAATTATCGTTGTAAATCAAGGGCAGATTCCACTTATATACTTAACATACTTAAAAATATATTAATAATTGGGCATACACACATTTCAGAGATCACTTAAAAAGCTTACCATTAACCACAAATATAGTCACATATGTGCACACACATACACACGCACACAAAGCAGAAGCATATATTTGTGTTTTGACATAGTCAAATAATCATAGCCTAAAGTTATACCAACAATGTCATCTTTAGAAAGAGGGGGTAGACAAATGCTTGTGTACAAATGTTATAATAGCCAACAATATTAATAATCTCATATCTAGTTCCAGGAACTCTTTTAGGCATTCATATGTTATTGCTTTTTTTTTTTTTTTTACCACAATGCTATGAAGTAGATAGTAGTATCCCATTCATTACAGAGAAAACTGAGGCTTTAATAGGTTAAGTAACACATGGTCATTCAGAAAGTGGCTGATTCTAGATTCTAAACAAGGTCTGAGTTCAAAGACTGTGCTTCTTTCCACCATTTTTATTTTTATTTACTTTTTGTTTTATTATAAAAAATCTTCTAACTTTGATATTTCTGATTTTTCCTTGGAATTTTGAAATTACAATTTTTTTTTCCAGCTTTTATTATAGATTCCAGGGGTACATGCACAGGTTTGTTATTGTGTGACACTGAGGTTTGGAGTACAGTCAAACCTATAATCCAGGAAGTGAGCACGGTCCTAACTAGGATGTGTTTCAGCCCTTGCAGCCCTCCCTCCCTCCCTATCCCCTCTGATATTCCCCAGTGTCTATTGTTCCCATGTTTATGTCCATGTGTATCCAATGTTTAGTTCTCACTTATAAGGGAGAACACGCAGTATTTGGCTTTCTGTTTCTGCGTTAGTTTGCTCAGGATGATGGCGTCCAGCTCCATCCATGTTGCCACAAAGGATATGATTTTTTTTTTTTATGGCTGTGTAGTATTCCATGTGAATGTATGTACATTTTCTTTACCCAATCCACCACTAATGGGCACCTGGGTTGATTCCATGTCTTTGTTATTGTGAATAGTGCTGTGATAAATATATGCATGTGTCTTTTTGGTAGAATGATTTATTATTCTTTGGGTAGATACCTAGTAATGGGATTGCTGGGTGAAAATGTAGTTCAACTCTTAGTTCTTTGAGAAATCTCCAAACTGCTTTTCACAGTGTCAGAAGTAATTTACATTCCTATCTACAGTGTAAAAACATTCCCTTTTCACCACATCTCCACCAACATCTATTATTTTTTGACCTATTAATAAAAGCCTTTCTAACTGCTATGAGGTGGTATCTCACTGTGGTTTTGATTTGCATTTCTCTGATGATTAGTGATGATGAGCAATCTTTCATATGTTTTTTTGGCTGCTTGTATGTCTTCTCTTGAGAGAAGTGGAGTTATTTGTTTTTTGGTCTGTTTGTTTAAATTCCTTGTAGATTCTGAATATTAGACCTTTGTCAATGTATAGTTTGCAGATTATTTTCTCCCATTCTGTAAGTTGGTTGCTATTCCCTTGATAGTTTCTCTTGGTGTGCAGAAGCTCTTTAGTTTAATTAGGTCTCATTTGTCAATTTTTGTTTTTGTTGAAATTCCTTTTGAGAACTTTGCCATAAATTATTTGCCAATACCAATGTCGAGAAGGGTATTTCCTGGGTTTTCCTTTGGGATTTTTATAGTTTGAGGTCTTATATTTAAGTCTTAATCCATCTTAAGTTAAATTTTGTATATGATAACAGGTAAGGGTCCAGTTTCATTTTTCTATATATGAATAGCCAGTTATCCCAGCACCATTAATTGAATACAGAACCCTTTCCCTATTGCTTATTTTTGTGGCCTTTGTCAAAGATCAGTTGGCTTTAGGTGTGTGGTTTTACTTCTGGGTTCTCTATGCTGTTTCATTGGTCTATGTGTCTATTTTTGAACTAGTACTATGCTGTTTGGTTTCAGTATCCTTGTAGTGTAGTTGAAGTCAGGTAATGTGATGCCTCCAGCTCTGTTCTTTTTGCTTAGGATTCCTTAGGCTATTCAGCATCTTTTTTGGTTGCATATGAATTTCATTTACTTATTTATTTAAGATGGAGTCTCACTCTGTCACCCAAGTTGGAGTGCAATGACGCGATCTCGGCTCACTGCAACCTCCACCTCCTGGGTTCAAGTGATTCTCCTGCCTCAGCCTCCTGAGTAGCTGGGATTACAGGTGCATGCCACCACGCCCAGCTAATTTTGTATGTTTGGTAGAGATGGGGTTTCACTATGTTGGTCAGGCTGGTCTCAAACCCCTAACCTTGTGATCCAAACATGTTGGCCTCCCAAACTGCTGGGGTTACAGGCATGAGCCACTGCACCTGGCCACATATGGATTTTAGATTAGTATTTTCTTATTCTGTGAAAAATAATGTTGGTAATGTGATAAGAATGGTAATGAATTTGTAAACCACTTTGGTCAGTATGACCATTTCAACGGTACTGATTCTTTCACTCCATGAGGATGGAATGGTTTTCCATTTGTTTGTGTCATTTCTGATTTCTTTCAGCAGTGTTTCAGTTCTCCTTGCAGAGATCTTTCCCCATTTTGGTTAGATGGATTCCTAGGTTTTTAAATCTTTTTGTGGCTACTGTAAATAGGATTGCATTGTTATTTGGCTCTCAGCTTTAATGTTATTGTTGTATATAAGTGCTACTGACTTTTGTACATTGATTTTATATTCTGAAACTTTACTGAAGTGCTTCATCAGCTCTAGGAGCCTTTTGGTGGAGTATTTAGGGTTTTGCTAGGTAGAGAATCATAGTATTTTATACTCTCGTAGAATATACAGTATACATAGTGTTCTATTCTCTCAGTAAAGAGACACAGTTTGACTTCTTGTCCTATTTGGATGCCTTTTATTTCTTTCTCTTGCTTGATTCTTTTGGCTAGGACTTCAAGTACCATGTTGTAAGAGTGGTGAGAGTGGGCATCCTTGTCTTATTCCAGTTCTCAATGGAAATGCTTCCAGCTTTGCCCACGTCATATGTTGACTATAGGACTTTCATAGATGGCTCTTATTATTTTGAGGTATGTTTCTTTGATGCCTAGTTGGTTGAGATTTTTTATCACAAAGGATGTTGAATTTTATCCAAAGCATTTTCTAAATCTATTGAGATAATCATATGAATTTTGTTTTTAATTCTGTTTATGCAATGAATCACATTTATTGATTTGCATATAGGGGGCCAATCTCACATCCCAGAAATAAAGCCTACTTGATTGTAGTGAATTACCTTTTGGATATGCTGCTGGATTCAGTTTGCTAGTATTTTGTTGAAAAATTTTGTATCTATGTTCATATAAGGGATATTGGCTTGAAGTTTTCTTTTATGCTGTGTATCTGCCAAATTTGGGTATCAGAATGATGCTGGCTTTGTAGAATGGGTTAGGGAGGGGTCCCTCTTCCTAGATTTTTTTGGAACAGTTAGCTTTTTTCCGCCCCCCCCCCCCCCCCGATTCAGTTTCAGAACTAATTATTGGGTTACGTAGGGTTTCAACTTCCTCTTGGTTCAATCTTAGGAGGTTGTATGTTTCCAGGAATTTATCCATGTCCTCTAGATTTTCTAGCTTGTGTGCATAGAGGTGATCACAATAGTCTCTGAGGATCTTTTGTATTTCTGTGGGATCAGTTGTAATGTTATCTTTGTCATTTCTGATTGTGCTTATTTGAGTCTTCTCTTTATTTCTGTTATTCTGGCTAGTGGTCTATAAATCTTGTTTATCCTTTTAAAGAAACAACTGTTGGTTTTGCTGATCTTTTGTATATATTTTTGCATCTTGATTTTATTCACTTCTGCTCTGATTTTAGTTATTTCTTTTCTTCTGCTAGCTTTGAGTCTAGTTTGTTCCTGTTTTTCTAGATCCTCTAGGTGTAATGTTACATTGTTAATGTGAGATCTTTCTAACTTCTTAATGTAGGCATTTAATGCTATAAACTTTTCTCTTAACACTGCTTTCACTGACTATTGGAGATTTTAGTAACTCACATCTCTGTTTTCATTAATTTCAAAGAATTTGTTATTTCTGCCTTAATGTTACTATTCACCCAAAAGTCATTCAGGAGTAAGTTGTTTAATTCCTATGTAATTGTGTGGTTTGAGAGATCTTCTTGGTTTTGATTTCTATTTTTATTGCACTGTCGTCTGAGACTATGTTTGGTATGATTTTTATTTCTTTGCATTTATTGAGTCTTGCTTTACAAATAAAGTGTGTAGATCTTAGAATATGTTCCATATACAAACAAGATGAATGTATATTCTATCATTGTTGGATAGAATATTCTGTAGATGTATATTAGGTCCAATTGGTCAAGTGTCTAGTTTAAGTTCATTATTCCTTTCTTAGTTTTCTACATTGATAATCTATCTAATACTGTCAATGGAATGTTGAAGTCTCCCACTATTATTATGTGGCTAAGTATTTTCATAAACCTGAAAGTACCTGTTTTACAAATCTGGGTGCTCCAATGTTGGGTATGTATATATTTAGGATCGTTAAGTTCTCTTTGAATTGAACTCTTCATTGTCATATAATGCCCTTCTTTGTCACTTTTGACTTGTTGTTATTTTAAAATCTTTTTTTTTTTTTTTTCCTGAAATAAGAATAGTGGTCTCTGCTCTTTTTTTGTTTTCTATTTGCATGATAGGTCTTTCTCCATTCTTTTACCTTGAGACTGTGGTTGTCATTATATGTTAGATAGGTCTCTTGAAGACACTGGGGTCTGTTTTTTTAATCCAGCTTGACACTTTGTGCATTTTAAGTGGAGCGTTTAGGCCATTTATATTCAGGGTTACTATAGATATACGATGTTTTGATCCTGTCATCCTGTTGTTAGTTGTTTTGTAGACTTGATTGTATAGTTGCCCTATAGGGTCTATGGCTCTGCACTTAAGTGTGTTGCTGTGGTAACAGGTATCATTATTTGATTTCTGTTTAGAACTCCCTCAAGGACATCTTGTATGGCTGGTCTGGTGGTAACAAATTCCCTTATGCTTGTCTGGAAAGGATTGTCTTTCTCCTTTGTGTATGAAACTTAGTTTGGCTGCATATGAAATTCTTGGTTGGAATGTCTTTTCTCTGAGGATGCTGAAAATAGACCCCCAATCTCTTCTGGTTTGTAAGGTTTCTGCTGAGAAGTCTGCTGTTAGCTTGATGAAATTTCCTTTGTAAGTGACCTGACCTTTTTTTCTAGGTGCCTGTAAGATTTTTTTTCTTTCATGTTAATCTTGGAGAATCTGATGACTATGTTTCTTGGGGATGGTCATCTTGTATAGTATCTTGCAGGGGTTTTCTGTATTTCTTGAATTTGCCTATCAACCTCTCTAGTGAAACTGGGGACATGTTCATGAATTATATCCTCAAATACATTTTCCAAGTTGTTTACTCTTTCTCCTTCTCTCTTGGGAATACCAGCATGGGTTGTAGTTTAGTTCTCCTTACATAATCCCATATTTCTTGGAGGTTTTGCTCAGTTAAAAAATATTTTTTCTTTATTTTTGTCTGACTACGTTGATTCAAAAGACCAGTCTTTGAGCTTGAGATTCGTTCCTCAGCTTGGTCTATTACGTTGCTAATGCTTGCAACTATACTATGAAATTCCTGTAGTGAGTTTTTCAGTTCCAGAACTTTAGTTTGATTCTCTCTTAAAATGGCTCTGTCATCTTTCAACTCTTGGGTAGTTTTACTGGCTTCCTTGGATTTCTCCTGAATCTTGTTGTGTTTCCTTGTCATCCAGGTTCTGAATTCTATGTCTGCCATTTCAGCCATTTCAATCTCATTAGGAAGTATGGTTGGGAAGCTGTTGCAATTATTTGGAGGTAAGGAGACACTCTGAAGTTTTGAAGTGCCAGAGTTTATGCACTGATTCTTTCTCATCGGAGATGGCCGCATTCCTTTATCTGACATTGCTATCACTTGGACAGGCTTTTGGAGTTTATTTTTATTTTTTTGAGATAGAGTCTTGCTCTGTCACCCAGGCTGGAGTGCAGTGGTGTGATGTCATCTCACTGCAGCCTCCGCCTCCTCCTGGGTTTAAGTGATTCTCATGCCTCGGTCTCCTAAGTAGCTGGGATTATAAGCACACACCAACATGCCCAGCTAATTTTTGTATTTTTAATACAGATGGGATTTCACCATGTCAGCCAGGCTTGTCTCAAAATACTGACCTCAAGTGATCTACCCACCTTGGCCTCCCAAAGTGCTGGGATTACAGGTATGAGCCACTGCACCTGACCTGTTTTTATATCCTTTATTTTTTTAGAGTTGAATTGTGGTATATATTGAGTAGAGTCAATTAGTTTCATTTCTGGATGCTTTTAGAGGGTTGAGGCTCTTCATTTGTGACTAGATTCCTGCATTGGGTTTCACCAGCAAAGTACACCCTTCTTTAGGTCCTATTCAGGGCCAGGAACTGGCCCTGGAGCTTGTCAACTCTGTGCAGGGTTCCCAGCTTCCTCCCTCTTCTACTTTGGTTTCTATGTCACCTCTCTATAAACTTTCAATGTTTTCTTTCAAAAGATCTATTTGAAGTGTGATGATTTACTCAATATTTTGGTTTATTTCAGTGAAAGAGGTGCTCCCAGCTATATCTAGTCATCCATCTAGTCCCCTATGTTACTTCAGGCTGACCCTAACAGTGCTGGCTGCAAACTCCAACGCCTGGTGATCTAAAGGGTCTGCCCCTGGAGATACACACTCAATGCTAGGTACAGATTAGTGGGCAGATGTGTTGGGTATGGGGCCACTTGTAGTCAAGTTCCAGCCTCCACTGTTTTTATAAGCTTCTTTTTATTCCCAAATTATTGTAATACCTTTAACCAAAACCAATAAAACTCTGATTAAAATTCACACATATTATATAAATGTATTTCTGTAACTGCAAGTAGTTCAGAATGACTACACTTCAAAATATGAACTAGGGCTCAGAGAGAGAAATGAGGCTGGCAAGATGAAGACGGCATCCATGGGTACCTTAAATAACACACCAAAGAGTTTAAACCTTATCCTAAAGACAATAAAGAGCCTTTGGAGAAATTTTAGGATGAAAATGACATAACCATTTTCATGTTTTAAAGACACCGCTTTGGCTGCAATATTGCATATACATAGGATTTGGGAAAGGATGTAGGTATGCTATTTAAGACAAATAATTAATGGCTAAATTCTGCCAATGTTGATGGAGGAGGAAATAATTCAAAAGTATATTGGGAATGATAGAAGAATGTAATTAGTGTTTTGTAGGATGGGAAAATGCAAAAGAGAAGGGAGAATTCAAAGATGCCTAGAGTACAATTCCGCAAATTCCTTTTACTATTACAATCTGAGCCTCTCAGCCATACGCACCTTTGATATCTCAAGCCTTCCTGACACCCTGGATTCTTATGACATTAGCGAACGCAGCTAAGTACAGTCCATGTCTTTGCATACTCTGACTAATTTATCCATTTTCCATGTATGAAATTAATAGCTTACATATCCCCAACATGATTTGTATCAAGAGTAGCTAGTTGACCAAGCATGGATAATGGATTTATGATGCTTCTATAACGCTAACCAGCATGCATGATTACAGTTTTGCAAAGATGCTAAAATGACTACCAGCTACCTTCTTTGACTCTCATATTCCTCCCACCCTCACTGAAGAAAAAACATTTGGAGTGCTTTCCCAACAGCTGCAGAATGATGGCCATGTGGTACTACTTGAATGTTTCATCTGACAAGTTAGAGATTCTTTTTGCAACTAGTAAAAAAATTTAAAAATCTGAACCATTTCCTGAAATGTACATTATTGACTTTTGTTAGTCATTATTCCACCTATACCAAAGCAAAATGACTTACAGGGCAAAGAAAAATGACTGATTTATTGCATCATGCAAATTCCTGTAGAAGAAACAAGTTTAGGATATAAGATATGTAATGTGGGAATTTTAAAAACAGTATTAGTGAACTGCCAGGTAAGAAGAGACCCATTAAAGTTGTCTAATAGTGGCCTCTCCAGTTCTCCAGATATCAGAATAACTAGAAAATCATTAGATGTCTGATTTATTCAGACCAAATTCTTTCATCTCACATTGTTGATCTTTACGAAAATTCCTAATTTCAAATAGAATTAAGGATCTGTCACTTCAAATAATATAAAGCTTTTGAGTTTCTAAATTCCTCATATTTTCTAGGTCTCTTTAGCTATTTTTAGTAATAGTGACAGGAATAAAAAACAGGCAGGGTTCGAGTAGATATTTGATAGAATTTCGGTTTTTATATAGTCAACTGTATTAAAATCTTATAGTTTAATTAAATAATTTTGATAATAGATAAATTTCTTAACTGAACTGCAAAGTTTATGTATGTGCAATTATCAGTGTATATTTTAAGCATATTTGAAACATATGCAAATGTAATTATTAAATACAGAGGTACCACCCAAGCATGTGTGTATTTAGACATAAATGAATATATTTGTATAATATTTGTGAATTTTTATTGAGCATGTTAGTTTTCCATGGGCCCGTTAACATTTGCACCTGCTACTCCCTATCTAAGAGGCCTTCCTCCACTACTTTTTTTTAAAAAAATTATTTTTTAAAGACGGGGTCTCATTCTATGGCCCAGACTGGAGTGCAGTGACACAATCAGTGTTTTTTGCAGTTTCGAACTACTGGGTTCAAATGATCCTGCTGCCTCAGTCTCCTGCGTAGTTGGGACCTCAAGCATGAGCTACTATGTCTAGCTTCCATTCCCTTTTACATGGCTCGTTCCTTCTCACCTTTCATAAACCAGTTCAGTTATGATGCCTCAGGAAATTACTTCATGCTGACCACATATTGAGAGCAATCTACTCATCTTCATAGTTTTTGCCCATTTACTTCTATGTCCTCGACCAGGCTGAAAAATTCTATGAAACAAGGACTGTACCCTGTACCTGTGTTTAGCAGGTGCTTGACAAATAAATGTACAAAAGATATTCACAAAATTCACTCTGTGTGTCAAGTGGTTAATGCATTAAACAATGCTACTGTGCATGAGGAGTCGTCAACTTGTTTACAAATTCCCAAGGGCTTTTTCTTTTCTTTTTATGTCACCATGATAACATAAAGAACATTATGAGAAAATTTCTTTCATCATAGAATTCATAGGCCAGTGGAAGAAACAGATTTTATTCGTCATCTAGTGTGATAAGTTCTCTATTCATGTGTTGTTTTTTGTTTTGTTTTGTTTTGAGACAGAGTCTTGCTCTGTCACCCAGGCTGGAGTGCAGTGGTGTGATCTCGGCTCACTGCAAGCTCCACCTCCCAGGTTCATGCCATTCTCCTGCCTCAGCCTCCCGAGTAGCTGGGACTGCAGACGCCTGCCACTACGTCTGGCTAAATTTTTGTAATTTTCATAGAGATGGGGTTTCACCGTGTTAGTCAGGATGGTCTTGATCTCCTGACCTTGTGATCCAGTCCCTTAACCTCCCAAAGTGCTGGGATTACAGTCCTGAGCTACTGCCCCCCGCCTGTTGTTTTCAAAGAGGCATATTGCCCAAGAGGAAAAGCCAAGAAAATCTTTTTGGAGGAAATTATATTCAAGCTTAATTTTGACAGCAGTCTAATTCAGTGGTAATAAGCTCAGGTTCTAGTATCTGTTGGACACAGGGTTGAATCCTAACTCCATCCCTTATAAAACTATGATTTTTGGCAAGTGATTTAATCTTTGAGTCTCAGTATCCTAATATGTAAAATGGAATTAGCAATATCTACCTCATAGGAGTGTTACTAAATGTGATTATTACTTAAATTAAATGTTACAGGGGTTAAACATAGAAAAAGTGTAAGCTGTAAATGCACACAGCAAATACCATAACTTATTTGTCATTGGATATTTGACATCTAACAAAGAAAAAGAAAAGCAGAGACAAAAGAAGTTCTTGTTATATTAAGTTGTTCACTGAGAGTGGAATGTTACATCTTTAATAACTTCCTCAATTATATGTATAAATAATTCTTGTGAGAACTACCATGTTAACCAAAGAAAATATTAGAAGTAACTATATATGCTGCTCTAAACCTTTACATTAACTCTTGCATTCATCACAACTGCCCTATGGGGTAATTATAAACAGTTTAGCCTCATTTTCAGATGTGGCAACTGAGGTACAGAGAAGTTAAGTATGTGGTTCAAGGTTACTTGACCAGAAAGTGCTAGAGCCAGAATTCAAACCTGAATTCAAATCAGTCCATGTGCGTCTATGTTACTGTCCTTCCAGTAATAGAGAGAGGCCTACTTCATTTAGATGCCAAGCACTCCCTGAGTATATACTAAATTTCAGATGCTGTTCTAGAAAACTTGTATATAAAATGACTTTATGTACTGCATATATTTACAGGAAGGGATAGATGTTAACAAAATTGACTATAAATAAATAATATAAAATTCAGATACTGGTGAGTGCAATTAAGTAATAATAAAATGGGAAAAAAGAATGATGGAAATGGTACTAATTTAATTACAGTGAACAGGGAAGATTTTTCTGAGGTGATAATATTTGAGCAGATGTTTAAATAATAAAAAAAAATAAACTATGCAAAGATATAAAGGACAATTTTCCAGGCAGCTAGAATAACATACATACAGGCCTCGAGTTAGGAAAAGCTTGACTTTTTTGAGAAATGTCAAGGTCATTGTGGCTAGAGTGAAATTTATGAAGAGTTGGTGGTGAGCACATAATGTTGGAGAGAGGAGCAGGTGTCACATTACAGAATGCCTTGTATGTAATGATAATGAAACTAATTATCACCTTTGGAGTGTCTTAAGAATATAAATTGTATGATCTGGCTTATATTAATATTTTGAAAAAAGATAACTCGGGTTACTTGTAGGATAACAGCAGGGCAAAAGTGGAAGCTATTATGGTGGTGAGGCATGGAATGAAATTGGTTTGAATTAGGATTCAGCAGAGCAGGTGGTAAGATTTGACTGATTTTGTAATATATCTTCATGGTAGCACAAGCAGGACTTACTCATGAATTCTGAGGATCAAGAATAATTGAGCAAGACTTTTAGATTATTTTTCTGGCATAAATAACATGGGAAATGATAGAACCAATTAGTCAAGATGAAGGATATTAGGGTAGCAGTTACTTTGGCCCTGAGAAGAGGGACTGCAGGGAAGGGGCTTTCTTAATAATCAAGCAGCAGAGATGCCAACTGTACAGTTAGCCATACACATTCAAAGTTCACATTTAGGGAGATGTCATGGCTTCAGAATTAGGAGTCATCAGTTGACAGCTGGTATCTAAGGGCATGAGTCTGGATGAGGCCATCTAGGGAATGAAGAAAAGATGGAGAAGAGGTCTGTACACTGGGTATCTGGAGTGCTGAAACCTTTAGAGGAGGAGTCAGCAAGGAGGCTGAGAAAGGGCAGCCATTGAGGGTGTAAAAGAACAGGGGAGTGTTTTGTCCTGGAAGTTAAAATATTGACATCTTTAAGGAAGGGGGAAGGATCAAATCCTGCTAAGAAGTCAGTTAGGTCTGAGAACTGATGCTTCAATTTAGCAAGATGGAACCAGTTATGACTTTGATATAAATGGATTTATGACTATTGTGGGGATGAGAACATGAAACAGGTTAAAATAAGAAAATGAGGTAATAAAGGGGAGCTAATGAAAATAAACAATTTTCCAAGATTTTTGGTAAAGCAAAATAGAATAATGAGGTAATAGTGGAAGGAAAACATAGGTTTAGTGGATGGTTACTTATTTTTTCTAAGGTGAAAGATATTATACTGTGTCTGTGTTAAAGTTACTCAGTAAAAAGCAAGATAGGGCTTGATATTGTAGAAGAGAGAGGAGGTAACTGCAGAAGGAAAATCATTCAACGGGTAAGTGGTAATGGAGTCTAGGTAACAAGTAAAAAGTTGGTCTTAGAATGCAGTAGGAAATTTCCTTCACTGCCATGGGAGAATATACTAGCAGACCTGGTGGTAGGAAAGTGTGGTTTTCATTTGATTACTTGGATTTTCTCAAAAATATATTAAGGCAGGTCAACAGCTAAAAGAGAGGATGAGAGAAGGGAGTGCTTGAGATTTGAGGAGATATGATAAGGTGTGAAATTGTTGTCCCAGAGTATGAGAAAGTGATTTTTTCTAAAGAAGTGTGTAAGAATTGCTAGGAAGTCTTGAGAGTTCACTTAAAATCAGTGGTTAAAAATTTAAAGTGAGATGAGTGAGTGTTTCTCTAGCCATATCCAGTTGCTGAGGCAGTGGCATGGAGTGAAGAGGAAAGTGTTGGCTTAACCAGGGTAAGCTAACCTGGACTGGCATTTTGCTGGATGAGCACAGAAAGCTAGAGAAGAGAAAAAAAATGTGCATGAGAGGGAGAATTAGAGTGAGGGACCAGGTAATACATGCTAGGTGGTGAGGGAGGAGAGGGCATAAAGAAAGGTGAAAGCTAGGCAGAAATGGTGAAATCAATGATCTGAGGTTCCAATGGGGCTAAAGAAGTTTCAATGAGAAGGTACTAGAATAAATGATACGAACAGAAGGGAGGAAGTGTTCAGAAAGATATTGCCTGATAGAGGCTTTGGAGAGGGGGCTGTTAATGGCAGTAACAAAGTTCAGAGTATGGTCACGTACCCCAAGGCAGTAAGTCAGTGAGGTAAACTGACAAGCTGAAGATCAGCAAACAAGTAAGATCAGAATCCAGACTAGAACCCACAGTTGTCTGACTCCTACTGAATGTTCTCTCTCAAACCAATGTTAGCTTTTACTTTTTAACCTCTAATACCAGGGCAATGAAACAGTGTTCTATTCAAGATGGTGATGTACATTGGATGAGGAAAAAGGAGAAGGCTCATCTTCCCGGGCATGAGACCTGTTCAGTTGCATTGAGTCCTGTGTTTAGAAAGGCCCCACATTTTCATGTTGTACTGCATTCCATAAATCATACAGCTTGTCTTGGAGAGAAACTTAATGATTTAGGAGAAATGTGTGGGGTTTTTTGTCTCATTTGAGCTGATTTTCCATAAGCCTCACTGTTCTCCAGTTAGGATACCATTAAAATTTTAACAAGTTTATAATGGAAGTTTTAAAGAACCCATCTGTCAAACACTTAAGTTTCAATGTAAATGTTTGTTTAAAAGCACTCGCACTTGATAAAAATCAGCCTGAAGATGAGAAATGCTCTGACTCAGGAAAGTGAATAATTAGTCAACTAAAAAGGAGATAAAAAGGATAAAAAGTGCAGGTCTGGAATCTTAATTTATGTTTGAATGATAGCTTAGTGAAAATATTTACATTTTTATTTCTTATACTAAATGTGGTATGTGTTTATCATAGTAGGTTTATTTATAAATATAAGCAAGGAGAAA
This sequence comes from Papio anubis, assembly GCF_008728515.1. Lineage (NCBI taxonomy): Eukaryota > Metazoa > Chordata > Mammalia > Primates > Cercopithecidae > Papio > Papio anubis. Next base: position 49,964,262 of record NC_044987.1, on the reverse strand, counting down.
CTAAAAATTACCCCAAAATCCTTAACAGGAGTTAGTCACCAAAATGCATAACATTTGGTGTACATCCTTCCAGGCTTTATGAGTGTATTTGTGTATATATATTATATGACATAGCTCTGTGTTTATTGAATTATATTTTAAATATCATTTTAAAACTCAATTTTTGATTTAATAATATAATCTAGGTAGATCTTCTATCCTTGTAATTAAATATTTTCTAAAGTACTATTTCAATATATTTCAATATAATTTCTATTATATGAATATATAATAAGCATGTTATCCTTTTTTATTATTTAACATCTATGTTTTTCAAACCTTACTATTATAAATCATGTCAATATGCACATTCTTTGTGCATTTGTCCATTCCTGTAAGTACAATTTCTGGGTCAAAAAATGTACTCATTTTAAAGGCTTTTAATCTATGTTTCCAAATTGCTCTTGTAGGGTTGTACTAATTTTCAGAACCTCTCACTAGCATTGAATATTCACATTCCTTTTAAGTTTTTGCCAATTGGACGGGCAAAACCTGTTTGCTCTCATTGTCTTCCTTTGTTCTTAATGAGGTTGAACAGGTTTTCATTTGTTTATTGGCTTTTTCTTTTTTAATGAATGTCCTGTTAACGCTTTTTGGTCACTTTTTTCTACATGGTCTTTGGCCTTTCTCTTATCGTTCTGCAAAATATCTAAATATATTAGGATTGCGTTGCAGAGTTTCCTTAATTTGTCAAAGGACTTTGCCAGGGCCCTACCAGTGTATTTGCAGAGCTCTTTGGGGTTGTTGTGTTTTTTCCTATGGGAGTGGTTTTAAAATGCACCACTTTTTTTTAACTAAATAAGAAACGCATGGTAACTATAGTTATGATGATAGTATCGATATCACACAAATGAAAACGTCTTGTAACATATCTAAATAATGTATAGCCAAAACACTAATAATAAAACCATTACGAACAAGGAGCTGTACAAGCTCATCAAACATTTCTCTTTCCCATTCATTTCTCCAAATCCTGGCAATGAAATTTACATACTGAACATTCTGTTATTTGGTCTGCTGTCTCAATGCTTTCTACTGTGAACATTTCATTAATATTCTCATTGTGAGTCCTGTGGGAAACTTCCAGGTTATAAAACACAATTGTATAATTTCACAAGACAACTCATTAAGATGTAGAACAGAATGTGAATGCAAGATTGGGGCTCTGGATTTTTAAAAAAATTTTCTTACCCTCTCCAGTGTAATTTCTTCAAATTCATATTCAATTTCTGTTCCATTGACCTATAAATAGGGAAAAAATAAGAAGAGAACTATTAAATATATGTTGAGGAGGAGACAGCTGCATTTTAAATAATGCTTGGGAGTTAAATTTTCATTCTAACTATAAATAACCACATTTTCTTGATATTTCTGATTGTGCATTTTCATTCAAGTGAAATATAATCCAAGCTATTCTAAAATATACGACTGAGATGCTACAAAAAATAATCAAAGATTATTGCTTCCCTTAGAATGCTGTGATTATTTTTTGTAGTGAGGTGTAATAATACAAAATATGTATTGTGAGCTTACAAAGAACAAATCATCTAGGGGCAATGATACAATTACGAGGAAAATAATTTTCTTGTTTTTTTAAAAATGTTATGTTTGAACACTAAAATATGAGCTTAAAAATCACTGATAATGGTAGAACAACATTGTTTCATTTTTGAACAGTAAAATAGCATGAAAATGACTGCATCATCCGAGAAACACCTTTTTTTTTAGTGGCTCAAGCTCAGGTAATTCATCCCCATCATCCTTTTATTATCTTTATTGGAAAGCCCTGGACCATATAACCGTACCTATGCACCTCAGTAGCAGTAAGAAAAGAGCAAAATAAGACACATTTTGAAGTGCTTAGTGACAAATTGTTTCAACCATCCAACCAATCCTTATATTGATTTGAATTTACGGAGAGAAATACATTTTAAATACAGCCAGACACCTTAGATTTCCACAAATGTGCACAGAGGTCGTATGAAACGTTCGTTTAAAATAATCTAAAAACTATTCCTTTCTCATTTTTATTTATCACATAATTCTTCTCAACCACACAAAACCTCTAAGCAAGAAAATTCTCAAACTGGTTGTTTCTTATTTCTGATACGTGTCCTGACAACATCATTGGAATTTAGGAAGCAGCCAGAAGGACTACATTTTAACTATAAAGCCATCCTTTTTGTAGGATTCTAACTTACATTTACTTTTCTATCTTTGAAGAATTTACACACAGTACCAGGGAATGAGAGTTCTATGCAAGCAAGGCCCAGATAGACCTAACACAGAGCCTGGAAAGAAAATAATGAAGGAAAAGATAGTGAACGAATGAGTGACTGAACTAAGTAATTAATTTACTTGTGTAATTTATAAACACAGATATTTGTGGATTCTCTTTCACAAAAATATTTGAATGTAGTATCATCACCTAAAGGTGTTATTAAAATTATAACAAGTGAACACATAGAATGACAATGACAATGGACTTTACTTAGGTGTGTCCACCACCCACTCAGAGCTTGTTTTTGATTTTCTAATTACATGAACTAATTGGTGAATCACAATTTACTGTTTTACTACATTATCAAGCAGCCCTAAACTAAATTTGATTTTCTAGGCTTCAGCAACTTAATGACTCACAGAAAAGAACTTGATGATGTCAGAAAGCTTCAGTAGTTTTCTAGAGGGTTTTGTTTTGTATATGCAAAAATAAAACACACACACACACACACACACACAGATTTCAAACTCCTTGTATATGTATGTTTCCAAATGAATGATTTTTAAAATAATTTTCTTTGATCGATAGGAAGAGGACAAAAGGGGAAGGCTGAATTAACGAGATATGTTTTCATTCCCTCAGTATGGCTCCATGAGGCTTTTCTTTGCTTCAGTGCTTCTGTAGAGTGAATCACTTCGCATTATTAAAGTGCTGCAAACCGGGAAGAAAAAATAACTTCCAAGAGAGAAAAACACGCCTCTAATAATAAATGTCTAAAGGTTCAGAGTCAAAGAAATTCTGTTAGAAAGTGCTTAAAAGACAGGAATATTTTAGTGGCATTGCATAGTTGTGGCCTATCAAAACCTATGCTTAACATTTCTAGGATCATAAATGCTGACTCTTAGAGTTTTAGAAATATTACATATACATAGCCTAATTGGTATTCCAAAGTTCCCCAGTCAGCTACATAAACTATTGCAGGCTTATATTTACCTCATGGGTCTTTCATTTTCAACTAAAGAAAATAATATCATTTGTCTAATTCAACAGTATCCAGGTTCTTTTCATAAGGAGGTAAGATGCCATCAAGGTTGGAATGTAACTTTTCTTTTAAAACAAAGCATCCCAGCCCAGTGGCTCACACCTGTAATCTCAGCACTTTGGGAGGCTGATGAAGGCAGATCACAAAGTCAGGAGTTCGAGACCAGCCTGGCCAATATGGTGAAACCCCGTCTCTAGTAAAAATACAAAAATTAGCTGGGCATAGTGGCGCATGCCTGTAGTTGCAGCTACACTGGAGGCTGAGGCAGAAGAATTGCTTGAACCTGGGAGGTGGAGATTACAGTGAGCCGAGATCGCACCACTACACTCCAGCCTGGGTGAAAGAGCAAGACCCCGACTCAAAAACAAAACAAACAACAACAACGACAAAGCATCCCATGTCTACCACAAGCTTTGGTGAACTTATAGAAGCATGAAGGGTTTTTAGCGTAAGTGAGGCATCATTTCAACCTTTACCTGAGGAGCATTTAAAGCATGGAATCATAGGAGCCAGTGAGGGAGTTCAGAAAAGACATTGGAAAGGCCCTAATCTCTATTCTCTCATTACAAGGAGAGCGTGGTCTATGTTCTGCCAAAGGACTCCTAAGACAAGAAAAGGCAAATATCTTGAGGGAAAGAATGAGACAGAACAAAAGAACTTAACAATACCCCCATAGGGCCTGGTGCAGTGGCTTATGCCTATAATTCCAGTACTTTGGGAGGCAGAAGCAGGCAGATCATGAGGTCAGGAGATCGATAACATCCTGGTCAACATGGTGAAACCCTGTCTCTACTAAAATACAAAAAATTATCTGGGCGTGGTAACATGCACCTGAGGCAGGGGAATGGCTTGAACCTGGGAGGCAGAGGTTGCAGTGAGCCTAGATCGTGCCACTGTGCTCCAGCCTAGTGACAGAGTGAGACTCTGTCTAAAAAAAAAAAAAAAAAGAAGAAAAAAAACCCAAAAAGAATACCTCCATCTTAATTTGTGAAAATTTAGTGCCTTTTCAAACCAGTATACCAGTACAGTATTAAATAAGTATTTAAATACTTATTTCAACTTTATTTCTAAATAAACTCTCTAGAGTGGTGTGGTTGCTTACTGAGTGATGAAACACCAAGAGGTATCTACAGTAATTCACCCCTAACTATAATCTTGTGCATCCTCAGTCAGCAAAACCAAAACTGTTGTAAATGGCTCCTATCATTTTTGGTTGGTTTGCAAACAATCAATTGCTGTTTGAACTTTCCTTGGTGTCTCATTGTATTCCCGATCAGGTTATCGACACGATTTTCAATTCATGAAGTTCTTTTCCTGAAACGAGTTCTGCTGAATCCATTTTTTTCTTGTACAGAAACACTTACAGTAATATTTAAGTACCTTGGTCATGTTTTATGCTACTGATAGTTTGGGGCCCAGAGAACTTCACAGTTGGGGGCTCTGTTATTCCAGTTCTAGCCCTAACTGTCATGGCCTCCTGTCCACTTTGAGAACTAGAAAAATAAGAGGATTGACATTTTCATAGACTTGGAGAGTCAGTCAAATAGATTAAACTTTCCAGTGTTTGAAAAACGTGTGTGTGTGTGTGTGTGTGTATGTGGTGTGTGTGTGTTTAAGATACTTGATTTTTATGAACTTTATGGTTCTGTGGTGACAGCTGGTAGATTTCTCTGGCGGCCGGAAAATCAAACTAATATCACACATCGTCCTGTACTGTTCTGGGCATGTAGCCTTCCTAGAATCATATGACAGTTAAGTAAAGAGAGTGACCCACAGCCCACTCAAATTTAAACTTGGTATTTAAAGCTCTAATTTAATGAATGTTGAATGCATTAAATATTTGTTTTTCTCCAACAGCTTTTAGGTAATTTTACTGCCTTTTTTTTCTACTTTAGTGACATAGTAACCACTTGCCTGGATGATGATATAATTTGATTTTGAGATATATTTTTATCTCCTGAAAAGAGTTCTCCATAAATAACAAATGTGAACTATCCATATTTTAATGTTGTTTCATTGGAATCTTAAATAATAATTGCTCTGATTTTTTTTGTTTGTTCTTTGCCACTTTTGTAGTTTCATTAAGGCTAAGGATATACTAAACTCTAAAATGAATAATTTTTTTTTTTTTTTTTGAGACGGAGTTTCAGTCTTGTCAACCAGGCTGGGGTACAGTGGTGTGATCTTGACTCACTGCAACCTCCGCATCCCAGGTTTAAGCGATTCTTCTGCCTCAGCCTCCCAAGTAGCTGGGATTACAGGCATGCACCACCATGCCCAGCTAATTTTGTATATTTAGTAAGGATGAGGTTTCACCATGTTGACCAGGCTGGTCTCAAACTCCTGACCTCAGGTGATCTGCCCACCTTGGCCACGCAAAGTGCTGGGATTACAGGTGTGAGCCACCATGGCTGGCCCAAGATAAATAAATTTTCATATGTCCCTGTGTCACATATTACAACAAGTGCTGAAACAAGGATATCAAAGCCTTCACTTTTTTAGACTAAACACAATTCTACCCAAAGAGCAATTATTAAGCATGCATAAAGTGCCAAGAACGGTGACAGATACTGAGAAAATATTTTAAGATATAGCCATATTCTAAAGAAACACATAACCTTTAAAGAGGCACCAAAACACAAATATATTAAGTCCTCATACAAGTGTGATATCTAATATTTAAAATATAGAGGTAGACTAAATCTGCAGTGCCACTATTGCCACATGCAAGGTATGTGCAGATCTATTTACTATTTGTCGTTTACATAGATTAAGTCAGTAGTAGAGAATATGACAGATGATGTACTAATTCTCCTTATTATAAGTAATCATGATATAGTAAACAAGGTATACCTCTGATTATTATTGTTTTAGCATCTAGCACTACAATTGAACTTTGGGAGGAAAGTGATTATCATGCAAACTGGGACCACCAGTTCTTATGGCCTCTTGTCACTTCCAGAGTAAGGTGGGGCAATGCCACTTTGCTTCATCCACAGATGCATCATATATTACAGTGGCTAGCAATGATGACTATGTAATGAATAAGTAGATGAATCAATGAATCAATACATGAGATTTTTAGATGGCTTAAACCTGATCCACTCAAAGAAGACCTTGGTTGCTAATGGGGATGCCATGGCTACTGGGCCCAGGCCTTTTACCATTCCTTGTTTATTTATCCTCATCTCTGAGACTGGCTCCTCTCAGAAGCCCTGAATTACAGGATCACGCCATCATCAAATGCCACAGCAAATCCACACACACACACACACACACACACTCATTTGCATTCCTCTTTTTTAGTACCTTGCCAATATTCATCCTTGCCTTCTTTTGGAGTATCTGTTATAGTAAATATGTCATGATGCATTACTGCTCTTTACACTTGACCCTATATACACTATGATACTCGGTAGGTAAAAACATGGCTTCCAGAGTAAGAAAAGACAGATTTGAATCCCCTTTCCAACATTTTTGATGAGTGTGAGTTTGGGCAACTTTCTTAATCTCTTAAAACTTCAATTTCTTTATGTGCAGAATGGTACAAACAATAGTTGATTCTCCTATGGTTATTGCAAGGATTGAATTAGGTAATTTATATGAATTATCACACATCTTAAGTGATTAAAGAAATTTCAGCTAAAATCCCAAACAATTGTCTTCTCAGTTCCTACTTCATAAAATTCTTGGTAGGAATAAATAATACTACACATGTTAACTGTCCGGCACAAAGCAGGTCTCCAATAATGAGAGCTATTATTATTAGCTCTGGATACAAATCTATAAGGGTCACAAAATTTATTTTATCAAATATTGAATGTTTGCTAATTTCTTCAGTAATACATAACTTAAGCAAACAAATTTGTCTTTTTCTATAAAATCCACTAAAAGCCTTTCCTAACTCAAACATCTTTTTCTTGAACCAATCTAAGATACACTGCCTTGTGTGTAGGAATCACCTTAGTTTTTGTTCTCAAATTATGTAAATGTGGCCTTCACTCAAAATATTATTTTAGCCATGCGTGGTGGCTCAACCATATAATCTCAGCACTTTGGGAGACCGAGGCAGGTGGATCGCCTGAAGTCAGGAGTTTGTGATCAGCATAGCCAACATGATAAAACCCCGTCTCTACTAAAAATACAAAAATTAGCTGGGCGTCGTGGCTCACGCCTGTAGTTCCAGCTACTCTGGAGGCTGAGGCACGAGAATCGCTTGAAGCTGGGAGGCAGAGGTTGCAGTGAGCTGAGTTCACACCACTGCACTTCAGCCTGGGCAACAGAGTCAAAAAAAAAAAAAAAAAAAAAAACTCAACTAAACTTTCTCCCAATCTTCTGTAAACTCACTCTTCATTTTAAAAAAATATTCCCTTGCCCAGTATTGATCATTATGTTGCTCTGCTGTCGGCACTCACTTTCTTAAGGCTATTCTTATAGCATTTCCTACATCCTCATCTTCATGAGAGCACAGGTTGTATATTATCCTTTTTTTGCCCTTGTACCTTCTGGAACCATGCCTTGTTCATAGTAGGTCTCCAAAAAAATCTTTAGACCCAAGTCACCTATGAACTCTAAAACTTGAGTTGTGTTTAAATCGTATCTTTACATAAGTATGGGCAGCCCCTAACAACAGCTGCCCTTCCCCATGAAATATGGCTTGAATTTATCCTCCTATCTCAGGAAATTTTTGCAAATTTTTAAAATAATTTCCAACTTAAATACTGAATAAATTAAAACATCAATTGAATACATGAATACTTAGTACCTACCATGTACTAGGTATAATGATAAGCACTGGAGATACAAAGATGGGTGAAATATGGTTCCTGCCCTCAAATAACTCAGTCTAGCAGATAGAGACAACTGAATGGGAACATGTAACAAAGCGATATCAGTGCTATGGTAGATGTCTATAGACTGCAGCAGCTGCAGAGGTGACATAAAGGAGGTAATAGGTGATTTTACCAGCAGTGAGTCAGAAACGTTTTCATAGAGGAGATGGGATGAGCTGAGTATATTCATAGGCAGGTGTTCATGAGAATGTGCAGGCCTATCAAAGCAGAGGCAGCAATATTAACCACATCTTCAGAATGTTCTACTGGAACGAGCACTGGCCTTAGAGTCCAAATGCTTGCATTGTACTTTTGAGTCTGTGATTTCACATGCTAGGTATAACCTTGGGCTTGTCATGATGCTTTAATTTTCTCATGCAGACAGATAACCTCTGAGGTCCCTCCCAGCTCTGACCTTCTAGCAACAAGGCTTTTCTTCCCATCTACTGCACCTGACCAATAGTTATTGCGATTTTTCTATTACTCTTTATTCTAAAGATCCTAGCTGGCAACCCATAATTTTGCCAGGTGGTATCTCTCTGACCACTGAATATCTCTGTCTTATCTCTTCTCTTTAATCTATAAAAGGCCTCAACAGGGAGGAAACTAAATAGTAGTATCACTTTCCATCTTGGCTCCACTCAAGGACATTACTATTAGCATGTTTTCCATTTCTACTCCTCAAAGATCTCAGGTTTCTGGGGGGAAAGAATAAGTAGCTGCTTCTCTCTAAAAAGGAAAAAAAGGTAAGAAAGTTTTGCTATACTTCAATCCAAAAGAAAAAACTTGAGGAGGCTGATGTTCTTTATTTCCATCTTTTTATCATATTTCACTACATTTTAAAAATTTGTATAAATTTAAGGGGTATAAGTGCAGTTTTGTTACATGGATATGTTGCTTAGTGGTGAAGTCTGGGCTTTTAGTGTAAGGATCACCTAAGGTACATTATATCTATTGGGTAATTTCTTATCCCTCATTCTATTCCCACCTTCTCATCCTTCCAAAGTCTCCAATGTTTATTATTCCATACATTATATAGCTCCCACTTATAAGTGAGAATATGTGGTATTTTGACTCTGTTTCTGAGTTATTTTACTTAAGATAATGGCCTCCAGTTCTGTCCTTACTGCTGCAAAAGACATTATTTCATTCTTTTATATGGCTGAATAGTATTCCATTGCATACATGTACCAAATTTTCTTTATCCAATCATCCACTGATGGACACTGAGGTTAATTCCACATCTTTGCTATTGTGCATAGAGCTGCAATAAATATATGAGTGCAGGTATCTTTTTGATATGATGATTTATTTGCTTTGGGTAGATGTCCAGTATTGGGATTGCTGGGTCAAATTTTTCTCTGCTGAATATATGAAAATCAGTTGAGTGCCGAAAAAGTGAAAGGCATTCCATCAGAATATAGGCTCTAAATAGGACAAGACACATTACAAAAGCCCGAGGCTTGCATTAATACAACTAGATTGTCCATCACCTTCTTTAACTAATGTCCCTTCTCCTAGACTATCTTCACTAAAGATAGTGACCAAAAACAGGCCCCTTTTTCAAGTTATGAGACATTATCATACAGAAATTAAAAGCTTAGATTCTAGAATCTAAAAGACCTGGATTCCATAACAGTTCTGCACTTACAAGCTGTTAGAATCCATCTTTGTTATGAATTACACACATTTGTGTAAGTGTCAAAATTACTTATTTAAACACTTAGTAGTAAGCAAAAGATTTTCTGCTTAAGCCTTGTTGAGAACCTGTTTTAATGTAAAGTATACATCTAGTTATTTTATGAATACTATGAAGTTATAATGAGACTGGTTTAAAATATGCAGTATTATAAAAAACTCATCATAGTTCATTATTCCTTTCTTTTAAATAAACACTCACAAGCTATAAAAACAATTATTGATATTCTTAGTTAAGATTCTGAGTTTGGTAAGACCACTATTCCTATTATTCACCTGAATTTGTTCTACCAGTAAACTCTAATTTCGAGTTAAAATTTCTAATCTTAATTAAAAAAACTTCTGAGCTCAGCAAATGCTAAATTATAGCTTCTACCACATAAAAAAATTAAATCAGTATACTATAATTTGTTCCATTCTTCGTACTTATTTATTTATTTATTTTTTTATGAGGTGGAGTCTTGCTCTGTTGCCCAGGCTGGAGTACAGTGGTGCAATCTTGGCTCACTGCAACCTCCACCTCCCGAGTTCAACCAATTCTCCTGCCTCAGCCTCCCAAGTAGCTGGGATTACAGACACCTGCCACCATGCCCAGCTAATTTTTGTATTTCTAGTAGAGGCGAGGTTTTGCCATTTTGGCCAGGCTGGTCTTGAACTCCTACCTTAGGTGATCCAACCGCCTTGGCCTCCCAAGGTGCTGGGATTACAGCTGTGAGCCACTGTGCAAGGCCCTTAAATAACTTTCTTTTAAAAAATGTTATCTGCCTTTGTTATGAAGTATTTATAACACACACAACTTTGGGTCTAGAAAAATAACCATAGACTTAATAACTATTATGTTTTTTAAATTTTAATTAGAAAGCACAGGTTTTTTTGTAATTAGTAACTATTAGCTATAAAAGTGTAATAAATTTTTATCAGTATTTCTGTCAGAAGAAAAAAAGAAAAATAGCTTAGGGTTCTTATATGTATAAAATAATTATTTTCTATATACAAAATGGTCTTGATTAAAGGCTTTTGTAACAAAGGAACAAATATAGTTACTTAGCATGTGCAAAACTGGATTTGCCCCTGATTTGGAAGGAGCCCATTTTCTCTCAGCTTTGCTCCCTTGTTTTGCACCATGTGCAGGATGGAGAATAACAGGTGGTTTTAATGCATTCGCTTGGCTCCAGCCTGATGCAGGCTGTTTTGTTCTTTGGGTTTAAATATTTCATGAGTTTGTACATGCTCTCTGAGAACAGTAAATGGCTTTAAGAACACAATTGATCAATGGTTGTAAGGCATCATGATACACAAGGTTTTTTCCCCAACAAATCTCTCTCACCTCACCACCTGTCTATGCAAATCATGTGGTCATTTGCCAGCAAGTGTCCAAAAGAATCAAGAACTCAAAGCACATAGCCAAAATATTTAGGGAAATAAAAACTGAGTGCTAAGCCAAAAGACGAGACTTTACAAATATGGTGATCTATCCAGATAGTCAAGAATATTTTCTTTTACTTGGGTATAATATGACTGTATCATGAGGGAAAATATCAATGTTCTCCACTTCATCCCCTCTCTCTCCTCAGTCCTCTGCAGTTTTTGTTTTGTGTTCCACTATTACACAAAAGTTGAACCCGAAATAATCAACAAAAGCCTTTTCACATTTAAATACAATGATCTTTCCCAGTCTTCATTCGCCCTGGCTTTCATATAGTATTTGGCACTGGAGTGACCACCCACCACTTGCAAGTTCCCTTCCCTTCCCTTCCATCACAGGTTCTATCCTTGCTAGTTTCCTCCCTACTGCTCTGTCCACAGCAGTGACGATCATTTATTTTACTCGTGCCAGATATGAATATTTGCCAAGCTCTGTCCCTTGTTGTTTTTATAATCTACCTGAGTTGTCACTTCACCCCCCACCCCTCGCTTTTTTTTTTCTGAGTAAATACTTAAGTATTGCCCTGGTCTCAATACATCTAAAACAGAACTGATCCTCTTGCCTAATTGTAACCATAATTTCCTTCAGTCTACCAGTCTACTTTATATCTCTGTTAAGGAGATTCTTTTTTTGTCATATACATTCTTTACATTTGTTATCAATTCCCACCATCCTATTTCATGTCCAAATTATCACCTTCTTAAGAACATTGGTATAACTTCCTAAAAATATTTATTCCCCTATTGATTTTCAACATCAATCTATTCTTCATATCCTTTGAGGTTTATTTTCCTAAAATGTTTCATCATGGAATTCTGCTGCTCAAGTAGCTGCAATAATGTTTTAATCCCCAGAGAACATTTCATGCCGTCCACCACCTGTCCCCAACCTTTCTAGCTAAATACCCTGTTTCTCATCTTCAAAAACATTTTCTAGCCAAGCAATTGTGCTGAACACCTCCTCCCTTTGGTATCTTTACTAATGCCACATACGCTGCCTTAAATACCTTAATTCAATCTATGTTTATTAAAATTCTAATTAATGCAGAAAAATATTTTTGAATGCCTAAAATTTCCCATGTATTAGGTTAGGTCCTGGGGCTATAGTGGTAAACAAAACAAGGCCTCTGCCTTTACGGAGCTGTGTTCTACTGGGGGTGTGGCAAGCTTCCATTTTTACCAACCAAAGACTGTCTTGTCCATTAAATCAAAAATATTTTTCTTATCGATACCTTGGAAATCATAACTCTGTTATCTCCAGAAAAATGCTAATAATAATAAAAATGATAACTATTACTACTGCTGCTACTATTGCTACTACTGCATTTTGTTAAATATGTACTACATGCCAGACACTACCTTAAGTTCATCTAATAATTATAACAATTTTGAGAGCTTAGCATTTTAATATTGATTTTACTATTAAAGAAGCTAGTTTCGAAGTTAAACAATTTTTTCAAGGTTATGCATTCATAAGAAACATGAAACTACGAGAATCTTGTTCATCCTCATCGTTACTTAGTGACGGAAAGTATATGCTCAATATAAGTTTGTTGAACAAAATTAGCAAACGAGTGCCTATAAGGATGGAGAAAGAAATGGAAATATCTAGTGTCTGAATCCAGTATCTGATATTAAAACACTACTTTTTCTTTCTGGTCATACATAGCAGAGCACCTCCCTTACTATACTTGTGGTCTTCCTCTTGCCAGCTTCTTGTATTGTCATTTCTCTTCCCTGACATACTGTCCTCTTGCACAGATGGGGCACTATCTTTTAGATTTGTGTTTCTTTTATGACACCTATTGTAATTGAACTTATATTTGCCCATGGTAGCCGCATTATAAATTGCTATTGAAGAAATAAATGGATTGACTCTTATGCTGAGTTTTTTTACTTGCTGTATATCTTTAAAATCCCTTTTATTCAAAAATCCTACCACTGTCACTTTCCAAAGGAGTAAACTGCCTTAATTTCTCTCTAATCATTTTACTTCAAATCCTGCTAACAATGAGCTGTATCCCTTTTCATCTAAATATAGGTCACCCTTTCAGCAGCTTTCAAGATCAATTCATCAATCAACAAATATTTATTGAGTGACTACCCCCACCTTCTTTGCTATCTCATATAATCTCTTTTCATCCCATTTAAAAAGCACATCACTATCTTCACAACCTTGGAAAAAGAGCTATAGAGCCACATCGCCCTGCTCCTTCATCTGAAATTCTGTGATTTTGGAAAAATGCTCCAGGCTGCTTGTTACAACAAAGGTCACACCAATATTTCCAGATCAGCTACTAAGGGAAAGCATTCTGCTGCTTTATTTTTATTTCACCTTTTTCAAAGTACTTTAGGACCGTGACAAAGACTGCTTATTAATAGGTTTTGCCCCCTACCCCATGTCCAACCCAGCTGATAACATAGAAATTGTAAGGTTTAAAGTTGTTTATATCTAACATTTTTAGACTATGCTAATAACAGTATTATTAATTTTCATACTATTTTCACATACATCATTGCATTGGATTCTTATAATGACTGTATATATTTTGATATTTTAAAAAATTTCCTGCAAGCAATAGCCATCAGTTTCCTCCACTTACTATCCCCCTCCCCCTAGCAGACATGTACATACATGCCACACTGTTCTCTTTTAAGAAAGATGAAGAGGCAGAAATTAAATATGCCAATAGCAGACCTAGAAAAAAACTTAAATAATTGTAGTTAATATTTCTGAAGATTTACTATATGCTAAGCAGTAAAGCTTATATAATATATATTTACATATAATTATAGATAAGCATATTTCATATATAACATATAAGCTTTACCGCTTAGTGCATGTATATGTATATATACACATATACACATACGTATATGCTCGGGGAAGTTGTGTTCAATATTCATACAGAAGACTTGACTTACCCTGTTTTTCTCTGTTAGATTCAATTAACTTAGAAGTCTAAAGTGACAAAAAAGTATAAGCAATATATTTTTCAAAGAAAAATGTAGAAATTTCTACATATCTATTAGTGTTTCTCAGACTTGATCCAGGAGTTTGAAAGGGGTCACACATACTGAAGTTGTGATTATTATAATAGCTAGTCAGATTAAGGCGTTCTGGACTCTGAGTTGTATGCACCAATTCTATCTCTAGAAGTCCCAGAGATAGAATTTCTCTATCTCTGGACACCTTTCTTTGTTGACCTTTAAGTATCCTGTCACAGCGTGAACTAGGACACTGATAGGATAAGTTTCTAACAGTGCATGCTTAAGCGTAGCTCACAACTGCTTGCTTGCTTGTTCACTCTCTCTCTCTTCTTTTCTTTTCTTTTCTTTGTATCTTCTTGGAACAGGAAGACTCAAAAGGGTACCAGAAAAATTTTCACTTGCATTGTATTAACTAAACTACAGATACACTTTTAATATAGTAAACAAATGTTAATCAGACAACAAACTTTTAGCAAAAATCACCAAGGATTGAAAGCAGTTGGTAGGACAGGGAGAAGAGATGGAAGAAAACTAAAATTATATTTTCATTATACTCTTCTTTTTCTTAATGATCTTCTGCTTAGGATCATTTTGCTTGCCAAGTTTTCCCTGTATAATTCCTACTCAGCCTTTAAAACATCTTCCATGATTCTCCTCTCCTTCCATCTAATACCACCACAAACCCTGCCTTTCTTTCTCTAGTCCTCCTACACACTCTCATACACACATATGCATGCACATACATAGATAGGCCAGGCTCTGCTAATGCTGTTTCTCTGTGTTTATAGAGTACTTCTGTAGATTCTTTTTGCTCTGATTATATTATCAGGCTGTGTTAAATATCAGCTCAAGCTTTGGATTCAGTCAGACATGTAAGCTAATCCTAAATTGGCCTCTTATTAATTTTTGTGACTTTAGAAAAGTTACATAGCCTGAGTTCCTCCTCAGTAAACTACGATACTAGTTATATTTACTTCAATAAGGTTGTTAGGGATTATAAATGAAGTAAGAAGCAAAGCACAGTTCTCAACTGCTCATACTCTAGAAACATTTCCTATGTTTGACTCTGCCAGTTAAGAGCTGTGATATATCTGCCTGAGTTTTCTCAACTGTAAGTGGGGTTAAAACGAATATCAAGGGTTGTGAAGGTTAAATGAATTAGTAAATTAGTGTAAATTAAATGAATTAGTAAATTAGTGTAAATTAAATAAATTAGTAAAACACTTGGAACAGTAGTCTAGCACATGATAAATGTTATTATTACACTGTTCATTATTATAGAATGGTGGAATAGGGAGCTCAGCAAATCCTGTCCCCAAAGAACAACTTTAAAACTGGGTGGAAATTGTCAACAATAGCCATTTCTGGACTTTGAAAACTGACTAAGGACATATAGCAAAATGATTGATTAAAAATGATTGATTAAAAAAAAAACAACTGCTGAATGTTAGTTAACAACAGTGAGATTCTGTGTTGTTCCAGTCTGCGGCTGTACATTCCCCCATCTCTCCCCATCCCACAAAATTCTGTGGGTACAGTAGTTCTACCAGCAGAAAATGCTATGAAAACCATCAGCTTTACTGCCAGAGGGGACCAACTTCATTTGGAGCAGAATGTGGGAAAATCCCATGCATAGTTGTTGAAAACAATAGTGATTTCTGCGGCAAACATCAGAGAAAGCAAAAATGGAAGTAGTCTAAGGTTACAATACTGGCTGGTGCAGTCAACATGCTGTCTACAGTAGCCAGAAATTAACAGAACAATTTGGGTACTTAGAGAGTTATGTTAGGCTTTGAGAGCTCCTATATTTCCATGGCAGACTGGAAGTTTGAGTGCGTATGAAAGGTCATGCATATCCTCAGGGGACTACAGAAGGTCCTAGCAATCAACACATCCTGTCTGAACGTGAGACCTTGCACAAATGCACAGGAGATAGGAAAAGGAAGGCCTATTCGAAAATAAAATCTCAGGCCAACTTGTAAGCTGTTTGAATGTAAACACATTCCCTGGTCCACTCACAAATCCATTGGTGAAGGATGGAAGGCTTACTGGCTCAAGGTGTTTCAGCAAAACCTTTCACCAATAACTGGCTCACCATCTAGCTACATTGATCTAAAGGCACTGCTATAATGCCAGACATCAACAACAACAACAACAACAACAACAACAACAACAACAACAGACAGACTCATCAGAGATATCAGGAGCTATATATTGCAGGGGAAACAGAATCTACAGATATAGCATGTGACTAAACTAACATATAAAAATCCCCCAAATCTGGAGCCAGTAAGAGAGAAGAGGGCAAATCAGAATCTCTAATTGCTTTTATCTTATATGTTAGAGTTTTTTAAAAAATATAGGAGACATGCAAAAAAAGGAAAGCATGATGATCCATAAATAAGAAAGTAGGCAATAAATAGAAGCTATTTCTCAGGCATTCTAGATGTTGGAATTAGCTAACAAAAACATCAAAGCAGCCATAAATATGTGCAAAGAACTAAAAAAGCCATTTTAAAAAATTAAAGGAAAGTATGACAACAATGACACATCAAATGGAAAATATTAACAAAGACATTGAAATTATAAAATAAAATCTCATGAAAATTTTGGAGTCAAAAACTGAAATAATAAATTTGCTAGAGTTGGGGACTGATGGCCTACTACATAAACAGCTTAGAAGTTGCCATTCTGTTGTAACAACAAATAAAAAGCTAAACAAACTGACAAATCAACTACTATTGTTAGATCCATCAGAGAAGTTAAGTTACAAGGCAAATCACTGTCCCCAAAACTAGAGATAGTTAGACACAAAGAATCACCAATTATCAGAGCAAAAACCAATGGGCAGATACCTCCTTGGGAACCAGTGCCAGGGTAGAAAAACCTAAACTATAATTGATGAATTGCTAAAGGCTCAATGTGAACAACTCTGAGAGTCATAAACTCCAGGGGGACCTGTCATAGGGCTGCCACACTTTTCAGAGTTTTACCGCGAAAAGCTCTATGAGGCCTTCATATTGAATATTAGAAGAAAGTCTACTAGTGCTTCAGGCAGGGAAGAGGAAAAGGAATCATTTTGAAGTTAGAGCATTCAGTGCCTCTTAATAAAGGCTTCCCTCAGGAGAAACTACTTTACCAGAGCCTAACCTATCGGGGTTTTATCAGGGCCTAACATAACTGGGGAAAGGGAAATACCCAAGTCCAGACCCTCTAGCCATCCTGTCTCACCTAAAATTGGGGGTAAGGAGGACAACAGAGAAGCACTGGTGAAATTTACAATCCAGATAGACAAAATCATCAAAATGCTGAAACCTAATCATAGGAATAAAGCATGCTTTCCTCCCCAATACCTTAACACTACATTACCAAAGATCTATTCAAAGCAGCTCTTTTATTTAGTTCATTATGTCATTTTAAACAAAAAATGACAAGACATACTAAAAATTTAAAAAAATACAGTATGAAGGGACTCAACAAATATCATAACCAGAGTCAAATATGGTGGAAATATTTGAATTATGATTAGTATACGAAAGGCTTTAATGAAAAAACTAGACAACATGCAAGGACAGATGAATAATGTAAGCAGAGAGATAAATTCTAGGAAATAATAAAAATGGAATGCTGGAGATAATATAGTAAAGAAATTAAGAATGCTTTTGATGGGCTCTTTAGTAGACCTTACATGGCTGAGAAAAGAATCCCTTAGTTTGAGGTTACAATAATAGAAACTTCCAAAATTGAAAAACAGAGAAAAAAAGACATGACACAAAACAAAACAAAATAAGCAGTAGAGAATATTTAAGAAATTTGAGACATCTACAAAGGTGTAACATAAGCATAATAGAAATTCCGGAAGGAGACAAAACAGAGAAAGAAACAGAAGCAATATTTGAAGCAAAATGACTGAGGATTTCACCCAAATTAATGTCAGACAACAAACTACAGATCCAGGAACCTCAGAGAACACCAAGCAGAATAAATGCCAAAACAAACAAACACACAATCAAACAGAAAATCCTCCTACTCCCAATAAATTACATCTAGGCATATAACATTCAAACTTCAGAAAATCAAGGATCATATATATAATCATATTACGTATACATATGATTATATAGAAGTGAAATGAGTAATACAAGAAACTGCATGGAGGAATTGGGAATACTTTGTTATAAGATACTTATACTATTTGTGCAGTGGTGGAGTGTTATTTGAAAGTGAACTTGGATTGGTTGTAAATGTGTAGTGCAAATTCTATGGCAACCATCAAAAAAGTAAAAGAAGAAGTATAATTGATATATTAACAAAGAAAATAAATAATACAAAATGCTACTTAAAACCAAAAAAGGCAGAAAAAGTGTGGAAGACAAAATTAGGATGAAAGAACAAGACAATAATTAGAAAATGGTAACAGATATGGCAGATATTAATCCAAGTAGTAAATACATCAATAATCACTTTAAATATCAATGGTATAAATACATCAATTCAATTGCCAAGATTTTCAAAGTAGACTAGATTAAAAAGCAAGACATGACTGTATGTTGTCTATAAGAAAAACACCTCAAATGTAAAGAGAACTATAGATAAAAAGTAAGTGAATGGAGAAAGATATATGGTAATAACACTAATCAAAAGAAAGAGGGAGTAGCTATATTAATTACAGGCAGAGCAGATATCAAAGCAACAAAAATTATCAGAGATAAATAGAGGCATTATATAATAATAAAGTAGTCAATACTTGGAGAAGATGTAAGAATCCTTAATATGTATGGGCTGAACAACAGAGTGCCAAAATACATGGGGGTAAAATCCTATAGAACAGCAAGGAGAAATAAATGAATCCACTATTGTAGCCAGAGACTTGAACACCCCTCTATCAAAAATGGATGGGTCTAGCAGGCATAAAATCAGTCAGGATATATTTGAACTCCATGGAACCATCAAACAACTGATATAATGCACATCCATAGACTACTTCATTCAATGACAGCAAATTACACGTTCTTCTCAAACTCACATGAAACAGTCACCAGTATAGACCAAATTCCAAGCCATAAAACAAACCTTAACAAGTTTAAAAGAATAGAAATGATACAATGTCTGCTCTTACACCACAATATAATTAGACTAGAAATCAATAATGGGAAGAGAGCAGGAAAATTATGAAATACATGGAGATTAAACAACACATGGGTAAAAGAAGAAATCTGAAGAGAAATTGGAAAGTATTTTGAACTAAATGAAATTGAATACATGATGTTTTATCCAGCCTGGGCAACATAGGGAGATCCCATCTCCTAAAAAAAAAAGAGAAAAAAAAAAAAGGCAGTAATGGTGGCTCATGCCTGTGGTCCCAGCTACTTGAAAGGCTGAGGCAGGAGGATCATTTTCCCAGGAGGTCAAGGCTACAGTGAGCACTGATCATGCCACTGCACTCCAGCCTGGGTGACAAAATGAGACCCTGTCTCAAAAAAGAAAAAAAAAAAGAAAAGAATAGAAAATACAATGTATTAAAATTCATAAGCTTCAGTAGTAGCAGTGTTTAGAGGGAAATTCATAGCATTGAATGTATATAAATGAAGAAACATCTAAAATCAATAATCTAAGTTTCTACTTTAGAAAACTAGAAAAGGAAGGGCAAATTAAATCCAAAGTAAGCAGAAAAAAAGAAGTAAAAGTCACAGAAGATCAAGAAAATTGAAAACAGAAAATCAATATGCAAAATCAACAAAATCCTGGCTACTTTTTGAAAAGATCAATAAAATTGGTAGGTCTCTAGCTAGGCTAACTAAGAAAAAAAGATGAGAAAATTGCTAATATTAGAAAAGAAACAGGAAACATCACTACCGATTTCATGGTCATTAAAAAGATAAGAGAATATACTGAATAACTTTATGCAGACAAATTTTATAATCAAGGTGAAACGAACTGTTTTGTTGAAAGACACAATGTACCACAACTCAAAGAATATAAAATAGACAATCTGAATAGGCTTATATCTATTGAAGAAATTGAATCAATAATAACCTTCCCAAACAGAAAGCATCAGGCCCAGATGGGTTCACAGATGAATCCTAACAATCATTTAATGAATAAATTACACCAATTCTCTATAATCTCTTCCAGAAGAGAGAAGCAGAAAAAATACTAACTCATACTTTCTAACTCATAACATTTTCAACAACAAAAGTGAACTATACTGTTAACTATGGACTTTGAGTGATAATGATGTGTCAATATAGGTTCATCAGTTGTAACAAATTTACCACCCAGTTGGGGATGTCAATGCAGGTGTGAGGAGGGCCTGTGTGTGTGTTAGGTGGGGAGGAAGTATATGGTAACCCTTTGTACTTTCCATTTAGTTATGCTATGAACCTAAAACTGCTCTTAAAAATTTTATTAATTAAAAAAATTCACTAGAGCAGCTCAACAGTAAATTTGAGTTGACAAGAAAAAGCATTAAGTAAACTTGGAAATATATCAATGGAAATGTTTCTAAGTCAAGACTGCTAAAAACAATTCAGTCTTTTGTTTACTTGGGATTTTCTTTATTTCCCTTTGAATTTTGAAGGATTGTTTTTCTGGATCCAAAATTCTTGGTTATCAGTTCTTTTAGCATTTTAGATATGTTATTCCAATTGCCTGTGGCCATTATTGTTTCTAATTATAAGTCAAATGTTAACTTTATGTAGTTACCTTCTCTGTGATAAGTTGGTTTTCTCTTGCTGTTTCTAAGATTTTATCTTTGCCTTTCACTTTTGTGCATTTGAATACTACATGTGTAGTTGTGGATCACTTTGCATTTATCCTGCTTAAAGTTTGTTGAGTTTTTCAAGTATGTAAATGAATGTTTTTCATCAGCTTTTGGAAGTCTGGGGCCTTTATATTTTCAAATAATTTTTCTATCCATTTCTTTTGTTTTTATTTCTCTATACTTCCATTATACATATATTGGTGTGCTGTCCCACAGGTTTCTGAAAATCTATTCATTTTTCATTAAAAATGAATGCAAATGTAAACCTAAGAGAGCTGGATCAGCTATACTGATATCAGACAAAGTAGAATTTAGGACAAAAAAAGTCTTACTAGAGACAAAGAACATTTATAATAATACAGCCAATTCATCAGAGAAAGAAAATATTATTAATAGTAATACCATATAATAGGTATTCAATAAATATTTGTTAGATTGAAGTTTGTCAAACCTAAATCTTTCAGGCTGGGCAAAATCCTAGGGGCATTATGAATAACCTCTAATACCCCACAGAGTTCTACGAATATTAGATAAGTTAGCATACGATCCGTCTCTGAACACTCCTCCTGTTTAGATTGCCAATTTGCATTATAGGCTCCAAATATAATAAGAATGAAAGAGAATGGATTTTTTAAACAGTATATTTATATAATCGATTTGCCAACATTATCAGCTTCATTAAAGTAGTAGTATTACGTTAAACATTGCATTAAGGCTGGAAAATTATTTTTGAACCAGAAATAAATAAGCTTAGGTAAGTGAATGGTAGTTAAAAATTACCTGCTGGTAGCAAAGCTGTAAGTATAATTGCTAAAAATATCTTTCTAAAAAGATTTATGTACCTCTCACAGTTGTCCATCTCAACTGGCTTTTAATCTTGTAACCAGAAAGAAGTATGGTAGGTGCTAAGGGCATTAATTAAGTTCACTTGACACTGATGTTTAACGAGTTTGCCAAAATTCCCAAGGATAACTTTTAAGTACAAAATAAATTAAATATTATATCTTTATATAAATATATAAGTATATATAAATATAAATTAAAATTGAGATGCAGACATTTCCTGCTGAAATAAAGTGAGAAAGTGATAGCATTATTTCTTACTAAAAATTGGTAACAACAGAGCTGGTATATCTTTATTATATTCATTATTGTGATAATACTTTTCCAGATATCTAGACTTACAAAAGAAGGCAAATAAAATGTGGTTTCTACTTCCAGAGCATATATTTAGTTGTAAAGGCTCTTGAAAGTGGTTTGTCAATTTTCTTTGAAATCAGGGAGCTTATAAAAATTCAGAGGCACTATACTTCTGTGGATTTTCTCCCTTGTCATCACAAGGAATAAAAGAAGCATCCCCCTTGTTTGAGTTAGAAATCAAACCTTACCAAGGACTGTTTCACCCAACTGCTGTTTTGGAATTTGGACATCTTAGAACCAAAAGAGAAAATGCATTTTACACTCACAAGAACCAATTTTTTCTTATGTCTAGCTCCAAGAAAAATTTTCCCTCGATGTTGCTAAGTATTCCTGGTATTGTCATCAGCAAAATCTGCTCATATGAACAGGATTTTAGGGTAAAAAAAAAAAAAAAAGACTGCTTTACACCTCTTGTCTGTTAAAGATAATGACGGGCATCTGGATGAGAGTTAGTGGTAAAGACCTTCAGGCTATGTAAAACCATTAATCAATGGAACAGGAATATTCCCTGGCTAATTTATCTGACTGTTTTAAACACAGGACTAAAAAATAGGAAGTGCTCAGCATAAGGGAAATTGCCTTGGCAACATGGCATGTATTCTTTTGGAGAGATTTGTAGAAAGACTCTAAAATGTAACCACTACTGCCTGAAATCTGTGCAGAATGCCCACAGCTTTCAATTTTTCCCAATATCAAATAGGATACAATTATTGCTTCTGGTTTCCAGTCAACATTCAAATCCATTTGAAAGCAGATTCCTATAAAGTTGCCTCTATCCAAATATGCAAAGTGGTCTTATGAAAAATAACATTTATAATCCAAGATCCAGTTACCAGAGCACGAAACAGTTTTAGCAAACTTGAGCGAGCCACTTAGACTTCAAAATATAGTTATACACTTTAGGTGTATATGTTTATATGGGGGTATATGCAAGGAAAAGCATTTGAATACTCAATATGCTTGTCTATCTAAAACTTTGAATTTTAGGAAACTAACAATTTAGAATTTATTTTTAACCTCTCATTTACAGTCACAGTTTTAAGTAATAAGCATTAGTTTTCATGATTGCATCTCCAGATGCTCTCACATACATTATCTTACTATGAATTAAGAATGATTTTATCTCCACTTTAAATATGAAGAAACTGAGGCTTAGAGAGTTTAAGCGCATTGACCAAGTTCAGCTAATAAATGTATGGAGTTGAGCAAGCATTCTTGTTTTTTAACTCCTGGTTCCAGACTCTCTTAGAATGTTTGGGAACTTCAGTGAATTTTCCCAAGATTGCAAGAAAATTTCTTCCCACTGAGCTAATATTGGAGTTAAAAATAAAGACTTATTTCTTATAAAAACTGGCTTCAAAATTGCAAACCCAAAGCCACAGCTCTCCCTAAATATTCTATTTTGCTCCTCCCACTTCTTCAACGGGAATGCTTTGGCAAAGACGTGCTTATTCTTTTGCCAGATTATCCCTAAAGAAGCATCCACTAAGCAAAAAGCCTGGACTCAGTGATTATTTATTTTTAAAAAGCGGGGGGACAGTCTGCAGCAAGGCTTGCCTGAGCATACCCTCAATAATCACCCAGAGCCTTCTTTTTGAAAGCCTTTTGAAGTGTCAATGATTTCTGTTTCACTAGCAGAAAAGTTTCACCAAATAGTAGTAAGCTGTGCAGTGAAGCCCATTAACTAATAAAATTTCCTTGTTTATTCATCTACTCAAATATGACTTGGACTACCAGGTTCTGGAAATATTGAACACTGCAGATTCAAAGATGGTCAGTTCTAACTTTAGGACAATGGATGGATGGTTGATGCTACTGCCTCACTGCTTAAGCAACTTTCAAGAATCTTGGGATAATGAAATTAAGTCAGAAATCAAGAAGACATACATGCAGCCGACAAACATATAAATAAAAAGCTCAACATCACTGATCATTAGAGAAACGCAAGTCGAAACCACAATGAGATACCATCTCACACCAGTCAGAATGACTATTATTAAAAAGTCAAAACACAACAGATGCTGGCAATGTTGTGGAGAAAAAGGAACACTTTTACACCATTAGTGGGAGTGTAAATTAGTTCAATCACTGTGAATGTGTGAGGACCCTTCAAGGACCTAGAGGCAGAAATACCATTTGGCCCAGTGATCCCATTACTGGGTATATACCCAAGGAATATAAATCATTCTGTTATAAAGATACATGCACATGTGTGTTCACTACAACACTATTTACAATAGCAAAGACAAGGAATTCCCACCAATGATAGACTGGATAAAGAAAATGTGGCACATATACACCATGGAATACTATGCAGCCATAAAAAGTAATGAGATCATGTCCTTTGCAGGGACATGGATGAAGTTAGAAGCCATTATTCTCGACAAATTAATGCAGGAACAGAAAAACAACTACATGTTCTCACTTATAAGTGGGAGCTGAATGATAAGAACACATGGACACATGATGGGGGAGCAACACACACTGGGGCCTGTCAGAGGGGCCTATTGGGGCATCAGGAAGAATAGCTAATGGATACTGGGCTTAATACCTAGGTGATGGAATGATCTGTGCAACAAACCACCATGGCACACGGTTCCCTATGTAATAACCCTGCACATCCTGCACATGAACCCCAGAACTTAAAAATTAAAGAAAAAAAAAAAAGCTCAGAGACTAGTGTGAAGTACAAGCAACAGAGTAAGGTAAGTGTCAAGATAGAAAGATGGTAGTATGGGAGTCCATAAAAGATGCATATAGCCCTGTTTGGATTAAAGGAAGAAGCCAGATAAAGGTCTTACACAAGTGGTCATGCTTAGTCCGGAAAGTTAAATAGTCAATACAACAGTGAATTGGGGAGAGAGTAAAGTATACTCTAGAAGTTTATTTAGAATTCCAGATAAGTGACTCAACATACATAAAAACAGAAATAAAAAGATATAAGCATCTAATGCACTCCTTGTACTACAAGGACTTTACTATGACTAGAAAAGGTTACAAAGTTTAAATTTTGTAGTTTCCAAATTGCATCCGATTTAATGTACATCAAGGTTATAAAGTTGGATTTGGAACCAGAAACCAAGTCAAACCATGCATTACTGGGTCTTTTTCCCCCTCTAGAATTGTTAGTGATGATGCCATGTGTTGAAAAGTCATATCAAAGAAGCATAATTCTTGGAACTTCTCCTTATTATATAAGTCATGTTGCATGCATAAGTTTTCTGAAGTAATTCAGAGTTGCACAATTTTCAGACATTTTAATGTTTTGAGAACATGAAAATTTATTTTTCAGAGAAGAAAACTGGCTAATATATACATTCAGTGGGAATAGCAACTGCCTGGGCTGCTTCTGGAGGCTCACAGGCATTCCCTGTTTGGAGATGCACAATCTGCCATGTTCTGGAGCTAAAAGGAAAGGATAGTTAAGTGAACTTTTGGCCAACATTTCCTTCCAATCAAAATCACTTCCTTCCTCTTCTCTCACTCCCTTGTCAACTGGTAAGTTTCTCTCAAGATTTCAGAAAAATAGGACCAGCTATCCTAAAAATCTAGTTGGATATACTAGTTTATTGATAAAGAGAAAAAATGAATGCTGGTCAATTCGTATTGCACATATCAAAATAAACACGTTCATTAAATATATACTGATCAAACTTTGAATAACTTTAAGGGAAGAATAAAGAACATCAGTTCAAAAAAAAGGATAAGAAGTTAAAACTTTGTTCATTTAAATTGCAGTTTGGTTTGTGGTCTAGGAATCTGAAGACCTGGATCCTAGCCCTGACTCTATTGCCTACCAAATGTGCAATCTGGAGAAAATCAGATTTTCTTTTATGTGGATTTCAGTTTCTGAATTTATATACTTAGGTAACTGAGTTTTGATCTCTGTGTTTTCTTCTAATGTGTAAAACATTCATATCAGAAATTTTAATTTTAAGACCAAAGGAAAATTATTGTTCCTGTGACTTTGCAAGATATGACTCCACATAGAATTATTCAAATGGACTATCTTAGTCTTTCCTTTCTGAGTCTACTGTGTATGATTTTAACTGGCACTCAGAAAGAAAAATAATTTGTATATAGCTGCCTTTTAAAAGGAAAGAATGCCAGATTTGTGGACAAGATGATTTTTATTACTCTTTCAAAAACTACATTAGAAACTGCAGTAGAACATTATTTCATTTGTTAAAGAAGCTTTGCCCAAAATTCCTCAAAGTTAAAACACCATACACATGGGAACTAGAAAAGCCTGGTTTGCAAATGAACTAATACAAATATCCAAAATTAGAACTTTCTGAAATACCTTATCACACCATTTATGACACTTTCTTAAAGAAAAGTCTTAGCTGGAAAAAGCAGCTTACATTAAATAATTGTTTCAGGGATCCTGAAACAGATGGCAATTAACAGTTAATAAATAATCATTGACAACTGCATACAGTCTGTTACTCGAAGCCACAAAGTGGGTAGAGAAAGTGGAGTGGTAGGGAGAACTGTGGACATTTAGTTAAGCTTAACATTCTGGCAAACAACTCATGAACAAACTGTAATTTGTGTATAGAACCTTCTGTTAAATCTGCTGCTGAAACTTAAAAAAAAAAAAAAATGCTGAGCACAGAGTAACATTTTGGAATTTCCCCGGGCTACTCTTATCAACTAGCCCCATTTGTTATAAAAGTGGGTCATTCTAATAGCACTATACAGATTTGCTAGAATATAAATGAAAATTTAAAAGGACACATTAATCCAAAGCATTCCATTAAGATACTACTGTTGCACACCGGACAAGTAGGAAAACTAATGTAATACAGAAGATAGGGAAAAGGGGACATATATTCTACACCCCCAGGTAAAAACTAAGGTAGATTATAAGGAGAAAATATTTTTAGTAAGCAGGAGTGGGTAGGTATATGAGTTTCCTTCTAGATAACTTTTGAAAGTTGGCCTCCACATAATGGTAAGATAATTTGGGGTTTGCTAAGTAACAACAACATCTAAAACATATTCTGAGTAAAGTTAACAGCATCTAATATCTGTCTTTTAAAAAAGTACATGCATGTAAAGAATATATGGGCCTTTTCTATAATGAGATCTTTTATTTTTCGATCAGAAGAAATTGGCAAAGAAAGTCCGGGTGCAGTGGTTCACACCTGTAATCCCAGCACTTTGGGAGGCTGAGGCGGGCGGATCACGAGGTCAAGAGATCAAGACCATCCTGACAAACACAGTGAAACTCGTCTCTACTAAAAATACAAAAAAATTAGCTGGGCATGGTGGCATGCGCCTGTAGTCCCAGATACTTGGGAAGCTGAGGCAGGAGAATTGCTTGAACCTGGGAGGTGGAGGTTGCAGTGAGCCGAGATCACACCACTGCACTCCAGCCTGGGTGACAGGGCGAGACTCTGTCTCAAAAAAAAAAAAAAAAAAAAAAAAAAACCAAGAAAAAAGAAAAAGAAATTGGGAAGAAAGGCAATATAAATCAAATATTTCTTATGAATTAAACTATATTGACATCTCAGAGGACCCCAAATATAAACACTCCTAATCATGATGAATACAATACACATTCCTCTTTAGGTTCTGCCAACTCTTTAGAAATTGTTTGGGGAAAGAAAGAAATATTCCTACTTGAAATCATAATAAATTATACATTAGAAACTACTTCATTTAAATGTGTGCTTTAAAAATAAATTAGTGAATTTTATCAATGGAATAGTGATTTTTATATCTGCTGAAGTGGCTAACAGTACATGTAGTTGATAGGTCAGTTAATCAAATAGAATTTATTGAGCACCTAACTTCTTGGACAGTGGTACTGGGATATCTATATGACAACATAATTAATGGAATCCTAGACAGTCATCATTGAAGAATAATAAATTAGGACTACATCCCTGGCCCCGAACTCTGGCAGGAGCTTAGGAAGGGAACATTCATCACTATAATCATGGATCTAAATAGTGATTCAGGGAGGCCAATTTTAAGAGAAAACAACCCAGCCACATCACCTGGTGTTAGATTGGACTGGAGATTCAAAGATATTAAACTAACACGTAAGCGGGACAGAGAGAAGTGCCTGGATGGGAAGTGTATAGTGATGATTAAAACAGGAACTCCGGACCCGACAGTGAGGGTTAAATGAGTCAAGATGTGAAAAGAGTGCTTAGAAGAACGGCTGGCATATAATAAATAATGAATAAGTATTCATTGTTATTACACACTGAACCATCCATCCTAAGAGCAAAGTGAATGCAACTAATTCTCTCTGTCTACTATGGAATACTTCGAAATTATTCTCCACATTTTGATTAAACCTCATATTTGATTTTATTAGAATTTTACCTGAGAAAGAAACACCATAGTTTGTTCTGGGTCCTGTGCTGTACAGGGAATAGCCTACAGTCTTTCACAGGTCAAATTAAACTATTGTGACCAGTTTTGCTGAAATTATGGTCAGAAAAACAATAATGTAGATGTTTCATAAGAAATATCATCCTTTGTTCCACTGTGTCCCTATTGAAGCTTGTACAACTTTTGAATTTTTTATGATAGCACTGATCCAATTACTCTACCTTTGGGCAAGGGTTGTTGTCATTTGTTTCTCTTCCTCAAGATAAGAATCCTACCTCACCAGAGAATCACCAACATAGAGAGGAATACTCAGGAAATATTTGTTGAATGGATTAATGGCCAAAGGACCACAGACTCAAAGTTGCAAGAACCAGAGACAATATAATTCTTCATCCTATTTCACATGCAAGGAAACAAAAAACTTACATAGGGTTGAAACCAACTGAATCTGGATGGAGAATCAACCTTTCGATGATTATAATTAGGACAATGTTTCTCTTCCTCCTACACTCTATCCTTTCTCTTTTCCCTTCTCTCACTCTCTATGTCCTTTCCCTCTACTCTCTATTTATTTATTCATATATATTTTTTGAGATGGAGTCTTGCTCTCTCACCAGGCTGGAGTGCAGTGGCACGATCTCGGCTAACTGTAATCTCCACCTCCCAGATTCAAGCGATTCCCCTGCCTCAACCTCCCAATTAGCTGGGACTACAGGCACTCACCACCACGCTGGAATAATTTTTTTTTCTTTCTTTTTTTTATTCTAGTACAGATGGAGTTTCACCATGTTGGCCAGGATGGTCTTGATCTCTTAACTTTGTGATCTGCCTGCCTCGGCCTCCCAAACTGCTGGAATTACAGGTGTGAGCCACTGTGCCCGGTCTTCCCTCTACTCTTCTCTGCCTACTCAATATGTCTCTGCCTCCCCTTTGGAGTTGAGTCTTTCTGAAAGCAAGATGCTACGCGCAAAGAGGCCCTGTAGTTACACAGTGCTGGGCTCAAACTTTAACCTCGTCACTTACATTAGCTCCTCAATAATTCTAAACCTCAGTGCCCTCATCTAGAAAACTGAGATAAAAATCCATACCATGTAGAGTAATTATGACAATTCTTAATAAATACATGTTTGCATATATGTCACTTCCTCATGAGACTTCTGCAGCAACCTCTCTAGCGTAAGCCACGTTCCTATGTTATATGCTCTGATGATGCCCTCTACTTTTCTTTGCAGCTTTTAACATAATTATAATAAATTATGTGTGTGTTTGTTTATTTAATATTGTTTTCTTTCATTAGATTATTGAGCTCCATAAGTACAAGGATCATGCCTGCTATATTTGCATTTATAATTCCAGGACATAGAAATCCTCACACAATTCAACAAACAATGAATACATGTTGGATGAGGGAATAAAGAAAACAAGTGCTTAACACAAAACCAACACCAAAATAAAATGATTTGTATGAAGATTAAATGTATTAAATCAATGAAATCGGGGAAAAGATAAAAAAGCCATCAAATATTTATTCCCAGTAATTTTTTTAAAATTTAACCCAATTTCAAGAAAGGCTTCATTCTTTTGAGTGCTTTTTAAAATTTTTAGCTCAGCATTAAATAAGTGTCAAGTTACTTTTATATCTCATTTGGAAGATAAGAGTAATAAAACATGGTCCCCTTTGCTATCTGACCCAAGAGACAACAAACAACTTATAATCAATGTCACAGGAACTCAAGAGACAGAAAAGATTGAACTGGACTACCATAGATGGATATAGGGGTAAGAGAAAAAGAAATCAGGAGAACTGTGTGAGAAAGTGTTGAGTGGCCAAAACAACTCTCAAAAGTATGAAGGCCAATTATAAGGCCTGTTTGTACTGTAAAAAGAAAAATACTACTGAGGAATAATGGAGTATACTACAGGGAATGAGATGCAGAGTATTATTTCCTAGTCAGTTTTCAGAAATAAAATTTTCTTCTGCTGCTAACAGGAAACTTGAAGAATTTTAAATAATTTAACTAACTGGTATTTTAGGAAGATTGACTTTCAGTATATGTGCCAGTATAATTTACTTTAAATTAAAAGAAAGTAGTTATTTCTGTCATTTAAATTTATTTATGTTTATAGAGTGTTTCCTAAAGAAACTAGGTTAGAAATTAAAATAATGGGATCTAATTAAACTAAAGAGCTTCAGTACAGCAAAAGAAACTACCATCAGAGTGAACAGGCAACCTACAGAATGGGAGAAAATTTTTGCAATCTACTCATCTGACAAAGGGCTAATATCCAGAACCTACAAAGAACTGAAACAAATTTACAAGAAAAAAACAAACAACCCCATCAAAAAGTGGGCAAAGGATATGAACAGACATTTCTCAAAAAGAAGACATGCATACAGCCAACAGACACATGAAAAAATGCTCGTCATCACTGGCAATTGGAGAAATGCAAATCAAAACCACAATGAGATACCATCTCACACCAGTTAGAATGGCAATCATTAAAAAGTCAGGAAACAACAGGTGCTAGAGAGAATGTGGAGAAATAGGAACACTTTTGCACTGTTGGTGGGATTGCAAACTAGTTCAACCATTATGGAAAACAGTATGGCGATTCCTCAAGGATCTAGAACGAGAAGTGCCATATGACCCAGCCATCCCATTACTGGGTATATACCCAAAGGATTATAAATCATGCTGCTATAAATTAGACACACGCACACGTATGTTCATTGCGGCACTATTCACAATAGCAAAGACTTGGAATCAACCCAAATGTCCATCAGTGACAAACTGGATTAAGAAAATGTGGTACGTATACACCATGGAATACTATGCAGCCATAAAAAAGGATGAGTTTGTGTCCTTTGTAGGGACATGGATGCAGCTGGAAACCATCATTCTCAGCAAACTATCACAAGAACAGAAAACCAAACACCGCCTGTTCTCACTCATAGGTGGGAACTGAACAATGAGATCACTTGGACTTGGGAAGGGGAACATCACACACCGGGGCCTATTATGGGGAGGGGGGAGGGGGAAGGGATTGCATTCTGAGTTCTACCTGATGTAAATGACGAGTCGATGGGTGCAGCACACCAACATGGCACAGGTATACATAAGTAACAAACCTGCACGTTATGCACATGTACCCTAGAACTTAAAGTAGAATAATAAAAAAATAATAATAATAAAATAAAATAAAATAATGATGACTGGGTGCAGTGGCTCACACCTGTAATCCCAGCACTTTGGGAGTTCAAGGCGGGTGGATCATTTGAAGTCAGGAGTTGAGATCAGCCTGGTTAACAAGGTGAAACCCCGTCTCTACTGAAAATACAAAAATTAGCAGGACATGGTGGCCCATACCTCTAATCCCCTCTACAAGGGAGGCTGAGGCAAGAGACACGCTTGAACCTGGGAAGTAGAGGTTGCAGTGAGCCGAGATTACCACACTGCACTTCAGCCTGGGCAACAGAGCAAGAATCTGTTTCTCAAAAAAAAAAAAAAAAAAAGGAAGAAAGAGAAATTAAAATAATGATCATTCCAATATATTTTTTAAATAGAAGGTTTGAACCATATGTTGAGTAATTTTATACTAAAGTATGACCCAAGGTATATTAAATATACAGGAGAAGTGAAGGTTGATTTCCAAATTATCTCTAGGTCCACATACCTAATATATTCATTTCCTTTGAATGGGTCCCTAATGACTCTTACATTATGCCATTTTTCAAAAGGAAGGCTCTATGATGTGTGAGGTGATCTACATATATAATCAAAATATAAAACAGAAATCATTCATGCATAAAATTATGATAGCATAGTTAAAACTCAATGAATTTGTATTGCCATTTTTTAAATTTGTTCTCCAGAAGTTAAGGATCTTCTATTATTCAATCCAGGACCAGGACAATGGAAAGAATGACATCATGTTTTCCATGCCACCCAGGAAAAGGAATCAAATACAAGTCACTAAAAAAGCCTCCAAAGAGTCAAGACACAATTAAACGTTTTAAAAAGAAAGGTACTTAAGCAGAAGATATTTTAGTACTATTAGGCTTAAAAATGATGTTTAGGAGTTTTAATAACATTTTTCATATGAAAGGGAAAACAATCTAAATGTTGACAACAAAGCGTGGCACACTAGTGACTAATAAAAATTCTAAAGCTATATTATGTCCCAGGTATTCATTCAATTAAGTAACTAGATAAACAGTTATTCTTAGCACATGCTGTGTGCCAAATAATTCTGGTCGTGTTTTATAGGTCATCCTAGAGTTTCCCTGATATTTTCACTAAAATACTTCTCAGGGACTACAGAATAATTACATATAGAGATGTAGGATTTGGAGGGATGGCTTCCCCAGCCCCACCCCAAATTTATTATCATTTCATACTTCATCTTTAAAAATATTTTTTAAAATACGTAATATTAAGATACTTTTCCCTCTAAACTCCACATAATGATCTAGGAAAGTCAGCTATACTTTTTCTGGGTTTGTGTACCTTCTTGGACAACTTCTGTATAAATACAGGTAGAGATATTTTGCCTTGAAAACTAATTTAAGCTTCACAGCCACTCTGTGAAGTAAATAGTATTACCCCCATTTTACAGATGAGAATATGACCAGCCCAAGGTCACACAGCTGTTAATACTAAGAGGTAGAGAGTGTACATTAATCCTTTTTTTTCAGAAACCAAAGCCCTTGATGCTCTTTCTATAATACCATAATGCTTTCACCACAAAGTATAGGAGTAACAAAGTTAGAGCTTATACTTACTGGAATTTTGTTTCTTATAGTAATTCTCAAAAGAAGCAATAGCTTTAGGGAAATATATTTTATGAAAGGAGAATCAATTTTTCTTAATTTTATTTAAAAAAAAAAAAATGGAAACATACTAAATGGCCTTTAGCTGAAAGTTTATTTTTGTTGTGGGGAAGCACAAGGAAATAAATACTATTACAATGTTATATTTATCAGGTAATGTGATGTCAAAATAACAAAATAAAATTTGTACTTTGTAAGTAAATTGCATGTATTCTTAAGAAAAAATATAAAACCACGACAATTATCTACAAATAGTCAAATAAATGGTATACAACTGAATATGAGTAAAATAAAAAATTATAAAATGGAGTGCTAACCCTTTATCACTACTGGGGAGACAAGGACTTAGAGAGGGAATTCAAATAGAAAACTGCCTGTGATTTACAATGTAAAGAAACATAGATAGTTTACTTTGCACTCATGGTAACACCAAGAAAATCTGGAGAGTATAAAAGATACATTTTGTAGCACTACTGAAATGTGATGAGTTACAGAAGCTTTCAGGGACAAATGGTGCAGGTGCAGGGAACAGAAAAGGAGATCTGCCAATGATCAAGAAACTTACTTTGTTAAAAAGAGGTCAGTAGAACTACGGTGACGGTAGGATCAGCCAGAAAAGATGGGTTTGAAAAATTCTCAAGTGCAACTATAATTTGCACATCATAAAAAGTCTTCCTACCTTATTCTTTCCCAAGTTTACTGAGAAAAGGGAAGTGAAGATTGGCTTGAAAAGCAACAAAGAATGTATGTATTCTTAACAGAGTATGTATTTCTAAGAGTACTAGAAAGCTTTGAATCTAGGCTCACAAACTAGTCAAAAAGACAATTTCCTAGGCAACTACTACGGTGAGATTGAAGTTGACATAACCAAAAGTGAACATAATCTGCTTAAAGTTGAGGCTCAGTCACACATTAACTCGATATTAATAATTTCTGAATTATTATTGCCTCCCTTTAGTTACCAAATGTAGGCAGAGTTCTCACTCTTTGGGGGAAAAAAAAAGTTTTCTCATAAAACATGTCTACTATAGTAAAATACAATACATGCAAAAAAGCAAGAAAATAGGATTCCAAAGAAACCAATCCATAGATCACCAAAACAGTGGAACAAGTAGACAAATATTTTTGAAGTAACTAATACAAATATGTTCAAAATTTACATAATAGTAAAGAAAAAATGGAAGAACAAATAGGAATCTCAGCAGTAAACTGAAAATAATTTTATAAAGAACAAAATCAAAATTCTAGAGATGAAAAGTACATTAATTATCAATACACTGAAAGGGTTCAAAAGAAGAATGAATGAATTACCAAAGAAGGATTTACTCAGTTGGAATATAGGTCAACAGAAATTACTCAGGATAAAATCTGAGAGAAAAAATACTGAAAAATAAACCCACAGTGTCAGTTATCTGTTTGACAGTATCAAGTGGTCTAACATTCATGCAGTTGGAGTCTCAGAAAAGAAAAAGTGGGAAAGATAAAAATACCCGAGAAATTATTTTTTCTAAAACTTTCCAAGTTTGATGAAAAAAGTCACAGTTCTAAGAAGTCCAATGAATTACAAAGAGGATAAATATATGGAAAAGTATGCCTAGAAATATAGTCAAAATATTATAAATTTTAAAAAAGGGAGCAAATCCCAAGACTACTGAGGAAAACATATATCACATACAAAGGGACCATTATAAAAGTGATATTATAAAAGTGACTGAAAACTTCTTAGAAAAAAAAAATGCACAAGACAAAGCAGTGATGTCTTTGGAGTACTCGAAGAGAAGGAAAAAAACAGTCAAATTAGTATTCAATATGAGCAAAATATTATTCAAAAATGTAGTCAATAAGTAATTTTCCAATAGATCATATCAGAGTATTAATTGCCAGCATGTCTGCACCAAATAAAACGCTGAAGGAACATTTCAGAGGAAAGAAAAATAATGACAGTTGCAATTTCAGATTTACAGAAAAAAATTAAAAGTCACATAAATGATAAAATATTTTGGTAAATATCCAAGACTTTTGATAATGCTTCCCAATTTCATTGAAGGATGTTTGATTTTATAAATTGCTTTGGGCAGTATGGCCATTTTCACGATATTGATTCTTCCTATTCATGAACACAGAATGTTTTTTCCATTTGTTTATATCCTCTCTGATTTCTTTGAGCAGTGGTCTGTAGTTCTCCTTGAAGAGGTCTTTCAGTTCCCTTGTTAGCTGTATTCCTAGGTACTTTATTCTTTTTGTAGCAATTGTGAATGGGAGTTCATTTATGATTTGGTCCTCTGCTTGCTTGTTGTCGGTTCAAAGGAATGCTAGTGAATTTTGCACACTAATTTGGTATCCTTAGACTTTGCTTAAGTTGCTTATCAGTTTAAGAAGCTTTAGGACTGAGACAATAGGGTGTTCTACATATAGGATCATGTCATTTGCAAACAAGATGGTTTGACTTCCTCTCTTCCTACTTGAATACCTTTTCTTTCTTTCTCTTGCCTGATTTCCCTGGCCAGAACTTCTAATACCATGTTCAATAGAAGTGGTGAGAGAGGGCATCCTTGTCTTGTGCCTGTTTTCAGTAGGAATGCTTCCAGCTTTTGCCCATTCAGTATGATATTGGCTGTGGATTTTTCATATATGGCTCTTATTATTTTGAGGTATGTTCCTTCAATACCTAATTTATTGAGAGTTTTTAACGTGAAGGGATGTTGAATTTTATCAAACACTTTTTCCACCTCTATTGAGATAATCATGTGGTTTTTGTCTTTAGTTCTGTTTATGTGATGAATCACATTTATTGGTTTGTATATGTGAACCAATCTTGTGTCCCAGGGATGAAGCCCATTTGACTGTAATGGATAAGCTTTTTGATGTGCTGCTGGATTTGGTTTGCTAGTACTTTATTGAGGTTTTTGCACCAATGTTCATCAAGCATATTGCCCTGATATTTTCTTTTGTTGTTGTATCTCTGCCACATTTTGGTATCAGGATGATGCTGGCCTCATAGAATGAGGTAGGGAGGAGTCCTCCTTTTCAGTTTTTTGGAACAGTTTCAGTTAAAATGGTATCAGCTCTTCCTTGTACCTCTGGTAGAATTCAGCTGTTAATATGTCTGGTACCAGGCTTTTTAAAATTTTTCATTGGTAGGCTATTTATTACTGCTTCAATTTCAGAAGGCATTATTGGTCTATTCAAGGATACAATTTCTTCCTGGGTGGGTCTTGAAAGGGTGTATGTGTCCAATAATGTATCAATTTCTTCTAGATTTTCTAGTTTATGTGCATAGAGATTTAATGCTATTCCCATTAAGCTACCATTGACATTCTTCACAGAATTAGAAAAAGAAACTATTTTCTTTTTTTTTTTTCAAGATGGAGTCTCGCCCTGTCATCCAGGCATAGCGCTATGGTGGGGTTTTGGCTCACTGCAACATCCACCTCCTGGGTTCAAGCAATTCTCCTGCCTCAGCCTTCCAAGTAGCTGGGACTACAGGTGCATGCCACCACACCCGACTAATTTTTGTATTTTTAGTAGAGACTAGGTTTCACTCTGTTGACCAGGCTGGTCTCAAACTCCTGACCTCATGATTCGCCCACCTTGGCCTCCCAAAGTGCTGTGATTACAGGCAGGAGCCACTATGCCCAGCCTATTTTAAAATCTATATGGAACCAAAAAAGAGCCCAAATAGCCAAGACAATCCAAGCAGAAAGAACAAAACTGGAGGCATCACACTACCCAACTTCAAACTGTCCTACAAGCCCGCAGTAACCAAAAGAGGATGGGACTGGTACAAGGACAGACACATAGACCAATGGAACAGCATAGAGAATCCAGAAATAAGATTGCACACCTACAACCATCTGATCTTTGACAAACCTGACAAAAATAAGCAATGAGGAAAGGATTCCCTATTTAATACATGGTTCTGGGAGAACTGGCTAGCCATATGCAGAAAATTGAAATGGGACCCCTTCCTTAAACCTTATACAAAAATTAACTCAAGATGGATTAAAGACTTAAATGTAAAATGCAAAACTATAAAAACCCTGGAAGAAAATCTAGGCAATATCATTCAGGACATAGGCACAGGCAAAGACTTCCTGATGAAGACACCAAAAACAATTGCAACCAAAGCAAAAATTGACAAATAGGATATAATTAAACTAAAGAGCTTCTGCACAGCAAAAGAAACTATCATCAGAGTGAACAGACAACCGATAGAATGGGAGAATATTTTTGCAATCTATTCATATGACAAAAGTCTAACATCCAGCGTCTACAAGGAACTCAAACATTACACACACACACACACACACATACACACAAACACACATATTAAAAAGTGGGCAAAGTACAAGAACAGACACTTCTCAAAAGAAGACATCATATGGCCAACAAACATGAAAAGAAATATCACCAATCATTATAGAAGTGCAAATCAAAACCACAATGAGATAACATCTCACGCCAGTCAGAATGGCTATTATTTAAAAGTCAAAAAACAATAGTTTCTCACAAGGTTATGGAGAAAAAGAAATGCTTTTACACTGTTGGTGGGAGTGTAAATTAGTTCAACTGTTGTGGAAGACACTATGGTGAATCCTTAAAGACCTAGAGGCAAAAATACTATTTGACCCAACAATCCAATTACTAGGTATATACCAAAATACATATAAAAAATTCTATTATAAAGACACATGCACATGTATGTTCACTGCAGCACTGTTCACAATAGCAAAGGCATGGAAACAACCTAAATGCCCATCAATGCTAGACTGGATAAAGAAAATGTGGTTCATAAACACCATAGAATACTATGCAGCCATAAAAAGGAATGAGAACCGCCAGGTGCAGTGGCTCACATCTGTAATTCCAGCACTTTGGAAGGCTGAGGCAGGCGTATCACAAGGTCAGGAGATCGAGACCATCCTGGCTAACACAGTTAAACCCCGTCTCTACTAAAAATGCAAAAAATTAACCGGGCATGGTGATGGGCACCTGTAGTCCCAGCTACTCCGGAGGCTGAGGCAGGAGAATGGAGTGAACCCGGGAGGCAGAGTTTGCAGTGAGCCGAGATCGCACCACTGCATTCCAGCCTGGGGGACAGAGTGAAACTCTGTCTCAAAAAAAAAAATAAAAATAAAAATAAAAAAATAAAAAAGGAATGAGATCATGTCCTTTGCAGGGACATGGATGGAGCTAGAAGCCATTAACCTCAGCAATCTAACACAGAAACAGAAACCGAACACTACATGTTCTCACTTACAAGTGGGAACTGAATGATGAGAACACATGAACACATGGAAGGGAAAAACACACACTGGGGCTTGTCAGAGGATGGGCGTGAGAGGAGGGGGTGCATCCGGAAGAATAGCTAATGGAGGCTGGTCTTAATACCTAGGTGATGGGATGACCTGTGCAGCGAACCACCATGGCACACATCTACCTATGTAACAAGTCTGCATATCCTGCACATGTGCCCCTGAACTTAAAATAAAAGTTGAGGGAAAAAGATATTTAGTTTTTGTTGTTGTTTTTGTTGTTTTTTGTTTTGTTTTGTTTTGGAATGGAATGGAGTTTTGCTCTTGTTGCCCAGGCTGGAGTGCAATGGCGCTATCTCAGCTCCCTGCAACCTCTGCCTCCCAGGTTCAAATGATTCTCCTGCCTCAGCCTCCCGAATAGCTGGGATTACAGGCTCCCACCACCATGCCTGGCGAATTCTGTACTTTTAGTAGAGATGCGGTTTCTCCATGTTTGTCAGGCTGGCCTCCAATTCCCGACCTCAGGTCATCCGCCCACCTTGGCCTCCCAAAGTGCTGGGATTACAGGCGTGAGCCATCATGCCAGCCAAGATATTTAATTTTTAAAGCAAACAACATTTTGGGGGGATATACAGCATAGGTAAGAGTAACAAAAAATAGAAATAGAGAAATACAGTACAATACATTTCTTATATGTGGCAGGGCATGGTATTGATTATCTAAACTGTAATAAGTTAAAGATGGATAGTGTAATCTTCAGTGCAACTACTAAAAATTAATACAACAAGAAAAATTTTCAATACAAGAAGATAAAATACTACAAAATATGTGATTATTCCAAAAGAAGGCTGGAAAGGAAAATCAAAGAAACAAAAAAACGGAGGAAACAGATAAGAAGTTACTATCGGTGCACTTAAATGAAACATTATAATTATTATTTACATTAAATGAAATGAAAGGCATTTCAATTAAAAGGCAGATATCAGAATAAACATTTAAAATAAAACACTCTGCAATGATTGCCACTGATGTACTTTTTTATTTATTTAATTTTATTTTGTTATTATTCTTTTGAGATAGAGTCTCATTCGGTCACCTGGGCTGGAGTGGTTCACTGCACCCTCTGCCTCCTGCAAGCCATTCTCCTGCCTCAGCCTCCCAAGTAGCTGGGATTACAGGCTCCCACCACCATACTCGGCTATTTTTTTTGTATTATTAGGAGAGATGGGATTTCACCATATTGACCAGGTTGGTCTCGAACTCCCGACCTCAGGTGATATGCCTGCCTCGGCCTCCCAAAGTGCTGGGATTACAAGCATCAGTCACCACACCCAGCAGCCACCGATGTACTTTAAATTAAAAAAACATAGATTGAAATTAAGAGGATGGCAAATAAAGCTAACACAAATCATAATAATAGTGAACTGCTTTATTAAAGGAGATGATGTAGACTGTAGAACAAGGAACAAAAGAGAAAAAGAGGGATATTTCATAAGGACTAAAAGACAGATTCAGCAGAAAGACAAAGCAATCTTAACTGTATTCATACCTAACCATAAAGCTTCAGAATAGAAGGAGCAAAAACTTACAAAACTAAAGGGAAGTATAGACAAATCTACAAATATATTTGGAGACTTTAATATTCCTCTTTGAGTAACTGAGATAACAAGTAAATAAAAAGACAGTAAGAATATAAAAGATTCAAATAATACTATTGACCAAAATATATATTATAGAACACTCAATATACGCATAATACACATTCTTTTTAAGCATACATAAAACACTCATCAAGTTAGACTACACTGGGCCATAAAAGAAATCTCAATAAATTTCAAAGGATTGAAAACATAGACTAAATTCTCTGACAATAACGGATTTAAATTAAAAAATACAAAAATAAATTAAAATAACTCATTTCTTAATTATTTGTGAGTCAAATACAAGATCATAAAGAAAATAAAAAATATTTTGATTTGCAGCATAATAAAAGCATAATAGATAACAAATTTTTTTGGACTTAGCTAAAGTGGTGCCAAGAAGGGTATTCATTGCCTTAAATGCTTGTTGTGGAAATCAAAAAAAGATAAAAAACCAATGATCTAAGCTTCTATCTTAAAAAGCTACAAAAATGAGGATGGTATATTCAAAGTAACTAAAAGAAAATAATGAAGGACAGAAATTAATGAAACAGAAAGCAAGCAAACAATAGAAGATGTCACCAAATACCAGGTAGTACTCTGGTAAAAATCAATAAAGTTGATAAACACCTAATAAGACTGATTTTTTAAAGACAGATGACATCAATTCCAATATCAGGAATAAAGGGAGAACATCATTACAAATCTTAAATATATTAAACAGAAATGAAGGCAATATTATCAACATTTCTATGCCAATAAACTCTGCAACTTAGATGAAATAGACTGGTTTTTCAATGGACACAAACTACCAAAGCTTACTCAAGAAGGAACAGAAAACCGTTTAGTCCTATATAGTCTTGTATAGTCCTGAATAGCCTTGCATCTGTTGAAAACATTGAATTTGAAGTTTAAAAACTTTCTACAAAGTAATTCCATGCCCACATGGCCTTGCTGGTAAATTCTACCAAATATGTAAAGAGGACATAACACCATTCTTATACAAACTCTTCCACAAAATAGAGAAGAAAGGAAAACACCCCAACTCTTTTCTTGAGGCCAGGGTTAGTCTAATATAACCTGACAAGAACATAATGAGAAAAGCAAAAGATCAATATCCTCCAAGGACAAAGATGCAAAATTTCTAAACAAAATAGTAGCACACCAAATCTAACAACATACAAATAGGATAATACATCAGCACCAAGGGGAATTTTCCCCAAGAATACAAGGTGGGCTTAACATTTAAAAATCAATCAGTGTAATTCAACATACTAATAATATACAAGAGAAAATTCATATAGTCATCTCAATAGGTACAGAAAAATAATTGGACAGTATCTTTATACCTATTTGTGATAATGCTTCCATTACTTTGATTCAACATTATATTGGAGACCTTAGCATGGACATTATAATGGACAAAGAAAAGAAATAGAAGGTATAAAGTTTGGGGAATAATGCATAAAAATGACTTTGTTTGCAGATGACACAATTTTATGTGTAGAAACCCCCCTAATCTAAAACAAACAAATATAAAAAAAAATTCATATAAAATTAGGTTAATAAGGGAATTCAATACGGTCTTAGGATAAAAGTTCAATGTAAAAAGTTATTTGCATGTATGTGTATTACCAACCAACTGTTGGAAAATTAAATTTAAAAAATCAATGCCAATTCAACAGCAACAAAAAATACAAGATACACAAGAATAAATCTAACTATATATATATGACTACTCCTACACTGAAAATTACAAAATACTGCTGAGACACCTTACATAAATGGAAAAATATACCATGCTTATAGGTTGGAAGACTCAATATTGTAGACAGGTAAATTATTTTTAAGTTTATTTGAAAAGTCAATGAAATGCCAATGAATATCATAGCAGGTTTTTTATAGAATTTGGTAAGTTGACCCCAAAGTGAATAAAGAAATGTAAAGGGCCAAGATGGCCAACACAATCTTGAAAGAAAAAAAAAATCAGATAATTTGCAGTACTTGACTTTAATATTTACTATAAAGCTGTACTTACTAAGACAGTATGGTACTGGCATATGCTAGACATATAAATCACTGGAATAAAATACTGAGTCCAGATATAGTACCATAAATATATAGTAAAATAGTTTTTGACAAAGGTACCAATGGCATTCAGAGGTGAAAGAAACGTCTTTTTGATCAATGGTGCTGGATTACCTGGATATCTATGGGAAAAATTGAACCTTGACATCTTCTTCACATCATACACAACAATTATTTTGTGATGGATTAAAAACCATTATGTAATAGCTAAAACTATAAAGTTCATAGAAGAAAACTTTTTAAAAATATTTGTGATCTAGAGATATGCAAAGATATTTTAGCATCCAACTCACTAACCATAAAAGAAAATTTGATGAACAACATGATAAAAATGTAAATGTCTCATCGAAAGTCACTCTTGAGAAAGTGAAAATGTAAGCCACAGTGTGGGACAGAACTGCAAAATATGTTTATGAGAAAGATTTGCATCTTGAATATACAAAACAATTTTTACAAATAAATAATAAAAAAGTAAATAGCTCATTTCTTTAAATGGGGAAAAAAGGCTCACCTGAGTAACTTTAGAAAACAGTATTTTGTATCCCTGAACCTGAAATAAAAGTTTTTTTAAAAAAGAATCTATAAATCCACCTCTAACGTATAAGCCTCTGCTTCAACATATCTCACCTTTGCAGTCCAAACCAATGTATACCTTTCATGTGTACATTAGTGTTTGTATTTAACTTTTCCTGTATATTTATGGCACTATATCCTGACTTACAATTTTGCTCCATTGATTTATGTCTTTGCCTACAACTTCTGTCTCCCCGAAATGTGTAAAACCAAACTGTAACACAGCTGACTTTGGTGCACTCTCTCAGGACCTCTTGAGACTGTGTTTCCATGGGCCATGGTCACTTATATTGGCTCAGAATAAACTTCTTTTGTTTTGTTTGGTTTGGTTTGGTTTTGGTGAGACAGACTCGCTCTGTCATGCAGGCTAGAGTTCAGTGGTGCAGTCTCGGCCTACTACAACCTCTGCCTCTCGGGATGAAGTGATTCTCCTGCCTCAGCCTCCTGAGTAGCTGGGACTACAGGTGCGCACCACACCTGGCTAATTTTTGTATTTTTACTAGAAACAGGGTTTCACCACGTTAGCCTGGCTGGTCTCGAACTCCTGAACTCAGGCAATCTGCCCACTTGGGCCTCCCAAAGTGCTAGGATTGAAGGCATGAGCCACTACTCTCGGTCAGAATAAACTTTTTTAAAATAAAAAATAATAAAAGAAAGATAAAGAAAATGGCGTTTTGGCTGAAAACTATGTATTTAAAGATAAAAGGAAGTATACACTGTACATAAACACTGTACTCTAATTGGTAAATTTGTTTATCATAGGGATTAAAGTTCAAAGTTTTGAACCAGTTTACATGTATACTGGTAAGTAAGTAGTGGATGGTAGAAAGTGGGAGTCTATCTTCTCACTATTGGAAAGGAAAGTAACAGATAATCAGAAAAAGAAGGTTAGAATTGAACTGGATGACAGAGAACAGGACAGAGACATCAATATGAACTCATGTTTACATATAGACTCATATATACACCCAAATTAATAGATTTTAAAATTATAGATATATGTGTATACATAGGATAATATACATATGGATATTACCTAGTTTTGTCCCTTGAGAGAATCTGGAAACACTACTTTAGCCAAGTGATAAAGGTTAACATCACCAGAAATGTCAAGTAGATATTACATACCACCTCATGTGATGTATTGAGAAGGACAGTTGACCTCTGTGATATTCTTTTTAAATACTCATAAAACTAGTCTGATCATTAAAGTAAAAATATTAGATAAATCTAGATTAGGCACATTTTACAGGATACTTGGCCAATATTTTAAAGATAATCAAGGTCGCAAGAAACAAGAAAAGCCTGAAAAATAGTCAGACTGGAGGACTTAGAGTAACATGACAAATAGATGCAATGTGGAATCTCAGATTGAATTCCAGAAGAGAAAGTATACATTAATAGAAACACTGGTGAAATCCAAATC
Organism: Papio anubis; assembly: GCF_008728515.1. Lineage (NCBI taxonomy): Eukaryota > Metazoa > Chordata > Mammalia > Primates > Cercopithecidae > Papio > Papio anubis. Next base: position 49,919,887 of record NC_044987.1, on the reverse strand, counting down.
AAGTTTGGAGTTTAGTTAATAGTAATATCCCAAAGTTGGTTTCTTAACGCTGACAAATATTCTACGGTAATGTAATATGCTATCAATGGGAAAAACTGGTTCAAGGCATACAGAAATTCTCTATCCTATTTTTTTCTACGTTTCTGTAAATCTAAGATTGTTCCAAAATAAAAAAAAAAAAAGTTTGTTTGTAAAGAAATGGACAAACACTTGGACCAACACTTAGCAAGATGGAATATATGAATAAACAATAAACACATGAAAAAGATGCTCAAAATCTTTAGTCTTAGTGGAAACACACACCAAAAGTGCAATGAGATGCCACTCACTGTAACAGCTATAATTAAAAAGATGAACAACATTAAATGTTGAAGAGAATACAAAGCAACTGGCTCCCTTATACACTGCTGGTGCAAATATAGACTAGAAGAACCACTGTACCAAAATCTTGGGCAGGTTCTTATTAAAGATTGGTATCTTCTTATAACAGTTAAACATAACACCTACCTAAGGATCCAGAAATTCTACTTCTAGTTATCTACTCCAAATAAATTAGACTGGGTATGGTGGCTCACGCCTGTAATCCCAGCACTTTGGGAGGCAGAGGCAGGCAGAACATCTGAGGTCAGTAGTTCGAGACCAGCCTGGGCAACATGGTAAAACCCTGTCTTTACTAAAAATACAAAATTATATGGGCATGGTATGGTGGTACATGCCTGTAATCCCAGCTACTCAGAAGGCTGAGGCAGGAGAATTGCTTGAACCTGGGAGGTGGAGGTTACAGTGAGCTGAGATAGAGCCACTGCACTCCAGCCTAGGCGACAGATTGATATTCTGTCTCCAAAAAATTAAATTAATTAATTAATTAATTAAAACATATGTCCACAAAGAGTCCTGTGAAGAATCTTCATTGCAGCTTTATTCACAATAGCAAAAAACTGCAAACAACTGAAATGTCTATTATTAGGAACATGGATAAACAAATTGTGATATGTTTAAACAATAGACTACTACTTAGAAATAAAGGAAAAAGTTCTGATACAAATAATAATATGAATGAATCTTAAAAAACATGTTGAGTGTTACAAGACACAGCAAGTATTTACTGAATTATTTCATTTTTATGAGTTTAAGGAAGGGAAAACTAAGTAATGAAGAAAGAAATCAGGATGCTGGTTGATTCTGGGAGGGCACAGACTGAAAAAAGAAAGAGAACTTTCTAGGTGATGTCAGTACTCTATATCTTAATTTAAAGTATTTGTTATACAAGTGAATTCATTTATCAAAGCTCAGCAATCTGTACCCTTTAAGATCTGTGCATTTTGCTGTGTGTAATTGTACTTCACTTAGACATTTAGGTAAGGAAAAGAAAGGCTCTGACTTGAACTCCTGAATCAAGTTGCTAAAGTATATCATTGGATGAAAAGAAACAAAACAACTGCAGAAACAGATATAACAGAAATATATGACATCTGTTAGTTCTCACTGGAGCATAAACTATTGTAAAAAGTGATTATAGTCTTCTCGGACTCTTCTGATTGCAATTAAGTCCTCTCATGTTGGTGATACCAAAGTACTTTCTGTATTCCTGTATTCCTCTCTTATGGCATTTCTATTATTGCAGAGATGAATGCAAATGATAACTTACTTCAGCCTAGGTAATTGAGTATTATCCTATTATACTTGTAGTTCACCTCCTTCCCTGCTCAGATTGAGACCAGTGCCATATTCTCTACAAGAGAAGCTTTCAAAATTAGTTTGAATAATTATTTATTTAAAAGAGAGATTGGGTCTCACTATGTTGCCCAGACTGGTCTCAAACTCCTGGGCTCAAGTGATCTGCCCACTTAGCCTCCCAAAGTGCTGGGATTACAGGTGTGAACCACCAAACCCAGCCAATTTAATTTGTAACAGGTTTTAAAAAGGGAAAGCTTATGGGTAAATATAATAAATGCATGCCCACTTCCCAAATTTTCCCTACTGTTTTAGGCAAAAACAATACTAAAACAAATGGAAGACAAAATTTTAATTCACGATAAAATAGACTTTCCTTAGTATTATAACTGTGTTTAAAACTATTTTATTTAGTTTTATCACCTCCAGGAAACTCAGTCTTTAGGACCAGATTTAACTCAGTAGAAAAATCCCTTTTATTAAAGGGAAGATAATGGCTGATTATATTCAGACATTTGTTTTCTGTGAAGATAAGGTATATTTATCAAAATTAGAATAGATGGCTCCAACATTTCCAAACTTAGAATATATGCTATACTTCTATTCTGATATAAGAAAATAAATAGATTTGTATATAACCTCCCTCAAGCGTGAGTCGGAAAGGCTCAGTGCATTGCATATGAACGGTTATGCCAAGATGCTGGTTTCATTATGAAACATCTACACTAAGGACTGCTTGTAGCAGGCGCGCTGTTCTGTGTTTTTCTATTACTTTCAAATGAAGTAATCCATCTGTAGAAAATGAGCAAATGGAATATTCATGAGTTAAGAGATAATTTTTATCATCCCTGGAGACCATCTTTCTTTGGGTTGTTTATTACCTGCAGAGCTCAACTGTATGAAAATTGATTAAACATCATTTACCAATTATAGTGATACCAGAGCATATTCCTTAAAACAAACACTAAAAGCATAATGATTCTCACAATAGAAGGTATGCTTGCAGGGCTGGATCCAGGTTTTGTGGGGCTTGAATCTTATATAATTTGAGGACCTCTAATTTAAGAAAAATGACATAAAATTACAAAAGCACAATTGCTACAATCCCTCTTGGGGTATTGGAAAGAGTCATACAAATGAATGGCCTGTAAGTTTCATTTGCTTAAAGGTAAATCTGGCTGTGTTAATTTTATTTTAAGAATAGTGGCAGTAGATTGAAGAATTTCTCTATTTAAACCTATTTAGAAACTATCAAATAGGCCTTTGAATTTTCTTAAATTGACTTGAAAACCAGTGGCTAATGATGCTTTTCTAAGGGGTCATTTGACTGAATGCAAGTACTGTACTTAACTTTCACTTTTTAAAAATTTTGTTATTATTATTATTATTTTTTGAGACAGAGTCTCGCTCTGTTACTCAGGCCGGAGTGTGGTAGTGTGATCTCAGCTCACTGTAACCTCGGCCCCCGGGTTTAAGCGATTCTCCTGACGCAGCCTCCCGAGTAGCTGGGACTACAGGTGCATGCCACCACGCCTGGCTAATTTTTCGTATTTTTAGTAGAGACGGATTTTCACCATGTTAGCCAGGATGGTCTTGATCACCTGACCTTGTGATCTGCCCACCTCGGCCTCCTAAAGTGCTGGGATTACAGGTGTGAGCCGCCGCACCCAGTCTTACTTTCACTTTTATGAGAAGGGGTAGGTAGATAGTTCCTGCTTGAAAATCCACGCTGCCACATTGTGTGAGCCACACTGTTACTATTCTTTACTTGCAGGAGGAGCTGCTTACACAGTTTACCAATTCCCCAGGCCTTGTTCCAGCAAACATAAATCCTCAAAATGAAAAGAACTCCTAGTCCTTAAGAGTTAGGTCAGAGGAAATTTTCCATTGCCACCCCCACTCCCTTGCACAAGAAGGATCCCTAATCACAAGAAGGATTAATCACCCCCATCTGACCTTCCATACCCTTTACAGTCATCTTATCATATCACTTTTCTCATTTTCATTAGTTATCTGTGTATGAGCCTGACTTTGCTAGGATGTGAGCTCCTTAAGAGCAGGAAATGTTCTGTCTTTGAACTTAAAAGGCGTAGTTCACACTGGGGGCTCAACAAATGTCTATTGAATAAATTCATGAATGACTGCTTTAAAGGTATGATCCAAAGTATGAACTAGTAGCATTGGCATTACCCAAGAGTTTATTAAGAACGTAAAATTTCCAGACTTAAGACCTACTGAATTAGAATGTATGTGAGAGGCTGGGCGCCGTGGCTCACGCCTGTGATCCCAGCACTTTGGGAGGCCAAGGTGTGTGGATCACGAGGTCAGGAAATCGACACCATCCTGGCTAACACGGTGAAACCCCGTCTCTACTAAAAGTACAAAAAATTAGCCGGGCTTGGTGGCGGGCGCCTGTAGTCCCAGCTACTCGGGAGGCTAAGGCAGGAGAATGGCGTGAACCCGTGAGGCGGAGCTTGCAGTGAGCCGAGATCAGGCCACTGCGCTCCTGCATGGGTGATAGAGCGAGACGCCGTCTCAAAAAAAAAAAAAAAAAAAAAAGTATGTAAGATCCCTAGGTAATTCCTGTACACAACAAAGTTTGAGAAACACTGTGGTTTTTGTTATAGCACTAGCTTGAATGAAGTACTATACCAAGAATGATATCATTTTATACATCAAAATTGTTCATTATTGGTTATTAATATGTTAGGCTCTGCTGATCACACCCACAGAGGGCAAATAACCCAATGACTACCATCCTACTCTTTCCTTTCCTTAACAAAATAAAACAGTGATTTAAAAAGCACAAGCTTAGTAGAATTAGTGAAAGATGATAATGAATATTTCAAATACTAACCTGAAAGTTCAGCTATCAATTCAGAGCCAAAACTAGGGTCTTCACATATATATATATATGAAGACATATATACACACACATATATATATGTTTATGTATACATACATATGTATATGTTTATATATTAACATATATGTATAAATGTGCTGATATATGTGTAAACATGTTTATATATACAGGTATATTCTATATATGTTTATACATGTATAAACATATACGTCTGAGTATATAAATGTATATATATGTTTATAAACAAATTCTCAAGAGTTCAACCTCAGTTTTTGTAGACCAATGCTTCTGTAACTCAGAAGCTTGAGATGAAGAAATAACCTTGGAAAATTACATAAAATTAAATTTAGCCAGATTGCACTCCCAATACAGCTTTTAAAAAGTATATACCAAATGAAATCTCAGATTGTAAATTAAAACTCATCTAGTTTTAATTTCATGAGAGAAACATAACTAACATATTCAGTTTACAGTCCACTTCCACACCCTCTTGTTAAGCAGATTAACCAACTGTCTGGAATCTTTCCAGCAAAAAGAGATAAAATCATCTTGGCTCAATTTTAAGAGTAGTTATCTTTTCAGGCACTTAGGTAATCTATTGAAAGAGTGATCATATATCAGAAATGTGATTAAGTCAGAATAGGTACAAATATATCCATTTGAAGAAGATACATTTCAATGTAAGTCTTGAAGAATAGAAAGAGAAGTTAAAGATTGCAAAGAACTGTCACCTATGGCAGAAGCTATTAGTCATGTCACGGTGAAGAAATAATGACTGTCTTAGAGTTGCTCAGTTCTTCAAGGTGAACTTCAAAAGAATAAAATAACTTAAAAGAAAAACACAGAAAAAAAGAATATGAATCACAGTAGAGATGTTGCTGGGGGAATTAAGCATGTGCCTGTTTTAGTTGATACACAGGTCCAAAACATGTCAAAGCTTATGTTTTTCTTTTCAAAAATCATACTCTGAATTTTCTCTACAACATGAGCTGAATTAGAAAACTTCCACCTGATCATAGGCATAGTGTCTTGGTCTGAATGCTACATAATGAAGGATAATCCAGAAACCTAGTAAAATATTGTTACTGGGAAGAGCTTGTATCTGTTTCTGGATTAATCAGGATAGGCTAGGTTACACTGTTGAGCAAAATTAACACCTACATTTCAGTGTCTTAACACTATCAATGACTTTTTTTTTTTTTCCTTACACAAATCTTCTACAAGTTGTGCAGTTTCCAGGCTGTTAACAAAGAACTAGAGGTCAAGAAGGGGCTTTTTTGCTGGTTCAGCTTAAAGTTCATTGGCTAGAACAAAATATAAGATCCTGCCTAACTTCAAAGGAGCTAGGAAATGTAGTGTCCCATCTACATGCCCATGAAAGAGAGGAAAACCAGATATTGAGGTGCAGTAATGATGTTACTAGTGAGCATATGTTAGATGATATCAATAGAGGGTCCAGCATCCACATCAGAAACAAACATCTCTGAGGAAAGTTGGTAGATAAGGACATACTTTGGGATGAAAAGATAAAAAATAACATCACTGGTCATGAACAGGTCATTTTTAGTGTATAAATAGTCCAGAAAAATGATGTATTGGACAATGTCTTAGAATCAGCTTATAAATTGAATGTATTCCAATTGCTCACTGCTTAATGAATTCCAGAAGTAGTGGTTTTGGAAAGGAAGAACTGACCTTAGTTTTAGTTTTCTATTGATTTATAACACCTTACTGCAATTTAGTGGCTTAAAAAATAGCCATTAATTATCTCACATTTCTGTAGGTCAGAAGTCTGATATGACATAATGGGATTCTCAACTGAGTCTCCTAGGTTACATCAAAGTGTCACCCAGGGTTGTGTTTCTAATATGAGGCTCTGGGTCTAGGCTCCCTGGTTGAATTAATTTCCTTCTCATGCTTTCTTTGTGGGCCCCTACTTATTCAGGCAAGCATTGATGGGCCAGTCCTTCTCATGCTGTGACTATTTCTGAGTTTCTCTTCTTATATTAAGGCTCATGTAATTACAGTGAATCCCCCCAGAAAATCCAGGATAATCTCCCTATTTTAAGTTTAGTTGATTAGCAACCATAATTATGTCTGCAAGTTCCCTTTTACTGCATCATGTAATATAACCAAAGGAATAACACCAAGCAGGAGAGATCATGGGGGCCAAAAATCTGCCTACTACACTGTAATAGGAATCTTTAACCCTAATATTTGTTTTATATGTAAGGTTTTTCTTTTTATCTAACAGGATATTGTAAAATAGACACATACTTTCAATGGATTTGTGTTGGGATGAGTGATGAATAAGAAACAGAAAGGTATAAAGAATAAGCTTGTCCAATTTAGAGATGAGGGAAAATGAAAAAGAGTAGGAAATAGGGCTAAGAGTGAGGAGAATAAAAGGAGCAGTGGATGTGCAATGGAAAGCATGAAGGAGACATCAAGCTTAATACTAGCAATTGGTGGAGAGACCATATAGTGGGCTATAACATACCTCATTAGCAACAAAGAAATGTTATATTGCTCATAGTAATTCAGGTACTAAGAAGCTTAAATATAGTAAGAATTTCCTGATTTCCATACTACATAAATAGATTATAATAAAGAAAGTGTATTTGTTTTTCTGAATTTACCAGGTGTCACTATGAAATCATGAAAATATACTAAAAACTGAAGGGGACAGTATGTATACAAGTGGCAAGCTCACACTGAGCTCCTAAAAAATAAACAAATGGAAGGAAAAAGTTTATTTAAAAACCACTAATTGTCATTAGTGTATATCAAATCAATAGATAGGACTTAGCAGAATGTTTCCTAAAACTAACTGGTCAATGAATATGTTCAAGCTCTCCATCAATATGAACTTCTGTCCTTATTTCTGTCCATTCTCTGGTCCCTCTGAAATAAGCCAGAAATAAAGTGGCAGAAATATGATGACCATTTATATGGTTTGGCTGCATCTCCACCCAAATCTCATCTTGAATTATAGCTTACACAATTCTCACGTGTTGTGGGAGGGACCCGGTGGGAAGTAATTGAATAATGGGGGCAGGTCTTTCCTGCGCTATTCTCATGATAGTGAATAAGTCTTATGAGATCTGATGGCTTTATAAAGGGGAGTTTCCCTGCATAAGGTCTCTTCTCTTGTCTGCCGCCAAGGGAGATGTGCCCTTCATCTTCCACCATGATTGTGAGACCTCCCCAGCCACATGGAACTTGTAAGTCCATTAAACCTCTTTCTTTTGTAAATTGCCCAGTCTCGCATATGTCTGTATCAGCATCATGAAAATGGACTAATACAACCATCAACAGCACACTAATAGTATCTCAAAAACAAAAATCAATGACAAAATTGGGGAGAAGGGATTATGTGGTCAAATAAATTTCAGGCGTGTTAACGTCAACAAAACTTAACAGACATATTCCATGCTGGATTGCTCAGAAACTTTAAAGTGCTAATGTTCATTGTGAGTCTTTAAGAGAGAGATCTAATCTGAAGAGTTTCCAAAAATATTTGGCTAGGAAAGATGTTTTCAGTTAGTCAATGGCAGAGGTTGCTAGCTGTTCAACGAATTTTGTGCTCTCTTTTCCATAGTAGAAAGTAGAACCTGTGACCTGGAGTAGTGGCTCACACCTGTAATCCCAGCACATTAGGAGGCCAAGGTGGGCAGATCACTTGAGGTCAGGAGTTAGAGACCAGACTGGCCAACATGGTGAAATCCCACTTCTAATAAAAATACCAAAATTAGTTAGGTGTGGTGGCGCGTACCTGTAATCCCAGCCATTTGCGAGGCTGAGGCAGGAGAATCGTTTGAACCCAACAGGTGGAAACTGCAGTGAGCTGAGATCGTGCCACTGCACTCCAGCCTGGGTAACAGTGCAGACTCTGCTGAAGAAGGAAGGAAGGAAGGAAGGAAGGAAGGAAGGAAGGGAGGAAGGGAGGAAGGGAGGAAGGGAGGAAGGGAGGAAGGGAGGGAGGGAAGGAGGGAGGGAAGGAGGGAGGGAGGGAGGGAGGAGGAGGGAGGAGGGAGGGAAGAGAGAAAGGGAGAAAGGGAGAGAGAGAGAGAAAGGGAGGAAGGGAGAAAGGGAGAGAGAGAGAGAAAGAGAGAACGACAGAACGAGACAGAGAGAGAATGAGAAAATGAGAGAACGAGAGAACGAACAAACCTGGGAAGCAAGCTTCCAAATAAGAGTGTATTTCCTGGCTCCTCTTGTATCTACATATTACTGGGTGACAGGTTCCTGACATTGGAATTTGAGCAAAAGACATATAAGCCCCTGAAGCCAGGCTTTTAAGAAAAGGGTATCCCTTGTCTGTGATCTCTTTCTCCTTTCTCTGCTAGTAGAAAGAAGTTTGGCAGACCCTTAAAATGAAAGGAGCCTGGGTCACTGTGTGGAAGAAAGTTCTCGGTGATCAGGAATACATATATTAGACCAGCGATTTTCTACCTGGTGTGATTTTGTCCCTCAGGAAACATTTGGCAATGTCTGTAAATATTTTTAGTTATCATTACCGAGGAGTTGGCATTACTGACATTTAGTGAGTAGAGGCCAGGCATGCTGCTAAACATTCTACAGTGCACAGAACAGCTCTTCACGACAACAAATTATCCAATGTATCAATAGGGCCAAAGCTGATAAAACATTTAGACTGTTCTGTGAGAGAAAAATATTTTTCTATTATATCAAGGCACTGAAATTATGGGGTTTATTATGGCAGCTATTGGTATCTTAACTTCTCTCTCCTAGAGTTGATGTTTCAAGGATCATACTTCAGGGAAAATACATTACATAATCAATTCCTTAAACACCATGATTTATTGGTTGTCAAGATGCACTGACTCTACCTTCAGAGAATTTCTGAATTTAATTCCAACCTCTGTATTCTAGCTGACACAATCATACTAAGATATGCATTTCCTCTTTCCTGAGGTATTACAATAATTTCCTAAATGACCTTTTTGTCCCTAGTTGACTTGTTATTGTTACAGCTTTAAGTAGTGACAGAACCAGAACTTGAAGTCAAGTTTCTGCATCTAAATCCTTTGTACTCATTCACCCATGTGTGAGAGGTACTCTATTGTTATAGGGAGATGTTGAACTTGAGAATTGAAGAGACCTATATTTAAATAAATTAGTCTTGATTCTTACTAAAATCATAATTTTAGAAAAACCACAAAGTATGTGCCTGAGTTTGGCCTCAACTGTAAAATAAAAATTTTAAGTTTAGATTATTTTTTAGAATTAATATAGTTCTTGGGATATGGTAAATATGCATGAAATTGTAACAAATTATTAAGGAAAGAGAAATGTGCATTGCCCCAGGCTTACTGAACCACATTTTTTCACTGAACTATTTGCTGATCTATCTAGGTAGATGTTTTCTTACCCTAGAGGGAGTGTTTTCAGGGAGTGGGAAATCTCTAAGTTGTTCAAGCACTGTCTTTCTCCCCAAAGCTTACGTATGTGGGCCTGCACAGAATATTCAGACGTATGGCCACCCTCTTGTCTTTGTTCCCCATATGACCTGCAGCCAGCTTACAGTTGGGCTTCATTTGTAATCATTCACTCATTTTATTGTATTGGTTTTAAAGTTGCTCCTCTGTGTTATATACACGTACTGTAACTTGGTTCTTATTTTTGACTGATATTAAACAAATTTACATTAAAAAACAATTATGGGGAAACAAAGAAGCACAGGCAAAACCTCACATGTTCCACCTGTCAGGAATACTTACATTTCTAAGTTTTATCACTCTACCAAATGTCTCATTTTTACCCTGAAAATGTCCCTGACATAGCTGCTAAAAATAATCGTTCCCTCTATGCACTTCCCACTCTCCTTAGTATCTCTCTTTATTTGTATATTAATGTGTTCATACATTCATTCCACAAATATTCATTAAGTATCAGGCTCTGTACTGAGAGCCATCACTTTATAACTTGAACTCTGGTTAAGCACTTCTCTTATATCTCCTAGACAAAATTCCATATGGTACTAGACCACAGATTACTGATTTATGTACTCCTCTCACAGAACCTGCAGCTGCACATAGTAGGTGCTTAGTAAGTATCTATAATACTCACTGCTTCACACAGAAGCTAGAGATTTACTATTTACCATAGGTTTTCTAATTACCTTAGTGAATCTAAAGACAGAATCACAAATCACGCACATACAGAAAAACCTACTTCTGTTGGTTTCTATGTTTCACTCCTGGTGCTAGCAAACTCAATTAAAAATTAAAACAGGGATATATAAAACAAAACTACAATTTGGGCAATGCTAATCTATAATTTTATGTACTGAGGGAATAACATCAATCTTCTAACATGGATAACAATTACACACTTAAGAAGGTTTGCTAATGAAAGAGAAATAAAAGCCCAATTATGTATGAAAATTACAGCTACCAAATGAGTTTAGGGGATTAAGAATACCAACCATTTAAATGACTAAGAATTTATAAGAGCTTAAAAAGTGTCATGCGCTTTTTTTAAAAAAAAAAAAAAAAAAAAACAGGGTCGCCCAGGCTGAAATTCAGTGGTATAATCATGGCTCAGTGCAGTCTTCTCCTCCAGGGCTCAAGTGATTCTCCCACCTCAGCCTCCTAATTAGCTGGGACTACAGGTGCATGCCACCATGCCCAGCTGATTTTTTTTTTTTTTAACTTTTTTTTGGTAGAGACATAGTCTCACTATGTTACCCAAGGTGCTCTTGAACTCCTGGGCTGAAGTAATCCACCTGCCTCAGTCTCTCAAAATGTTGGGATTACAGGCATGAGGCACTGCACCTGGTCACATGCATGCGCTTAAGCATCCTGATTGGGCGAAATAAACAAATCAAAATGCCTGTATCTGTATAACCATTAAAATTTAATATTAGGCTGGGCGCAGTGGGCCTGTAATCCCAGCACTTTTGGAGGCCAAGGTGGGTGGATCACGAGGTCAGGAGTTCGAGACCAGCCTGGCCAAGATGATGGGTTTAGTGAAACCCCGTCTATATTAAAAATACAAAAATTAGCCAGGCATGGTGGCACGTGCCTGTAGTCCCAGCTACTCAGGAGGCTGAGGCAGGAGAATCTCTTGAACCTGGGAGGTGGAGATTGTGGTGAGCTGAGATCACACCACTGCACTCCAGCCTGGGCAACAGAGTGAGATTCTGTCTCTAATAATAATAATAATAATAATAATAATAAAGAAGAAGAAGAAGAAGAGGAAGAGGAAGAGGAAGAAGAAGAAGAAGAAGAAGAAGAAGAAGAAGAAGAAGAAGAAGAAGAAGAAGCAGCAGCAGCAGCAGCAGCAGCAGCAGCCACCGCCATTCTCGATTAATGCTATCTATGTAAAGTGCTGAGTAGCAAAGTTTCTTTGTCTCCTCCAGGCCATTTTCTATCAAAAGTCTCCTTCTAGCTGGCTGCCCAGTTTAAGTCTCCTGTACAGCATTTTAAGAAAATTTTCTTTTCATGTCAGATCCTGCTATTGTCAAGAAGAATGTTCAACTTTTAAAGAAAGTATTGGCTAATATTTTCTTTTAAGGGAATTGGGAGTTGGGGTTAGCATTATAATTTGAAGGCCAGGGCTCTCTTTGCTTATCCACAGTGAATACTGCCACGTTTGTCTCATGTAAAGAACTTAGCAAGTGCTTGCTGAGTGAATGAATGATGGGTAAATCTGACCCTCAGATAACATTAACATGGAAATATATATATAAAATTATATTTAATATTTTTTATAACTTCTAAGCATTTATAGATATTCTGTTATTAAATACATTACTAAAGAACTAATAGTAACAATATTAGCATAATAATACTATATTAAAATTAACATAGCAATGTATTCCAGATAAAATTTAAGTTCTGGGTTTTTTTTTTTTTTTAAACAGAGTTTCACTCTTGTTGCCCAGGCTGGGGTGCAATGGCGCGATCTCGGCTCACTGCAACCTCCACCTCCTGGGTTCAAGCGATTCTCCTGCCTCAGCATCCCAAGTAGCTGGTATTACAGGCATGTGCCACCACACCTGGCTAATTTTTTGTATTTAGTAGAGATGGGGTTTCACCATGTTGGTCAGGCAGCTCTCGAATTCCTGGCCTCAGGTGATCCACCCGCCTTGGCCTCCCAAAGTGCCAGGATTACAGGCGTATGCTACCACGCCCGGCCAAGTTCTGGTATTTATATAAATATTACTTTCTGATGACATTTAATAGAGACACTGTACTACAATATCTTTTTTACTTTTTAGTTTTTTACATCTACAATTCAGAATTCAAATACAATTCATAAATAAGGCATATGACAAGGAAGACATAAGAAAGGTCTATAAAATGTCAATTTTCTCTTCCTTGGATACTTAACAACAATAATACTACTATCTAAAATATTTTCTGAGCAGTGAATTTTACAAAATACTTTGCACATGTATTACCTAATTTCATGTCACCACAGCTTGGAAGATAAGTAGCAGTATTCTGCACTTATAGCCTGAGAACCTGAGGCTCACCCAGAGAGATCAATGGATGTGTACAAAGTCACACAGTGTAGCTTCCACTTACCCCACTCTCATCAATTTATAAAAATTCACTCTAGAGCTTAATGATGGATGCAGAGAGATAAGTTTAAAACTAATTAAATGACTATTAAAAATCCTATTGATGGGAAAGATACTAAGAGCAGATCACCAATTTGGTAAAACTTCAAATGAACAAAAAAAGTGATAAAATCCTTGGCTAATGTGTGGCATAATGAAGACGTTAATGAGTTTAATACTTGGGTATATTTTGTGAAACTCATCATGTTTGCATAAGAGAAACTTGCAGCACGTCCTTTGGTTGTTAAACCTTCCTCCAGTGTGGTGTGAGGACAGCTGGGTCAGGTTCCTGGACAGGCCAAAATGTAGAATCTATTATTGTTCAGCTCTCAAATAATATTAAGATAAGCACTAATTGGGACTTATAAGGAATGATTCAATACTGAAATGGGATGCCAATAGGATTTGTCAGGCTTCCTTGTGTAGGGCTCTCAGCAGGACTTACTGTATAGTAGTGAGGTAGTAGTTAAGAATAGACAGACCAAGTAGCATCATGGAATTGAGTAAAACGCTTTTGCCCTTGATAAGGCATTGATTGAGAGAGAATAATGTGTTTTTCTGGGTGTGGAATTCTAAACAATATATATTCTAAAAATAATTAATTGCTGGTAAGATATTTCTGTTTTCTAGCCACTAAGATCCACTTTTATTACCCTAGGTACAGTGTCCAGAGTGTCATGTTACCTGGTGGTGGGTCACAGTCAGCCCATCACAACCTCTTGTTTATGCCTAGACTCAGAGGCACACATGTCTTTCTCATAAGGTCATTAATTGGGAAAATTTTATGTGACTTTTTTTGTTTTTTTGAGACGGAGTCTCACTCTGTCACCCAGGCTGGGTTGCAGTGGCACGATATTGGCTCACTGCAACCTCTGCCTCCCGAGTTCAAGAGATTCTCTTGCCTCAGCCTCCCAAATAGCTGGAACAACAGGCACGTGTCACCACGTTCAGCTAATTTTTGTATTTTTAGTAGAGACGGGGTGTCACCATGTTGGCCAGGCTGGCCTCGAACTCCTGACCTCAGGTGATCTGCCCCCTCAGCCTCCCAAAGTTCTGGGATTACAGGCGGGAGCCACTGCATCTGGCAAAAATTATGCACCTTTTAATCAAGCACAAACATAAAACGCCATCCTCTCTTCCACCCCTTCCGTGGCACACACGCTTATATTAGCCCATTAAGGATCCAAGCCTACTTTAATGGAGGCCTGCCTTTCCACCCAAGGGTGAGGGTTTAGGCCTCCAGGTTTTTGGCAGAAAGACACAGAGGGTGGAGGACAGAGAGCTTCCCCACCCATGCAACTTCCTGCCTTCCCCTAACTGCTCCCACATTGTCTGTCTCCACTGCTCCCTAGACATAACTGGCTACAAGGTTATGAAGACTTTGAGGAAGGATGCAGCAGAGAGTTCTGACCTATGCTAGAAGAAGTTGAAAGTGGTCATTTCCAGATGCTTGAGAGATCCAGGTGTTGAGTGAAGTTGCATCAGTGAGAAGCTTAGCCAGCTAACAGACAGATGCCCCAGTTGAGTCCAGTCAATCGTATGCTGCTTTTCTCTCACTGAACCAGCCTGACAAAGCTCTAAGGTCTTAAGAGGCTGTTTGTTTGATCTTTCATTGTCTGCTTCACATTTTTCTTAGGAATTATTGAATAAAATAGTAAGCTACAATGTCAGAATAAAAGATAAATGGTAATGCAGCTGTGTATATCATTTCCTAGGAACTGGCTGGGGAAAATCATGATAATGACAGCTAAGACATATACTTTGTATTATGTGCCAGGTACTTTTCTCAATGCTTTACACAAATTAACTGATGTCATTCTTAATCCTATGTGATAGATACTGTTATTACCCCCATCTCACCGAAAAAGAAGCTCAGTTCCTGCTCAAGGTCACATAGGTTGCAGAACCTAAATTCAAATCCCTACAGTTTGGCTTGAGTCAATGCTCTTAACTATTATACCATGCACTCTACTGCTGCAGGAACAGCCACCTGTTCTGCATCCTCCACCTGTTTCTAATCTTACAGATCTTATTCCTGCTGCACCGAACTAAAACCAGTTTACTGAATTACCTATGCTTTTTCATTTATCTGATCTTTCTTTGTATATGATTGTCTTGTCCCCATGGATTGCTCTTCCCCCAAGTCCCCTCTCCTTTGAAGACAATTTCTTGTCCTTTAAATTTAGCTTACAAAGATGATTTGCCTTTCCTGAACTCCCAAACAATATTAATTACTCCCTTGTTTGCATCCCAGTGTACTTCTTACTCCCTTTTCACAGTTACCATACTAAGTTTTGTTGGTCTATTTACATATCTTTATCATCTACAAATCTAAGGCTTTCTTGAAGCTATAGTCTCTATCTCATTCCTTTTTGTTGCATCAATATTATCACCTAAGGTCTGGCACACAGTAGATTCCCTCAGTGAATATTTCCGTAATACATTAATGGATTGATTATTAATAACATATTTGAATAGCACTTGAGAGCTTCTGATATGCTTTCTATGCATTCTCTTATTTATCTAAGTAGACAAATATGCATATCACACACACATACTGTACAGCAGATTATTCAGCTTCATTTGACAACTGAGAAAGCTAGGTTCAGTGAAGTTGGTCACAGTTTCTCCAACTTAAAAGTCCTGCTTTGTATATCTGGAGACAGTTGTTCCCCAAACCAGGAAGATCTTGTGTCAGGATCTTTAATTGTCCTGAATGACCTGCTCTATGGTGCTCACAATATTCTAGTATTGATTATTCCACTAGAATATCATTCAAGGGCAGTTGTTTCCTTTAGCGGACTCTTGCCATCAGTGATGTCACCGTGATAGTATAAAAACAGTGATAGGACATTGAAACTGTCATTTCTCCCTATCATGTCCTTTCCCCCAATGTATGTTCTTTAGAGGACAAAAAGTCTTTATATTTTTCATTTTTATGCATTCCATACCATTAATCACACTCTATATAGTGAAGGTACTCCAGAATATGTTTCTTAAATAAATATGTAACGTGAAACATTTTCTTTTTTTTTTTTTTCCTGAGATGGAGTCTTGCTTTGCTCACTTTGGTACCCAGGCTGAAGTGCAGTGGCACAATCTCAGCTCACTGTAATCTCCTCCTCCAGAGTTCAAGCAATTCTCCTGACTCAGCCTCCCAAGTAGCTGGGATTACAGGCGCAGGCCACCACGCCCAGCTAATTTTTGTATTTTTAGTAGAGACGGAGTTTCCCCATGTTGGCCAGGCTGGTGTCAAACTCCTGACCCCAACTGATCCGCCTGCCTTGGCCTCGCAAAGTGTTGGGATTACAGGCGTGAGCTGCTGCACCAGGCCTAAACATTTTCTTTGGACAGTTTATTGTTTATGTTTTATTTAAAATTTGGTTAGACTTCTAACTAATTTTTAACTAGGGCACTGACATTTTTTAAGTCCCTAACATAAATATTTTTGTGCTATAATGTTACTAGGGATGATATTTATTTAATTTTACTTCTTGGTTTTCATTTGTTTGTAATAGCAGATTACAGATTCTCTGTTAATTCAGCTCTTCAGAGCTGTCTGCTGGCATGTCTGACCACTCAGCTACCTTAAACAGGTACCCCCTAAAAGTAGCATAACGTTTTAAGAAAGTTAATTGTTTACACAGGACTGGACTCACACATCCTAATTCAGGGATCAAAATGTCACATAAATCCCTAACAATGTGAAAGTAGGTCAAACAAAACAGGACTTTAAATTGCAAATAGGTCAATGGAGGATCAAATAATAATACTATTTCTAATAACGTATGCATTGTACAGTTCATAAACTGACTGCTCATATTATGTGCCCAGAAAGTAATCAGGTTCAAGAATGACTTTAAATCAATTTGTTTAATCCTTTTATCTATCAAAAAAACAAAAACTAAAAACAATTTACTACAAGTCTGTTTAATCCTGGGGCAGATAAGGAAACAGTGTTTGCCTCAAGGAGTTACAGATATATAAGGAAATATGATGTGATGTGTGCTACAAGTGAGTCAAATTTAACGTGCCTTGGAATGACTGGGAGTGGTGTCTCACGTTTGTAATCCCAGCACTTCGTGAGGTCGCGGCAGGCGGAACATGAGGTCAGGAGACCGAGACCATCCTGGCCAACATGGTGAAACCCCGTCTCTACTAAAAATAAAAAAAATAGCTGGGTGTGGTGGTGTGAGCCTGTAATCCCAACTACTCCAGAGGCTGAGGCAGGAGAATGGCTTGAACTGAGAAGGTGGAGATTGCAGTGAGCCAGGATCATGTCGCTGCACTCCAGTCTGGCAACAGAGCGAGGCTCCATCTTATAAATAAATAAGTAAATAAATAAATAAAGTGCCTTGGAACAAGGAAGAGGGTATACATGGTAGGAGGAGGAGTGAGGCTTCATGGAGGAGGTGGCATTTCAGGAGATCCCACTCTAAAAATAAACCAAATTTTGACAGGTGAAATGAAAGAAAAAGACGTATTAGACATAGACAAAAATCAGTGCAAAAGCATACAGGTAGAAAAGATCAAGGAACTGCAAAAGGAAATTCTGTGTGACCACAGGGAATGAGGCCTAGGAAGAGAGACACACAATGGATATGAAGGAAACCACGCCTTAGAGGAGGTCCTGAGTGTATATCATGGAAAAGTGCAAAGAGGATTAAACGCCCCTATGTTTGTGCCCCCAATGAACCATTTATTTTCTTTAATCACAGCATCTGTAGGAATATAGTTATTTGTTCACAATAATCTTATACTAAACTATAAGCATCTTGAGGGCAGAAACCACCTCATTTACCTCAGTATTTCAACAGTTAGCCCCGTGCCAGGCAGAGTTGGTGCTTTTAAAAATATGTATACTGGCCGGGTGCGGGGGCTCACACCTGTAATCCCAGCACTTTGGGAGGCCGAGGTGGGCGGATCATGAGGTCAGGAGATCGAGACCATCCTGGCCAACATGGTGAAACCCCATCTCTACTAAAAATACAAAAATTAGCCAGGCATGGTGGCGCGCCCCTATAGTCCCAGCTACTTGGGAGGCTGAGGCAGGAGAATTGCTTGAACCCAGGAGGCAGAGGTTGCAATGAGCCAAGATCGCGCTACTACACTACAGCCTGGGTGACAGAGTGAGACTCTGTCTCCAAAAAAAAAAAAAAAGAAAAGAAAAAAAAAAAGTATGTTGACTGAGTAAATTATATTTTTTCACACCACAAAATCTGGACTCAAAGTCTTGGATCTATAGCAGAATGTTGTATTATCTGATGTTGCATATATTTAAATCAGTATCATAAACTATTTCATGATTGGTTTCCTCTGAAACTCTGCCTCATCTTCTGGTTGCATCACTGACATAATGGACTATCTTATTTCCCTAATGCCCTTAACTATCCATCACCTCCTTACTCTATTTCCAGCCTCTACTGAACTTTCTTATTTGGAAACATTTTCTGGAATTCTCCCATTGCTTTTTCTGGTTAGAGTCAATCACTGCTGTTTTAACTGCATTGGTCATAGTCTTACTATGATTAAAAGGGATTTAGGGACTAATTGTTCTCAGCACATTAGTCCTTGATACATTCATCTTGGATCTCATTGGCACTTATTCAATTGGTGCTGCTTGGCAGCTGCTCAATTGTTAGTTATTACCTATAGAGAACAAGACTTTAATAAGAGTTTTACTCCCAACTATGTATTGTCAATTTATATGTGGTTCATGACAGCCAATTCAGAGAAAAAGAATTCCAAGTGGTTCTTGGAGTTTGGTGAAGTGATCTTAAGAAATGAAGCCCACATATTTCTAAATTAAATTTGCACATTCTGATGCAATATGATACATGAAAGAAAAGTGGGTTGTTTGAACATTAAAATGCTGGAAGCATTTATCATTTTAACAAAGTATAATTTTGAGAGACAAAAATCAAAATTCACAAACACAGGTAAGATAATAACTATCTTTTAGAATCCAGAAAAAAATTTAAAGGACTACCCTACTACTACTTATGCTAATTTCAGCCCACTGCTTGTAATGAAATCATGGCAGGCCAGTGTAGTACATTGGTAAAGCTGGTGGGCACTGTATTGATGTCGCCTGGCTTCAACTTTAGCTTCAGTGCATATAAGCTGCGAGCCTTGAGTATAGTTTTAAACATTCTGGGCCTCGGCTTTCTCATTCACAGAATGAGGTCCACAATCATATCTCCATTAAAAACTTGTGGTGAGGATCAAATAAATTATCTAAGGAAAAAAACCACTTGGCACAGTTCCTGCTATATCATATGTACTCTATAGATGCTAGGAAGTATAATTATATCCTGGTAAGCACTCAAATAGCTGAGAGACAAAACGATAAAGTGCTGTAAGAAAGGTCCAGATAAAATTCTTTGGCCATATTGTCTTTCAAATTACTTTTTAATGGAAAAGTTATAAACCAGAGAAAGAAGAAAATGATGCTGGCAGGTATCCCTGTAATAAAAAAGAGCAAACACAGAGAAAGAGAATCAATGGAGGATTTAAAATATTATTTTTGCTTTGGCATCTAACCTCCTCTTCCAAATTTTTTCCAATATCATGGTTTAACTACTTTTAATGAAGAGATGACACCATATTTCTGTTGATCCACATAATCCAAGTGGTTTACAGAAACAGAGGTCAACGGGGTCAATATTTCTGACTAACATTTTAATTAAATCTCAATAAGCAGGCAGATTCCCAGAATTGATGTAGCATTGTGATATGGAATAAAAGAAATGGAAAGCAGACTCTCTGAGTGAGCACTTATGTGGTATCTTGTTAAAATGCAGGGATCTTGTTAAAATGCAGATTCAGAAGGTCCGGGTTGGGCCTCAGATCCTACATTTTCATAAGCTCCCAAGTGATGCTTATGCCACCAGTTTGAAGAACCCTCTCTCAAGTAGTAAGGATTTAGAGCACAGTCACTGCTTGGGTTTGAGTACTGGCTCCTCCTCTTACTAACTACTTGAACTTGGCCACATTAGTTAACTTTTTCTTGTATCATTTTTTAAATCATCAAATCAGGATAAGATCAATATCTAACCATAATGGTTGTTGTGAGGATCAAATTAATTAATACATGCAAAGTATGCAAAACAGTACCCAGTACTGAGTAAGCACTCAATAAATATAAGTGATTTTTTATGATTAAATGAAGTTTTCTCATTATGAACATTTAAACTAGTCAAGAGAGATAAATATTCCAGAATTTTAATCATGTTTAATTCACCACAAGAATTTATTTTAAGGCATTAATGTCAACAATCACATAAATCTCCACATGTGAAGCTTTGCAAGTTACAATTTTTCAAGCCAATGAAGTTAAAGAATGTAATTTACAATTTTCTTGGTGGTAGCCATACACAAAGACATGAGCCCGTCATGATAGAACAGCAAACTTTTTCATCTACCTTTTTCATTAAGAATGCAACACAAAGGAGAACTAAATATGTTTACCAAATAACTAAGATATAACCTACTAGGAGCCCCAGAGCATCATAAGTAGTTTGTTTTCTTCCTGCTCTTTTGTTATTCTCT
The DNA here is from genome assembly GCF_008728515.1 of Papio anubis. NCBI lineage: Eukaryota > Metazoa > Chordata > Mammalia > Primates > Cercopithecidae > Papio > Papio anubis. The sequence continues at coordinate 49,899,203 of NC_044987.1, read as the reverse complement.
CTCACAACTATAATTATCTGTTGTTTATTATCTCTCTCCCTCAACATGAATTTAAACTCCGTGAGGGAGGGGCAATGTTGATCTTGTTTGCTGCTATATGTCAGCATCTAGCTTGCTGCATGATATTTGTTATGCCAGTAATAAATAAATGTTTGTAAAACTATAAAATAAATAACTGAATATGTACCTTAGCTGTACGTTTTATCAATTTATTGAAGAATACATTAACTGTGATTTTTTTTCCTGGTTCTAAGTGCTGAGAATTCTTAAATACATAAGGCACAGTATGTTCAAGGAGCTTATGGTCTACTTAGGGGAAATATATGTGAGCACAAAACTGAATACATGATCAACTCCATATGGGTAGGGGATGAATAAAGAAAGAGCTCATAAAATAGAGGTGGGAGTGAAATAAGAGCTTTCCAGTTAAAGAAAAAAAATTATGCAATTTCACAAAAGTGTGAAACAGTGAGACAAACAGGAAACCTTAGATAGGATGTGCACTGGAAATTAATAGTGGAGACAAGGCAAGGTCCAAATCATAAAGATAACATGAGTGTGCTCTATAGCAAGTATCGGTTATAGTGGAAATATGAGAACTTGAAGGATGAAAAGAATAAATTTCTTCATGAAGGATACTAATAATACTGTTCAGAGAATGACTGTAACAAAGATTATTTACCTCAGAATATACATTCTCTTCTTCTCATTGGAAATTGTTACCCTGCTAAAAAATTAAACACACCAGCCTCTCTCAGCTAGGTATAGACATGTGATTGTCTTCAACCAATGGATGAATTGATTCTTCTGGGTAACTTCTAGAATTGTCCTTAAAGGTGAAGAGCACAACCTTCTTATTGTCCCTTCTTACTTCCTGAAATGTAATGTAATGGTTGGCACTACAGCATCTATTTGGACCATAAGGTAACCTAGAAAAAGGGAGCCTCAAGCTATGATATTAGAAGAGTTAAATAGAATGATGCTAGAGTTTAACCATGGAGCACCTTATAAGCCATGGGTTGTTTAGCTTACAACTTCATTTACGTAAGGGGGAAAAATCATTTTTTCTTATTGATTTTGCCACTCTTATTTTGGGACTTGTATGCCACTGATCCTAATTCTCAGTGATACAACCATAGAAATGCAGCAGGGCTTCAAGAATGATTGGCATTTGAAGTAGATACTGAAGGATGGGTAGGAGATTATCAGGTACAAAAGAAGAGACAGGGCATTAAAGAAGGGCTATTGTGTTCATGGAAATCATCAAGAATACAGTGTATTCAGGAAACTGGGAGAACTGCATAGTGGAATTACAGGAAATATTGTGTCAAAGGAATGGAGGAAGACAAGACTCCAGTAAAAACTCTGAAATATCATACTAGTGAGTTTATATTTTATGAGACCACTGAAAATTTTCAGGTAGTTAAAAGATGGGACCATAGGTAGTTTTTTTGGAATAAGAACTCAGAGAGCTATGTGGACAGGAGGAAAGAAAATTAAAGTGAGAGAGACAAGTTCAGAGGCAAATGAGGGAGTCCAGGAGAGTGGTGAAGACTCCTAGACCAAGGGTCTCAACAATGAAGAAAAAGATAGTACAGAGACAAGATACATTTAGCAAACATACTGTGTAAGGATTAGTGATCACATATACACCAGGACACAAAGCAAAAGGGATTTCATGTGACTCCCAGAAATGTAATGTGAGTTGAGTTGATAGTGAGATCATTTACCACCAAGATGGGGAATGAAGGAAGAAGGAAGAGAAACAAACAACATAAAAATCAAAGCCAGACTATGTGAAATAAGGAAAAACAGTAGAAAATAAAAACAACAAAAGGATCTGTGCACAGTAGGATTTCTCTTGTATTCAGGTTACAATTCGAATACCACCTTATCCAAGAGATCTTTGCCATATTCCCTTAGTAAAGAAGCCACTGGCCTTCCCACCCCTCAAAGTACTTTGCTTCATTTTTTTCAGAGCACTTACTATTTTATAGCTTCCATTTTGTTTGTTACCTACTTTGACTAGAATGTAAGCTCATAATTTCCACAAGAGTGGAAATTATGTCTTGCTTACAGCAAACCTAGGTAACAATACCTGGCACAAGTAGGCATTCAAGAACTTTTATTACACGAGTTAATCAAATTACCTTGGAGTTGTTCAAAATTCAGAGATTTCTATGGACTGGATCCCCCTAAAATTTTACCAAAATTTCCACGAGGAAATTCTGTCTTGCTTACAGTAAACCTAGGTAACAATACCTGGCATAAGTAAGAAATCAAGAACTTTTATTATATGAGTTAATCAAATTACCTTGGAGTTGTTTGAAATTCAGAGATTTCTATGGACTGAATACCCCTAAAATTTTACTGCCCTAAAATTCATACATTGAAATCCTAATTCCCAATAGAATTTTCAGATGGGGATATTGGGAGACCATTAGGTTATGAGGTGGAGTCCTCATGATGGGATTAGAGTTCTTAGAAAAAGACAAAGGAGAGAGCTTGCTTCCCACTCTCTGCTCTTCTCTACGTGAGGACACAGTGAAAGGATGACTATCTGCAAACCAGCAAGACAGGCCTCACCAGAACCAACCCATGCTGGCACCCTGATCTCAGACTTCCCAGTCAGCATGATCAGAAATAAATGTTATGTTATTTAAGCCACCCAGTCTTCAGTATTCTGTTACACGAGTCTGAACTAAAACAGTTTATAAATAAGAATAAAATATTGAAGAAACCAAAGCCATAACATAGGAGAACTCCCCCATCTGATGAATGACAAGGAAGCTTAGCTCCAGAAATGCCCATAAAGACCTGCCCAAGAGAAAATAACCATTTAGATGGGAGGAGTCAGAGGGCCTGAGTACAAGTCCAGTTTGCCATTGCAAAATGATGGTTCACAACCTCAAAGCGCCTTTCAGTTTCCTTAGCTAAAAAACGATAGCTTCCTCCACAATTTTGAGAATTAATTAAAGTAACATGGATGAAAGTATTATAGTAGGTAGCTAGTCAGACATGAGCAGGGCAGGAGAGACCTCCTCCCTAGCCACAACCCCTACCACTAGAAATGTCAGGTGACCATCAGGTGGTCAGGTGGTTGTTAACTGCTTCTCTAAAATAATAATTAGTCACAGTCAGTGATACAGGCAGTAGAAAGAAATTGTTCAGGCAGACAGTGAGGGCAAAAAGTCCTTGGCAGAGCTTCCCTTCTAACAAAAAGCAGCCCAAGAAATTATTTTTCTCCTAATAAAGAGCAGCCTGAAAAATCAAGCTGAAAACATAAATAAGCAAGCTGGATGCTTGCACAGGGGAATGCTGGCAGCTGTGCCAATAGAAAAGGGTTAGCGGGGGGCCAGGTATGTCCAACATGGATGCTCCACCTTCCCTTTCTCTGTTACCACAGGTACAGGAACAAAGAAAAGGGCAACATGGCATAGCTCAGGCAGAGAACCCACCTGCATGATAAAAGATTAGGGTGGGGGCTACCAAAAATTCATGCCCTGTGCAAATGGCATACCTGGTTTAACCAGTTTTGTGCACCCTATGTAAATCAGACACTGCCTTCTCACCAGCTCATCTATAAAACCCCCTGCACTTCACCACAGATCCAGCAATCCACTTTTCTGGAACCCCTTTCTGCAGGAAAGAGCTATTCTCTTTCTTTCACCTATTAAACTTCCACTCTCAATCTCACTTTCTGTGTGTCTGCATCCTTGTCATCTGTGAGACAATGAACCTCAGTTGTTACTCCAAACAACAAGGCCGTTTCAACAGTGTCAGGGAAAGGCAGTTTCCCAATAAATAGAAAAAACCTGACACTGCTGATCACCAGCAGCTTCCTGACAAGATCTTAGAAGCTGGGAGAGTGGACTCAACTATGCACATTAAGAGGCAAAATGACAGTTTAACTGGCATATGACCTTCTAGGGACATTGGGCTGGTAAGGGAAGAATGCCTCACATGCAGCATCTGCTTCCCTCCCAAGTGCTGACAGGCCACTGCACCCCACTCGAGAGGAGAATCATGGGAGAAGAGATGCAAGACCCTGAAAGTATGCCAACAATGTATAAAACCCCAAGTCAAAAGATCAAGCTGTGCACCTGATCTCTCAAATTGCCCACTTGGCCAGCCTCCAAGTGTATTTCCTTTCATTCCCATTCTAAAGCTTTTTAATAAACTTTCACTCCTGCTCTAAAACTTGCCTTGGTCCTTCCTTCTGCCTTCTGCCCATCAGATGAATTCTTTCTTCTGAGAAAGCAAGAATTGAGGTTGCTGCACAATCGTATGGATTCACCACTGCTAACAAAGTGTGTTGGTTCAGGACTTTCACCCCATGTATCCCAGATCACTCTCAATTTCTATTTATTCTTTATTAGACATAGTGACATCACTAATGTAAACTAAAAATAAAATTCTGAGCCCCCCAATCAACTGAATGGATCCCTCCTCCAAGTCAAGTGCATTCTAAAGTAAACCCAAAACACTAGTTCAGGCCATGATGGGAATGGGTGGTCGGACATGCTTCATTAAATCCTCCTCTTTCGGTTGGAATTCAGGCACAGCTGACCAGCATTAACATTATAACAGAAGACTGACAAAACTGATTATTTAGAGTAATAAAATACCAACATGACAGATAGCAGGCCCTGAAAGAAATTAAAGCATCTTACCCCCAAGTATATTTATTTGACATAATTTGAAATAGCAATGCCAAGCTTTCTCTTGTGGGGAAAATCTACATTCTGAAGAAAATCCCCTCCCCTTTCCAGACCTTTTTCATGATCCAAGAGACAATTAACTAAGAGTCTGGCACCTTTTAAAGTCCGATAAGAAACATTTACAATCTATTGTTCGCTGTGAAGCCTGTGGCCTGGAAGCTTCACCTGCATAATAAGAAGGTTGGTCCCCACAATCTCTTACCTTAACCCAGGCACTCCCTTCTATTCATTCCAGGTCTTTAGATAAACTCTTTCAACAATGCCAATCAGAAAATCTTTGAATCCACCTACCAACTGAAAGCCCGCCCCCCACTCTCTTTGAGTTGTTCCACTTTTTTGGACTGAACCAATGTACATCTTAAATGTATTGATTGATATCTTATGTCTCCATAAAATGTATAAAACCAAACTGTAGCCTGACCATCTTGGGCACATATTCTCAGGGTCTCCTGGAGCTGTATCAAAGGCCATATTTTTCATATTTGACTCAGAATAAATCTCTTCAAATACTCTACAGAGTTTAACCCTTTTTGTTGACACTAACTGCATTTTAAAGATCTCTTCTCAGCACCGTGGGTGTCTAAGGCAGAAGGATCACTTGAGCCCAGGAGCTTGAGGTTGCAGTGAGACACGATGGTGCCACTGTACTCTAGGTGACAGAGGGAGAACCTGTCTTAAAAAAAAATAATATTCCCAGTTTAACTTTAAACTTCCACAACAACATGTATACTGGCAAATTTCCTCTGTCAACCACAATCTGGAACATTGTCTTTCTCTTTGTAGCTCTTCAACCTTTTATTAACGAAGTGTTTAACAACACTGTGCTTGACCTTAGCTGCTTTCAAGTGTCTCCTTCAGTCTGTTAAGTAACTTAGCAAATTAACTTTTATTACAACTACTGAGAGGCAGGGTGGTATAATGCTATTCTTATTACAAGAATAATCTGTATCTGCTGTGTGATCTTGGATAAGTTATTAATCTTTTTGCCTAAAATTTTTTACCTATAGAGATAACAATAATATACTTTGTATGGTTATTGTGAGGAATGAATAAATTAACATTTGTACAAAATTTTAATAGTGCCTAGAGTATGGTTCAGTAACAGCTATTTTTATTCCTACAATGACACTGTTCAGATCATTTTCATATCAGTACTATGAGATATTTCTACCTTTCTCCATTTTATTAAAAAAAAAAAAAAAGAAAGAAAACTAAGGCTCAGAGAGCTTAGGTAATTTCCTCAAGTTCACCAAAGAAAGAGTTAGTTCTCTTAGATGCCAAGTCTGTACCCTTGGCCATACCAATAAAATATTCCATTTCAAAGAAGCCAGATAATTTCACTATCAAAGCATAAATTTATCAAATCAAACTGCCATCAAATAAACTTGAGTTAAATCAACTTTTGGCCATTGTCCTTCTTAAAGTACGTGCAATAGACATTCAAAGACAAGGAAATATCAGTGAGGTGAGTTGTCAGAGAAAGCTTCTGGTGGACTTGGCAGGGTTTTGATATTTGATTTTTTTGTAACTACATTGAGTCTCAGGTTCTACAATAAACTACCTCAAAGTCAACCCAGTCTAGTTTTTAGCTGTAGTTTGGCTTGCAAATATCTTCTCTCAGTATTTTTGGGGGCCCTTAGGCCAAATTGCTAAAGCACAGGCCATGACTCTCTTTTTAATAAACCCAATTACAACTCATAAATGGTGACATGTGTCAGCAAAATAACCCTTGGAGGGGTGTTTCGTTAACTTGATCATGTCTGAACCTGAGGGCATGTGCCTTGCATAGCTAGCTAGCTTTGTTAGCAGTAACTGTGTTTGCTACCAAGTTAACTGGTGGCAGCTCAGTTTATTGCCTATATAATAAGCACTCTAACCCAACCACCCATTTCTGTTGGAAGGCCTTCCCAGAATCACAGTAGGTTAGAAGGTTAGAAGAACTAGATGCTTTAATTTATTTAGTTATTTACCACTTGGGGAGATTTTTTAACATCCCAATTCTTATACCTAGACTCAGACCCATTAAACAGGAATCTTTATTCCTGGGGTTGAGGCATCAGTATTTTTTTTGTTTTTGTTTTTTTGAGACAGAGTTAAATCTGTCACCCAGGCTGGAGTGCAGTGGTGTTATCTCGGCTCACTGCAGCCTCTGCCTCCTGGGTTCAAGCGATTCCCCTGCCTCAGCCTCCTGAGTAGCTGGGACTACAGGCACGTGCCATGACCCCCGGTTAATTTTTTGTATTTTTAGTAGAGACAGGGTTTCACCGTGTTATACGGGATGGTCTCGATCTCCTGACCTCGTGATCTACCCTCCTCGGCCTCCCAAAGTCCTGGGATTACAGGCATGAGCCACTGCACCCAGCCCGGCATTGGTATTTTTGAAGCGGGAAGCAATTACAATGTGGGGGCAAGGTTGAGAGCCACAGCTTTCAGGGATCAGCAAAAGTATTAGCAATTTGCTTTAAAACCAAGAACACCATGAAAATTTCCTAAGATTATCTTTAAAGAGATACTGATTATAATGGGCTATTGTTTATTTGCTCCTCTCAGCATGCCATTTGACCTATCTGAAGTTGTTATTTCATTACTACGTTTTCTTCATGTGACACCTCATTAGACTGGTAATGTTTGAATTTTATGCTCCTGAGTTTCTAAAATAAAATACTCCTGGGCAAAACATCATTTAGGGCACTTGGTAGAAATTAGGATAATCAAAATGCATTTCCATTAATGCCGTTCATGAAGAGGCAACTACACTTTGTCACCAAAGGTAAAGTTCATCGAAGTTCATCCAGCTCTTCATGTATTTAAACAAACTTGGAATTTCCAAGTGACAACTAAGTGGAAGTAATTTAGGGCTGAGATATGATACACTTAGAAAAGGAAAGATACAGCCAGGCATAGTGGCTCATGTCTGTAGTCCCAGCACTTTGAGAGGCTGAAGCAGGTGGATCACGAGGTCAGGCGTTCGAGACCAGCCTGGCCAACATAGTGAAACCCTGTCTCTACTAAAAAGAAAGAGAAAAAATTAGCCGGCATGGTGGTGGGCACCTGTAATCCCAGTTACTCGGGAGGCTGAGGCAAGAGAATCGCTTGAACCCAGGAGGCAGAGGTTGCAGTGAGCCGAGGTCGCGCCACTGCACTCCAGCCCAGGCCACAGGGCAAGACTCTGTCTTAAAAAAAAAGAAAAAGAAAAAAAAAAAAGAAACAGAAAGACATTAGAGGTAAGTCAGTCACTGAAACAAGGTAGCTGCAAGGTAGCTGTCTGATTTCATGGAGAAAAATACCTATAGTTATCCCTCAAGAACTGGCCCCTAAAAAAATATCAGAGTCAAAAAGTCAACTTAAAAGCCCAGCAAGGCCAGGCATGGAGGCTTACACCTGTCATTCCAATACTTTGGGAGGCCAAGGTGGGCGGATTGCTTGAGCCTGGGAATTCGAGACCAGCCTGGGCAATATGACAAAACTCTATCTCTATGAAAAATACAAAAATTACCCGGGTGTGGTGGCTGGCGCCTATAGTCCCAGCTACTTGTGAGGCTGAGGTAGGAGGATTGTTTGAGCCCAGGAGGTCCAGGCTACAGTGAGCTCTGAAGGTACCACTGCACTCCAGCCTAGGCAACAGAATGAGACTCTGTCTCAACAAAGAAAAAAAAAAATGCCAAGCAAGATTTAACAAGGGAGAGATGAGATTATAAATTACCCTAAGCATCACGTAAAGTTCCTGAGGCCCCAGAAAAATGTTTTAGTATTTGCTTTTTTTTTTTGGAAGTAGAGTTTTTAGCTCAATCCAAATATAACACTGTTACAATTGAGGAAAGTAATATAAAAATGTTAAGCCATTTCTCTTTATTACTCCTTTCTCATTTCCTCTCCTTGATTTTTACTCAACTGTCACTCTTCCTCTTTCTTTTCACTCAACTAGCCACAGTCTTCTCTGTCATCATATATGACTGCCTACATTTTCTTTCAAATGTATATTTGAGAAAGAAAAAAGCATTTGTAAAGGACCACACTTTGAAAGGAGCACTTATCTATGAGCAAGTTAAATTACAAAGAGCCAATAAATCGGGCACCCCACGTTTAGGTGGTCACATGCACATTGATCCACATGATCATGTAGATTAAATTAAAACACATATTTACCTGACGAATTACTTTCTCAAATAAAAATTCACTCTATTAAAACAGTCAAATTCAAATAATACAATTCAGTGTAACAGTGAAAATAACTTTTATCGAAATCCCACTATATGCATGGACTACAGCTATTTATGGAATTTATTTAATTATTATTATTATTACTATTTGAGACCAAGTCTCACTCTGTCAACCAGGCTGGAGTGTAGGTGTGTGATCTCAGCTCACTGCAATCTCAGCCTTCTGGGTTCAGGCGATTCTAGTGCATCAGCCTCCCGAGTAGCTGAGATTACAAGAAGGCATCACCACGGCTAGCTAATTTTTGTATTTTTAGTAGAGACAGGGTTTCACCATTTTGGTCAGGCTGCTCTCGAACTCCCTGACCTCAGGTGATCCTTCTGCCTTGGCCTCCCAAAGTGCTGGGATTACAGGCATGAGTCACCATGCCCAGCCTGGAATTTAAAGATAAGTAAAGCACAATTCTATCTGGCTAATATCAAGTACTAAGAACTATTAATAAATAGGGAGGGATATGGTAAATACTAATTCAGGACCGTAACAATGGCCAATGGCCATCATTTGTTAAACATCTATTATGAGTCAAGCAATGTCTAAATAATATCTCTAATGCTTACAACCAGTGGTTTCTGAAAATTGTTTAGTGTTCCTATCAATAAAATGTTTGCAAGCATGCTCCCCCATATGTGCTAGTCTGTACAGATATAGTATACTTATACAATTGTAACAATACAGTGTTTTATATATAAAATGTTGAAATTAGAAACGATGAAAAACTATAAAGGCAAGTTCTCATATTGTCTTCTAACACCTCATGGATCAGATTCAGCATCCCCTGGGCAGAAGCTCCAGACATTGAAGAATACTACTAATGTGTTGTGTGGTAGAAACTGCTGCTTCTCCCTAATATTCATTACCCTTTCCTTCCATAATAATAGGATCCCTCACTTTTATCGGAGCCCAGGGCATCTCCAAATAAAGGTTATATGGCTCAGTCTCCCTTTGCATCTAGGGGTGGCTTTGTGCCTAATCTTTGAGGTATGAGGGAAAAATCATGTTTACAACTTTTCAGACATTGCTTTAAAGGGACGGACAATGTCCATCTCTGTACTTCTTTTAATCTGCTATTTAGCATGTCATCGTGGTGGACTATGTGTGCAAGGGCAACTCCCAAGGGTGGTAAAAAAGAAAATAAAAGGTACTTGGGTCCTTTAAAACCTTGTGGAGCAGAATAGACATTCTAGCTCTGGGCAGCTAACCTAGGGACTGTCATATATGAAAGAAACACATTCCTATCTTGCAAACACATGGTTATTTTGGTCTCTGTTATATATAACTGAACCTGTCTCCTAAAGAATACATTATGCAAGATGGTTATTATTGTCTCTCCTTACAGCTGAGGGAAAAGGGTCAGAGAAGTTAATTTCCTCAGTTATCCAGTTGGTATATGGTTGAATCAAAAGAGCCGAGAGTCCATTCTCTTTCTACTAAAGTAACAATCTCTCATGATTGAAATACCATGGAATCAAGGAGGAAGGAGACATTACTATGACCTGGAGGAACTGATGGGGGCTTCCTGATGGTGGTGGCAGTTTATTGAGATCTAAAAGATGGGAATGGAGGAAAAGGCATTGTGGACTAATTGAACAGGGTGAAGGAAGGTAAGGATATAGGAAAATGTAGAAAAGGCTCAAGAGCAGCCTGTATCAGTTGTTCTTAGGTGATCACTATTAAGTCTTTGGGTTTATTCAACATATATTTCAGGGCACCTATTATATAGCAGATAAAAATTAAGACCTAGAAATAGAGTGATAAAATCAGATGTCATAATTTCCTAAATATATGAGAAGATAATGCTACCAGCAATGCCTACATGTTAAAGTTCAAAGTCTATATCAAGCAAAAAGGCCTTCACAATCAGACTCAACCCAACCTCATATTATGCTACTGCTCTGTGCTCCATCTGGATGAAACCCAGGACATATGCGTTGCCTGACCTCTGACCTTTGTACTTGCACTTCCCTCTTCTTGGAATGCCTTTTACCTACTCTGCCTAGAAATGTCTTTTTATTCTTTAAGAGCTAGACACAATTCTACCTTTCTCTGATTCCTTGAAATAGGATGGCTTGTTATTGTAGCTTCTTCACTTCCTTCCTGCCTGCCTGCCTGCCTGCCTGCCTTCCACCAGTCAGTAAAAATGTGCAGGGTTTTTGAGGTACAACTGTGGGAAAAATAAAGCAATATTTTCTTTGTGCCTCATGAAGTTTACATTCTACAGAGAAAGATCAACTATTAATGAAATAACTGCAATTCAGTGTGATAACTACTTTGAGAGGAAGAAGAGCCTTCAGGGGAAGCTCATAATAGGAACTCTACCCTGAATCTCACTTTCCTAGAAGAAGCATTATTTAAGCTGAATGCTTTAGGATATGTAAGAATGAACCAGGCAGAGATAAGCAAGGGGTGTTTAACAACATGTGCTTTTCACCATGCATTATCCATTTTCGTTAACATATCTATTCACTAGACTATGAAATAGAATATGTTTAAATCTCCCAAATGATTTAAAAAGAAGAAAGAAAAAAAAACCCACCAGGATTAAACACTCATTCAGATTCATGCTAAACGTCTTATCATTGTGCCTTAGATATTTTTATTTTGTCCTTCCTGTATGCAGTATTTCCTAATTAACTTTCACTTCCACTTCAGTTTAGCAACTAGAGCTGCCTAAAGTCTCCCACTAGCTTTTAAAAATGTCTTGTAAATTGTAGAGCAGCATCTCTCAAACTTCAGCAAGCCTAAGAATCACCTGAGGTGCTTTTAAAAACACAGATTTCTTGGTTCCACTCTCAGAGTTTCTGATTCTATAGCTTTGGGGAGGAGTTGGAGATCCCATGATTCTAACAATCTGACCGGTGAGACCTGATGCTGCCAGTTCACAGACTGCACCTTGAGTAGCATTATGTTTGAGAAGCTACACAAATATTTTTCAGGATTATTTCCCCCTTGTTCTTAAAAGTGCTCTGCTAGATTATACTTCTTTGAACAAGAGTGGTTTCTCTGCCCAGGTATATGAGGCTTTTAGGGGAACCCCTCCAAGAAAGACGGGCCAATATTGCTACTTTCACACACCAGTCACATTCTCCACTTGGACAACCATTTTATTTTCCCGTTGGCCCTCACTTTAAGTCCAAAATGACAAGCCTAAGTAAGTGCTTCCCAGTCAATGAGAAGTTATGAGTACAGTAGCCAACAAACTGCCCTCTGCAAGGGTAATACAGGGCAAAAAAAGTGAATTAGTTTGTGAATGGTAAGTAGGTCAGGTCTTCTATTTTTTTGTTTGTTTGTTTGTTGACTTTGCTTTTAAAAATTCATCCCAACCTTAATAAGCTTTTGTTTTGTTTTGTTTTTGAGATGGAGTCTCACTCTGTCACTCAGGCTGGAGTGCAATGGTGTGATCTCGGCTCACTGCAACCTCTGCCTCTCAAGTTCAAGTGATTCTCCTGCCTCAGTCTCCCAAGTAGCTGGGATTACAGGCACCTGTCACTGTGCCTGGCTAATTTTTGAATTTTTATTAGAGACGGGTTTTCACCGTGTTAGCCAGGCTGGTCTCGAACTCCTAACTTCAGGTGATCTGCCCACCTCAGCCTCCCATAATGCTGGGATTACAGGCATGAGCCACTGCGCCTGGCCAAAATAGGAATTTTATAATTCTACAATAAGAAAATGATGAATCACTGAACTTTTAAGAAAGTTTTCAGTAATTACTGACATTTGCTTCCATGTGTATCATGTTTAAGAGTCTTAAAAGTTAAGCTTTTAAGAGCCATGAGAATAGGGATCATGTTGTCCACCTGAGCATACCCCACAATTACTGGAGAGTGCTGGCTATTTAGAAAATTTGAAAATAGTCAACTCAAAAAAGGAGGAAATTAAACCAACACACAAAAGTTGGGAGGATAATTTTGATGATTAATTAGGTTCTCTCTCTCTCTCTCTCTCTATATATATATATATATAAAGAACCTAGAGTATAATCATTTCTTGATAACAAATTAGCTCCCTTATCTCTTCTATTTCTTCTACTTCTTTCTTATTATGTATTACCTAGAACAGCTCTGTCTGATAGAACTTTCTGGAATAATGGACAATTCCATACCTGCATTGTTTAATACAACACCCATTAGCTCTACTGGCTACTGAGCACTTGAAATGTGGTTAGTGCAACTGAGGAACTGAATTTGTAATTTTATATTATTTTATTTTAATTAAATTTAAATAACCATATGTGACTTCTAACTACTTTTTTGGAAAGCACAGGTCCAGAAAGTAGGACAACATAGTAGTTGTTCATAGTGTGTTCAATTTGTTGAATTAAATAGAGCTCTTTCCCTATAGATGTGTATATATTTAAAGTAAAAGACTTAGAAAACGGCAGCTGTCTCAACAGCAGGCCAAAACACGTAGTGAAAGAACAAAACATCAGGATCCAAACCAAAAAATAAGTTTCTGTCTTATTGAGCAGTGTTTCTCAAACTTTAATATGCATACAAATCACTGAAGTTCTTGTTAAAAAACATAGTTTTTGATTTAATAGGTCCTTGGTGGAACTTTAGATTCCATTGCTCACAAACTCCCAGGTAATATCGCTGCTACTAGGCCATGGGTCACACTCTGAGTAGCAAAGGTCTAGAGGTAGGTAAGCCATGGACTTACGTAACTACTACTGGCCTAACCCCTGAACTAGCAGTGGCTTCTCATTTTGACTAACCAGTTCAAGATTAAGTCAGAGAAATGTTTTATTTTATCATAGATACACCCACCTTACCCCTAGTCTTATGATGAATATTCATTAAGCCCCTTCTGCATACTAGGATAAGTATTCATAACAACCCCTGCAAGGCAGGTATTATTATTCCTATTTTATATATAATGAAACAGAGACTTAGAGAGGTGATGTGACGTAACCAAAACTCAAGAAAAGAACTAACTGGCAGAGGTGGGTTTACAACCCAGCTGTGCATAAAGCCAAAGGCTGGTCTCTCTCTTTATGTTCTTTTGTTACTAAAAGTATGATGCACAACTAAGTAGCATCAACCTCACCTGGCAGCTTATTAGAAATGCAGACTGATTCATCCCATACCTAGTGAATCAGAATTTGCATTTTTTTTTTTTTTTTTCCTCAGGCAGCGTCTCACTCTTGCCCAGGTCGGGAGTGCTCTGGCACAATCTCAGCTCTCTGCAACCTCCGCCTCCCCGGTCCAAGAGATTATCCTGTCTCAGCCTCCTGAGTAGCTGGGATTACAGGCGCCCGCCACCACACCCGGGTAATTTTTTCTATTTTTAGTAGAGACAGGGTTTCGGCATGTTGGCTGGGCTAGTCTCAAACTCCTGGCCTCAGCTGATCCACCTGCCTCGGCCTCCCAAAGTGCTGGGATTACAGGCGTGAGCCCACCTCTTGCTTTTAAAGCAAAGTAACAAGAAGTTAAGAGTAGGGATTCTGCTGATTGGGGCAGTTGAGAAATGAATCTAGATTGGCTAGGTTTGACACCAGAACAAATATTGATAGCTTTGCCTCTATTGCTAAATTCTTATTGATTCAAAGGAGTAGTTTAGACAAAATAAAGCTGTTTCCTGGTAGGTAAGGATTTTAAAATGTGGATACGACTGCATTCCCAATAGATAAAAACATTAACAATATAGTTTTAACAATGTCCATGGGAAAAACCACAAAAAGAGGAAAACATGTTTGTTGAAAGATAAATGTACTAAAATCAGCAAATTCTTCCAAAATATCATACCGTTATTAATCACTGCCAGGATGGTTCAAAGGAACACATATATTTCTGTTTTCTTTCCCATCAGAGGCAATTCTGGAAAATGGTCCATTTAAAAGTGAATCATAGCCTAAATCATAAGAATTTGTTATTTACAGAGTGACTCAAATAAATCAATGTCTAAATGTACAACCCTATAACAAGCACTTGGTCACCTCACTTCTGTAATATGGCAACTTCCTCCTCAGAGAGCTCTTGTCCTCAGCATCCTGATGCTGGAATCAATCAGCAGTGCCATTTAAAATGTTGCTTAAAACATCTCTTAGACACAAACCCATACTCTGGCTCCTGAATGAAGCTCATTGCTAATTCAGTTGTGTCTCTATGTCCCTGAACCCACAATATCCTTTTTCTTTTCACTGACACTCATGTGTTCAGCCATTTTGGGGTCATTTTTTCCCTTTAGTTCACTCTCTTGTGCTTGGCCCGAGAACCATAGTTTTGTTTGCATCCAATGGCCTTTTCACATTGAAAGCACTCTATAAAAATGTTGCTGATATTATAAAGATATTATAAATGTCCTCAAATAACTTTTACATAAATAACTTTCTTGGAAGCCAAATCCAATGGGTGATACTACTAAGGACCCACTCATATTCTTCGTAACCTAACTCTTCTTTGTTTTCTCTTTATCTTCTACTTTTCTCTCTCCCTTACTTCCTAGGAGGGTTTTCAAAGCAAGAGACCTGAAACTTCTGCCTTGTCTCCACTATTATTTCTACCTCTAGAAACAAAGTTTCAGACAACGAAGTGTCTTATAGGAAAGTAAAGTCATTATACTGCCAATACTTGCTAGATGTTTCTTTTACCTCTGAATATTTTCCCTTAGACAACACACAATAATCTACACACTCACTCTCCCTATCAGTTGAACCAGGTCCCTCTGATACTTTGTTTAGTGCCATCGACCTACCAATACAAAGTACAAGATTTTTTCTTTTATATCTGCTTTGTTTTTATTTTTATTTTTCTCATACAGGGACATACACAGATTCTTAGCCCTTTATTTAAGGCCCTGATGTACTAGTTTATTGTTTAGCAAATACTCACTCTTTCCCTACTTCGAGCTTGGCAACATGACTTATTCTGGCCAATTGGGTGTTGGTGGATATAAGGTGAGCAGAAGCTTTAACTGTGTTTGTGTCATGGGCTTGATTTCTTGTCCTTTGACTATTACAGTATGAATAACATACCCTGGATAGCCACTGTCCCACCTCCTGGTTCCCAGAATGAAACTTCTGAAGCAGAGATGCCTCAGCCAACCTGGTACGGGACCCGCCCTCCTGCCCCTACCCTTATTTGTGGTCTTGCTTTCTGCAGTTTCAGTTATCCACAGTCAACCATTGTCTGAAAATATTAAATGGAAAATTCCAGAAATAAACAATTCATAAGTTCCAACTTGCTTGCTGTTCTGAGTAGTGTGATGAAATCTCTCACTGTCCCACTCTCTCTCTTCCAGGATGTGAGTCATTTCTTTGTTTAGGGTATCTGTGCTGCAGATGTTACCTGCCCTTTATTCACTTAGTAGCTGTCTGGGTGATCAAACTGACTATCCTTGTATGGTAGTTTTTCTGTTCAAGTAACTCTTATTTTACTTAATAATGGCCCCAAAGCACAAGAATAGTGATGCTGACAATTCAGATATGCTTAAGAGAAGCCTTAAAAGCTTCCTTTAAGGGAAAACATGAAAATTCCTGACTTAAGAAAAAAAAGAAGAGAAAATACTGTATGCTGAAGTTGCTAAGATCTACAGTAAAAATGAATCTTTCATCCATGAACTTGTGAAGAAGGAAAAATAGAATCATGCTAGTTTTGCTGTTGTACCCCAAACTGCAAAAGTTATGGCCACAGTGCCTGATAGTTAAGATGGAAAATTCATGTATGTAGGGTTTGGTATTATCTGCAGCTTCAGGCATCCATCAGGAGATTTGGAATGTATCAAGTCTCCTGATACAATGGATAAGGTGAGAATACTGTATTCTGCAGCCTGAAGCAACTGTCCTAGCTAACTGATAAATAGAGAAGAAAAAAATGCTCATTGCCACTGATTTTTTGGTTGTGGTTACACACCAAAAATTGGCAACTACATGAGGTAATAGTAAATGGTAGATCAAGCACTACCATTTACTAGTTGAGATAGAAAATCTGTATCTTTAAAATGAAGGTGTGTGTTGATTGAACTCCAAGTTATTTAACAGATTTAAAACGCATGATTCTCAAGTATACCTCTCTCAACAGTGCATTTGTATAAAAGAGGTCAGAATATTACCAAAATACAAAATGCATATTAGAGAAGGTTAGAGCAAAATAAAAAAGGATTCTGGAATCTCTCTGATTAATTTTATTTTCGAAAGCACAAAGAATACTATTTGTCAGGGTGCTGTTCAATATTGAACTCTAAAGTGTCTACTGAAAGGAGAGGAGAGCGCAATGTCAGTTGGTTGCAGAGTACCAGAGAGTAAAGCATTATTATTTGATTGAGTCAACCTTCAGGGAGCTGGATTCACAAGCAGGCTCTAATCACTCTGAGCTCCCTAAGAACAAATATTTTCAGTACCTGGCATGAAACAATATTCAACATGTAATGGGGAAGAATAAAAATATTGAGCAAAAAATAGAAACTAGATAGTATTGAAATGGAAAAATAATTTTTCTCTCTCTCCTTGTTTCTGCTTGGGTGATTTTAATTTTCATATAGAGATTCCTGCTTTGTATGAGAAGCTAGACTATGCCACATTTAAGGTTATACCCAACCCTAATATATCATGACCTCATATAAGACAGAGCTTACTTAAGGCATTTTTGTGTAAGAACCTCAGTGACCCCTTCATAAATGCAAGCTCTAATGTCTTTCAACTTATCTTCCTTAATACAAAGAAGTCTCTTTAAATATATTTTGTATTTTGTTTGACACTTACATAAAAATTTCCTTTGACCCTAGAAATTTCCTGCAGCTGTTCAATTGTCATTTGCATTTGTGCCAAGGAACCATTTCCACAAAAACCGCTTCTATCAAAAATCAAATTTGCTAATCAGTAAAATTAATACATTTACTTGCAATGAAATTATTTTTTATAAAGACTTTAATATATGTTACAGCTTGGCATTCTGATAATATTTTTAAGAGGGAAAAGTTCTTATGCAACATGCCTAAAATGCCCTAGGGAACTCTGAAATAGTTTTTTCATTAAATAGAGCTGAAATTATGTGAACAACTAGAACATGAGGAAGAAAAGAGGAAAACAAAGTATAGAACACTGGGGAATGAGAAAATAGAATGTGAAAGGAACAGTAATTTGTTCAAGGTTACCCAGTGAGTCAGGAACAAAGGGGAGAGTTGGGACTCTGCCAAGAACCAAAGCTTATCCACATTAATGAGTATGCGCTAAATCTGCCATTTTCAATACATAATGTATTCATGTTTTTTCTACATTGGGGAAGGTGTTCATATTCACCATTCTCCTAGAATTTAGCATGTTTTACCTCATAAGTGTTTATTTTTTTCAAAAAAATGATAAATACTTTAGCTGCTATCAACCAGAAGCTAAGAAAATCTCTGAGGCAGGTATTATAAGTCCTATCTTATAGGTTAATTTAGGTGCATAGAGATTAAATACATTACTTAAGAACATACTACCATGATAATTGGGACATTTTCATCATATCAAGCTGCTCACAAACCACTATAAAGATCGTTACCCTTAAGGAAGCACAAAGTGGATTCCATTAAGTATGAAAAAGTTGATTAGGCCAGGCACAGTAGGTCACACCTGTAATCTCAGCACTTTGGGAGGCTGAGGCTGGCAGATCACTTAGATCAGAAGTTCAAGATCAGCCTGTCCAACATGGCGAAAACGTGTCTCTACTAAAAAATACAAAAAATAAAAATAAAAAAATTAGCAGGGCATGGTGGTGTACTCCTGTAGTCCCAGCTACTCGGGAGGCTGAGGCAAGAGAGTCACTTGAACCTGGGAGGTGGAGGTTGCAGTGAGCCAAGATCAGGCCATTTGCACTCCAGCCTGGGTGACAGAGCAAGACTGACTCAACAATAACAACAAAAAAAGTTCAATAAAAATAATTTTTGAAGGAGTCAAAGTCAGATACAAACCTGATATTTGGAAGAATAGGAATAATTTGATGAATTTGTTATTTGTGACTGATTTTACTAGCTAATCAATTGGGATACCAATTGAACATGTCTACACAAGACCCTTAGATCTTACTGATAAATTATTTCCACATGAGGGCATCTGGCAGTTACGCCACCAGAACCCTAACAGGAGGATGTGAAATAATATAGATCCACCACAAGAAAGTGGTCTTATTTACAAAATCAACTCTGTGCTCCAGGCCTACTTCTTGAGGGCACTGCTCACATGCTTTGACAATGGTTATAGTGAAGAGATTTTTTGGGACATAAGATTCCTTCATATATATATGGATCCCTATCCTGAATGTATTGAAGCTTCTGTGACAAGTTATCTCTCATCCAAATCTGCATGTATCAGGGGAGTAAGTAAGGAAACTATGTTCCCAAGCTGACAGGCAGAAAACAAGGGAGGGAAGAAAGAAACATGTTAGAAGTTAAATAACATTTCTAACTCTACAGCCAGGCTATCTGGATTGACTCAACTCTGCCTTTTACTGTGAGTCCTTGAACCAGTTACTTGACCTCTTTATGACTCATTTTCCCCATCTGTAAAATGGAGAAATTAATAGTACCTACCTCAAAGGATTGTTATGAGGATTAAATGAGTTAAAATTTGTTAAGTGCCTACAACAGTGTTAGGCATACCCTGTTACAGATGTTTGGTAAGTAAAGAAAGGTATGAGGAGTGAGAGAATAGTGGATGTAGGTGCCTTTAAGACATTGCTTTGTTTCCTTCTATAGAGCCCTTTACTTTCCAGTGTTGGGGCCTCTTGGTTCCTTCTAGTAAGCTTAACCTTGTTTCCGGTCTGGTCCCAAACTATTCTTGTGCAGAAAGATTTAAGAAGCCCTAGTTCAGTAGTTCAGGTGATTCAGCATTAAGTCAAGCTTGCTGTTATTCTTGGCCTGACCCTGTGTCCCAGTTTTAGTTCCTCATTCTTATCATCAAGTCCTAACCTTGTACTCCAGTTCTGACATTCTGCTCCCCTGTGACTGAGTCCCGGATTGCAGAACCTGCTCAGGACTGCCAGTTCCTTTGAGGTAACATCTCTCAAAAGGCAGCCTATGGACTAGACACACTTTGTTTGGCAGACACAGTGTTTGCACTTTTGAAAATTAGTTGCCTGTATTTAGAAATTGCAAACATGTACAAATTTCCATCTTATTTTGTAAAATGATCTGGCACCAGTAGGTTCCAAGTGGCAGTTGCTCTCTTTAAATGGCCATGTGCTTTCTATTCCCCACAGTCCCTACTCTGACTGCTCCATTTGTTTCTGTGATTTGGTTGGTCATTGAAGGGATTTGAGGCTGTGGGCTAAAACTGCGAAGAGCCAGTACTTACCAAGCACTTACTTTGTGCTAGGTACTGTTCTAAGTGCTTTATGTGCTTTACGCATTTAATCAAAGGGAAGGAATCTGTTTGTTCTTGTCCATTACCCCGGCAGCCCTTCTTCTCAGCTTCATACCCCTGTCTAGCATGCATCTGTGGCTGTCCCATCTTCTTTGATCACTATCCTCCACTCATCAGCTACAGCCCACTCACAAAGCCTTGTTGGACCTCCATAATGTCAACCACTCACCCACATTGTGGCCTATAGCTGGTCTCCAATCTTCCCTGCCTAGCCAGACTCTGTCTTCAAGAACTTTTGCCATTATAGTGGTTGTGTTACAGGTACAGAATCTAGGCTTCATTGATTTGCTTGATCATGCTCCATGCTTTTATAAAACCATAACTTTCATTATATATAGGTAGGCTCTATCCTCACAAAACTTTTGTCCACTTCTTATTAGAAGACCAACAAAATCCATAAAAATATTTATTGATTACTTACTCTAGGTTCCAGACTCTGTCACAGAAATTGACTTCAATATTCCTTTCATAAGAAACCCAAAGAAGTTTGCTCATGTCTATGAGCAATTCAGTCTCTTTTCAGTGAGCCACTTAGCAAACTGACACTATTTGAACAGCGTTGTCTATTTTTTTTTTTCATGATGGGCCCTTGTATTTTACAAAACATGAATGAAAGAGGGAAATATTTGATTACTAAGACAAGATTTAGAAATTATTAAAAGAAAATTTACAAAACTACATGTCATTCCATAAGATTATTTCGTTTGGGTGAAACTAAATATCAATTGAATTTAAATTCAGCCAATTAAGTTCTACCACAGTTTTAAAAGAAGGTATTAATGAAAAAGTTACTTACATAAGGAATTGTGTCCAAAGTATCTGTGTTGACAATTATAGGAGCAGGACTGGCCTGAAAAAAGAAACAGAAAAAAAAATTAAACAATGAATAATGTATTCTGAGACAGATTATTTAGCTTAACTTATTTAACAAAGAGCTCAGCAGGCATTTCTTGAGGACCTGTACAGGCACTGTGTCAAGTGTTAGTGGGATAAATAAAATGACTAAGATTTCCTGTACCTTCCCCCACCTCAAATATTTGTTACATTTACCACATAAAGAAATAAAGTAAGCATTCATAGAATTTACATTCATTTTCTCTTACATTCTACAAAACAGTGTAGGAGGTGAGGATTTCTACTATGTGTAAGGCAAGGATTTCTAATAAATTAGATGAGAGTTAAAGCTTGTATTTTCTTTCTTTCTTTCTTTCTTTTTTTTTTTTTTTGAGATAAGAGTCTCGCTCTGGCTCTGTCACCCAGGCTAGAGTGCAGTGGCATGATCTCAGCTCACTGCAGCCTCCGCCTCCTGGGTTCAAGCAATTCTCCTGCCTCAGCCTCCCAAATAGCTGGGATTACAGGCACGCACCGCCACAGCCGGCTAACTTTTGTACTTTTAGTAGAGACGGGGTTTCCCATGTTGACCAGGATGGTCTTGATTTCCTGACCTTGTGATCTACCTGCCCTGGACTCCCAAAGTGCTCAGATTACAGGCATGAGCTATCTCACTTGACCTGTATCATTTGTTTATGAAATGACTTTGCTAAAAGAATTTGATTTCTCTCTCAAGGAAGCAAAATGAAACCTAAACCAATATTCATAGTTATTTTCTTCAAACTGCCTTTTGAGAGTATGCTATATTCAATACAAAAAGGCTTCACTTATCAACATCTATGTTTACATAATATATATGCTGTATCTTGTATTTTCTTTTCTTTCTTTTTTTTTTTTTTTTTTTTTGAGATGAATTCTTCCTCTGTCGCCCATGCTGGAGTGTGCAGTGGTGCGATCTTGGCTCACTGCAACCTCTGCCTCCCAGGTTCAAGTAATTCTTCTGTCTCATCCTCCTGAGTAGCTAGGACTACAGGCATGCGCCACTGCGCTCAGGTTACTTTTGTACTTTTAGTCGAGATGGGGTTTCACCGTATTGACCAGGCTGGTCTCGAACTCCTGACCTCGTAATTCGCCCACCTCGGCCTCCCAAAGTGCTGGGATTACAGGCGTGAGCCACAATGCCTTGCTGTATTTTATTATTTATGCACCTCTAATCATAAACCTTAGAAATCCCTAAATAGAACATTAACAGTCAAATATGAGAGAAAATCATATTGGATAGTTTCAACTTTCTTTTTTTTAAAAAAAAAACTGTACGATTTGCAGTAATTCTCTTTAAAGTTTAGTGGGAAACTGCGTAAAACTGATATAGGAGTGCTACAAGCCAAATCATTAGAAAATAAGAGATTGCAATCTCTATTTGCATCACCAATCTAACTTCATGAATATTGAGTAGAGCTATCTTTACTTTTTAGTTTCTAGAATTTTCACAGCAACTTTTGCTTTATCCCCCAAAGGATCTTTAATCTTTGTCTCAAATTATAGATTTCATTTAGATAAAAGACATACTTTCATCCTGATTAATACAGAGTTCTTCTATATGACATGGTGGTTTTGGAAAGTGCTCAAATTTTGGGATATTTCATTAGCTGTGCCCTCTGGAGTTAACAGAGTTAACAGCTTTTTAATGCCAATCTGTTCTGTGGGATCCTAATCAAATGATAAAACAAATAGCAATCCAGCAGGTTTTACAAAACAAAATTCATGTCTTTACCAAAAACACTGGGCGTGGAAAACATAACCTTGGCATACATATCTGTATAATGGATCAACTAGTTAGTCATAATATTTTCATGATTCTCAATGGGATGTATCTTGTGGGTAAATAAAGACTCTGGAGAAAGGCATTTTTTCACTGGATCTTACTAAAAAAAAATAATAAGAGGCCTGTAGAGGAGAGAAAAAGGTATGAGGTTTGCAGTCAGAAGACATGGGCTCAAGGTTGGTTTAGCAACTTTCTGTTTGTATGATTTGGGGGTTTAGTGACTTCCTAGTGGTGTGATCTTAGGGCAAGTCCACTAACCCTCTCTAATTTTCCTTCCCTATAGATTGGAAATAGTAGTAACAACTTTCCAAAATGGTTGAAGATCAAATGAGGTGATATAGTTGAAAGTGCTTTGTAAACTGCAAATTTCAGAATTAATGTTAAATATTATTAGTAGTAAGCATCTCTTAAGATAGACTACTGTAAAGATATATTATTGAATGGCTTGTAAACTGTTTACACTGCAGAGATCTCAATGCTATGTTAGTGGCTGCAATTGCACTAATAAGATGCCTGTTTAGATTGTGGTTCTAAAACAGCTCATGTCAAAAGCAATAATAATAATAATAATAATTACTAATTATTAAGTATGTATTACCATTTATTAAATATATACATAAGCATATATGTCTTCATTTAATCTCCACAAAACCATATTGATGAGGCATTATTATCACTATTTCTATGTTATATATGAGGAAAATGAGGCTCAGTGAAAATGAGATTTAACATTTGAATACCGTTTTTTTCTGACCTCAAAATTCATTTTTCCCCACTAAGCTGCTTCAAAATCCCAGGATCTAGGTGGTTCTATCATGAGTTTGCAGTGATATGTGAGCTCTATACTAGAGTACTATACAAGAATTAGACAAAGCAAAGACCACCCTGAAGGCAAAAGATGCCTAAGGATACTGCAGGTTAGATGCTGAACACAGTCTAGTGAAGCCTTAGTATGTATTTTTAAAAAGGTTTTTAGTTTTGATGACATCTCTCCTATGCTTTCTGTTTGGTTTCCATGACTCACGAAAGTGTGCCTCATATCCAAGACTAGACTAAAAACTCTCTGAATATCACATGCAATTCCTGCATTTCCCCATATTTTCTAGTGTAGTTTTGATTAATAAATATGTATTAATTTGATTTGAGGCTTTCATCCCATCTTTGCTTTTTTTCTTATAGATTATAATAATGTGTTATGGGAATAAATTTTATACATAAGTCCATTTCCTATATAATGCCATTTAAAACTTTTGTATGTTTATGTTGCTATTTTTTATTTTTTAATGTAAATTTAGTCCTTCCAAGAAGACTATATGTCTAAAAATTGACAAGTATTGTATACTTTTCTAGATTTCTCTACAGCACTTGGGTATATAGAAGGAGCTCAAAGAATATTGAGAAATACTTAGAATTTATTGACTAAATGTAGTGATAAAGTATAGAAGTAGGTATAAAGGAAAGTAATATATCTTTGCGAGCTTTGTAAAGCACTTCTAAGATAACCAGAACCCCAAAATCTCATGATATCAACAAGACTGTGACTACTTTTCCAATATCCAGTATCACTTTCTTTCTTTGTTTAGTCACTATTACTTTACTAAATTCAGCTTTAATAAAATAATAATAATTTCATAACTCTAGGATGTGGAGTCTGTGAATGGACTCCACTTGAAGTAGAGGACAAGAACTTAAAGGACAAGATCTATGTTATGTGGAATCTATGTTATATGGAAAGTTTATTTTTCCTTCTTTGTGCCAAAAGGATCCAGAAGCCACAGTTAATTCCTACCTCTCTAAAAGTCATTAAAAATGCATGAACAAACAAGGTTGTATCAAAATAAACATATATCACATACATCTGACATTGGTAACACCCTGGTGTGACTGCCAAAGAGATGCCACAGTAGGTTCTTCTGAATGACACACTACCCCACTGTGCTGCTACACCAGGCTCTCTGAAGACCCTCCCACTGCCCTGCTTCAGGACCTTCACAGCCCACCCCAGACTATAGAGTGTAGTTGAATTCCAAACATGGCCCATGAGTGTGCTCTTCTCACCAGTTGGTAATTCCAAACCTTCCTTTAGCTCATCTGGCTCCTGATTCTTTGTTCACTTTTACAGTCAAGAGAGGTTATAACTAGTTTAATCTAGTTTGTTTCTGAGTCTTAAAAACCAACTATCCAGTTGCTTTGATAGTTCCCACCAAGTATTTTCTCCACACTTCACACTGCGCTGCCATATACACCATCTTTTTTTATTTATTTATTTATTTTTTTTTGAGATGGGGTCTCACTCTGTCACCCAGGCTGGAGTGCAGTGGTACAATCTCAGCTCACTGCAACCTTCGCCTTCCAGGTTTAAGTGATTCTCCTGCCTCAGCCTCCCAAGTAGCTGGAATTACAGGTACCTGCCACCAGGCTCAGCTAATTTTTGTATTTTTAGTAGAGATGCGGTTTTGCCATGTTGGCCAGGCTGGTCTCAAACTCCTGACCTCATGTGATCCACCCGCCTCGGCCTTCAAAGTGCTGGGAGTACAGGCATGAGCCACCACATCTGGCCATATACTCTCTTTCTTCCTTTTGGATATCCTCTTTAATTGGATGCTGAAATCAAACTGGTGGCTCAGCAGATTCTAGTGTCCTTCTTTAATATGCTTATTTCCATTAACTGGAAAGAGATTTATGAAAAATCTAGAACAAAATCTTCTTTTAATCAGAACCTTCAAGACTTGTCTTTATATACATCTAGGCAAGATTTTTGAAACTATAAGGGAGGAAGAAAAATAAAAAACTATTTCTTGAGTAAACCAAACTATGAAGCCTTTTTTTATGTTGTTTGCCTTTTATATGACATCCTCTTCCATGCAGAGAAAGCCAGTTTTCAGCAAAAGGGACTAGTACAGCTAATTACAGAGAAGCAAGAAGTAAGCAGAAGGAATACTGATATAATTTAAACTATTAGGTCAAGTTATTAATAAATGTCAGCCATTTTCCTATCCTTGGGCTCCATATGACATACAAATGTTCTCATATTACATGAACAATTTCGTTTATACTAGTAATAGATACACTTTTTTGGCTTGCTTCCAAGAGACTCTAAATAAAACGAATCTGACAAAATGAATGCAACTTTACAAAGGAGTTCATTGATTTTGACTAACATGGTTACCTCTTGATATGTGTTAAGTGTCAGATATGGGAAATGCCTCTGACATATGTGGGCAGGTGGTCATGAAGCCAACTACGGTGAAGAAGCCTCCTCAAGCAAGGTATTGGCAGGAAATGTACAGTAGCTAGTCAGCCAAGAAACACTCTCATGAAGCTTAACTCCAAGAAGTGTAGACTAATCAGTGGGAAGGTCAAAAGACTTAATCTAATACCTAGACTTTTAAGAAGTAAGATAGAAAAGGAGAGAACTAGATCAGCAAGAAATGAACAGCAACACTCATGGTACTAGGAACTACGCAGGGATTTCAACTGACCTGGGACATGCAAATGGAAGGCAGGTGATTGTCATTATGCCAATTTAAATAGGCGGTAAAATATGGCAAGAATAACATATGAGCTTCTTTTGGATACTTTTGACTTATCTTATCAGCCTTACAGGACAGGATTACTGAATGGGCAAGATTTCTTGTCTATTTAGAGGGACACAGGCCCCATAAATGACTTTTATGTATGGTATGGCATGACATTTTGAAACAAAATGAAAGCCACTGAAAGTTTGAAAATGAGTCCTGTGTGTGGGCGTGTGTGTGTGTGTGTGTGTGTGTGTGTGTGTGTGTGTGAGATTTCATTATGAGAGTTGGAGATCCCAGAACCTCTAAGTAAATATTAGCTGTTTTAGACCGGCAGCTACTAGATAGCATGCTAGCAGACTTTTTGCTTCACAATTCACACAGAAGATTGCCATCAGGATGAGCCCCAATCAGATCATATGCTAATCCTGGCTAGGGAAGTAGAATATTGAGGTTACTACCCACACACCCCATCAACTTTGAAGTAAGACATCTAACATTAAGTACTAGATTAGATATGCTGAGTGTTGAACCCAGGATAACTGTAGTGTGTATTAGACTTTTCCCCATAACCCTCTATTATGTTGGCTTACTCTGGAAAGAAAAATGTGGGGTGGTTGGGGAAGTGACTTCCGCCTTCATTTCCTGAATCACATTTTAGTTCTCCATTGGAACTGAAACCCTGTCTTTCCTTTCCCTCTTTTCCACAATCTTTTAGGCTGGAGTTCCACATCTCTAGGTGCTGGCAGGACCCTACTCCTATTTGGAGGATTTACTTGGAACCTATAATTATCATGACTTGAAGGTTTGTATTATTATGACCCTGCCACATCTAAATCCCTTGATATATTAATACTGGGACAGATAATAAGAGTGTGCACTTATATAGCAAATACTTTATGTAAATTAACTTATTTAATCCTCACACAATTCTATGAGACAAGCACTATTATTCTCAAAGTAGAAGTGAGGAAACAGAGGTTAAATAACTTTCTCAAAGTCACACAGCTGGTAAACAGCTGGTAAATCTTCAAACCCAAGCAATCTGGCTCCAAAGCCATGTTCTACTGCCCCTTAGAATAAAAACAGATTTCACCAGTTATGTCTGGATTCTATTTTTTTTTTTTTTTTTTTTCCAGATAGGGTCTTACCTTGTCACCCAGGCTGGTGTGCAGTGGTGCCATCTTGGCTTACTACAACCTCTGCCTCCCAAGCTCAAGCCATCCTCCCACTTCAGCCTCCCAAGTAGTTGGGACTACAGGCATGTATCACCATGCCTGGCTGATTTTTGTATTTTTTATAGAGACGGGGTTTTGCTATATTGCCCAGGCTTGTCTCAAACTCCTGGACTCAAGTGATCCACCTGCCTCGGCCTCCCCAGATGCTGGGATTACAGGTGTGAGCCACCACACCTGGTCAGATCCTAATTTTTACTGTTGATCAACAAGTTACAAGCCAGTTCAAATCTAAATTTATTTAATGTGCCGTTATCTTGGCTGGCCCAAGAACCTTCCCCTCCTTCCTCTGGTGTAGCTGCTGAGGCCCAGTGTGTCATGAGAAGAGGCCTGTAGGAGGCATGCGTAGGAAAAGGCCAATAGCCCCAGCATACCCAGACTGACTGATTCAGGCATTCTTTGAGTAAGCCTCAAATAAATTGGTAATTGACTGATTAAAGACACATTGATGGTTGTGTGAGAGAGGAAGAACAAAATAGGAAGAACAAATATATTCTAGAATCATAGAACTTTTAAAGCTGAGATCTTAAGGAACATTTAATTACACTCTTACATTCTAAAAATATGAAAATGAAGACAAAGAATATGATGTAACCCAGATCTCACAATTACATAGTATCAAAACTGAGGATAACAAGAATAACAATAATAAAGTATTAAGCATATATAAGGTGATTATTATGTTTCAGGAGTGCTATAAGTACTTGAAGACATATGAATGCATTTAATTTTTACAGTGTTCTAAGAAAACATTATTGTTCCCATTAAAAAGAAAGAAGGAAGGAATGAAAGAGAGAAGGAAGGAAGAAAAGAAGATCCCAATTGACCAAGTCACTTGCCTAGTCACAAATCTAAGAGGTGCCATGAGCAGTTTTTAAACCCATGTCTTTCTAACCCCAGAGTCCATAAGGGTAACGCCAACATCTGATTTTTTTGCCTGAGTTTTTCTAGGCTCCCAAACTGAAAATGCAATTATTTTCTGCCTGGAAAGTTGCTAGTTTCTCTTTTACAGTCTGAAGAGAAATTTATCACTGTTCTGACTCTGATTCAATTCCCCAATTATCAGAGGTATTTGGGTCCCTTAATATCTTGCAAACCCCCACTTAAAAAATGGAACAGTGCTATTTTCCAGTTAACCTATTTCTCAAGAATTTAGCCGAATAAAAAATGCATGTATAGGCCAGGAATGGTGGATTATGTCTGTAATCCCAGCATTTTGGGATGCCAAGCTGGGCAGATCACTTGAAGTCAGGAGTTTGAGACCAGCCTGGCCAACATGGTGAAACCCTGTCTCTACTAAAGATACAAAAATTAGCCGGGCATGGGGGCGGGTGCCTGTAACCCAGCTACTTGGGAGACTGAGGCAGGAGAACGGTTGGAACCCCCAGAGGTGGAGGTGGCAGTGAGCTGAGATTGTGCCACTGCACTCCAGCCTGGGGAGACTCTGTCTCAAAAAAAAAAAAAGTTTCTTAGGTTATTATACTTATTACTGAGATTATTTTTTGCTTTCCTAGATTTTCTTCTCCTTTTAAGTTCCTTCTCTACAAGACAATTAGGTGGGTGCAGTTCAATCCAGCCCAGCTCTAAGTCATAACTACTAATATCATCCAGTGGCTTTGGCTTGTCACCTGCTCTACAGAGACATAAGACATAAGACCACTGGTCTTATTTGAGGCAAGAACAGTGCTGAATAAACTATGTGAGTGCCTGAGGGCTTGGCTAGTTCATCCTGCAGACTGTGACAGGATGTCTAAAGGAAGCAACTTTGGAGGAAGCTAAGATTGTGGTCCCTTTCCCTAGCATTTAATTAAATGCCTGGATGGTTACCTACCTAGCTTAACACCAGACTAGCTCAGAAAACAAGGTAACAGGATGGAAGATTCATGTTTTGGTTTGAAATCAATTTGACTCTGCTTACCTGAACTCTTAATAATAAGAATAATATTACCCTCACTTTCAGATAAGAAAACTAATAACGTTAAGTAACTTGCCCAAGGTCATTCAGCTGGTAATAGCAGGACCAAGAGTCAGACAATCGTAGCCTGGCTCCAAAGTGGATAAATCCTAACCATTGCAATACATTTGCTTCTGTACCCTATTAAGATTTGATAAGCAAAGTCTGTTCTAGTCAACACAATTTGTCTTACTTATCCTTGAAAACTCACCATTTGTATTTTTTATCCCCTTGGACTGGAGAGTTACCATCTCTGTTTGATCCTCCTTTAAAATACAAAGTAGTAAAGTATTTTGCACAAAATAAATGAATATCCTATGAATATCCTAAAGACCTCAGATAGGCTGAGTTGGTCTTCCCTTTTTTCCTAGTGCAGAAATGATGGGGCATCCTGGAGAATGAAGCACAGAAGTAGAGACCAGTAGATCCCACACAAAAAATTGAGCCATTAGCTCAAATCTCAAATGTGGTTTAGTCAATGTGCCCCATGCCGAAGAGAGTTTTCTTTACTTTATAAGTTTTTTCTAGAATCAATCCTATTTTGATGAAGCAATGGGGATTGCTTGAACTGTTAGTATGAAGATTCTTCGGATCTCCATCCTGCATGCTCGCCATATACCTACTTACACTTACTATAAAAGGCTAAACTAAATTACTGACTAAAACTGCATCTACAGATCAACACTGAAACTCAAATTGGCAATTATATCGACCACCAATGTCATGCTATATAAAGTATATCACACACATTCAATCATTTAATTTCTATAGTGAAAGGAAAGGGAATTAACATTGATTAACCAACTACCTACTGTGTACCAAGCAAATATGGTAAGCTTTTTACTTGTGTTTTATTGTTTACCCCTTACAGAACCCCAGAAGGATTGATGGAATTTCCTCTTGTCTATAGATAAGTAAATAGAGGCACAGAATGATTCTGTGAATTTCTCAAAATGTCAGATGGCTAGAAGGAAGCAAAACTGAGATTCAAACCCAGGTGTTCTGATTCTAAGCCCTTTGCTTTTCACCATTAGGCCATAATGCCTCAAACCCCACTGATTCACACTGAGCTTTCACAACTCTAACTGCTTTATTTATGCACATTATTTCTGAAGATCCCACAAAAAATGGAGTCATTAGCTTAAATCTCAAATGTGGTTTAGTCAATGTGCCCCATGCCATAATAACCATACCTACTTAATTCACTGATTCACTCCATGTGGTGCTATTCCTGGAAAGATCCATGTGGATACCATCTGCTCCTTGTTGCTAAGCTACTCAAGAGTTATAATCTTAGCAGTACAGTTGTATTATCCAGATTTAGGTGCCAGAATTTGGAGCAAGCTGTCAATAACCTGGTTCTTTAGGTTAAGGTAGGGCTTATTTCTTCCGTAGTACATGGATAATGATTTTTTACACAATGGGGGATCACTAAATTATTGCTATTTAGTTTCCATCCTTCTTCTCTCTTTTCCTCCACCAGGCAAGGATCCTTACTACTCCAAGCACATACCTTGCTCATGCCTACCACAATGTCTTTGTTTTCATTTCTTCCTTCTCCTACAACCTAAATCAGTTGCAGTCCTCAATCTTATCTCTCTAACCAAACGATTTCCATCCTGCAAGAACAATCTAAAGTTCCAGATGCTCCATGACACTTTACTCATATCACTCCAGGACTCAGTCTATACATCATATTCCCCACATTTTAAAGCACTCGTTATTTGTATTACTTCAGATCACACTGAATTTTAAATATTAAAGGAATAAGTTATGTGAAAGAACTAAACCCTGACATTCTTAATTAACATTTATTTCTATTTTTATACATGTTGATAGCTAATTGGTTCATGTGTGATATTCAAGTCTCCTTGCAGAAATTGTAATCATTTTGAGGTCAGGGTCCTCCTCTCTACTTCTTCACCAGCCACTCCACCTACACTCCTAACTGTGCTGGGCATACAACACACACTCAAACACTCAAACAGTAATTGTTAATTGAGTTTTAGACCTATTGGACTAGAGTCACAGCAACAGGAGTTACAATTCGTGAGAAACTCTTGAGGCAACAGAATTAGATAAAATGGGTAGAAAGGGGTAACTGCATGCTGCCCTCTGGTGACGAGTTCTTGTACCACATTGCCTTATGGTGTCCATGTGTGAGCATCTGGAGCCTGTCATGCACTCCAGGCCATGCTATTCACTGCAGAGCATGAAAATTAAGGAAAATATAAGCAGAAAGACTTGTCTATGCTAACTATACACTGCTACTTTGTGCTTATTCTTCCCTATTCCGCATTGCAACCCTATGAAGTACATATTCCAATTATGATTATAATAAGGAAAGTGAGGCATGCACCTGTAACACAACTTATCCAAGATCACCAGACTAATAACCAGCTGGAGCCAAGCCTCACTCCTCTTGACTCCAAATCCATATTCTTGTCTTACCACTACCCTGCGTGGAACAAGGACGGTAGCTGCTGGCAGTGTTACTTCCTCTAACTTACTATTCCACTGTACGTTTCAGGAGAAGTTAGGTGGGAGGAAGCATGGGATTTGGGGAAAAAAACTAAGAACTCAAAAATCATGACAAAGCAAAATGACATCTACAGCATTTCTCAAACTTTCCAGACAAAATGTGAGAACATATCCCCAAAGATTTACCCAAAACTAGACATTTATTCAAAGCCTCATGTCTTATATTACAAATGAATGCAATTTTCATCCTTTACTCCATAATCATATTTTTTTTCATAAGTTATCAGGGTACAGGTGGTATTTGGTTACATGAGTAAGTTATTTAGTGGTGATTTGTGAGATTTTGGTGCACCCATCACCTGAGCAGTATACACGGCACCATATTTGTAGTCTTCTGTCCCTTGCCCCCCTTTCACTCTTCCCCTAAAATCCCCAAAGTCCATTGCATCATTCTTATGCCTTTGCGTCCTCATAGCTTAGCTCCCACATATCAGTGAGAACATACAATGTTTGGTTTTCCATTTCTGAGTAGCTTCACTTAGAATAATAGTCTCCAGTCTCATCCAGGTCACTGCAAATGCTGTTTATTCATTCCTTTTTATGGCTGCATAGTATTTGTGTTTTTAATAGAAACATAAAGTTTTGAGTCATTTGTAATGGAATCAACCTGACAACCCAGCTGGTTCCTGCATGGCTATAAAAAATCAGGCACTCTGTCTCCCTGGAAATAACCACACTCCTGTCAAGGAATTATGTTCCTAATATAAAGACAGCAGAACTAGGGAGTCAGGAGATCTTAGTTTTAGACCCAGTAAGTTCAGTAATTCAGCATTTACTGAGTCTCCCCATTTATTTTTATTTTTTAAGGAATAAAAAGTGAAATGACCTCTAATAGTCCATTTCTCATCAAGGATCTGATTTTACTCCTTGTAAAGTTCATCCTACTAGGAAATACTGTAAAGAAAGCAGGGATGCTGTATAACCCTTCATTCTGGGGAAATGATCTATTTTTACCACTCAGACATAAAAAGCTAGAAGACAGAACATTAAGAAAAGCATGCAGAAATAAAAGACAAAAGTTAAATTTGATAAGAAACAATTATATAAATTGGTTTCTAATGACTTGGCTGAAGGATAATGTTCTGTATGCCTTAGACAAGGCACCTCAAAAATCTATATATGGTCCTCTTGCTCTATGTTCATAGTTCATGTTTTGTTTTTCTTGTAAACAGGTTAATTTTCTGGCCTAAGAACCACGTAATCAGCAGCAAGGAGTTCTCTTCTATATAAAGAGTAAAAAAGATTTGAAGTGAAGCTAAGAATTATTCCATTCTTGCCTTTATCCATTTTACATAAGCTATAACTCCAGAAAAAAAATTGTTCTGCCTTCATTTTTCCCCTACTCACCATAATTTGACACTAGATCATACACTAAGATTTGAAACATAACAGGTGAAGCCATAGAGAAAGTCTTAAAATATTTTATATCTAGAATGGTTCTTTTGTGTGAGAGGAAACGTTAGGGAGAGAGGCAAAGATGAAGTATGAGTTAGTTTACTGTTATCCATTAGTAATCTATAATGTGCTCATGTTTATGGTGGGCCTGGAGGATGTTCCAAGACTTGTTTCTAAACAATGGCACTTGAGTGCACATTACAAGATAACAGGATAGAGAATATTTTAGTTTCATTTTCCCTTATTTTAAATTCTGATAACATCTGTATGTCTAAGAATCTCCCCTCAATCCATTTTTCTTCAAAATTAATGTTCAATTTGGAATCATTTCCAATGAGGAAAAACATGGAGAAAAATAACATAAAAAGAAGAAGTGAATGGGGACTAGAAAAATAGAGGTTCACTAAATACTGCTGGCATTTGCTGATGCCAAAGAATATATTCTGCAGATGTGTTTGTATATTGTCATCAACTAGGCAATGAAGTCTTTGTTCTACAAGCCAAGAGCCTACAAATCTCTGGATCTAAAATGCCAACCAGTTCCTAGCCCCACAGCTGTTCTAGCTTCCCACAGTGGCAGTGTCTATGTTACTCATGCTTTCTCAGTTTTCCGGTGACTTTCTTACTTTCAATTATTCTATAAAGCAAGGATAATGCTTGTTCAATTTACCTCCTAGTAGGCCTGGCACAATGCTACAACTCTGTGTTTAACATAAAGAAGGAGGAATATTATCTGTTGCTGTGGGCTAGAGGAGAGATGGGGAAATAACAAGAGAAAAGAATGAAAAAAGGAGGGGGAGGACTGGGAGCAGGTTGTTTTCTGGTATGTGGAAACTCTGTCACAAGTTGGAGTGTGAAATGATGATTCCCGGGCTGGGACTCTCTCTTCTGTGCTCTCAGACTCCTTTATCCACTGGAATTGTAATCCCAGGTACTCAGGAACCTTCATTTGTTTTATAAAGGTTTTTCCTAACCAACTAGAAAGGAGATGGTAACTTCCTTATAAATATATTTGCAATCATCTCATGACTCCTCCTCACTCACTCATACTGGATAAGAACTTTTGTATCTTATGTTTTTACGTTATAGGATGAGCACTTTCTAGTCCTGCACTTGGATTTAGCAGATGAGTCTTCTAGGACTGGCTGTGACCCCGTAGAACTTAGTCAAGTCACTTAACTCTCTGAATTATTTCTAAGGTTATATGCAACTATAATGAAAATTGTATGATTCCTGATTTTAATACTAGCCTAATTTTGAATATCATAAAAGTAGTAATAAAAGAGTTTAGAACTTGGATTATCTGTCTGGGATTTAAGACCTTTGTCCTCACTTCTACAATGATCTTAGCTGATTAATTTAATCTCTCTGAAACTTTCTATTCATGTATAGATGTTAAAAATTATTATTTAGTCAATATCATGTGGTTCTTCAAGAAGCAAATGTAGCCATATATAAGGACATTATGCAATTTGTAAATGTATATATTTGGGATAACATTTAAAAATTTGCAGCAACAGTAATAATGACCTTTACTGGGCACAGTTTTTGGTCAGGCACTGTGTTAAGAGTTTAATTCACATTATTTTATTAGATTTCAAACAATGCTAGAAAGTTACATATAACACCTAATTTTACATTGGATGAAACTTAGGCTCAGATAATTTGAGTAATTTATCCAAGATAGCAAATGGTGGAAGAAGGATCCTTCAAGTAGCTGAAACTCTGAATCAGAATAAAAACTGAACTCAGATTTTAGTCCTACTACATTATGTCTTACTGTTTAACCATTGCTGATCCTGGCCATTTCAACTTTCTAAGCTTTAATTTTCGTATAACTACTATGAAGATAAGAAAACTTGTCTTGCCTAATTGTGAAAGTTGTAACGAGAAGTAATCTAGTTTATACTACTTTGAAAATTGTAACACAATAAATAAATATAAGGAAGATAGGTCGTAGTAGTAGAGGTAGTCTTAGCAGCAGCAGCATCAAGTGTAAAACATTGGTATAATTTTTTCAACTCTACATGATGAAAATGAGAAATCCCATTGCTCCTAAGCATCTTCTTGCTAAATAAAAATATCTAAATGAAGCTTCAACAAATATAACATATCTAGTATTAGCTCATTAAAGCTTTTCAGGTTTTAATGTGTGTATATTTTTAAATTTTGGTTTCCTACATGGAAGAGGACTGCCATTATTAACTCTGAACAGCTGTCTATTTTTCTGTTCTGTAACAAATAAGCTTGGGGTTCTATTTTTGCAATTCCCGGGATGGGTATGGAAAGTGGAAGTGGCAGAATGTAAGTTTTACTCTATTGTATAATAACATATATCAATGATAATATTTCATTTTAATGAGTCATCAAAACATTTTATAACGAGCAATACTGGAATACAAAGAAGGCACCCTGCACCTGGTGGTAGTTTTTCGTGGCCTCCAGATGTATATGCACAGGCATCACAAGACCAGTAGTCAAAGAAAATGCAAACTTCACAAGTGAGGAAGATATAAAGATAGCAGGCTCTTGCTTTTTTGTTAAAAACCCAAAGTGACAATTTCATTCCACTTTACCAGCAATCTGCAAATGTTCTTGCAGTCCCAAGCGGTTGTAATTATCCAGGTCGCTTCTGGTGTAGTTCCCTGCTCTGCCTTCAATTGAACATCTCCATAGATTGAGTGTCATATTTATTCCTATACTAATAGAAATTCCATTAATAGACTTGTTCATATTCTTCAGAAGGAAATGGACTAAAAATTGGGGTATTACTAAACAAATGCAAAGCGAGGTTAAGAGGAAAGAAATAGGGAAATGAATCCAGCATGATTGAGGATGATGAGTTATAATGAATGAGGATGATGAGGATTAAGTAATATTTAGAATCCAGAAAGGACAAAACACACTTGGAACACCATGAACTGGGACTGAAAGTCATCACTGATCAAATCCTATTTAGAGCTGACCTCAACATATGATGGTTCAAACTATACATCCAGGGACCAGAGAGGCAGAGTCGGTGGATGTGATGCTGGAGCTCAGGAGACAGAGTTTAAGAATTTACTTGAGGCAAGAAGGATAATTTCCTCATTATCATTTCATTGTTGCCTAAATTCTCCCTTCTTAAGTATTCATCATTCCATCTGTGCAGATTTACTTACTGAACATACTTAAGACACCACACTTGGCACTGCAGAAAGTAGGAAGAGGAGAAGTGCATAGTCTTGCCCTGCAAGGAATTCATAGTGTCATGTGGAAATAAAAGAAACCTCCCAAATGCTTATAATCCAAAGCAGAAAAAAATGCACGAGAGAAATAGGGACAAAGTCCCATGACAGGCATGAAGAAAGGCAGATGGGATTATGGTTACAAGACCTAAGTTCTCTCCTTGTCTTACTGGCCACATGATTTTAAACAAGGTACTTAACCCCACTGATCCTCTAAAATGTAGATAGTAACAATGGGTCATTTCATGTTGGTATTGTGATGACTGCATACAAAAGTATAGATTAAAGCAGTTGGTAAGAAGTTTCCCTATTCTTATTTTTCCTCAGAGGGGTGTTAATCAGGGTTGAAGTAAGGAGGGAGAAGGCATGCCTTTTAGTTATTAGGCAAAAGGGAAGGCTTGTGGAAGGGGATAGGAGTTAAGTCCTGAAGGATACAACTTCACTTTGAAGACCAGTGTTCTCAGTTGATTTGTCTGTCTTCTCTTCAATTCTGTCCCACCTCTTCTAGTAGCACTGTATCCTATCCCTGTACCACTAGTCACTAACTGACCCCTATCTTAAAGTTCTGTGGCTGTGAGAATAGAAATCCACTTGCACTGGCTTAAGCAAAATTTGGAAGTTGTTGTCAGGCTAAAAGGACAAGAAGCACAGCAAGGCAGGCTGCCTGGTAAACTGGAACTAAGAACTGGGAGTTTTGGGGGACCCAGAAAGTCACAGTCCAGCCTATCTTACCTCATTTCTCTCAGTCTCTTTCTTTGAGACCATATCGTTTCTCATCTGCTTTTCTTTTTCTACATTTCTTTCAATCTTTCACATCTGTGCACAAACATTCTCTGCTTCTCCATGGATATATCCTCAATTCTAGGCACCATTGTCAACCTGTAGGTCAGGCCACAGGTAGCAGGGATAATTAAGCCAGGTTTCTGAAAATCATTTCTTTCTTAACTTGAGGTTCTCTTCTGAGGCTCCAGTGCCTTTGTCTGTGGGCCTGAATTATTCAGTGTTGTTTTTATGATTTACCTGTATAATTCCTGACCTTAAATATGACCCAGCTCTCATCCTGGTTGTTCTGGCCTTGCTTCTTCTGTAATGTTCAAAGTGTCAGATCACGAGTTGGAGAAAGTTAGTAACATATTCTCATTTCATACTGCTCTTTCATGCCTTAGTGCCTTTGTTCCAGTTTTTAAACTTTCACCTCCCTCATCTTGTAAACCCCTATTTCAAAACTGTCTCAAGACTCTTCTCCTTTTTCCAGCCTTCCTTGATTATCTTTCCTTTCCATCCCAAGCAGATGGATCACTCTTTCCTTGCTGCATTTACCATGGTTTGCACATCTTTTAATTGCTGCTCCTAATCACACTGCAATACAGTTATCTTGGTTTTAGTGTTTTCTTCTTACTCTAGTGAGCTGATTAAGAAAATGGGCTCTGAGGTTGGATCACTGAGTTCAAGGACCAATCATTCCATTTATTAACTACGTGACTTCATCTCTTTTTTACGCTTTGTAAAATGGAGATGATGGTACCTACATCAGAAGTTGTTGACAGAATTGAGATAATACATGTAAAATGCTTGGAAGAGTGCATGATATGAAATTGGTGCTCAGTAAATATTAACTATTACTTTTTAAACTGCGAGTACCTAGTACAGGGTGTGGCAAGCAGGATGTGTTCATTGTTTGCTGGATAAATGAATTGTATTTAAAAACTACAGCATATTTGGGAGGATGTTTTATTTCTTTTGTTTGTAGTGACGGAAAACGTACCTACTGTTGCTACACTTTCTGATAATTGATGTGTATCTGTGTATGTATACATGCAATATTGAATTGCAATTGTGAGAAACACTATAAACAACTTGTCTAAGATAGCATTCAAGTATGCAATAGAGATATATGTGTAACTGTTTATTTAATGTCTGTCCCCACCACTAGAAGGTAAATGCTCCCAGGGCAAGATTTGACCGTGTCCTATTTATTATTAGATGTTCCAGGCATATCTTAATTTCTGACACATAAAAGGTATTTAATAAGCATTGGTTGAATGGATGAACACATGGAAAAATGGACTGTATTTACACAATTAACAAGTGCCTTTTCTGTTTCCTCCACTTGGAATGTCCTCTTCTTCCATCATTACTGAATGTCAACATTCTGTTTAACCTTCAAACCTAGCTGAGATAGCCTTCCATGAAGCTTGCCCCTTCTCTGAATTCTTGTGGTAATTCATAGACACTTAGGGTACTCTACATTTTGCATATAGTATTACAGTGATTTGCAAATCAATTTGAAAATTTTGGGGGGCAGAATTCCAATCAGGGGTTCTCCTGATTTATACATGTTTACATCTCTCCCAATGCTTAATCAGCTGCATAACCTTCACATTAGGGTCAGAATAAGTTTTTCTGAGATGAATGAATGAATTAATAGTATTGCAACTGCTTTTTGACTGACAGAAGCCCCAAGTCTAGCAGCAAGATGAGCATAAGAATTGTACTTACGACCCACTGATCCCCATATGAATGTTTTTATCAAATCCGGATAAGATTACTAGCAGTATAAGGAAAACCAAATTTGCACATTGCATCAAGAGATATTAGGGCACCATTTGGTAATACTATCTCTCTTACAAAGTGATGATGTCACAAATAAGTTTTAAGTTTACTTTTGGGCACTTGTCCTGTCTAGAATAGTATCTGACACATAGTAGGGGCTCCAGAAAATGTGAGTGAACTGATTGAACTAACAAATGAATAAAAACACAGGCAAGTCTCTATAAAAAGAACTACTAATTATGAGGCTTTTTAAAAATAAGCATATCTACTCATTTGAATAAAATTGCAAACCCTTTGATTTGCCTAATATCCAAAAATACTGACTGCCTAGAAGAATGCCCTTATGCCCCTAATGATGGAACCAATTTAAAATATTTCATGAGACCTTTTTATAATTCATGCATTTAGTAAATATTTAGGAGCTTACATTCTCCAGACACTTAGGCTAAAAGATAAGAAAAGTTCTGTGTTGCTGTTTTGCACTTGTGGCTCTTGGATCCAGCAGATGAACTTGCTTGAGACTCCAGATTTTACTTCCATCTTGTCACTCTAGGGCAGGATCTAATATGTGAAATCAAATCCTGAAACTTTGAGGGACTTTGTAGTTTGGTTTCCTTCTTCTCTGAAGACGTTTTGTGCAGCACTATCCAGGTGTCAGTTGCTTTAAGGTTCCTTTCACCAATATGAATTTTATATGGGAGGTTCCCTGGGGGCAGATTATATAATGACTTGAGATTTTATGTCAGGTTTATTGTTAGTTCACAGAACTACACTGACTGAGAAACCAGTTGTGATCCATAGCTTATGGTGTGTGAGTGAGATGATCCAGACCATCTAGGTGGCTCTGCATTATAATGATGTGTTAGGAATCCACACTCACAGTAGATGCACAGAAGAGCATTTACTTGCTTATGACCTTTTCAGGTCAGTTCTGCTAAGATCAACGACATCAATATGTGACTATACTTTATACACATTGTTCATTTTCAAGTATTTGATTTAAAAGAGAACAAGGTTTATTTTAAAGGAAGCAATTACTTGAGCCCTATATTTGTCATTTATTTAATATAATAAACTCAGCATGATAGGGTATGTATACTTTAGGATTTATTAGGACACTGTAAACAATGAAGTGTATCTAATGATTCCATACAAGTGTAAATACATGTGTGTACCTGAAATATATATCATTGAGTTAAAAAGTGCATAAAGCAGGGAATAAATAGAGTACTTTTTCTGCTGACAAATAAATAAATTGAGGGTGAGTTTATAAAGAGTTATTCTTAACTGATAATATTTTTAATAATGACGATATTTTCTAAAAGAAGCTCTCATGAAATTGTGATGATATAATCATATATTTAATAAAGACTTGGAAGATGCTTGAGATACTGTCAAATTCCCAATATGTTCTGAAAAGATTTAGAGCAGTCAAAAATAAAGCAAACCTGAATGATAATTTGGGCATGATTTTATGCATGTGTGAAGTAGGGAAAACTGGAAACATATACTGGAATCAATGAAAGAATAGCCCATGAATTATGGGAATTGAATCCAAGGTTATCTGGACCCACAGAGGTCTATTCCATGTATTAACACATCCCTGCCCCTACCACTACACCACCACAATGCTATAGTCAAGGTTTCTGAGTTTTCTCCAGATGGGCTTTAGTAGAAATAATTCTATGAGATCAGTAAAGACAAAGCTAATAATGAAAAATGTCAAGCATTAATTGGAAATTGGAGACTCTTGTTGGTTGATTTAGTCATTCCTCATTCCTCACATGCTCAACAAGCACTCTTTATGTGCCAGGCGCTGTGCTAGACACTGGGAATAGATGCACTTCAATGTTTAAAGAGTTCAAGACAAGACAACAAGAACACAAACTAATAAATGTTAGTTCCTTTCTCCAACTTACTTTCCTATTCACAATTACCCCAAAAGTTACAATATAATTAGAGAGACTGAGAGGAAAATGCTTAAGAATAAAATGTTAGGTGATAAATCAGAGGTGCACACAAGAAATCAAGAAGGGGGAAGATAACCCGGCATGGCCAGGGATGGCTCTGTGAGAGAGGAAATACTTGAGCTTCACAAGGAATATCACACTTTGATAATAACAACAACAGCAACAACAACAACAACAACAAAAAAAAAAAAAAAAAAAAAAAGGAAGAGAAGTGTCATAAAGATAAGAGAAGCAAACTATACTTTCTAGATTCTAGTTCAAAGCAGGATCCTTATAACAATATGATTTAGAGAGTTTCCCACTATTAGTTTTTTAGTCTTCTTACAAAAATTATATGAGCTTTATGTCTTTAATAGTCAGGATCAACTTCCTGTGATCCGAGTAAAATATAGTGGTTCAATTAGAAAAGCTTCAAATATAGCCCAGTGTTTGTGACATTTAGGTGATTTCCAAGTTACAGAGAAAAATATGATGGCATCTAACTTGAGTCACTTGAAAATAACGTGAACTTCAAGGAAGATTTATTCCAACTATTGAAAGAAGCATATCTCTTGAGTTCTGTCAGAAAAAATGTTTTTCTTGAGAGAGTACCAAATAAATTTTAGCAGAGATTTTTTTTAAGAATCTTCTCTCATAGCTAATTGGTGATCTCAATTCTTCAAAGTAGATCTAATGAAAATAATTGAATATTTTAATATTCTTCTTGGTAGTCCTATTTACCTTATCTCAGCCTATCAAATGTAGCCAGCCTGATTCCTCTGGTTAAATAAATTATAAGTACAAACATTATTTCTCCAAAATAAAACACAATGACACTGATTCACTAATTCACTTTATATAGCTATACACGACTTCTGTCGGACATTTTTACAAAATCTAAATATTGCATCACTACTTTACTAAAGAAGCAATTATACTTTTCAAGATAACTTTTTTGGTGGGTTTTACTTGGAGTAAAGAATAGCAATTTTGGTTTCTTGATCTATATATCAAACCTAACTGCAAAAGATATTCAAGTAGCTCTGGGGGAACCAATGGGGAAATAAACATTGCAGTTTATTTCAAACATTAATATATGGAATATTAATATTGTTTCCTTTCTTTAGTACATGCCACTATTAGAAACTACTGTCTTCAGTGGGATGAGTTTGAATGGACCACTGTTTATTCTTTCTCACTGATTAATGTTTGGACATATTAAGAATTAGGAATTCATACAGAGAAAAACCATATATTTAGCCTGAACGAGAACTACAGAGAAAATAACCATGGTCATCAAATGTACAGAATACATACATTTCTCTATAGATACAACAGGAGAAAAAGGAAAAATAAATAAAAGAATCCCTAGGAAAATAAAAGAAAATTTTCCTTACCGGAATAAATGCATGTTGCATAGCTTGTTCACATTGTTTTAAAGAAGCAATAGTATCCCACAAAAGCTGGTAATTCTCAGCCCGAGAAGCACTTGGCCGTTGCATAGCGAAAGCTGGTAACACTCAAACTGAGCTCATAGAACCCAGTTGAAGAGGGAAAAAAAAAAAAAAAAAAAAAAAAAAAAAACCCTGCAGATCTGTTACATAAACTTCTTAATTAGATCTGCTACACAAACTGCTATCTTAAGACTTAAAAAAAAAGTTAATCAGAACATTTCTTTTGGGGGATAACTGGGCATGACTTGAACAGAGACAGATGTTTTCATTGGGAAGAATTTTCATTCCCACACTTGTGAAAAGCAATCCCATCAGTGTTCTCCTGTCTTCACACGGGTCTGGTGAAACGGCATATACCATAAGTGTGTGGGGGGAAAGAAGTAGGAAGAAGAGAGATGTGAAAAAATATTCCTACCAGAAGATTTGGGTGGCAGGTCATGGAGGCAGAATTTAAGTAGCTTGTGAAAAGTAGTAACATTGAAGGGAGTAGGTTATATACACATGTCTATGTACATATACAGATGTCTGCACTTGTCTGCTGTGTGAGAAATACAACTATATACATGCATACTCACAGTGTCATTTAATATCTCCAACTCTCCTCTCAGTTTAGTTAAGAGTTAGATGTGACATATTCTTCACCTACAGAGTATTACTGCCTTAATGGCACTATAAGTTGTTTATCTGGGATTATCTCTAAAGACAAGCCAGAAGGTATCTTAAAATGTAAGAGTAATTAGAAGAACTTTATGTTGCCTATGTATTGAAGAAAAGTCACTTTTATTCCTTAGTCTAGATAAAATTTACATAGATAATAAAAGGAGAATCGTGTCTTTAAATGTTCTCGGGAAATGAGAGTAGGCTGGAATGTG
The DNA here is from genome assembly GCF_008728515.1 of Papio anubis. Taxonomy (NCBI): domain Eukaryota; kingdom Metazoa; phylum Chordata; class Mammalia; order Primates; family Cercopithecidae; genus Papio; species Papio anubis. The sequence continues at coordinate 49,855,575 of NC_044987.1, read as the reverse complement.
TTAATTCCAAAGAAATATGCGTGTGCACTTTTGACAACAAAAAAGGCTCATATAAGCATGAAATAAAATATGAACAGAATTTAGGGACATATTCTCAATTCCCTTCACCAAGGACGGTACCCACACAGGGAGGTGAGGCTCCACCAGTACCTAATGTCACTGTAGGATTGCTGAGCTAGGAGGTAAGGCATCTTGGAAGGTGATTCTCAGAGCCCTTGAAAGTTCCAAAAGAATCTGTACTCTAAGGACTGGTTCCACAGTCAACAATGGTGATATTTATTCAAGCATTTGAAGAGGTAAGAGGCAAAAGGAGAGAAATTCACAGCATAATAAATTATGCATTTAATTGACCTAGAAAATCCAAGGAAGACCAAACAAGGTACAAATTGTAGAAAACAGTTTGGTAACATACACGAAATATTTTCCCTGTATTATTTTTGGAAGAGCAGCACGATTTGGGTTACCTAGTTTTCCTGCATTTGTACCCTGATGATGGTGGATTGGTTCATACTAATGCCCTTGTAGTGTTAAAGTCTCAAAGGCTGACACCAGGGAAGTTTTCCTCTTACCTTCATTACTTTTCAATTTTGAACTGAAGGAATGAAAAGTAGAACTGATCTTTCAAAATCTTTACCTAATTTGTAAATTTTACCTAATTTGTAGGGAAATTGTTTTTCCTTAATACTTCATGAGTACACACCATAAGGCTATTGCCATTAGACAGTTTGTTTTTCAATATCAATTCAACCAATTTCTCTTTTTCTCATTCATGGTGTTCTTCTGTTCAGCTCACACCCACAGTCCCTCCTCTGCCTTCATTCCTGCCCTTATAGTCTCCCATCTGCCCCAACCACATGCTGCTTCTCCATGCATTGTCGACCAGTCAGCCCACAACTTTCAGAAAATATTCCTTCACTAGTAAGTGTTCTGAATTTCTCAGGAAACAACAGGAAAATAAAAAGTTGTCTTTTAAGTTACCTTCCAAAATCCCAGTCAATCCTCTCCGAAATTCTTAAGCAAATGTTTATCATTATTCCAGACCCCGCTTGCTGGATCTTCTAGGCTTTTCCCACCTCCTGTTTATCAGGTTCCTTTTTCTTTCCCTTAAAGAGCATCTCCTAAAAATTCTCTTCTCTTTAGTTTTTTGGGGAAAAAAAAGGTAAAGAACTCGTAGTCTTTGTGTGTGGAAACACTGTTTTAAAAAGTGCCCTTTGAATCTTGCATTCATTCATTTATTCATTTATCCAACAAACATATCAGTCATCTCCCATGTGCCATATATATATATATAATTTTTTTTTTTTTCTTGAGACTAAGTCTCGCTCTGTCTCCCGGGCTGCAGTGCAGTGGCACAATCTCTGCTTGCTGCAAGCTCCGCCTCCCGGGTTCAGGCCATTCTCCTGCCTCAGCCTCCCGAGTAGCTGGGACCACAGGCTCCCGCCACCACGCCCGGCTAATTGTTTTGTATTTTCAGTAGAGACGTGGTTTCACCATGTTAGCCAGGATGGTCTTGATCCCCTGACCTCGTGATCTGCCTGCCTTGGCCTCCCAAAGTGCTGGGATTACAGGCATGAGCCACCGCGCCCAGCCGTGCTATAATTTTTGATGGTACTTTGGACAAAAGGATATATCGGATGTTGCCTCTACCTTTAAGGAGAGTCTAATAGAAGGGATGGCAAATCAGCACAAATAACAAAAAGGCAAGTTTAAAGAAGTGTAAGTGCCATAAAAGAGGTAGCATAAACTATTTAGAAAGCAAAGGAAGAGAAGAGATAATATCCATGGTGGAAATTAGGGCAGCATCATGGAAGACTTAGCACTTTGCTAGAGCTTGTTGTTAGGGTAGTATTTGGTCAGACAGATATAGGGGAAATTCTGAGAAAGGAAAGGTACAGCAAAGGTACAGGGTGGGAAAGGCTTCATTGATTATTGTTTTGGAAGAAACATGACACCAAGAAAAAAATTGTAAATCAATGACTACCCAGCTTAAAATTCAGATTTAGACCAAATTTGAGCTTATTCTTGATTGAAAACTAATAGCTTGCTATTCTTGATGCTAACCAATATTACGTTTAACCAACTCACAGATAATTCATGTTCATAAATTCAGTGAAAATCTTCTTAAACCTCTTGAGGTGATAAGTTCTATGTGTTTATTCCTCACTGTTTGAAATAGGCACATTGATATATGTTCGGAGGCCCTAGGTGGCTCAATCATTTAGGTTATATTACTGAATTATTACTTTTCATTAAGCATATATTATGTGTTTTGCATTCCTGCCCACTTTCATAAGTTCTAAACTTCTTACTTTCTAAGTTCAAGTGGGTTCCACTATAAATCAAATATTTACCTTATCAAATATTTTACTTAGTTCAATTTGACTCAGTTTAGCAAACATTTATTGAGCTCTACTATGTGCCAAGAACTGTGCTAGAAATAGAGAACACAAAGATAAATGTAATATTATGTCAATCCTCTGTTTCTTTTCCACTACCACTCAGTGTGCAACTGTCTCTGCCCACAAGTGGAGCATATGTATTTTCTTCCTGTTAGCACAATGCTTGATAAATAATTGCTACCATTTTTTCCGTTAAACACTCAGTCACTAGGCTACATGTCTATCACATCTAAATATGTCACGATGCTCTAACTTATACTGCAGACCTCAGAATACCTAACGGTACTTTTGTATGGTGGGATTGCCATACATTGAGTGCTTTCTGCTGGTGAATGGTTTAAATGTAACTTCATGACAATTGCACTTCCAGTAAAAATAGAGTAACAGGGCCTGGGTTTTCATTCCCACCTAAAGTGACAACAACAACAACAAAAGTACAAAATATAGGAAAGAATGGGCTTCAAGAATGCACATGAGACAACAAAAAACAATGGATGCAGAGAGAAAAGAAACAAACAAGGTGGGCTCTGATATTCCAGAGAGGAGGAATCCAGTTGTGGCCAGAGGACTTGCTGAGTTGAGAAGACAGAATTGGTTTGCTGGGAAGATCAAGGCAGCAAGTAGAAACAGAAAAATCTACAATTATAACTGGAGATATCAACAGCTTTCTCTAAATAGTTAATAGAACAAAGAGAAATTTTGTAAAGATAGGGAAGACTTGTATAATACTAGGCATCAATTTGAGTTAATAAACTTTTATGGAATATTTTATTCAACAACAGCAAAATATACACATTTTGAAGGGCTCAAATAGTCTTTGCCAAGATAGAACATATTTTGAACTTGAAATCAAATTTTCATAAATTTAAAAAGATTCATGTCATGGGAAATATAATCTCTGGCCATAATAGGATTAAGTTGAAAATCAATAACAGAACAATCTCTGGAAACTCTCAAAATACTAAGAAAATAAATGACACAATTCTAAATAGCTCATTGGTTAAAGAAAAAAAAAGCTAAAAATGAGAATACATTTTGAACTGAATGAACATAAACTACAATATATTGAATTTGTTGGATTCCCTTAAAGCAGTAATTAAGGAAACATACATATCACTACATGCTTATATTTGAAAGAATTTAGTGTCAAATTACTGACTTCAGCTTCCATCTTTCGCAACCAGAAAAAAATATAGCAAATTAAATCCGAAGTATGCAGATGAAAGGAAATAAAAAATATCGGCACAGAGCATAGAGGAAAATCAATGAAAACAAAAGCTAGTTCTTTGAGAATATCAATAAAATTGATAACACTCTAGCAAGACTAGTAGGAGAAACAAATTATCAAAATCAAGATGGAGGAAGATGACATCCCTGCCAACCCTACAAACATGAAAGAGCTAATAAGGAAATCTTTGTGTATGTATGTATGTATTTATGTATTAATTCTTACAGACAGTGCAATGTTACGATCATGACTCACTGAAGACTCGAAATCCTGGCTTCAGGAAGTCCTCTGGCCTCAACCTCCTGAGTAGCTGGGACCACACGACTGGGTTTTTTTTTTTTTTTTTTTTTTTGAGACAGGGTCTCACTTTGCTGCCCAGGCTGGTCCTGAACTCCTGGCTTCAAGCAATCCAAGCAATCCTCCAGCTTCAGTTTCTCAAAATGCTAGGATTAGAAAACATGAGCCACTGTACCTGGGAGAGAAAATCTTATAAACAAGTTTTTGCCCCCAAAATTTGATACCTTAGATGAAATGGACAAATTCCTTGAAAGATGCAAACTAATCAAGAAGAAATAAGTACTCTACACAGTCACTTTATAAAATATTAAAGATATTTGTAATTAAAATCATCCCACAAAGAGAATTCCGGGCACAGATGGCTTCACTGATAAATTTCTCTAAATATTTTAAAGAAAGAAATAATAACAATTCTATACAAAATTTTTCAGAGAACTCAAGAGGAACAAATACTTTCTAGATCATTTTTTTCTTGAGGCCAGCATTACCCTAATCCCAAACCAGATGAAGATATTACAAGAAAAGCTAATATCAATAAACTCTCATGAATATAGATGCAAAAATTCTAAAAAAATTTTTTTAGCAAATTTAATCCAACAATATATAAAAAAGATAATGCATCATGACCAAGTAAGCTTTACACTGGGAGTACAAAATTGATTTAACATTTACAAATGAACCAATGAAATGTATTGTTTTTTTCCTGAAAATTAAATAATGAATTTATTCATATGTGGAACAGCTCAACATCAATTATTTTCACAAATTGTAATTATGAGACTATAAACATTATTTTATTTATTTAATTATACTTTAAGATCTGGGTACACGTGCAGAACATGCAGGTTTGTTACACAGATATACATGTGCCATGGTGGATTGCTGTACCCATCAACCCATCACTAAAACACCAAAAGCAATGGCAACAAAAGCCAAAAGAGACCAATGGGATCTAATTAAACTAAAGAGCTTCTGCACAGCAAAAGATACTACCATCAGAGTGAACAGACAATCTACAGAATGGGAGAAAATTTTTGCAATCTATCCATCTGACAAAGGGCTAATATCCAGAACCTACAAAGAATTTAAACCAATTTACAAGAAGAAAACAAACAATCCCATCAAAAAGTGGGTGAAGGATATGAACATACACTTCTCAAAAGAAGACATTTATGCAGCCAACAAACATAGGAAAAAAAGGTCATATCACTGGTCATTAGCGAAACGCAAATCTAAACCACAATGAGATACCCTCTCAAGACAGTTAGAATGGTGATATTAAAAAGTCAGGAAACAACAGATGCCAGAAAGAATGTGGAGAAGTAGGAACACTTTTACACTGTTGGTGGGAGTGTAAATTAATTCAACCATTGTGGAAGACAGTGTGGTGATACCTCAAGGATCTAGAACTAGAAATATCATTTGACCCAGCAATCCCATTACTGGGTATACACCCAAAGGATTGTAAGTCATTCTACTATAAAGACACATGCACATGTATGTTTATTGAAGCACTGTTCACAATAACAAAGACTTGGAACCAACCTAAATGTCCATCAGTGATAGATTGAATAAAGAAAATGTGGCACATATACACCATGGAATACTATGCAGCCATATAAAAGGACGAGTTCATGTCCTTTGCACGGACATGAATGAAACTGGAAACCATCATTCTCAGCAAACTAACACAAGAACAGAAAACCAAGCACCACATGTTCTCACTCATAAGTGAGAGTTGAATAATGAGAACGAATGGACACAGGGAGGGGAACATCACACACTGGGACCTGTTGGCGGGTGGGGGGCTAGGGGAGGGATAGCATTAGGAGAATTTATTAACTTCTTATAAAGAAACAAAACAAACTAACAACTTAGGATTATCTTAGTAGGCACAGAGAGAGCATTTTACAAAATCCAGTATCTATTTCTGGTTTTAACTAAAAACTCTTAGGACAAGACAAGTATGTCCCTTCTCACCACTTATATTCAACATTGTCTGAAAGGTTCCAAACCGTGTAAGAAGGCAAGAAAAATAAATACAGTTTGGAAACAAAGAAATAAAAATGCTTTTATTATACATGACACAATTATGTGTGGAAAATCTCATGAATTCTAAAGAAATGCTAGTAGAATCGTTAGCAAATTTAACAAGGTTGTAGAACACAAGATTAATATTCAAAGATCAATGGTATCTCTACATACTAGCAATACATACATAGAAATTAAAGTAAAAATAATGCAATTTATGATAAATTTTTGAAATATTAACTACTTAGGGATAAACCTGATTTTTTTCTTTTTTTTTCTTTTCTTTCTTTTTTTTTTTTTTTGAGACAGAGTCACTCTCTATCACCCAAGCAACCCTCCCTCCCAGGTTCAAGCAATTCTTGTGCCTCAGCCTCCTGAATAGCTGGAACTATAGGCGCACGCCATCACGCCCAGCTAATTTTTGTACTTTTTGTAGTGACAGGGTTTCGCCATGTTGGCCAGGCTGGCCTCAAACTCCTGACCTCAGGTGGTCTGCCTGCCTCAGACTCCCAAATTTTGCTGGGATTATATAAAACTGATTTTTAAAGTGTGCAAGACATGTACACTGAAAACTACAAAAAGAAAAAAGAAGATGCAATATTGTTAAGATATCATGCTCTGAAAACTGATTTGTAGAGTCAATGCAATCCCAATCAGAATCTCAGTGGGAGTTTATTTAGAGAAATTAACGAGCATACTCTAAAATCATATAGAAAATCAAAAAATATATAGTAGCCAAAATAACTTAAAAATGAAATTGAAAAAAGAAAATATCTGATTTCTAGAATTGTTATAAAGCTAAAGTAGTCAAGACAGTGTGGCATTGGCATAAAGATCGGCAAATATATCAATGGAACAGAATAGTGACTACCAGGGTTGAACCATACATCTAGAGACAACTGATTTTTAATGAAGGTACAAAGGAAACTTAATGAAGGAAAGATAATATTTTCAATAAATGATGCAGGAACAATTGGTTATCCATATGAGAAACAGCAAACTTTGATTCACACCTCTTGTTACATATTAACTCAAAGTGGATTATATACTTAGATGCAAAACCTAAATAAGGCATCTAAAGGAAAACATGAGAGAAGATCTTTATGACCTTGGGTTAGGTAGAATACAAAAAGCTAAATCTGTAAATGAACAAACTGATAAATCAGACGTCATTAAAATTAAATTTTTCTGTGCTTTAAAAAGTTTTGTTAATAAAATAAAAAAGACAAGCTACAGAATGAAAGGAGATATTTACAAATTATACATCTCATAAAGGACTTGTTTCTAAAATAAACAAATAACTCTTAAAATTCAATCAGAAAAAAAATCCCCCAAAAATGAGCCAAAGATTTGAACAGACCCTTCACTAGTGAAGATACAGGTATCAAATAAGCATCTGAAAAGATAATCAACATCATGAATTGTTAGAGAAATGAAAATTAAAACCCCAGTAATATACTACCACATACCTATTAAATGGTTAATATTTAAAAAGATTGACCATATCAAGTGTTGTTGATGATGTGGAAGACTGGAACTCTCATACGCTGCTGATGAGAATATAAAAAATGGTACAACCCCTTTGGAAAAAGGTCAGTATTTTTTTCTTAAGTTAAACATGTACCTACCCTGGGATTTAATGATTCTACTCCTAGGCATTTACTGAGGATAAATAAAAGCACATGTCTATTTAAAGACTTTTATACAAATATTCATAGCACCTTTATTTGTAATAGCCAAAAGCTTGAAATAACATCAACAGATGAATAGATTAAACAATTGTGATATTTGCATGCAACAGAATAGTGTTCAGCAATAAAAAAGAATGAACTATTGATACATGAAAAAAATATGGATTAATCTTTAAAAAATCATGTTGAGTGAAAGAGGACAAACAAAAAGAGTACATACTATATGATCTCACTTATATAAAATTCTAGAAGATGCAATTTAATATATAAAGACAGAAAGGAGAGTAATAGTTGACTGGGAATGGGGAGGTAGAGCAGGTAGGGTAAGGTAGTTGGAGGGAGGGATTACAAAAGTCTGGAGGGATTACAAAAAGGCATGAAGAAATTTGCAGAGGATGATGGATATGCTTATTATCTTGAATTGGTGGTTTCATATGTGAAAACTTATCAAACTGTACCTCATTGAAGCTATTTACATTTTTTTAAGTTTCTAGAGAAACCATCAGAAAGTCTCATACTCCTGGGGCTTATCGTAAGTGATAAGCACTCATCATTTAATGTTGTAATCTTGCAGTTCAATCTGTCGCCTTGGAGAGGGGTTGGGGAAGATAAAAAAGCTTAGAAAGCAATGACCTTCCAGCAGGAAGGGAAGCAGAGGACAGGGATAAGTTTAAGCAGAAGAAAAGACCAAGACTTTAACATCCAGGACCTTACTTCTAGTTATGGTTCTTGCTTTAATTTAGCTGTAAGATCTTGGTTCAGTCATTTTGCTTTGACATACTTCAGTGACTCAATTTCAAAATGAAAGGATTAGATGCAACCATTTCTCAAGTTCTTTCAGAGCCATAATTCAATGATCTATAAATATATTTTAATCATCAACAATCCCATTTTCCTCACAACTCAGCACTTATAGGTATGGCCTTAAATTTAGCAGAACTACTTCATATAATTTTGAAGTATGTACTGTCATATATGCTGGTAATTTCTCTCCTGTAATAGAGTAAACTCTCTGGAGGGTGAGGTCCTCTATCCTAAAATTTCTAGTTTCCCCATAGTATTTAATGTTCAGAGCCTACACCATTGTAATATTGACATTATCATTGACAGTAAAATTATAACAATTCATATCTATCATTTTACTGCTTAAAAAGCTACTTTCCCACATGGCATCCCCATGAAGGTCTTATTCGTAATACACAGATAGAGAAATAGGTTCACAGAGGCTAAAGTAACTGGCTTAACCACTAACTAGCCTTGTGACCATGGCCAAGTTCCACAGTGTCTGTAAAACAGAGCCTGTGAGGTAACAGTACTTATCTCATAGGACTGTTGAGGATTAAATGAGTTAATATTGATAAAACTTTAGAGCAGAGCCTGGCACATAGTAAGCACTATTATTAGTGTTTATGAAATTAATTTAACTTTATTGATTTATTTAACAAGAAAGAATTAATAGATCTAAGATTAGATTCACATCTTTTGGTTCTTAGTCCAATATACATTTGACCAATGATCAGTAATTATATAAGATAATTGTAGATTCACCTTTCCTAACCATCATTACACCCTAGTCTAAAGGATGTAACCTCCTAGTTTTCTTCCTCCCTGAAGGCTATTTGCTTCCTTTTCCTTCATAGTATTTACTTTTAAATTTTCTTCCTCCTCCACTAAATTGTAAGCTCAGAGAGCAGAAGCCAATGTACAGCCAGCTCCAGCACAGTACCTAGAATATAGGACTCTTTCAGGGTTTGCTTGATATTATTACTATTAATAGGGGTTAAATAGATAAAAACTAATTAAAATTTCAAAAATATATGTTAGTATATTTACTAGGATTTTCTGTATTTACAAACATCTATGGTGAATTCAGCCATGACTCAAAACAAAAACAAAAACAAAACAAAACAACAACAACAAAGAAACGGGCCAAGTGCGGCAGCTCACACCTGTAATCCCAGCACTTTGGGAGGTCGAGGCAGATGGATTACCTGAGGTCTGAGACCAGCCTGACCAATGTGGAGAAACCTGGTCTCTACTAAAAATAACAAAATTAGTCTGGCGTGGTGGTGCATGCTTGTAATCCCAGCTACCCCAGAGGTTGAGGCAGGAGAATCACTGGAACCCAGGAGGCAGAGGTTGCTGTGAGCCAAGATTGCACCATTGAACTCCAGCCTGGGCAACAAGAGTGCAACTGTCTTAAAAAAAAAAAAAAAGAAATCAATCCTGGCATCTGATCCATTTTTTCCTATTTGAGAGAGTGACACCTTGATGGGCAAGACTCACATGACTGTGCCATGGCAAAATGGCAAATGCCATATTTTATAGGGGGAATTATATGACCTGTGGTGTACTGAAGTCCATATAATATAAAATTGTGCTACATATTCAATCATTCAGTCATGCCTCAAACCTGCTTAAGAGATGCAAGCCATCGTATTACAGTGGCATTCTGCACACACTGCAGTCTCTGGAATAATATGCCCAGTACTATAAGGGAGAGAAAGCAAGCGACCTGAGAGAAGCTGACTGAAGTAGGTAGGACCCCAGGTCTTGTTTGAACACAGTTCTGCAGAATGCTAGATCACAGCATGTTCAACTTCAGACCAGAGTCAAGCCAGGGCTAACCTGGATAGAACCATGAGGCAGATGAAGTGTGTCTTCACCATCTTCTTTCCTGTCAAGAGCCCTCAGCCATTCTCCACTGGACTTTCTTGGCAGAAGGAAAGCTACTTGAACTCAATTGTAGGGCAGTATTAAGAATTTAATATGCCTCTTGCCCTACTTGCTTTCTTGACTCTTTTTGAGGCCAGGTGTTAATCATATTCATCAGTTTGTTCTCAGCCTCTAGTGCATTGCCTGGCATATAACAAAGGGCACCAAAGGTTTCTTAAATAAATAGATGGACGTAAAAAATGTTTCACTTGATGCTGATGAAAGGAATTCTTTATATTTGCAGAGCATGTTTTGATTGACAAAACACATTTACAACTAAGACTTCTCTGTTACTTTTCACCTCCCTATTTACACATGTAAACGTTATTATGTCAGTGGCTCCCTTGTTTATTTTTGGCTCAGATTTCTCTCCTAAATTGAATATCCTGTTGCTTGCTGGTCATCTCTGCTCAGGTATCTCACAGATCTCTCAGATTTAACAGCTCTGAAAGCTGAGCTTTCATCTTCCTTCTTCCCTCCTCAAATCTGCTTCTCTTTGAACTTTCTCATCCAGTAAATCCCAGCTCTGCCCACTCCATTTCTCAAGTCAAATCTCAGGACCATTCACATCCACTTCGTCAAGACCCTCTGATGGAATAATTTGGTCCTGTCTGTCACCAGGGTCAGCTTGTGCCATCTCCCCCTTCTCTGTGACCTAGCCCCACAGGCCCTCTTCTATTATTTAGGATATAATAAATCCCATTCTCATGTTGGTTCCTATGCAAATGCCAATTCTTCTGCCTCAAATCTTCTCCCACCTGTTCTCCAGAATTCTCTCCCACTTATCATTTAAATCTTAGCTTCACTGTGCATTGTAGGAGGCTTACCAGATCCCTGTCCTCTATTTGCTAAATGCCAGTAATCCTTCCTTCCCCCAGATGTGAAAACTAAATAGGTCTCCAGACATGACCTATGGCCCCCCAAGGGAAACAAAACTATGCCAGTTGAGCACTACTGCCCTATACCTTACTCAGGACATCCTGTTATAGCTTTTCATGGAACCCAGTCTGTAAGCCTCTTTTGTGACTTTTGTGTGATGTTTACATTACATAACTGAATTACTTCATTATGGATGAAAACTAGTTCTTCTGCTTACAATGTATCATCTATATATAGTGTCCAGCATGAGTAGGTACTCAATAAATATTCGTTGGATAAATGAATGAATTTCATTCTCATACAAACCCTATGGAATATGCACAGCCAGAATTAGCAACCCTATTTCTAAATTGAGGTAGAAGATACACTGAATGGTTCAATGAGAGGCCCCTGAATCACATCATCAATAAATGGTAGACCAAGGAATCCATTAACCTAGGCTTTATCACTCTCAATTCCTCTTACCAGCATGTATCCTTTTACTGCCATTACCATGTTTTTAACCTTCTCAGATTACTTCATCTGCTTTCTCTTCCAAGTGCTTTATTATGTGTTGTCCTTGTAGTCCACAGTAATATACACCTAGCTCTAAATCAAGGGCTGAAAAGCTCAGACATTACAGTGGCTTCCAGTGATGCTCCACTCTGCTGCTTTTAAAAACTCACAGCATATTAAATATAAGAGAGGTGGTTAGGGCTTCTCATGTTGCAATAGGAGTGCAAGGGGGTAAAAAATGTCAATAGTTCTATTGAGTAAATTTATTTTTATCATACACTTAGCTCAGCCTTGTGGTCCACTCTAGTAAACAGACTGAAGAAAACTAATCACAGGACAGGTTAAGATACTCTAATCTTAATGAAGCCATTGCAATATTGCTAACCAGATTATGGAATAACTTTTAAAGATGCCTGGCTAAAATTATCCTTTATTTTCATGTTGCTTAAGTATGGCCAAGCAGAAAAATCTCAACTGAAAATGAAAATTCTCTTAAATGGTACTTACAGCATGCTAATGTGCTTCTATGTTCCAAGGTTTTGAATAACAAGATCTATATGGCATGCTTAATTTTTTCCCTCAAATAAACTGTTTTTGAATAGCCTAAGGGCCACAATGGTCAACAAGTGTCTGAGTGAGGACAGGGCATGCTGTTGAGAGGTAAATTTGACTCAGAGATGTCCCTGAGCCATGGAGAGGAGCTGTGTTGGTGGGCTTTGTAATGTCAGAATCCCTTTAGTGTTACCAAAGGGTTGACGCCTAAGCTTTCCTATCTCTCTGCAGAGGCAGACAGGAGAGTTAAGAGTACAAGATCTGGAGGCCAACTTTCCAGGTTAGAATCCTAGTTTCAATGTTTTTTAAATGTCTGATCTTGATCAGATTACTCTAGACTTTGGGCCTCAGTTTCCTCATATGTAAAGTGGGTTTGATAATGGTGTTTATGTCATATAATTGTTGTGGGAGATTAAATGAGTCGATTCATGCATCCAGCATAAAATAAGTACCAAATAATAATTGCTACCTATTATCTGTCTTCTTTATATATACATACTTCTATTTCTGTGTACATAAAAGTATTTGGTGTTTTATTAAGCTCTGTCCATATCCCAGATTTTATCATCTCACTAATTCACAAGCACCTTGAGGGCCTAACCACCAATGCATTTTCATCATCATAAAAGTACCACATTTGATTCTTACAACAATCCTATGAGGTTGGGATGGTTATATCCATTTTACAGATACAAAACTGAGATCTAGACTAGTTGGACTGTGCCTGTGATTATGCAATTAGATAGTGTTGGGGGGCCAGGGCTAAAGCTTTGGACATCTTAGGAATAATCTTCTTCTCTTTTCAAACCATAGAATTTTCACAGACTCAGTACTTGTCTTAACACTTTTAGGATATTAAAATGACTTCAGAGTAAAGTTCCCTGGGAATCTGTTCTCCTTATTCCCTGCTTTAATCAATGTATCTTCAGTGGGTAGCAGCTGCATGTCTTAGTCAGTGTTGCATAAGTCTCTGTTTCTATCTCTTTCTTTCTTTACCTGTCCCTCCCTCCATCTCTCTTTCCTCCTTTTTTCTCTCTTCCTTACTTCAACTCCTCTCCTTAGCTCCCTCCATATTTTTCTCTCTCTTAGACACACACACACACACACACACACACAAATACTTTATTCGTCTATTTCATATAGAAGGAGAAGGTGTCATTAATAATGACTTTGAGGTTTCCACCAACTGTAATGAGACAACTGTGATCAGGTGAGAGCCAATAGGTAAACTTGGATTACTAGTGCAGGCAAGGGTCATGCATTAAAAAAAAGCAAAGAAATAGAGTTTGGATTAAAAAAATAGTATGGAAAGGGAAGAGAGACAGTCCCTGATTCTAGCAAAACTTGTAGGAAATGGAACAATGATAATTAATTAAAAATACTTCTGAGAGAAAGTAGATGAGTCTGTCTAGCTAACCATTTCACTAAATTGATATCATATGATATTGCATAATTAACAATCAATTAATTATTTACAATGTACATTTGGAAAATTTAGTTAATATCACCAAGCTTTAGTTTTCTCTCTCATAAATTGTGAATAATAATTAATAATAATATTAATCTCCTAGTATTATTGTAAGGATTAAATGAATACTTACACTTAAATATTTCTTAGAGTATAAGAAAGTACTAAATAAAGATTAATAAATACATGTTAGCTACTGTCAATAGTATTATTATTTTATTAATGCTATCAGGAAGGGAAAATTATAGAAGGCCTCCAAGATGAGGGTGAAAACAGATTCCTATCTGATACTTTGGGCAATAAGAAGCTATGAAGAATACTTATGACTGAAAAGATATTTTGCAGTTATTTGTTTAAAGACTTAAGAGGTAAGTATTTAGATTCAGGGAGTTCAGCTAGAATTTATTTGCAAGAACCAGGTAGTTCTAAGATAGAATAAGATGTGTAACTAAATCTCAGGTCATTAAAAGCATTGATCTCCAGTGCTCATGAGATCTAGGTCTATTCACCCCCAAATGAAATTGCATAGAGAATGTTAATGTATCAATAGAAAAATCCCTAAATGAAAGTAAATAAAACATTTGAAATTACACTATGAAGTCAAGACAGTGATATGTAAACTCATCCAAAGCTGAAAGGCCAGCACCACAGTCACAGATAATGGATTCCACCAAAATAGGTCTTGGAAACTTTGTTTCACTGAACTATGTTGACATAATTAAAAGTCAGTTAACGTAGGGATCACAAACATTTATAGTAGGGAGAAGCTTTTGTGATATTTACTTTTATAATGAACTGAGACTTAAATATTGCTCATGCACAGAAATATGTTTTGTGAACTTTGCAAGGATTCTTTTTTCATCAGTAATATCTTCATAAAAAAGTCAAAAAGGAAGGCCCTTAATCATGTCATATTCTTTTGGAGTCCTTTACTCAGCAATAATTCATTTAAAAACATTTCAGTGAACACTAATTGAACAGAAACTGTCAACTTCCCTTTTGTAATGAAAGGAAAACTGCCGTGATGAAGAGTTTCTAATCATTATATCTAATTAAAAAGTTAATCCTTAAGTTTCTCATGTTTAAGTTCTTTCAAATGTAACAAAAGAATTTCTCTTTCAAAAATGGGAAACAAAGCACAGTCATTAACAAACAATGCTTCTGTGGTAAAGCCACAAACTTAGAATTAAAACATATTGGCCCAAGCTTTTGTGAGGAAATTAGAAAAATTACAAGAATCAGCCAAACCTTGGCCTTCGTTGACCTATGTTTTTTAATACAGAAAAACTTCATTGTAGCACTGACAGTGGGGGATCAAAAAATAATTGCAATTTAAGCCTTTGAACTACAGAGCGAAAAATGGCCTCTGCATCTCAGCTCATGGGGGAAATGAGACATGACTCACTCGCTAGTATGAGTAAAGGTAATTCTTTTAGGTCTAGAGATAGGTCTAGAGATAGGGCTAGAAGCAAGTTCTTCTAAATAAGTGAGCCTTTACCCCAATATTCTGATTCATGGGAAAACCTTTAAAGCCACAGTCTAACCTCCTGAAGCCCAGTAGAGAAAGAGAGGATTCCTAGGCAAATATGGGAGATGATCCACCCAGGCATGACTGTCTCACTCTGTTCGTAAACAAGACAGAGTGGGAGAGATAGTTCTGAAAGACTAAATGCAAACTGCAAGATGATGACCAGATTGCTTTGACTATCTCTACTTCCAGCCTATGCGCGCAAAGTATTTCAGGATATCGTGTGATGATCAGAGAAAGAAACCTTGTTTGAAAGTGCCATTTTCTGGATGGTCAGACCCCCCAAAGTAGTAACCAGATCCATAATATAGTAAAGCATTACATAAGGGGCTTGCATATTTCATTAACAAAGACCAACAAGATCACTCCCAACAACTAAGTTTGCTCATTCTGATATTACCCAATGTAGCTTCTAGCCTATTACAAAGCAGTCCTAGGTAAAGGCTGAGTATCTATAGCGCTGGAATAAGTAAATATTATTAGACGTCAACTCAGATCATGGTCTTCACTGAGCAAAGGAGACAATATTTCTAATGGAATATAACCTTACTTCATTCTATATTATTGCTTCTGAGGGACAGGATGGATAGAAGATTGAGCAAAAGTTTTTGTAAAATAATTTTTTCATATAGGCACCTTTTAGATTTCATTGACATCCTCTGCTTTCTGCCTTTGCTTTACAAGTTTTTCCAAGAGGCATACATGCTATAATGAAAAGAAGTGAGAAATGTGAAATCCTGGCTGTGTTGCTTATGAGGTGTGTATGACCAAAAGAAAGCCTCTTGGTTTTTCTGAGCCTTTATTTGCTCTACTGTGAAACAGGGATAATAATCCCTGTTATCACAGGGTTCTTCTGAGACTCCAATAAAAAATGTGAAAACATTTTTGGAAACACAGAAATGAGTTTTGTGTGTGAGGGAAAATGATTTCACATAGATGGAATATTCACCACGTACCAGGTACAGCACAAAATTCTTCATGTACTAGGTCTTTTAATAAAGTAACCCTGTGATACAGGCATTGTACCTATCTAAGAGGTGAGAGAAGGAAGCAGTAGAGATACTGAGTAACATAACTAGGGTATTAAAGCTTGATATTTGTAGAGATAGAATTAAATTCAATTTTGTCTGTCTCCAAAGACAGTGGTCAGTTCCCAGAAAGTGGAAACTGTTCTTTTGGTAGTACATTGTTTTAAAAAGCAAGGTTTTAATGTGAGTCATCCAAGGTTTGAATTCTAATGCTAAACTCACTCAGTGTTGCTATGAGTAAGTTGCTTAAACTCTCTCTGAAGTTTTATTATCTCATCTAAAAATGGGGAAGAAAAGTAACTAACCCATATATTTTTGTGAAGATTTCTAGAAAAAAAATGCACATCTAGCAATTAAAAGGGTTCTTTGGTGGCATACATTATACATTCAATACATGTTAGCTACTACTGTTTCAAAATTAGTACTTTTTAAATTTGTTAGTAACCAGTTCAGTAAATTATCTAGGAATCTCATAATTTTTTTTTTATAATTTACCGTGTATTATAAAGATGAGGCAATTTTTATTACATACAACTGGCCATTGACCAAAACAATTAAAGGCTAGCTAAGTGAGCTTAGATATATAAAATAAATAAATCCAATCAGGTACAAGGTGAGAAGTTAATGGTTAAAATAAAACAGAATTAATAAGGTTAGGTAGACAAGAAAGAATATTGCCAAATTAGACTAAATGGGCAATGCGCAAATCCTAACTATCTCAACTGACAGCACCCTACCTTTTGGGTTGTCATTAATGAGTAGTATAATTTACATTATGTATTATAAACAATATGGAACATATAGTCCCTCATTGAAAATATGAAAAAGTCAGTATTGAAGTCCTAATCTCTAAATTTGTATTCTCCCTTATCTATTTTATATAAGCTCATTAAATAAAGTGAAAACTCATTAGAGCATGAGTTTTTCTCCTCATGCAATGACCTTTATCTCTGTTTGATTTACATGCAGAAAAACAAAAGTAATTTCAGCTGACAGATGACCCAAAGATCAGAGAGGCACAAGGGTTCATGTAAAAACAACAAATCAATTTGCTATTAAATATTGGGAGCACAAATAATTAGCTAGTTAGGCAAAGTTTTTCTATAAACCTATTTCTTCATCTGTAAAATGGAACTAATACCTTCAGTCTCACACAGTTGTTGTGTGGGTTAGATAACTTAATATGAATAAATTTCCAGCCCAGCTCGTGTCATTTAGTAGGCAATCATCAAAGTAGGTTATCTTCAGTTAGTTTATTTTAGGAATTTTGGAAAACATCCCCTCTATTTATCAAATGCTTACAGGTTCTAAACTTTGTCTTAGGTATTGGTGACACATAATATGGCCTTGCCTTTAAGGATTTCACAGACTATAATAGCTAATCATTTCACTAAATTGACATCATGATGGAATGACTATAGAGTATGATGAAAAATAACATGGCCATATTGGTTGGAAGTCTAGGGCAGGCGGGCAAAAAGGAGACCAAGGAAAGCTACAGACAAAAAGAAATGTCACTGAAGCTGGATGTGCAGGGGCGGCAGGAATTTGGCAAAAAGAGAAGAGAGGAAATGATTTTCCAGGCTCAGAGTAACGACATATGTGGTAAGTTATTCTCACCTCATGCCTATAGTTACAAGTGGAGAGACTTCTCCAGGCTAATTCTCTGGACCTCTCCCCATTCCCAGAAGATGGGAGTTTCATGCTAGGTAAGTTTGAAAAATAGGACTAGGAAAGCTCAGCTCACCCCTGCCTCTTGGGAGTCAGCCTGCCTGCTAGAGCCTAGCATTCTCTTTTCACTATAAGATAAGCTTAGTTAGGAGAAGCTATGCCTCTGCAAGAGAAACTGATAATTTGAAGGGTAAATTGAGTTCAGGGGGATGTTAGCAAGCCCTTTGGCTGCCTACAATAGCCAATTCTTCCAAGTTAGCTTTTTATCAGTAATAGTTCTGATTTTTATAATCTCTATCAGAATCTGGAACCCATATCTTATCTGGTTTTGACCTTAAGATAAAAAAGACTCTATTAAGCGTTGTCAAACTTGATAGCGAATAAACGTTTAAATGCAAGAAATTACATAGTATATCCAAAAGGTGGTACTTCTTATTTTTCAGAAGAATAAAGTACTTGGGAAGTGCGGAGGGAAATAAACTAGGTGTAAAGGCAGGGGGTCCAATCTTTGGTTTCCCTGGGCCACATTGGAAGAAGAATTATTATCTTGGGCCACACATAAAATACACTAAAACTAACAATAGCTAATGAGCTAAAAAAAAAAAAAAAAGAAAGAAAAAAAAACTTGCCAAACACCTCATAATGTTTCCAGAAAGTTTACAAATTTGTGTTGTGCCAACAGGCTACAGGCTGTAGGTTGGACAAACTTGCTTTAAGGTTTAAAGTTGGTCAGTGAGTAGATTATAGCAGTTTCTCTGTCACACTAAGGAATTTGGACTGCATCTAAAAGCAGTGGAGCCACTGAAGTATCTTAAGCAGAATGACAAGGCAGTGCGTGTGTGTGGGGGTGGGGTGCAGGGGGGTGGGTGGGTGTTGGGAATATTCTGGCAGCTTTAGGTGGATAGATTTTGTGGTACATTGGAGGCAAAAAGCCAGTTAAAAGGTAGTTCTAATAGGCCAGGCAAGATTTTTGAAAGTAGATTTAGTTATTGATTCACTTTTTATCTCAATGTTTTTTTAGATTCCATGAAACATAAGACAAACGATCATCACACCATACTTTTCAATCATAATTTAAAGATATCATAGGCCAGACGCAGTGGCTCACACCTGTAATCCCAGCACTTTGGGAGGCCGAGGTGGATGGATCGTCTGAGCTCAGGAGTTCGAGACCAGCCTGGCCAACATGGTGAAACCCCATCTCTACTAAAAATACAAAAATTAGCTGTACGTGGTGGCAGGCACCTGTAATATCAGCTACTCGGGAGGCTGAGGCAGGAGAATTGCTGGAACCTGGGAGGCAGAGGTTGCAGTGAGTCAAGATCACGCCATTGCACTCCAGCTTGGGCGACAGCAGTGAGACTGTCTCAAAAAATAGATGAATAAAAATGAAGATATCATAAAGGCTCAGATGGGTAAAAACTTCATATAATGAGAGTTCCAATAAGAATGATTCTCTTAAACTAAGCCATTGCTGAAGTGAAGAGATAATTATATGGACAATCTAGAACTCATCAGAAATAATCACACTTAATTTAAAAAACATTGCCTAAAAGGCAAGTTAAATTTCCCCAATTATGCAATAACTAGATGTTCTGCAGAAAAAAAGCAAAATGGGGACATGAACTTCCTGTCTAATGCCACCTTTTCTTCCCTCCTTGGACCACGTATCGCCACCACCAGAAAAAGAATCTGCATGTAATAGCAGCCATATAACAGACTAGGGTATAAATGTTCATGAAAGATAATACAGTACACGATTCACCTAGTAATGTAACACTGTAACACAATAGGAGGCAAGTTCTAGAAGACATAGAGCAAGACTGGAAATTGCAGCTGTTGGCCTAACTCTCCATATTCTAACCTAGGTCCTTCTTGCTAAACAAGCACTCTGTTTTTAATTTATTGAGTTGTATGAGTTTATTATCTGAAAGTTATTAAGTAATATCTTAAAGTTATTATGTATAAGTAAAAATGGGGAAATTGAGCTAGCTTTTTAAAGAACACCTCTTGGCCCGGTGTAGTGGCTCAGGCTTGTAATCCCAGCACTTTGGGAAGCCAAGGTGGGTGGATCACGTGAGGTCAGGAGTTCAAGACAAGCCTGACGAACATGGTGAAACCCTGTCTCTACTAAATATACAAAAATTAACCGGGTGTGGTGATGCATGCCTGTAATCCCAGCTATTCCAGAGGCTGAGGCAGTAGAGTCACTTGAACCTGGGAGGTGGAGGTTGCAATGAGCCAACATCATGGCACTGCATTCCAGCTTGGGCGACAGAGTGAGACTCTGTCTCAAAAAAATTAAACAAACATAAAGAACATATCTTTCTCTCTATAAGAGATAAAATTTAGGAATATAATGCCATATTTTGTATTCAGCAATAATTTATTAAGGACTTAATGAATGTTATCTTCTGTGTTAGGTAGGTAACCATCAGTCCTTTGGATAGAACTGCTGCAGCCATACTGGGCTCTGAGCTTGGGGTAAGGGTGGAGTATGCCTAAATTATACCCAATTGTCTTCCAGATTTCAAAGGAGGTCAAAAATATTGTATTTATTTCAGAATTTGACACATGAACCCCAATAAAATATGATGAAGTCTTAAAAGGTAAAATAAATTTCAAGTAGAACTTTCAGAGGTGTAAGTGAATTATTTTGAAAACTATATTGTTTTTACTCCATCGTAAAACCTATTAAATTTGCAGAAAACCCATCAGCAATAATTAATTTTAGAGCTGTATAATTACCTAAATAAGTATAGTTTTCTGATCATTATCGTCAACAAATGCAGGCTTGCATAGAATTAGTATAGCACAGTGAAAGCAGTGACTCTTTAGACTCAGAACCTGAACTCCGATCACAAATCGGTTCCTTGCTCATGGTATAAATTAAGGTAAGTTACTTTGCTTCTAAAAGTCTCCTTGCTCATCTATAAAGTGAGGATAAGATGACCTATCTCCCTATGTTATTTTGGAGGTTATGTTAAAATAATATTAATAGTACACGAGAAATGCTTAATAGATGGTAGTTGTTAGTAGAATTATAATAGTAACATAAAGCAGTCACATAAAGCACATGGCATTATCAAATGCCAGGGCTATAAAAAAACTATGCATCCAGGCTGCCACTTTTTTCTTTCTTATTCATGGCGATACTAATTTTCACTGTATTCTCTTCTGGGGGGCCTTGACAAAGTCTCGTCATTCTTCTGAGCACCATAATCCAATCACCAGGAATCAATCAGAGCTGACACAGTAAAACATGAATCATTTTTTAAAATCTACTTGAACTTCCTCATTTTATAGTTGAGATGTAGACACTAAGATTCTGAGAGTTCACTAGGGTGATTCAGGGTCCAGAGTAGTACAGCTACTAGAATCCTGGTTTCTAGTTCTGTACCTTTCATTTCAACACACTTACTAGTTTTCTTCTGAAATGTAAAATTCAAACATGAATTCACATTGGGAGAGTCAGATCACTTGACACAATCTGCCATATAATATTTCTGCTGATCTTTGAATTAAACCATGACCCTTGCAATACACAGCTTATAGAACTGAAACAAGAATCTGTTCAGAAGACTATGCACTCTGTCAAGGCCATTATAATGGTATTCTGTGATACAGTAATTTTAGTGATGTGATAATGGATATTATACCAAGCTACTGCCACTCTGGATAAAGATATCTCAGGATGAGAGGACATTTTCAGATGATGAAAAAATGTGGTTTATCAATTTCTACATCAGTTTAGTCAATCGGTCTGGAATGTGCAAAGGGAATATCTGTTCCCAGTGGCTGAAACATATTCCTGAAAACACAACTTGTTTATTACTATCTGAAAATCAAACTGAAGTTTAAAGGAGGAATAAATTTTAGAAAAATGTTTGTTTGGCCTTTTTTTTTTTTTTCCCCAAAATTCCTCTTAGAATTTAATTAAAATAATCAATATCAACTATTGAAATAAAATATTTAGAATGAACAACAGACACAGGTCTGTGATATGTTACTTGAAACTTGATTGTGAGAAACAGACAGGATTCCACTGTAAATGTTCTCAATCTCTTATACTGTTTCTCCTTCACGTCTGGAGCAGTTTTTAATGAACCCAATAGCCGTGTTCCAGAGATGTACTTATGATTTTTTTTTTCTCTTTGAGTTAGGGTCTTGCCTGTAACCTAAGCTGGGGTGCAGTGGTGGCACAATCATGACTCACTCAAACTCCTGGGCTCAAGGGGTTTGCCTGCCTCAGCCTCCAGGGTAGCTGGGACTACAGGTGTATACCACTATGCCTGGCTATGTTATTTCACTTTTTGTAGAGATGGGGTACCACTATGTTGCTCACGCTGGTCTCCAACTACTGGCCTCAAGCAATCCTCTCACCTTACCCTCCTGAGTCACTGGGATTACCATGCCCAGCTGTACTTATGATTTAATATTTCAACTTGAGAGAGAGAGAGAGAGAGAGAGAGAGAGGAGAGAGAGGAAATAATATACTCGAAAAAGCTAAAATATTTTTTCAGTAGGGTCAATTGATGATTTCCTTCTCAGCATTCCCCCCAAATTCTTTCTAGCACTTTCCAAAGAAATCTGGGATATTTATCATCCGCTGTGTTGAAATAAGATATTCCAAATACCTTTTCATGAAAGTATTAGAGAAGGGGGTCAAGAGCTAAAGACGGGGGAAAAGGTCAATAGCAGATTTCGGATGGAGATGATCTATGGCCTGTGGTCAGTATCTGGGGGCTTTATTAAGATACCCTCCCAATTTCCAACTTAAAATTTGGTAAATTGTAATTGACTTCATAAGATCAATACTCACCCATGTGAGGTAACCTCAAAGAAATGAAAAAATAAAATAAAATAACAACACCTAGACCAGCATGATTGATGGATATATTAGCCTGTCTGAAGAAAAATTGAATCAAACAGAAGTTTGGGAGGAGGTTAAGGGTTAAGAATAAAAGCAAAGAACAAGGGTAGTGAGAGAGGTAAGTATTGTCTAGAAATCTAGGAACTTACTAGATGAGGAGTGTGAACATTGGAGTTCAAACATTTCTGTTCGATTAAAATTTTCTGAAGATAAGTTTTGACTCCAAGAAGAGATGTATAATACCTGGAAGTTATTCTTGGCTTCCTTTATTTTTCTTATCTTCTCACTGTCATATTCTGCCTCAGGAATCCACACTATTTAAACCATCTTTTTTGCTCTACATGCAAAATATATCCTCAATCTCTATAATAGATCCCCATCCCCACTGCTGCCACCTGAGTCCAGCCATCATTATCTCTCGGTTACAAGTACTGCAAAATATCATTCTAACTAGTCTCCCTCCTTCCATTCTTGCCTCTCCGCCCAAACTCATTCTCACTGTGTACATTACATTATCTTATGTCTTTGTTTGAAGGAGTCCAATGACTTTTTGTTGAACTTTGAGTGAAATGCAGACTTCCCTCCATGACCCCAGTCTACCTGACCCAGCCTTACCTAACCCTCTAAACTCTAGTCCCAGACTTCTTGACACTTTTTCTTCTCCACACTAGCATTCTTCTATTACAATAACTTGTCAAACTTTTTCCAACCCTGAAGTCCTTGAGTATGCTAGTCTTTTATCTTTAACATCACCCAAGAATTGTCATAAGGTTGCCCCCTTTTCACCTTTCATCTCTCAAGTAGGAACTCAATTGTCTCCTCATTAATACTTTACTTAATTTAATGTCTATCCAAAGAAGCATCTCTCCAACCTATCCTCCATATCGTATTACCATAATTTAATTTTTAATAGCACACCACTATCTGAAGTAATTTTATTTGTCTACTTGTTAACTTTACATATTTCTCTACTAGAATACCTGTTGTATTTATTGCTATATGTTCAAGTTCCTAGAACAGGGACTCTTGGTATACAATCTATTATCAACATATGTTTGCTAATGAATAAACAAATGAATTTTATGAACACGGGTGTTTCCATTCACATGACAATTACATGTTTCATGCAAATCAATGAGTTTTGCATACCTTGATATAAGGTATATTTTAACTAGTCTGAGTCAGTTTCTTGGCCTCAAATCTCCCTGGACACTTAGAATGATTGTCTGGGCTTTCAAAAGGACAGAATGTGAAGTTCATAGACCTAATCACGGTATTACCTAAAGAAGTCCCTTGCAACCCTGCCTTGCCAAATATAACACTGTTCTATCTCTACCAATTTTTAAAGATACCATACTTTCAATCACTCATAAACATTTTGAGGTCCTATCCTGGCACTAAATTTATAGAAATAAATAAGGTATACTTTGTCTTCTCACAAAGCTTCTGATATGATAGTTGAAACAGACCTGTAAATAACTACAATGCTAGGTGTAAAGTGGGCATATTTTCTACATTTTGTGGGAGCACAGAGAAATGAAGGTCTCAAACAAGATAACATCAGAAATGATCCTTGAATGATGAGAAAGATTTTATCAAACAGAGAAATAGGGAGAGTCATTACAGAGAGAGAAAAGCATGAGCAAAGATTTGGCTGGAGACTGCATGGTGGCTTCAGGGAATCAGAGAACAGTGAATAGTTGGGTGTGACTAGAACACAATAGTAGTGGTTGGAGATGGAGTAGGAAATGCAGACTGGGGCCAAATTGAAGACAACCTTGAATGCTCTGCTAGGGAATCCAATTTTATTCTGTAAACTAGTGGTTGGCAATCTGTTTTCCATGAGACGTTCATAAATAAACATTCATGAGAAAGGGATTTTATTATCACGCACATTTAAGAAATGTTCCACATATTTTACCTGTCTCTTGGAGATATAAGCCCCCAAGAGCTTTGAAAAATCCTAGGATAAAAAATAGAAAACTGCTTAAAACATGTTTAATCCAACATAGACTACTCATTAACATTTCCATATATACATAAGTGTAAGTCAGATTACACTTAAAATGAAGCACTTTGTTAAATGATTTGAAGTTGTTAAATCATTTAAATCAGTAAGTGATACAAATAGAACCGAGTGTTAAGATAAATTTGGCAGCAATATTCATAATGGATTGAAGAGATCTAGGAGGCTACAGGTTATTGCAAACAGTTTATGGGAATGATAACACATCAAAACTCAAGCTTGGAAAGCAGAAATGTAAAAAGGGAAAATATTTGAAACACTCCGAGATATAATTCTATGTCAATTAGTGATTGATTAATTCATGAGGAATAGAAATGTAATGGATCTGGTGATGACTTCCTGATTTCTGACTTGGCACACTGAGTGAATTGTAAAACAGGTTTGAGTGCAATGCAGAGTAAGAAAGAAGAAGAATGATGAAAATAGACTGAAGGCTCTGAGTGAACTGCAAAGAGTGGTAGGAATCTTAATGTCAATTGTTATACTTGCGTTTGATTCAGTTATTCGAAAAATAAGTCCATAGGGAACTCCCAATTATGTTGAGTTGCTTCATACACTCAAAAGAATCTCTTTCCTCAACCTACTTGCAGTCCTCAACCTATTTAACTGTTATCATTCCATTCAGTTCTTTGAAAATAATATTTCTTCTACTAGAAACCAGACTGCTGTCATGCTGCAGGTACGCTGTTTTCATTTTTCCTTGGAACAACCAGAAGGTGCCCAGCTTTGATGAGAAGAGTCAAGAGAGTTGCTGCATCTGTAAGTTTTATTCCAAATATTAGAATCAGCAGTATAAGAATAATGTGTTTGTAACAGATAAAATGTTATACAATCAAAACCATATAATGGTTTTGATTTTAGGTGGAGGCTGCCTACATTTTAAGACATGTAGACTCAAGCTTATCTTTAAATGTCTATATTCAAATTTCATAAAATTCATATCCCTATGTAAACATATTAAAATAGGAAATTTCCATGATATTTCCCTTTCCCATCTGATCAATCACATTGTTTTTCCTCTTCAAGCTCTCTTACTGTCAATTTAATGTCCATATTGCCCTCTTCAGCAAACTGTCTACAGATAGAGGCAGATAGCCTGTCTAATTCTGTCTGTTGCATGAATTACTTTTTCATATGTCAGTCAATTCAATCTTGCTCACCTATATCAGGGTGAAAAAAAAGAATATTCAATTCAGCTTTTTTCCTTCCAGAGAACAGACACAAGGAAAGGGGTTTCAGTGACAAGAAAGACAGGTGGATAGATCACTCACGACGATGGTTAAGCAGATCCTGCTACATTTAGGATAGGTGGAAATTTATCTAGGAATTTTAAACAGGAACTACTTTCCTATTTGTATTTCTTTCCTTCCTTCCTTCCTTCCTTCCTTCCTTCCTTCCTTCCTTCCTTCCTTCCTTCCTTCCTTCCTTCCTTCCTTCCTGCCATCCAGTAAAAAAATTAAGCATGTTTTAAATTGCCAACTGGGCATAGTAATCTATTGTGGTAGGTATTATAGAAGACATCATAGGAGCACCGTAATAGGATACAATCATAGGAAAGGTACTCATTCTCATTACCAAATAAAAGCAAATTACAATAGCAATGTCCTGCAATTTTTAACCTACCAAAGTAATAAAGGATTTTACAAAGATAAAAACATCAAGAGTGGAGGCAGAAAGACATGTTCATACACTCTTCAAGTGGGGGAATCATAAATTGGTAAAGTAAACAATTTTAGATGCAGTTTGGCAATTAACTCTAAGCTCTATGGGTCAATAATCAGTCTCTCTTGTTTTCCAGTATATCCCCATTGATTAACCTAGTGTTTTGTCTTGTGTTAACTGTTCAATAATGAATTGCTGAATGAGTATTGACTGAATGACTATGTAAATATTATGAACCTTAAAAAATTCACACCCTTTGACTTAATAATTGCTTTTTTCTAAAAATATATCCTCATGAGAAATGTAGTCAAAAGTACTAGTACACCAAGGTTTACTTCACTATTGTTTGTATTAAAAAAAGGTAACCTACATGTCCAACATTATGGGTTTTGGTAGAAAAAGAATATTTGGCAGTCATTAAAGAAGATGTCAACAAGCAGCCAACAAACATGAAAAAAAGCTCATAATCACTGGTCATTAGAGAAGTGCAAATCAAAACCACAATGAGATACCATCTCATGCCAGTTAGAATGGCCATCATTAAAAAGTCAGGAAACAGGCCAGCGCGGTGGCTCAGGCCAGTAAACCCAGCACTTTGGGAGGCTGAGGTGGGCGGATCACCAGATCAGGAAATCGAGACCATCCTGGCTGAGGTGGTGAAACCCCGTCTCTACTAAAAATACAAAAAAAAATTAGCCAGGCATGGTGGCAGGCGCCTGTAGTCCCAGCTACTCGGGAGGCTGAGGCAAGAGAAGGGCGTGAACCCAGGAGGTGGAGCTTGCAGTGAGCCGAGATCATGCCACTGCACTCCAGCCTGGGCCTCAGAGTGAGACTCTGTTTCAAAAAAAAAAAAAAAAAAAAAAGTCAGGAAATAACATGCTGGAGAGGATGTGGAGAAACAGGAATATTTTTACACTCTTGGTGGGAGTGTAAATTAGTACAACCATTTTGGAAGACAGTATGGCGATTCCTCAAAGATCTAGAACCAGAAATACCAGCAATCGCATTACTGGGTATATACTCAAAGGATTATAGATCACTCTACTATAAAGATACATGCACACATATGTTTATTGCAACACTATTCACAATAGCAAAGACTTGGAACCATCCCAAATGCCCATCAATGATAGACTGGATAAAGAAAATGTGGCACACATACACCAGGGAATACTATGCAGCCATAAAAAAGGATGAGTTCACGTCCTTTGCAGGGACATGGATGAAGCTGGAAACCATCATCCTCAGCAAACTAACATAGGAGCAGAAAACCAAACACTACACGTTCTCACTCATAAGTGAGAGTTGAACAATGAGAACATGTGGACACAGGGAGGGGAACATCACACACTGAGGCCTGTTGGAGTTGAGGGGCTAGGGGAGGGATAGCATTAAGAGAAATACCTAATGTAGATGATGGGTTGATGGGTGCAGCAAACCACTATGGCACGTGTATACCTATGTAACAAACCTGCACGTTCTGCACATGTATCCCAAAAGTATAATTTAAAAAAATGATGTCAACAAGAAAAATATTTTGCTAACTTAGAAAAATGTTCACAATATGATGTTAATTTTTAAAAAGCAGTATGGTTTTATATTCTTAACTTCTCACTTAATAGACATATATAAAGGAGACTCAAGTTTAGCTAGATCTGTGAGCATGTGTCAATAAAAGTATGTATCTTTCACAGAAGATACATATACAGAGACAGCTAAAGGACCAAAAAGTTGTTACTACATTAACTGTAGTTAACTCTAGGTAGAATTACAGGTGAGTTTTAATTTTTAAAAAATATTTAATTTATACTATTTTTTACCATAAGCTTGTATTATTATTTAATCCAAAACTGAAGAATACAAATTGTTTTTTTAAGTAGCTAAAATACTCAGTTTTAAACTAAAAGGATTTACGATTAACTACTAGTTTTTATTTTATTAAAAAATAAAACTTGGGCCGGGCATGGTGGCTCATGCCTGAAATCCTGGCACTTTGGGAGATCAAGGCAGGTGGATCACTTGAGGTCAGGAGTTCTAGACCAGTTTGGCATGGTCAAAACCTGCCTCTGCTAAATATATATATATATATATATATATATATATCACACACACTAGCCTGCCATGGTGGCGTGCGCCTGTAGTTTCAGGTACTCACAAGGCTGAGGCAGGAGGAATGCTTGAACTTGGGAGGGCAGAACTGAGATTGCACCACTGCACTCCAGCCTGGGTGACAGAGTGAGACTCTGTCTGAAAAAGTAAAATAAAATAAAACAAAACAAAACTTGAAGTTGGAAACATAATTTTAAAAATTGTAATTAAGTATGATAACATGTATTATAGAGATTGAATAAAATAGATTAGAGAAATGAAAAATCAGTGTGCAAACATAATCAACTTTAGAACCAGTATATAAACTGAGCTTTGAACAATGAATGTCATGGATAACTAACTATAATAACCACAATTGTAACAATCAACATTGACTGCTAACTAAATAGTGCAGCCTGTCAGAATAAAGTGCAAATGTGTTCAATCATAGATTTTTTATGCAATGGTGCTAACTACTGTACTCCAAGAACTTATATTTAATGATGAAAATGATGAAGAAAAAGGTCATGTAGTCTACAATACAGAAATAATAGTCTACAATACAGAAACTAATTATAAAATGTATTTCATGACATTATTTCAACCTTAAAGAGAACAAGTGACTTTCTAAGTTAAACTATGAAACCGTGTAAGATCAAAATTTTTGTCCAATTTCCTCTCTAACTATAGTACTCTACCTTCCATTACTGAAATAGTATGACCCACTTGAATATGGAACCTAATTTCTAAACAATGATTCCAATATTTTAATAGCACCACGGAATTGAATAAGAATCTGAGTTAAACTAAAAACAAAACAAATAAACAAAGGAGACAAAACAGTAAATCTGTGTAAACTTAAAATAATATGCTTGTTATTAAGTTGAGCTACTGTGGGAATAGAAGGTGTCATTCTTGATCTTAAGACACCTCCATAATTAGTAATAATAATAAATTCCAAACGATTGAGTGCCTTTATATACAAGGCCCTGTATTAATATTCATTCAGAAACCAAGAACACTTTATTCACTTACTGTTATGTGCTAAGCACTGGGGAAACAGAAGTAAATAAGACAGGTCGTGCTCTAAGGAAATCCAGGTTAATGGAGCAGAAACATACTGAAAAGTATCAATACTTACTCACAACTATGGTAAAGAGTGATAAGTTGTGCAGGTTATCCTGCAAGACATACAGGCATTGAACACATAGCTTCTTCTTCTCCACAGCCATAAATGCAGAAAAGTCTTGGCCCCAAATCATAATTTAATAATGATGTTACATGAATTGTCACAAAGAGGCCATAAGATTGAACAGCTAGGCTACTGTGAGTTAGGCTGCATGCTGGGGATATGAGGAATCTCACACTCTCTAATCTGGGAGACTGAGAAGGAAACTAACCACAATGTAAGGTAATACTCTAATTTTGCAGGATCCCATGTTAAATAGCCATTTTGAGAGCTCAAATAAAAAGATTAAAGAAGAATATGTGCTTAATCCAGATTTTGAAAAATGCATAGGCTTTGTTAGGTGGAAAGGGACGTTCCATCAAGTGGGAAATGGAAAGCCGACAGCCTAGCGTGGAGGTTAGCAAACTTGCTTCTTTAAGAGGTTGCATAATAAATATTTTTTCTGACTTTCTGGCCTTATAGTTTCTATCACAACTACTCAACTCTGCCATTGCAGCACAAAAACAGCTACAGACAATATGTAAACAAATAAGCATGGCTGTGTTCTAATAAAATTTATTTATAGATAGTATAATTGGAATTACTCATGATTTTCATGTCTGAAATATTATTTTGATTTTCTTCAATATTAAAAATAATTGTTAGCTCAAGAGCTATACAGAATTAAGTATCAGACTGGATTTAGCCTGTAGCTGTAGTTTGGTGACCCCTGGACTAGTTGGAAGGCCAGTTAAACACACAGATATAATGGTACACAAAATAATACCGAATATCTCAACTAATAGTTCAATTCTATCAGATTCAGCCTTTCCATTTTATAATAAATGTTTTGTAATATCTTCCTTTTTCATCTGAAATAAAATTCATAGATGATACAACTGCCTACACATGTTTTTTAAAATGTAGTGCCTTCACCAAAGTAAAAGAAGAAATAAAAAGAAAGTACTTTATGTTAAACTAATGTGTTGGAAACATATTGCAGGTTATCCTGAAAGACATACAGGCATTGAACACGTAGTTCCTCTTCTCCACAGCCATAAATGCAGATAAGTCTTAGCCCCAAAACATAATTTAATAATGATGCTACAAGAATGAAAATATGGCAATCTGTGAGTCCTGCTTTGCCAGACAATGTAATGATGTATTGAAATGCTTGTATATATTTATAAAGAATAAATTTAGATTTAAATGGAATAAAGAGACCAGATTCCATATTTTACAAAAGGTACAGGCAAATAAAACAGTAGATATAGAATGAATTCTAGGTTAAAAATTAGTGTTAGAAAAAGTAATAGCAGATCATTTGTATTTGATAAAATGTCAGAGGAAATAACTTTAATAGTTGAAATACAGACAATTTAACAAGGAAAATTGCAGATGGTAGGAGTAAGTTAAAAGTGTACCATATTCTTGCAGATAAACTGGGTCTTACTGATATGTTTAATGTCAAAATAGGGCATGCCAGTAAGAGAGTCATCTATCGAGTTATCTATCTAGTTATCTATCTATCTATCTACCTATCTACCTACCTACCTACCCACCTACCTATTCTTGTTTGGAATTCCTTCTCATGTGAAGGCATATGTTTGATTTCTAGCAGTCCACAATTCTATCCTTTGATAGATAATGAGGAATGATAGATACAGACTCTGAAACCTAAGGGCTTATAGGGAAGTTGAGTTTTCATACAAGTTGATTTTGAGATTTGATATAATATCAGAGCAATATTTAAAAAAACAGAAAACTCTAAAATACAATTTTATTACTTGACATATGATGTCAGGTAATTTGCACAAATAGATTTCTCATTATGCTTTAAATTGCTTTAAAGATTAGTGTATAGTATGGCAATCAAATAAAATATTTAAAAAACAACTTTATTAATGAAATTTGGTGAGATCTCTGTATTCTATGTTTCTATCAAGTTAAAATATTTGATTCGAGATCTTTTGACCAACATCACCCTTTTTCTGTCCACTGGGGACTAAGGTTAATGATAATGTTTTGTATATTTTAAAATAGTTACAATAACAGATTTCACATGTTTTTTTCACATGACCACAAAGAAATAATAAGCATTGGAGATGATTGACATGTTAATTACTCTGATTTAATTATTTCACAATGTATACATGTACTGAAACATCACATGGGCCCCCTTAAATATATATAATTACTGTTTGTCAATTAAAAACAAAATAAAACTTGAACCAAAAAATTAAAATATTTGGTTCCAGATCTATTAACAGGAGTCTCAAATCTCTTTACTTGCATATTTGAGGATGAAATCTATACACGCAGATTGACGCAGGAGAGGTGTGTCAATACTAAAATCAGCATTATATTGTAAGGATGTGATCTTCCGAAATGGGGAACAACTGACAAAATTGCTAACAGAACAAAGTACAATTGTCCCTTGATTTTTGCGCAGTTATAGTCCCAGAAAATGTAATAATTATTAAATCCTTGCAAAAATACTCGTTTGTAAAACTGAGTTTGATTTTAGGCTTAGATAATAATAAACTTTTTCCGTTAATCTTCATGAACATCTAGTGGAATGTTAAAAATTGTGCAGTACCTGGGGCAATTATTTGTGGGGCAGGACCACTCTGCACATTACGGTGTCTAGCATCCCTGGCCCTCTTCCCCTAAATCCCAGTATCACTTCTGATCTTTAACAACACTTAAGTACTTCTCTGCTCTTCTGAAGTGCTTTCTCACCAGTCAGAATGGCTATTAAAAAGTCAAAAAATAAGAGATGTTGGCGAGCTTGTTGAGAAAAGGGAATGCTTATCCACTTCAGTGGGACTGTATATTAGTTCAGACACTTTGGGAAACAGATTGGAAATTTCTCAAAGAACTTAAAAAAAGAACTACTATTCAACCCAACAAACCCATTACTGAGTAGATACACGAAGGAATATAAATTATTCTACTATAAAGACACATGCACATGTATGTTCTTTGCAGCACTTTCACAATAGCAAAGACATGGAATCAACCTAGGTGTCCACCAAAAGTAGAAGAGATAAAGAAATTGTGTACATTGATAACATAGAATACTATGCAGCCATAAAACAGAATGAAATTATGTCCTTTGCAGCAACATAGATGCAGCTGGAGGTCATTATCCTAAGCAAACTAACGCAGGAACAGAAAATCAAATATCGCATGTTGTTACTTATAAGTGGGAGCTAAACACTGAGTACACATGAACACAAAGGGGAAAAATAGGCACCAGGCTTACTTGAGGGTGGGTGGTGGGAAGAAGGTGAGGACTGAAAAACTACCTATTGAATATTATATTACTACCAGGGTAATGAAGTAATTTGTACACCAAACCCCAGGAACACACAATTTACTCATGTAACAAACCTGCACATACACCCCCCTGAGCCTAAAATCAAAGTTGGAAAAAAAATTAAAAAATAATTTCTAGGGGCTGTCCTCTCTCCATCTGTCCTTGGGGATCACTGGTCTAAATTCTGAGTAAAAACAATAGGTTTATGTAACTTTTTGTATAATGCCCAACACTTAATTATCAATAAATTGCATGCCTCATAATTATCTGACAATAATGACTCTTCATATAAGCACAGAATGGCTGGGAGAGGGAGGGCAACTTGTAACAGTAAAAGGAAAACTCAATTCCAAGTTTAAGGACATGGACCAATTCTACCACAAACTGAAATGACCTCGAGCAATTCTCTTAACTCTTCTAGGGTACAGTTTCTCCTTTGGAAAACGTACTAGGTGACTACTAAGTTTCCATACAGTTCTGATATAATTATAAAACATCTAGATGCCTTTAGGAAACTAAAAGAATGGAACAAAGTAGAGAATGAAGGAGAATAAAACCAGGTGAGGCTACACTTGTAACAGATCAAATAATATCAGAAAAAGAGGATGGACAATGAAGAAGGTGGTATCAAACAGATTCGATCCTTGGCATGATGGATACATAGGGAGATAGAACGTTTGTATGAGATTCACACTCAGCAATGTGAGATGATGCTCTTGTACTAAAGACAGTGTCTCTCTGCACTTTTATTTTGTATTTATATTAAATTTACAATAAGTGGTTCTGAAATACCACAAATGTTGCAAACTTGAATCCAATTTGCAAGTTACACAGCAAGTGTCTTATTCTGATGTTAAGTGCTGCGGGAATCAACTCCAGCTGCTTCAGATCTACATAGTTCTCGACCATAATAAAGGAGGGAAGGGATCTTCAGGGACCCAACTCAGGATTCCTGAGACCAGAAAATAAAGTAGGCTAGGGGAATCCAAGATTCTGCAGGGGAATTCCCGTACTCCCAACCATGTAAAACATCCGAATGCCTTAAGGAAATTTCTGTTAAATTAGAGATTTACAGAGGTCTCTATAGGGTATTTTACCTCCCAGGGTACTTCAAAAGGTCTTATGTTTGCAAGATGTGGTGGAGAGAATAAGGAACTCATACACACCTGCATTTGAAATGCATTCTGCCTTTATCAGTTGTGTGATGATAAGCATTACTCTTAGGTTCCATTTCCACATCTTCAAAATGGAGATAACAACATCACTCTGTTAGTGTTATTGGGAAAATTGAAGGAAATGACTAACGTACAGCCCCTAGCACAGTGTCTCACACATTGTGAGCATGGTGAGTATGCAATAAATATTGTCATTTTTGTTCTTTTCTTTCGCATTCTGTGTGCTTGGCCTCTCCTTGCCCTGCCCTAGAGAGAATGCTCTGCTTATGTCAGCATCCAGCAATATGGGTGCCAGGAGTGTTGACCAAATGGCTTCACATCCACCACAGAAATGCCTACAGTTTTAATTCCTTCTGTGTTATCACTTGCTCTCTTCTGTTTCCCTTACCTGGGGGTCAGCTGGTATTTCCCAGAGACAAGAAAGTCTTATTCTTCCTCGGTAAGGGGCTGTCTTTCTAAAAGGAATAAGTCGAAGCAGGCACTGAGTTAAAACAAGCTGTCAGATCTTTCTGGTTGAGCATAAACTGAGCCTAAGATTTTATCCTAGGGCAACCCTACTTCTTGGACTAAAAAGTCCTCTGCACTCAAGTTGCTGCAAACTGCTGGTTCTGGAGTTGCTGCAAAGGAACTGTAAGGGGAGATTTACAGAGCTTGGCTTCAAACACAGTTGTTCTTGTAGAGTTTTGCTGAGGAAATCTTTCAGCATTTCCTTACCTCTAAATACAAGCTTATGGGAATGCTACTTCATCAACACAATTCTATTTTACATGATTTTTTTTTCTAGTGTGCACAGTTATAAATTGCTGAGAACCTTGAAGGACATAATGTCACCTCAGTATCAGCATCATGTGGTACTATGCCAAAAGTTTCTGGACAGTTGCCTAGCCTAGCCTTCATCATTATAAGGAAGACACCAAAAAATTCAGTGAAAAAACCATAAATTCAAATGAAACAGCACAATACGAATGACGAATTTGGTGGACAGTAAGTTCTTCAGGTTAAAAAACATACTTTAGATATCATTAATAATAATAAATACCATTTCCTGAGTAATTGTGCTATAAGTGCCATACTGGGGTTTTTATATACAGTATTTTCAATTCTTATAACATTTCCCTGCAACACGAATTTATTATCCCAAGTTTTACGGAGGAGAAAAATGAGGCTTAGAGAGGTTAAGCAAATAAGGTCACACAGAGCTAGTAAATTCAAATTTGAGATTGTCTGGCTTTTAAGTATAAATCATTTCCAAAGTTCCTCCCAGTAATTAGTAAGTATCAGTTGACACAGTCACATACTATTAGTACTGGATAAGATCTGGGTGTTCATCTAGAAAATCAGTTGTCTTACAAACAGAGAAACGGAGGCTCAAAGAGTTCACTGATGATGAAGCATAACAAATAGAGAGTGGCAGAGCAGGCACTCAAACTTTATGAAGTCCTCATCAAGGCGGACCCAGCTCTCTCTGACCAGGCCCCACCCTCCCGGGTTTATGCCATTCTCCTGCCTCAGCCTCCCGAGTAGCTGGGACTGCAGGCGCCCGCCACCTCGCCTGGCTAGATTTTTTTGTTTTTTGTTTTTTGGGTTTTTTTTTTTTTTTGTATTTTTTTAAAGTAGAGACGGGGTTTCACCGTGTTAGCCAGGATGGTCTCGATCTCCTGACCTCGTGATCCGCCCGTCTCGGCCTCCCAAAGTGCTGGGATTACAGGCTTGAGCCACCGCGCCCGGCCCAGGCATCTCTTTTAACGAACCTGCTCTCCAGGGCTCAATGTTCTGGGCAAATAGAACTGAGTGCACAGGCACCAAGGTGTTATATGCTTTTCTGTACTTTTCATTTCTGCTCAAAAATTTATCTTTTTATCTGCTTAATAAACAAATATAACATTTTTAATTCAATTCCATCAACGTATCACTACCTCTATGAAGCCCTCACTGATTCATTGCTCTTCTGTTCCCAGCCAATCAAAAAAATATATTAAGAAACAGGTTAGTAATAGCCAACGTTTACTATGGACTTATTATTCATTCATTTATTCCTTAAATATTAATTGAGCCTCTGCCATATGAAAGCACTATGTTAACATTTTGTTAATCATCCATCACCACAACCCTCTGAGGTAAGTGTTATTTATATCCTCATTTTATAAAATAGAAAATCTTGGCCGCGCGCAGTGGCTCACACCTGTAGTCCCAACACTTTGGGAGGCTGAGGCGCGCAGATCACGGGTCAGAAGTTTGAGACCAGACTGGCCAATATGGTGAAACCCCATCTCTAATAAAAACATGAAAAGAAAAAAAAAAGTAGCCAGACGTGGTGGTGTGTGCCTGTAGTCCCAGCTACTGAGGAGACTGAGGCAGGAGAATCACTTGAATGTGGAAGGCAGAGGTTGAAGCGAAACGAGGTGGCACCACTGCACTCCAGGACCGGTGCGAGACTGCATCTCAAAAAACAAAACAAAACAAACAAACAAACAAAAAAAAAACCCAGAAAATCTTAAAAGCTTAAAGAAATGCAGCATTTTCCAAGTATCTCGATTTTTTTTTACTCCTCTGTATCCTGAATATGCATTCATTGTGGTATCTGCAGTACTCTCTGAGATTTTGCTTAACTTCTAAGTTATGACTTATGATGATATAAATATTTGTATGTCACGGTATACATGGTATATCATTTGCTAAATTTTATAGGCCATTATAGGCTCTAAGCTCCACAGTAGTAGGAGAGATACCTACTTTCTTTACAATTTTATTTATTTATTATTATTATTAGTGTTATTATTTTTGAGATGGAGTCTCGCTCTGTCACCAGGCTGAAGTGCAATGGTGCAATCTCAGCTCACTGCAACCTCCACTTCCTGGGTTCAAGCGATTCTCTTGCCTGAGCCTTCCAAGTAGCTGGGACTACAGGCACCCGCCACCACTCACAGCTAATTTTTTTTTGTATTTTTAGTAGAGACGGGGATTCACCATGTTGGCCAGGATGGTCTAGATCTCTTGACCTCCTGATCCTCCCGCCTTGGTCTCCCAAAGTGCTGAGATTACAGGTGTGAGCCACTGGACCTGACCTTTTCTTTTTTTTTTTTTTTTTTTGAGACCAAGTCTCACTCTGTAGCTCAGACTGGAGTGCAGTGGCGCCATCTTGGCTCACTGCAACCTCCACCTCCTGAGTTCAAGCAATTCTCGTGCCTCAGCCTCCTGAGTAGCTGGAACTACGGTGTGCACCACCACGCCTGGCTAATTTTTGCATTTTTAGTAGGGACAGTGTTTCACTATGTTGGCCAGGCTGGTCTTGAACTCCTGGCCTCTAGCAATTCACCTGCCTCTGCCTCTCAAGTGCTGGGATTATAGACGTGAGTCACTGCACCCAGTCTGTGTACTATAATATTATACCCACAAGGGCTGACAGAATAGTACACAGTAGACACTCAGTACATGATAGTCAAAGAGAGAGAGAGAGAGAGAGAGAGAGAGAGAGAGAGAGAGAGGAGGAGAGGAGAGGAGAGGAGAGGAGAGGAGAGGAGGGAGAGAGAGGAGAGGAGAGGAGAGGAGGGGTGAGGGAGAGTGAGGAGAGGAGAGGAGAGGAGAGGAGAGGAGAGGAGAGGAGAGGAGGGAGAGAGATAAATGCACAAAACTCTGGTCTGAGTCTCCACTGTTCTGTGCTGCCTCCCTAGATTAGTCTGAATTGGGAAGAAATGTCACATAAACAAAGATGGAAATATTTCTTCCTAAGACTGTCACTAACATCCTAGATGTATATTTTGGAACTCACTTCTGGGCACTATAATTTTCCATTTCCTTACCTATGATTATGGTTATATTAATTCTACAGATCCAAATGGAATGAAAACTTATTTGAGACGGGACAGAAGCTGATTTTTAGACCTGCTGAGGAACAACATAATGACAGAGTCCTGTTAGTACACAGTACCCCAAATAACAGAAGTTTGGAAAAGAGCCTTGGGAGGAACTCAAGTCATTACCATGGCCCTCTATTATAGCAGCTGGAAATCACACTGCTGATTTCCACGTAATACTGCAAATATCTCCGAGGGCAAGATCCAAGCTCCCAGATGCTTAACAACCCTCAGGCACGTTCTGTACCACATGTGAGTCCCTGGACTATTTTAAAACATGCACTATTCTTTATGCTTTATCAAGGATTCTAATGTTTAATATCATTAGCCTCCAGTTTTAGGTTTTACAATATTTCACAGGACATTCCCAGTTAATTTAAGGGGTAAAAAGTAGTATCATGAAATTCGAAAAACGGCCTTAGTTTTAGTGGACACATGAATATATATATAGGTACACACAGGTTCTTATTTTGGTCATAATATACCTAAGTGTATAGTACTTACACATCTCTATATAATTTAGATATTAGGTGTATGCTATGGATGCATATATCAATGGAAACAGATCTATAAATATGCATATATCAGTTGTTTTGAGGACCTACTAGAAGGAAATAAAATTTACATGAAAAAATACTTTATATGGATAGAATGCAGCATTCTTTGGAAGAACAAGCTGATATACTCCAGGACAGAAAAATTGGAATAATATAGAACTCTAATTTTTATATGTGTACATATATATGCATATATATATACTTATATATACACAAAATATGTTAATATAAACAAGTAGTTATAGTGAGACATTTGAATACATATATTAAAGTCTGTGTATATGTATGTGTAGAGACAATTGACATTATTTAACATAATGTATTTGAAAGTTTTCAAGCATGGGGTGAAGCCAGATTAATCAATTTAGCATAGCACTTTTATAGGACTGAAATGGTAAAGGGCGGAAAGGTCTGGTAAGTGAAGAGTGTTAAAACATTGAAAGTCCTAAAAGAAATGATTTCATAGCTCCAGTATTTGTGGATCACTATTAGTCCCAGTCAATAATACAGTACTTGCGAATGGGAGGGAAAATGTATAGAAATGCTTATGCAAACGAATAAGGAGAGATGGTGGCTACCTCAATTTGTTGCCTTCTTGTATGTCACTGGATCTCTAATTATCAGTATGCGGTCTATTTCAATCCTTGAAAGCATTAAATGGTCGTAAGTTTCAGGCAAGTAGGAGGCATTGTTAAAAACTAAGGAAATAAAAAGTTTCCCTCAGTTGATGAAAAATGTATGAACATTTTTAGAGTTTGGTTATTATAACCTAGTATTAGAGATTTGGGTTCGGGAAATTACCATTTATGAAATAAAAAGTATATTACAGCTTGGATTAAAATAATTGCAACAATAAAGCAAGTTTGCTTTCTCTACTCTGCAACAACCACATGCTAGATTAGCATCTAATAAATAGGCTTGTCTTCCTAGCCTATGTGAGCCTTGAGAATTTAATGTAACCAATACAGAGATATAAGCTAAAGACATTTAAATGAATGTATTTGTTAAAGAGTATATAGAGTGTTCACAATTGTTAAGACTCTTTATTCAGTTTGGAATTCATGTTAACTTTAAATAATAACTGCATTTCTAAATGTCAAGCTCCATTTTAAGCCAAACCAGTTTAATAATAAAATGATAATATATTTTTGATTTAAATCAAGAGGCTGAGATGTGCTATCTCTCTAAGCAAAGCTTATAATTCCATGTAAGTCAGTCAAAAGCCATATATATGGCTATGTAAGACCAGTGATAAATGACATTCTTGGAAGTACTTTCTACAAACTATTATTAAAATTAAAAAATTCTCTACACCTCCCACCAAAACATTTTATTCATGATCAATATCTACTTCTCCACTATGTTAAAATCATATTGAAATTGAGATTGAATTTTTTCCTGCAAATATAGCTTTTTTCTTTTCAATACATATTTAAGAACAGTCATTGTTCTGTATTTATGACAGTGACTACAGGTACATTTTATTTATATTTTACAGCATTTGCAGGAAGTTATCTTCTCTCCTTTGAATGAAGAGAGAAAAAAATGAGCCAATTTTATTTCTGATAAAATGATAGTAGTCTGGGGGCTAGAATAACCTAGGAATCAAATGAAAGGTATCTACACATCTGCTTTAGAAATGCATTACAGAAGAAAGAGAGCTATAGATGTTAATATAAATAAACTTATTGCTTCTCTATGAATAAATGAAGTGCTTCATTCTTTATTCTAATTTTAATCATCCTCTATTTTGCTCTTAATTATTCCTTTTCTTTGTAAAATTATTTAGTGTAAATAATGTTTCTTCTCCATAACTGAAAAGGCATACAGTATTATAAGAGTAAAATTAGAATAGCATACTTCAAATCACTATTTTCTATAGCTAAAGAAACAAATGTTCTTTTGCCTTTAAAGAGATGGAAAGTTTGGTTAAAATTTGTTTTCTCTCTATTCTTTAAAATAATAAATAGGCAGGACTGAACAAAAGTTAAAAATGATAAGAAGTAAAAGGGCTACTAAAAGACTATAATGCAAAATAATATAACCTGAGGACTAGAGAAATTGAACTTGGTGAAAAGTCAGTGAAATAAACTGAACACAGCATCCCTAGACTTTCACAGGCCACCCAGAGGTATGAGCCCACAAACATGTGTGAAAATGACAGGTTTTTCTTCGCCTAATATTTTACATACAGGCATACCCATGGTATTCTGCAAAGTTTCCAAGCCATTCTAACCTTAAACTACTTGCTCTCACTTTCTTCAGATACTCAAGGGAAAGTCATAAGGAAAAGGCTCA
The DNA here is from genome assembly GCF_008728515.1 of Papio anubis. Lineage (NCBI taxonomy): Eukaryota > Metazoa > Chordata > Mammalia > Primates > Cercopithecidae > Papio > Papio anubis. Next base: position 49,814,570 of record NC_044987.1, on the reverse strand, counting down.
CCTGTGCTGGGCTGAACCAACCATGTGGGCAGGTACAATGCTCCCCACAAGTTCCTTTGCCCTTGGTGCTCGTCTTGTGGGGGCTTTTCCGCACACTGTCCCACAAGGTCCTGTTGAAGCTGGACCCCCCGGTCCTGTTTGAAGCTGGGCCCCCTGGTCCTGAGGAAGGCATGGTCTGAGAACTGTACCCGAGTCCCTGAGAGTTCCTCTGCCAGCCACAAGCGCAGTGGGCATCCCTGATCAGGGTGGGCGCACTCCTGCCGGCATCCATCCCATCGGACCCCCGGCTGCAGCTGTGTTGCTTGGTGAGGTATGCATTCATACTGCACTGATGCCTACTCTTTCCTTTGGTCAGCTCTGCACAGAAATGTCTCCTCCCTCACACCCCTTTCTTCCAGGCAGTTGTAAAAGTCTTTTTTTCCCCCGTAGATCCCTCAGTATCTTTGACAGCTGCTATAAGCAGTGCATCGTGGGAGCAGTGGGAGCAGCCAGAGCAGCTCCGCACAGCATTATCTGCGGGCTGGTAGCTCTTTGTCAATAGATGACTCAACTCACAGAGCAACTTGACAGTATCCCTGCTCTAGGCAGAAGCAATCAATGCTCCACACAGCTGGGCTACAAGACTGTACACTGTGTTACAAACCCTTTTTGGATGGAGCCCTACAGTAAAGAGTAACTCTTTGCAGTTTGGCATTCTGGCTTTTCCCTTTCCTTGCTGATCCTCACACAAAATACAAACCTTAGGAAAGAGAACTTATTATGAGATTCTTATGAGATTAGCAGGACCCTTCTTTCCAGAAAGGATGCATCTAGGCTTAAACTTTATAGCATAAGCAATAAAAAATGATGGAAAAGTTAACCTGTAAAGGAATTTTCAACATTTATAGGAATCACTTATCTAGAGAGAGATTTGCCAAGACACAGACCCAATCACGAAGTAACTATATCAGATCATCAATATTAACTCTAAAGAACATAAATTCATTTGGAAAAATCGTCGAGGTCACAGCATTATACTAGAGTCCCTTAAAATTTGGAAGTTTGTTTTAAATCACGATTATGCATTATAATCCAATCATATATTATTTATGCTATACACAATTATTAATTCTTTCTTATTCAAAGTAAGGCAGTTTTCAAGGTTTAAAACCGATGGGTTGGGCTTATTTTAAAACAGTATTTTTCCTTACCCCAAATTATTCTGAGGGTTTCCTTTCAAATACTTTACCACAACAAGTACATTCACCACAGAGAGAGTCTGCGTTTTAAAGTGAAAGATACATCCAACTCTGCCATACAGTATTTTGGTTTCCAAAGACAGAATTTTCAAATTCTTTCACTGAAAAATGAGCTATTTTTTCCACCTTAAAGCAATTGCCTTCCCAAGAGGATTTTTGTTTTAAATGTTAGCATGCTTGCTGAATCCATACATAGTATTTTCAGTGAAGTGAAAGGCTAATTGCCACAACATTAATAATTTTTATTCTGTTTGAAACTTTCCATATCCATTTCCAAAATGTCTATCCTTATCACACATTCCTGAGGAAATAATTTTGGTTTGATTGTGCAGCCAGTTACCATCCATGCAGGACCTAACAAAGATTGTATGATCCTATGAAATAATTACTTTATCTGTAGACCATCAGATGCCATCAAATCGACCTTCTCAGTGGATTGACCAGGTGCTGGGTCAGTATAGGCCTGATTTTTGCCTGAGCTGACAAGGTGCTTATTGCAAGGGCTGAGATCATAGCAAGTTCTACATTTGAACCTGAGACTCCCTGGATAAATCACTGTTAGACTTAAAAATCTTCCAAGTAAGGACTAGGATCTTCTTTTTCCATGTATCTCCATATAAGCGTACCTTTCCAAATTCTGCACAAGGGGCACTGTGCTCATCACAGAAGGCATTCAAAACACCTTTGTTCAATAATAATGGCCAGATATGTAAGTTTAGAGGGCAGGTTCTGGTTCATGTTATTGGCCATTTTTCTCTAAGCACCCTTCATACTGCCCACCACATAACAGGCAATAAATACATATATATGTTTGATGGATGAATGGATGGTTGGGTGGAAGTATAAATGGAAAGAAAAAGTAGAAAAATGAAGGAGTTGATACACTTTTTAAAAAATAATAATATTTAATTCAGCAATGTTCCAGAAACATAAACTATTCCTTTAAAGTTAACTTTAGTTCTGGTGTTGAGGTATTCTTGTTAAGGAAATTTGTCAAAAATATATGAAAATTGAACTGTTGGGCAGAAATAGCAAAGGCATTAATAGTTTTTTCCTTCTTAAAGAAGATCAAGAAGTCAAAATCAATACCTGAAGACAGTGAGGAAAAGGGAGAAATTCTCTCTGTCTCTCTTTCTCCCTCCCCCCTTTTTATTCTAGATGAATAGATTATGCCTGAAAGAACTGTTGGGTCAAATAAAACCCTAGAGAACTTCAGGCTTTTCTGGTGTCACCATGATGCATTACTATACAGTAGGATTTGATGTGATATACCAATGCCATCACTCTCAAATGAGAATATCAGAAAGTGATAAGTTTGGCTCTCTCCAATCTTATCTAACCACAGATGTTTCTCTAGTTATTTAGGCAGATATCATTGCACAAAGGCCCACTAGCATCTTCAGGGAACACATGTCCTGTTCTCACCCATTTGCCTCTCAAATATAAGAATCAGTCTACATAGACATAAGTCAGTGTGCATCCATCACAATTTTGTAATGCTGTGTGCAGCTAGCAGGAAGGCAGAAACAATTTTCTGGCTTGACACTACTCAAGATATTACAGATCTTCACAGGGACTTAAATCAGTTATGAATGGGTTGTTCAGAATGAGCAATGTCTTCCCATCACAAGGGCCATAGAATTTCTGTTTTAGTAACCTCAGCATGTCATTTCTTTGTAGATAAATAGCATCCATCATCCATTGCATAACTAATGTTATTTTGCTTAAAAGATCTTTAAGAATAAAGCAAACTTTTATTAAGCTTACTAAAAGACTACATTGAAATCACTCCTTCGGTTTAGTACATGTAAAGTAATTCCATACTCCTATCTTTCCCTCCCCACAAACAAGACTTCTCTTTTCAAACATGACATTTGGCTTTCTGAGGACAGCCCACTTAAACAGATAAATATGTTCAACTAGCCCTCTGTACTATAAGACAGACTCACTAATTAATGGTAATCCAATTTGATCAACTATAATTGGACAATTGTAATGACCATGAGATGACATGAATTTCTGGCCAAACAAGAATTAGCGATGCATAAGTACACATCCTACTTATCACTGTGATTTAACATGGGCAGATGGTGCACAGGGCAATACCTAGATGAGATATAACTTATTGAACTCTCTTTGACCTGGCACTGACTACATAGAACAATCACTAGTTTCAAAGCAAGGGTTTAAGACTAATATCCTAGCTTGATTTGTTTAATAAAAATAGTAAAAATGGATAAATAAATTGTACTGCACTAAAATATGATACAGAATCTTTTTCCAGATAAAATTTCCATCAGGCATTCCATCCATATGGGAAGTGAAAATATTAATTATAAAAGGAGAGTTAAGTGCTTGCTAAAGATTGGCTGGTAACAGACATCCTTATCAGCCACAAGTAATATTCCAAATAATCATAAAATGCTTTGAAAAGTGTGTGCAGTCTATTCCTATGATTGCAAAAACTAGAGATTTATAAATGCTAAGAAATCAGCATTCTTCTACATCTAATAACCTTTGGCCTAGACAATCTCCAGATCCAAGCACGTTTCCCTCAAAATAAGAAAGCCAGGAATATGTAAAGTATTTTAGACTCTAAAATTATTTCCAAAATAATTAAACTAATTTAGTCGTCACTTTTGTGAGACAAAAACAAGCAGGAATTTAGTGTGGAAGAAAACATGCTTAATTGATGCAAAGATTTAAACAAACCAGATGATTTAATGGAAAGTAGAAAAAATTTGTAAAATATCCCAAATTGTAACTAGCATAGTTGGATTTGGGTGAGTGCTGATGAGGAAGGGGTTAATCTGAATTAATTATGTCTAAATTATAAAATGGTCTTCAGGAAATGTAAATTTATTATATTCTAATGTACTTAGTAACACAATTATAGAAATCAGAACACTAATTATGTAACATTTCTTAAAGATTCTGAAAGAAACACTAGTAAAAAGGTAATCATTTAAAATTTGCATATCTTTGCAATTGAATCTAAGTGCTAAACTATACTTCTACCAGAAATTTATTCTCATCCTTCAAGATTAAAGTAATGTCGCTTCTGTAAGCTTTTCAGATCCCCTTGGCATATTAAGTCATGCTCTACAGTATCTGTATACTTGTCTGTGTAAATTTATTTAACATTTATCTATTTCTTTCAATCACCATGATGACCACTGTGACATCTAACCTAGCATCATTTCTGTGTAGAACCGGTGAAACAGATTTCTAACTGGTCTCTGGCATACACCCTTACTCTAATTCATTCTCACACAGCACCCAGAGTAATTCCTAAAATGCAATTATGATCAGGTCCTTTATGCTTGATACCTGTCAATTAAATGTCATTTTCTGTAACTCTTTATCCTCATAGATAGTTTAATGTTTAAAGTAGTTCAGATGGTCTTTAATCATGCCCGTGTAATCTGGCCTATGTGGCTTTTTACCAGTCTTGTCTGTGCCTCACACTCTTGCTCTGTCCTCCAACCACACAGACCTTAAATACTTGCACTCAGTCCCACCTTGTGGTCATGGAGGATGCTCTTTTTCCCACTTCATACTTTCATATAATTAATTCCTACTCACCCTTCTGTAGGCTGCATCAAGAGGCAACTCCCCCAAAACCACCCTAAATAAACATACAGTATCATCTAAAAAGAAGTGGGCTTACTATGCAACACAGCTCCAAAATAAAGCTTCTAGTCTTTACTTCCAACCAGATTGCCATCCAGATCTCTTTTACTCATAAATTCTGGTGTCTTCCCTGTCCTCTGGAGTTCAACTTGCATATCATCACCTCCTCAAGAAAGCATTCCCTGAACACTGGGTCACCTTCCAGGATAGCTCATGTCATCTTTCCATTAAACATTGATTTAGCACCTGTGCTTCTCTATTACAACACTTAACAAAATTGTATTTAAAACAAGAATTACACTATAACTTAGTTTGTACGCTTTTCCCCAAACAGAATGTAAGTAGTTCCTAGTAGGGCAATGAGAGAGCTCTCTTATTTGCAACTGCATCCTCTGAATTCAGCACCAAGCGTTTAACACTAATTGAAATAAGTCAAACGTGGAAGAAGACAAAAGTATCTTTCAATGATCACATCAATATAGGTATTCTGGCCTGTGTTCTACTTCTCAGTGTAAAATCAATAAATAAGCATTTTGATTTTGAAAACAAAATGGCAATGTGTTCCTATAGTCAGCACTTTAGTGGAACATTTAGTGTGGTTGAGTGGCGTAAGTGTATGAACTCATTTTTTCAAAGAAATTTGCTAGTGGTCTTAGCACTGAAGCTGAAGCAGCTTCTGTTTATTTTAGCAAGATATTAATTCGTAAAAGCTGCACTTCCTGACAGCTGTGCATTTCTCTCAAGCTTTTTCAAGAGTTCTCCCTTTATAGCTAGATAGTACAAAAGAGGGAGCAGTTTCCTAAGTCAAAAGCCAGTTAGTGGTAAAACATGAAGAGAATCCTAAACTCCAAAGTCATTTTAATCTTAAAATAATATAAGCCAAGCCAAAAGTCATAATAATTTCAGAAGACTTTTTTTTTTTTTTACAATCTTACTCTGTTGGCCAGGCTGGAATGCAGTGTCACAATTTCAGCTCACTGCAACCTCCACGCCCCAGGCTCTGGCAAGTCTCTTACCTCAGCATCCTGAGTAGCTGGGATTACAGGCATGCACCACCACACCCAGCTAGTCTGTGTATTTGTAGCAGAGACGGGGTTTCACCATGTTAGCCAGGCTGGTCTCAAACTCCTGATCTCAAGTGATCTACTCGCCATGGCCTCCCAAAGTGCTGAGATTCCAGGCGTGAGCCACCACACCCAGCTGATAATTTCAGAAGATAATAAAAGTGTGCATCGAAGAATATAAAGGCATAGAAATATCTCCTCTACTTCCCTCCCAATCAAGTCACAAATTTAAAAAATATTAAACAGCATTATTATCCATAGCAAGTATTTTCTTCAGTTTTTTTTTTTTTTTTTTTTTTAAGTTGTGGTAAAAAAAACACAAAACATAAGATCTACCCTCTTAAATTTTAAGTGTACAATATAGTGCTTTTAACTATAAGCACAAGGTTGTAAAACAGATCTCTACCACTTTTTCACCATGCATGATTAAAAGTCTATACCCATTGAACAACAAAATCCCATTTCCTCCTCCCCCAGCCCCTAACAGCCACCATTCCACTTTCTACTTCTTTGAGTTTGACTAGTTCAGATATTTCTTATAAGCAGAGTAATACCATATTTGTCCTTCTATAGCCTATTCCACTTAGTATATTGTCTTTAGGATTTACCCTTGTTGTAGCATATGATAGGATTTCCTTCTTTTTTTATGGTTGAATAATATTCTGTTGTATGCATATACTATATTTTGTTTACCCCTTCATTCATCAATGGACATTTAGGTTGTTTCTACCTCTTGGCTATTGTGAATAATACTCAATGAACATGAGAGTACAAATCTATTTTCCAGATCTTGATTTCAATTCTTTTGAATAAACACTCAAAAGTGGGATTGTTGAATTATATGGAAGGTCTATTTTTCACTCTTTGAGGAACCTGTATACTGTTTCCCATAGCAACTGCACATTTTACATCTCCCAAAACAGTGCACAGGATTTCCAATTTCCCCACATCCTCTACAACATTTTTTTGTTGTTGTTTTCTTTTCTTTCTTTTTTTTTTTTTGGTAATGGCAATTCTGACAGGTGTGAGGTGATACCTCATTGTGATTGAAATTCACATTTCCAAGATGATTAGTGAGGTTGAACATCTTTTCATATACCAAATGGCTATTTGTTTAACTTCTTTGGAAAAATATCTATTCAGGTCCTTTCCCATTTTTAATCAGGTTGTTTGTTTTTTGGCTACTGAGTTGTAGGAGTATCTTATCTATTTTAGATATTAAGCCCTCATCAAGTATATACTGTACAACTATTTTATCCCATTGTGTAGGTTACCTTTTCACTCTCTTTATTGTTTCTTTTGCTCTGTAGAAGTGTATTAGTCTGAGGTAGTACCACTTGTCTATTTTTGTATTGGTTTCCTGTGGTTTTGTTGTCATATCCAAGAAATCACAGTAAAGACCAGTGTTGTATAGCCTTTTCTTTATATTTTTATCCAAGAGTTTTATAGTTTTAGGTCTTACCTTCAGGTCTTTATTTTGAGTTGATTTTTGTGGGTGGTATAAGATAATTTAATTCTTTTGCATATGAGTATTCTGTTTCCCAACATTATTTGTTAAAAGAGACTCTTCTTTCCCCATGTATAGGCTTGGCATCTCTGTAAAAGATCATTTGATTTTTATCTGTGTGGGTTTATTTCTGGGCTCTCTATTCTATTTCATTAATTTGTATGTCCAGTTTAGTGCCATACTGACTTGATTACCGTAGTTTTGTAATATATTTTAAAATCAGGAGGTAAAAAGTTTTCAGATTTATTCTTCCTTCTCAAGATTGTTTTGGCTATTTGGGGTCCTTTGTGGTTCCATATGATTTTTATTTTTTTTAATTTTCCTATAACAAATACCATTGAGATTTTGATAGTGGTTACAATGAATGTGTAACTTACTTTGAGTAATATGGACATTTTAACAATATTATCTTTCAATCCATGAACATAGGATATCTTTACATTTATTTGTGTCTTTCATTCCTTTCAACAATATTTGGTAGTTTTTAGTGAACAAATCTTTCATCTGTTAAGTTTGTTCCTCAATATTTTATTCAACTTGATAGCATTGTAAATGGGATTGCTCTCTTAATTTATTTTCAGATATTTTACTATTAGCGTATAGAAACACAACTAATTTTTGTATATTGATTTTGTATCCTATAACTTTGTTGAATTTTTAAATTAAGCTCCAGATTTTTTGTATGTACAATCTTCAGAATTTTCTACATATAAGATCATAGTATCTGTGAACAAATATAATTTTACTTCTTCCTTTCCAGTTTAGGTTTCTTTTTTTTTTTTTTTTTTTTTTTTTCTTGCCTACTTACTCTGGCTATTACTTCCAGTACTATGTTGAATAGAATGGTGAGAGTGAACATCCTTGTTCCTAATTTTAGAGGAAAAGCTTTCAGTTTTTCGCCATTGAGTATGGTGTTTAGATTAGGACTTTTCATATATGATTTTTATATTGTAAGGTAATTTTCTTATATTCCTAATTTGTTGAGGTTTTTTAAAAATTTAATTATTATACTTTAAGTTCTAGGGTACATGTACACAACATGAAGGTTTGTTACATAGGTATATATGTGCCATGTTGGTTTGCTGCACCCATCAACTTGTCATTCACATTAGGTATTTCTCCTAACGCTATCCCTTCCCCACCCCTCCACCCCCCAGCAGGCTCCAGCATATGATGTTCCCCTTTCTGTATCCATGTGTTCCCATTGTTCAACTTCCACTTACGTTTTTCTAAATGAAATAAATGTGTCAATTTTGTCAACTGCTTTTTCTGCATCTATTGATATAATTTCATTATTTGTATCCTTCATTCTTTTAATGTGAATTATCCAATTCATTAAATGTCATATGTTGAACCATTCTTGCATTTCAGAAATAAATTCCACTTGGCCATGGTATATGATCTTTTCAATGTGCCGTTAAATTTCATTTGCTATTATTTTGTTGAGAATTTTTGCATCTATATTCATTGACAATATTGGTGTGTAGTAGTATTTCTGTGATTCTTTTTTTCTAGTTTTAGCATCAGGGTAATCCTGGCCTCATAAAATGAGTTTTAAATTGTTCCTTCCCCTTCAATATTTTGGAAGAGTTTGAGAAAGACTGCCATTAATTCCTTTTTAAGTGTTTGATAGAATTTACCAGTGAAGCAATCTGGTCCTGGGCTTTCCTTTGTGGGGAAGCTTTTGATTACTAATTTAATGTGCTTATTGTTTAGAGGTCTACATAAATTTTTAACTTATGATTCGGTTTTGGAAGTTTATATATTTCTAGGAATTTGTTCATTTCATCTAGGTTATCTAACTTTTCATACAAGTGTTCCCAGTACTCTTATAGTATTTTTTATTTCCATATAACCAGTAGTAACATAACTTCTTTCATTTTAACAAATTTTAACTATTTGAGTCTTCTATTTTTTTATTGGTTAATCTAGCTAAAGCTTTACCAATTTTGTTGATGTTTTAAAATATGTAACTCTTAGTTTCATTGATTTTTTCTTTTAATTTTATTCTTTATTTTTTTCTCTAATTATTTTCTTCCTTCTGCTAAGTTTGTGCTTAGTTTGTCTTCCTTTTTCCAGTTGCTTGAAATGTAGAATTAGGTTGTTTATTTGAGATCTTTCTTCCTTTTAAATGTAACTGTATATTCATACAAACTTTCCTTTTAGTACTATTTTTATGGTATCCCATGAGTTTTGGTATGCCGTGCTTTTATTTTCATTTGTCTGAAGACATTTTCTAATTTCCCTTTTGATTTCTTCTTTGACCTATTAGTTAAGAGTGAGTTGTTTAATTTCCTCATGTGTAAATTTTCCAGTTTCTCTTTAGCCATTAATTTCTAGTTTTATTTCATCGTAGTTGGAAAATATATTTGGCATGATTTCCATCTTCTTAAATTTGTTAAGACTAGTTTTGAGACCTAATATGTCATCTATCCTGGAAAATGTTCCATGTGTGCTTCAGAATAATGTTTATTCTCCTGCTGTTAGCTGGCATGTTCTGTATATGTTAGGCCCATTTCATCTATAATGCCATTCAAGTCTTCTGTTTCCTTATCAATCTTCTGTCTGGATACTCTGTCCATTATTGAAAGAAGAGTATTACAGTCCCCTAATAATATTGACTTGTTCTTTATTTTTCTTTAATTCTGTCAATGTCTGTTTTATATATTTGGGTGCTCTGATGTTAGGTGAATATATATTTAACACTGTTATATTTTCTTGAATTAAGTCTTCTATCATTATATAATGTCCTTCTTTGCATTTTTTTTGACATTTTTTACCTACCATTTTCTTGGATATTTTTCTATCCTTTCACTTTCAGACTTCCAGCCAATGTATGTCATTAAGTTAACATAAGTCTTATAGACAAAATATAATGAGAATCTTTTTCTTTTCATTGTTTTTTGTTTGTTTGTTTGTTTGTTTTTGAGATGGAGTCTCGCTCTGTCACCCAGGTTAGAGTGCAGTGGTGCAATCTTGGCTCACTTCAACCTCTGTCTCCCGGGTAGCAGGGATTACAGGCACATACCACCATGCCCAGCTAATTTTTGTACTTTAAGTAGAGGCAGGTTTCACCATGTTGGCGAGGCTGGTCTCGAACTCCTGACTTCATGTGATCCACCCGCCTGAGCCTCCCAAAGTGCTGGGATTACAGTTGTGAGAAACTGTGCCCAGCCGAGAATCCTATTTTTAAAATCACTTAGTTATTCTATCTTTTGATTGGAAAGTTTAATCTATTTACATTTAAAGTAATTATATGTATTGATAAGGAAGGACTTATTATTGTCATTTTGTTAATAGTTTTCTGTTTTGCATCTTTTTTGTCCCTCTTTTTCTCTCTTGTTGCTTTTGATTTCTCATTTTCTTTTTTTTTTTAAATTTATTATTATTATTATACTTTAAGTTCTAGGGTACATGTGCATAACGTGCAGGTTTGTTACATATGTATACTTGTGCCATGTTGGTGTGCTGCACCCATCAACTTGTCAGCACCCATCAACTCGTCATTTACATCAGGTATAACTCCCAATGCAATCCCTCCCCCCTCCCCCTCCCCCCATTATAGGCCCCGGTGTGTGATGTTCCCCTTCCCGAGTCCAAGTGATCTCATTGTTCAGTTCCCACCTATGAGTGAGAACATGTGGTGTTTGGTTTTCTGTTCTTGTGATAGTTTGCTCAGAATGATGGTTTCCAGCTGCATCCATGTCCCTACAAAGGACACAAACTCATCCTTTTTTATGGCTGCATAGTATTCCATGGTGTATATGTGCCACATTTTCTTAATCCAGTCTGTCACTGATGGACATTTGGGTTGATTCCAAGTCTTTGCTATTGTGAATAGTGCCGCAATAAACATACGTGTGCATGTGTCTTTCTCATTTTCTTTTGCAGATCTTCTATTGTTATAGTTTTGTGGTTACCATGGAGCTTACGTAAGACATCTTACAGTTATAATAATCTATTTTAAGCTGATAATAACTTAACTTCAATTGCATACAAATACTCTACTCTTTTACTCTTCCCCCCACATGCACACTTTATGTTTTTTAATATTATGTTTCCATTAACATATTTTTTAGTTATAGTTATTTTTATACTTTTGTCTTTTAACTTGGTTAGTTCTTAATACAGTAACTGTAGTACTAAACCCTGGGCTTTGTGAATGAGGCATAAATATGCTCTTGTCCAAGCCTTAATCATCTTGAAAGTTAGCTTATTCAACTGTATTGATTTAAATGGTGGGATGGCTTTTGGGATGGTAATACATGTAACATCCTGGGTGTGTTGTTTCCAAGTGTCTGTTTCCCCCACTCTTCCCATTCTAGATCCTCTAATGATTCTTTCCTGGTTGCCAAAAGCAGAAAAGGTAGTGTAGGAGAGTGTGAAGGCCCTAGAAAGGGCATAGGCATGTGCTATCCCTTGCCCACTGCACTAAGTTTTATGAGGGAGAAAATGTATGAATAATGATATGGGTAAAAATAACAGTATGGTAATGAGTCATAAGTGAAAAACGAAAGAGGGGAAAGTGAAGAGGAAAAAAAGAAGGAAGGAAGGAAGGAAGGAAGGAAGAGCAAGAAGAAGAAAGGAAAGGAAGGAGGGAATGGTCACAAACTGAGGAAATAAATCTCTTTAAAAAGATAATTAAAACACATGGTAGGGTTTAATACACAAAACCAAAGTGAAATAAATATAAATAGTCATTTCTTTTATTACCATACAGTCTTGGACACACCACTGAGGCCTCTTGAAGTAGAGTGTCTGGCTTTTAGAGCTGTCATACTCAGAATTTGTGAAGCAATCATAAAATGGAATCAGTTTTTCTTCAGTTTAAATTTTGCAAGTTCTTATTTTTCTAATGAATAACTTGTAATAGATATTTTCCAAATTTATTAAACGGTTTAAAAAAAAAGTCTGGGTTAAAAATAAACCAGAGTCTGACTTGCCATTGTAATTCATCTACAAATTGGAGTAAAGGCAGGGTATGGATTAATATAAATTACAGGTCCTCTTTCATCTAAATGATCCCTTTTCCTTAGAGACCTAACATTTTGGTAAAGTTTAGCCTAGTTGGCTGTGCTTTAGCCAGTACATTTCCAATTCACATTTAATTAACCATCTTCTCCTCTGTGCTTACATTATTTTGCTTTTGTATTTGTTCATTTTATTCAATATCTATTTACTGAGTGCCTAGTTTGTATCAGGAACTATGCTAAGGATGATGTAGTGAACTTTCTGCAGGGCAGAAAGACTTTGAATAAACAAGTGTGCTGAGTGATTAAATTGAGATGTACAGAAACAACATGCAGGATATCCCTTGCTATCGAACTTGTTCCATTAAGGTGAGTTATATAATTACATGTGGGCACAATTGTCCTTCCTATTACTAGATTGTAAGCTCCTCAAGGGCAAGAACTATACTTTATTTGTAAACTCATCCTCTTTCCCATTATTTCACAATATAATTATTATTTCTCAGTAAATACTTGAATTGAACTTGGAAAATGTGGGACTTTGGTTTAGGAAAGATGCTGATATGGTTTGGCTATGTATGTCTCCACCCAAATCTCATCTTGAATTGTTGTTCCCATAATCCCTACATGTTGTGGGAGGGACCTGGTGGGAGGTAACTGAATCATGGGGGCAGTTACTTTCATACTGTCCTTGTGATAGTGAGTGAGTTCTCATGAGATCTGACAGTTTTTTAAGGGGGTTTCCCACTTTGCTCAGCATTCCTCTCTCCTGCTGCCATGTGAAGAAGGGCATGCTTGCTACCCCTTCTTCCATGATTATAAGTTTACTGAAGCCTCCCTAGCCATACAGAACTGTGAGTCAATTAAGCTTATTTCCTTTATAAATTACCCAGTCTTAGGCAGTTCTTTATAGCAATGTGAAAACAGACTAAGATACACGCATTAGTTCCAGCTCTTCCATTGACTAGTTGTCTCATTTTGGACAAGTCACAAGTGCCCATTTAAGGGCTCAGAACATATTCATTGTCGCATAAATATTTGAAGGCTAATGGAATTTGCTTCTCCTCTGAAACACTGTTTTGTATGTTTGTGCATAATGTGATAAAGCTTTGTACAACATTTATGCACCTCTTTTTTCCTGGTCATAATGGACAAGGTATGAGCTTCAGAGTGAAACTTCTGTGTTCCCAACCCAACTCTGACCATTATTAGCTATGAACTTGGGCAAGTCACTTAATCTCTCTGTGTCTCTGTTTCCTCATTTATAAAGTAAGTTTTCACACCAATCTCATAGAATTGTTGTGAAAATAACATAAGCTGATTTCTATAAAGTACTTAGCACATTACCTGGCACATAATTATGCTCAATAATACCTATTTATGCATTTACCTGTCTGTCTATTGTCATCCCTCTCCCTATTTCAATTGTAATTTCCAGAGACTGACATTTAAAAATTCTGTAGTGCTTATGAGCAGAGACTCAATAAAGGTCAGTTTATTTAAACTGAATGTCAGGAATCCATATTGGTCCTAAACTTATTTTCTCAAATTATATTTTGGGCAAGGCATTCTACTTCTGGGCTAGTTGCTAAATAAGATCACCACCATCACCAACATTATCTACACTATAATGACTACTTACAAAGTGTCTCAAGCATATGTACTCATTTTATCCCAGTAACCGTATATAATAAACATTGAGATGACAATTTAAGACATAGAATTAGGTTTAGAAAGATTCTGTAGTTTTCCCATGGTCACAGCATTAGTAGGAGTGACATCAGGAATAAATTAAGGTCCATACAACACTGGAGCCATACAGGAAAACCTGTGCAAAATGACATCTCCTTTTTGTGTAAGACTTTGGTTTTTTGAAAATACTGTTATATCCTTCATTTCTCTACATCTTCACAATAGCCCCATATGGTAGTCAGGGCAGGGGGAAAAACTAAGGTCCATTACCATGAAATAATGTGTCTGAGGTCAAACAGCTGGTAAGTGATGTTGTTGAAACCAGAATTCAAAGCTCAGTGTTCAGTCCCAAATTTTTACACTATTTCATCCTGTTTTCCTACACAGTACATTCCCCTTATTTCATTTCTAGGTATAAATATATGACATCTTGTCACTCCCTTTGCCATCAAAAACTGGGCAAAAGATGAAGTACATTTAGTGAACCTAGAACATAGGTTTTTAAGTTTGGTGTCAGCATAAAATTTGCACTTGCCTTCTCTGTTCTTATTTACAAATCCTAAGGAAAGGACTGATCGGGATTTTGAGGGGTCTGATGGAAACGGTTTTCTAAACTTGAAAGGCTTAAATTAAAATAAAGTTTTTGCCTTAATTATATTTTCTCATACAAGTCCAGAAGCATCTGCAGTTTCTTGCAGCCACAAGCAAAAGGTTTGAATTTATGTATACTCCTTTCCTTCTGGCTGTAGAACAGCTTCAATCATAGCAGCTGCAGCTACCACTTATTGATCATCTACTATTAATGTGCCAAGAAACTTACAGAATTAGAACCAATTTTTGTAATAGTCCTGAAAGGCAATGTTATTATTCCCATTTCTGGGGTAAAGAAATTGAGGTTTAGAGAAACTAAGTAATTGCTCAATGTCATGCAGCTATTAAATAGCAAAGTTGCAATTCAAATTTAAGTCAGTCAGAGTCCAAATCCTGATGCTTCCCACTTCACCATGTTATTTCTCTCCAAAAAATTAAAAAACAAAAAATAAAAAATAAAAGTTATACAAACGAATCTTCTACCTTTCCTTTGGTGATGTAAGTACTTTAAATATTAATCTCTGAGTCAAACTTGGTGGAGGAGGTGGGGTGGCGGGGTGGGTGGTGGTGGGAAACAAATTCTAACTTTATAAAATGCCCATGTTGGTGAGAAGGCCAAACAGAAATGCAGTTGTCAATCACATCGGGGTGGAGTTTTTCACCATCTGATAGTGAGTATTCATTTAGCCCTGCTGGGCTAAATGAAATGTGGTATTATACACTCAAGTACCAAAGTGCCTTCTGTGACATCTTTCAAAGAAATCTTCTTTATTTTAGATGTCACTCATAAGCCAATAAAACATAAATTGCAAACTACCTGTGTATTGGTTTCTGAAAAATTGGTGTTGGGTCCAAGACATCCCAGTTGGAGCCCAGGAACTGCCACTGAAAAACACAGCTGAGAGGATTCACCTGGTGCAAATCTATTAGCACACAACTAACAATAAAATATTTTCTTTTCTGCAGAAAGGTCATTTATTTCATCCTCAGAATATGTTCCTTTGGTGTAATTTGTACAGAAAAGGGTATGCATCACTTTATGTGCCATTTCCTAAGTAATCATCCATTAGTAAAGAAAAGCTGAAAATCAATTATCTGATATTTTTTCCTCTCTTATCTACAACTTCCAATTGAAGACAACAGTATTGCTTCCCCTCCTCCCCCCTCCCCGCCTTTTTTTTTTTTTTTTTTTTTTGAGACGGAGTCTCGCTCTATCGCCCGGGCTGGAGTGCAGTGGCGCGATCTTGGCTCACTGTAAGCTCCACCTCCCCGGTTCATGCCATTCTCCTGCCTCACTCAGCCTCTCGAGTAGCTGAGGCTACAGGCGCCCGCCACCATGCCCGGCTAATTTTTTGTATTTTTAGTAGAGACGGGGATTCACCATGTTAGCCAGGATAGTCTCGATCCTGACCTCATAATCCACCCGCCTCGGCCTCCGAAAGTGCTGGGATTACAGGCGTGAACCAGCAAGCCCGGTCTTTTTTTTTTTTTTTTTTTCCCTGAGACTGAGTCTCGTTCTGTCGCCCAGGCTGGAGTGCAGTGGCACAATCTCGGCTCACTATAACCTCGGCCTCCCAAAGTGCTGAGATTAAAGGCGTGAGCCGCCAGGCCTGGCTGCTTGTCCTTCTCTGAGCAGCTAATGTATAGGAAGTCTATAGGGCAATGGGGAAACTTATTGCCTATTTGCATCCAATCTATTAGGTGGTCTTTTTCTATTAGGTAGGCAGCACATCAGAAACAGTATTTCATTCCACTTGGAACAAATTAAAGTCAATCCAACCTGAAGAGGACCTTGATGCAATGCCCATATCCTTCTCCACTGGTATGGTTACTGTGCCATGGCAGGCAGGCCCCCTTTCATTTCCAGAAAGCACCCAGGCCATTCAAGATAGAAATCAATGTCATCCGAAGTGGGAAAGAAACTAAAGAACGGTGAAACAAATCCTTCCAAGAAGGAGTATTCACTAGTAAGTCTCAATTACACAGCTACAATACAGACTGTTGTTGAGACCCACTAGAATTCAGTTGAGTGGATGAGCAGGAGCTTTATACACCTGGATGTCATTTATACCTACCACTCATGTTCTAGCCCACTTTTCAGACATCCTCATGATTTTCCCTGTCCATTGCCTTTTTGCTGTTCACATGCAAAGTCCCTGTTGCTTTACAAAGAGTGCAATAAGGATAAATTGAAAGGACTGATAGTCCTCTGCTGCCTCGGTCCAATTAAAGGTCTTTTGGAAATTATGCTGCTAAATTTTAATGGCACCAAACAAAGAGAAATGTTTCTGAAAATGAAATTGTGCTGTTAAACATCTGCATTCCAAATAGCTCCCTAACAAGTAAAAACACAACTGCTTTTGCTTTAAATTAGGTTCTGACTAAAATATGTGCTCTTATGACCTAGGGCCATGTCAACCATTGGGTTTGGTCCATGACTGATTTGGCATTCAATCCATAGTTTCTTTTTTGTTATATTACTGATCTCTGTTGTATGCTTCTACCGGATCAGAAAAGAGTGGCACCTTTTCAAAAGGTAATCTAAAGCAATCACTTCTAGCCCCCAATAACTTTTGCAGTTGCCAGGTACATTCAAATTAAAGAAAAGTAAAAAGCTGTTTACACCTTTTTCTTAAAGCCAAGCTCCTAAACTGAGAATGAAGAAATCCACAGAAGAACAGTGTTCACAATAAAATAGCTTTGTCTCTGGACACACACACACAAAAATAGCCATAGTGATGATAAAATCTATGTTCAGTTTTACATTTCGGTTCTCTGAAAATCAGTTCTATGACTCCAAAGTGTTCAGATCTCCTTTAATCCTAATATCACTCATACTAGGAATTTATTCTAAGGATATAAGGTCTTAGACAAATTATTTAATGCTTACAAGTGCCTGAGAATATTATTGTCACAAATACAATGACACTTTTTAAAAGAATGGTAGGGTTTGAAGAAATGAAACTATGTTGAATACGTGAGCATGGTGTGTTGGAGGTGGTGGGCCAGAGGGCGAGGTATCTGCTACCAAACTATAGGGCCTGCCTATAGATGGGAGACACACTCCCACATATGCTGTAGACTGGGCACATCCTCATAATATGCAAATATTAAGCAGAATTTATCAGAGCAACAAACTCTAGGACCTTCATTAAATCAATATTCAAAATGAGAATTATTCTCAAAAACCTTCTTTTTAAAGAGTATGCCAATCTTATGTTTCAGTCTCTTGGAATCAAATGCAGTCAGGATAAAGGAAAGCTATTGTCAAAATGCTGAAATATTTGAGTTTTATGAAAAGAATGCTCATATTTTTCCAGAAATAAATCCTAGAATTTCTGAGGTCTGGCCTGCATTAGGGACCATGCAAGTTTGGAGGTTTTAGGGGACACTCCTGTGCATTTTGCTAATTCTTTCAAATTACTTAATTGCCATCCTTACCCACTAGCAGATATAGAGGTGTTTGTTTAACCACTTCTCTGAGTTTCAAGTGACATATTACATAGTTTTCTCAGGGTCTCCATTAGCTTTGAAAGGTAATGTCACTTTTTGACATTTTCAATTCTCAAAGGTAGCAAACTATGGAAATAGTTGAAACCTATCTGTTCATAAAGCTAAGAACTAAATATAGGAAAACAATTTGGGTGCATTCATTTGTTCAACAAATATTAATTGCATACCTACTGTAATCCAGTGCTTTGCCTTCAAAAGGCCTCAGTTTACAGCACTGTATCAGATAGATATTGTCCCTGCCCTGATGGTGATTTCAGACTAACGGGAATGACCTTGAACAAATAACTTCAGAGATAATCATTTAACTACAACATTGATAGCATGAATAAAAGGGAAGTTTTAGAGGCTATGAGGGTATATAAGAGAGGTTTTAGGGATGGGTTCCTTGAGAAAGTGACATTTTGACTGAGAAAGTTGATGTCTATGAAAGTAAAATCTGTTCCACTCTAGATCAACTTGGCAAATAAAATCAGAACATGTTAAATTTATTTACAACCTGTAATATATACAGCTCTACAGGAATAAATGCATTCCAAAATGCACATAGCTAAAATTTGCAGCCTCAAACATATATGATTTAATACTATTTAAAAACTGATGCTATCCAGAACTAAGTCAAATCCTTATATTTTAAGTAAAGTCCTTTATTGCAAAAACGAATAAAGCAAGAAAGCAAGCAATAAAGAAAGAGAAAAGGAAGGAAGGAAGGAAGGAAGGAAGGAAGGAAGGAAGGAAGGAAGGGAGGGAGGAAAAGGTAGACAACCATTTTAACATGGCTTCAAAAGTAATACAAACTTTATACCATTGCTGGCACTAGTAGCAACATTGTGCTAGAGGATTATCTTAAAAACAAAACAGAACTCTCTGATTTGGATAGTAAGGTCATGCCCCAAGTGGGAACTGCTAAAATATTTGTTGAGCAAGTAGGTTGACAATACTGACCATCTCTAAGGAATTCTGGATCAGACATCCAAACTGAGGTGACCCTTGTAAAGTAACATAGGTATGCTGATGATTTAGCTTTCCCAACAGTTCCCATGGGCATTTTATGTCATTACTACCTACATTGCTAGCAATATGACCTTTTTCACTCATGGAATACACAAAAGCTCTGAGGAAGGAGAAACTGATTTGCATCTCAGCTGCATCATCAATCAGCTGTGGGACCTCAGGCAAGTCACTTAATCTCTGTCAGTCTCATCTAACTTCATCTGTGATATGAGGATAATGATGTTTACCTCTTAGGAGAGTTGTAAGAATTAAATGAGGTAATGATTGTCATGAAGTAAGCACCATACGTATCTGGTACATTGCAAGGGCTCAAATTTTAGGGTGATATTGATGATGATTATAATGAAAAGAACTTTCAGTCTATGGTATTTACAGGGCTGGATTAAGAAATTTAATAACCCAACCTCTGAAAAGATACTAGCCCCACCAATATAATTCAATATAAATTTTTATTATTTTAATTCACATCATAACATTCACATTCATGTAGCAATTCAAATAGCTTCTTTCAAGATTTTTCTGATTGCAAAATGTTGATGTATTTACCAATAGGAACTTTTCTCATTTTGGGGGGCCCATGTTTTGCTACTTCTCTGAGTACGTCCTTAGTTTGCCTACTGGGTAATTCAAATTCCCCAACATAAATTACGAGATGTTAAAAAGTAAAACCAGATTAAATAAATTGTCTGGTTAAATGCTATCACAACTGGAGGATAGCTGTTATAGCCTCCTAATGGAGAACTATTTAATTTCTCTAGCTTCATCTCTCCCTGTTCCCCAATCTTCTACTGCAAGCCCAGTGTCTTTTGGACTTGATTTAATTCTGTTCCTTCCAACCATTTTCAACGCTCACAGAACTTCATGTTTGCTTGTCATGCCACAAAAGAACACCTACTCAGGGAATGACTACTGACGCATAAAGTATTGCTTCCCTACTTCCAACTCACAGTTTGGCCTCACTTAGAGATTCCCTTTACCAAGACCACAGAGCCTCATGCTAGTCACATGGATTAACTTCCTTTCCTGGCTTCCTATGTTTGACCCATTTTCTTGGCTCTCACAAGCTCTCTTCCTCTGGTGGGCCATCATCTCTAGTACTAAGCCACAAGTCAGCAACCACATTAAATGGCCAGCATGGCTTACCAGGAGCCAAGTCTAGGAAAACAGCCAGTCTTCCCACTCTAAAGTAGGCCTGTGGCTATGTATCTCTTTTGGGTTGAAGGGATGCAGAACGTGACTGACTATAGCAAAAACAGAGGAGAAAAAGATAAGCTTGATGAATTTGCTGAGTGGAATATCCACAAATTGAATATTATTGCTCTTATCCTCATACCTATCAATTCCCAAACTCAATCCAAGGGGATGTCTTCTCTCCCTCTAACCTCACTCCTATATACACACTACACAAATATATGCACATCTGTATGTATAATCTTGACAGAATTTCATTTGTGAGATTTTATTGTAATTAACATGATTGAGTCTGACATTCTTTATCAGGATAACTTTCACTTTTATTATGTGTTTTATATTTACACATTCTATGTGAACATAGGTAAGTTTATTCAACTCTACAAGCCTCAGTTTTTTAATGTATAAAATTACATTATGGGCTACTGGGAGATGCAGTATGTACCCCATAGAGATGTTGTGAGATCGTGTATGTGAGGTTTCTAGCCTACTTCTTAACACAGCTAATAAAAGAGAACCCAAGATCCAAGCCCATGTGATTCAACCCCAGAGCGGAGCCTATGTATTTAGCTCACTAGTGTACACTCAATAAGAGTTGGATGTCTTGGGAGGCCGAGGCGGGAGGATCACGAGGTCAGGAAATCAAGACCATCCTGGCTAACACGGTGAAACCCTGTCTCTACTAAAAAATACAAAAAAAATTAGCCGGGCGTGGTGGTGGGCACCTGCAGTTCCAGCTACTCAGGAGGCTGAGGCAGAATAATGGCATGAATCCAGGAGGCAGAGCTTGCAGTGAGCTGAAATAGCACCACTGCACTCCAGCCTGGGCAACAGAGCGAGACTCCGTCTCAAAAAAAAAAAAAAAAAGAGTTGGATGTCATTACTAGGATTGTTGTAATTATCATATTCATTGTAGAAAAATTAGAAAATTCAGATAAACAAAAAGAAAAATTACTCATAGGTCCACTGTTAGAGATGCCAATTGTTAATATTTTCTATTGTCTTCCCAGACTTTTTCTATGTGTATGTATTTTTTTTTCTGCAAAAAGTGCCATCAAATTCTACTTCCTATTTTTAATCTGCTTTCACATTTAATATATTGTTAATTTTTTTTCACATAATAAATACTCTTCTCAGTAGAATTTGTAGAAAAAAATAGTCTAAATGACTATATAATTTGCTGACTCTGACTAGGTCTCCCATCTCTGATAGTGGTCTTAAACTCCCATATTCCTTGTATCTTCTTATCCTTGCTAATAGCCTCTGAGGCTTGGGGGCAATTACCCTGGTTCACTGGCTTAAAGAAGAATTTATTAGGCAGAATCTACAACAGAAGTAAGATCCTAGAAATGAAGTAGATTTTCTCTCCAACCTACCGCTATTAAGGAAGAAACAATGCTTTACAAAATACCATTGTAGCACAGTGACTATGGATTTCACTGAGAGCTGGCAATTTAGCAAAACCAATATGGCAGTTCATCATGGATGGAAGATGGAAAGATCAAGCAGAAAGAGAAATGAACTTTATTAAGACTCTTGGAAATATGAAAATATAAAACTCATTGAAAGTATAGGTCTAGTGAAGTATCACAATCCTTAGCATACAGCTTGGTACCAAAATAAAAATAAGAGAGATATTTATTCGTTTATTCACAAGTCATTATTTGGAAGCACAGTTTGCGACAGGTATCAAATCTATACAGTTCGAAGCCAGCACCCACATGAATCTAACTCCACCTTGGTGCAATTGTCCATAGAGGTTTACCCAACCAGCATGCTCTTTCTTTTCTTTAACATCTACTGAGATTCCAACCCTAAGCCTATTTCCTTGATGAACTCTATTCTTAGAACGCAACTTGTTCACTCTCTTCTCTGAAAATGTTTATACCTAACTGGTTCTAAAACTTAGCTTAATATTTTACAACTTATTTTTTTTTTCTGGGACATAAAAAAAGAGGAGTTTCCAATCAATTATTTTTCCAAATAGTTTAAAATTGTCCTAGCTAATCCCTTTGCAACCTTAAAAAGTTCCTTGACAACTAGGAGCCTCCGTTTCTTCACATATAAAGTGGTAATAATAGGCTGGGCACAGTGGCTCATGCCTGTAATCCCAGCACTTTGGGAGGCTAAGGTGGTAATATCATGAGGTCAGGAGATCAAGATCATCCTGGCTAACATGGTGAAAAACAAAAAAAATTAGCTGGGCATGGTGGCAGGCGCCTGTAATCCCAGCTACAAGGGAGGCTGAGGCAGGAGAATCACTTGAGTCCAGGAGGCGGAGGTTGCAGTGAGCCAAGATGGCGCCACTGCACTCCAGCCTGGGTGACAGAGCAAGACTCCATCTCAGAATAATAATAATAATAAAATAAAGTGGTAATAATACATACTTTGAAGTACACATATGAAAATTAAATAATACATGATGATCCTTAACATGTAGTAATAGTTATCATTTTACTAGTCATAAATGTGGATTTGCTCACTAGGATCATTCATAACAAACATCTCTTATTGTAATAAATTATATTACAGTGATGTTTGCACAGACTATAATGGTTTATTTTCATTTACATTAAATATTCAAAAGCTCTAATCTTGAGCATGTACATTTACATATTATAGAGGGTTTTAGCGTTTCTTTTCTCCTCTGTATCACAACACTGTTTCAGCTATTACTTATTTCCCTAGCCTTCTCTTTGTTCTTCTATCGAGCTGAAGGGATGGAGGGTTATGGGCTGATAATCTAGATTGTAAAACTTGCTGGAAGTATGTTAAAAACAAAAGTAATAGGACAAAGGGGGCCTACACTTATGAAGCACTAATGTGCCAGCAACTATTACAACCATTATTTCTTCATATCCTCAACATAACGTTTTGAAGTAGATCTTGTTGATCATTTCCATCTTACAGTTAAAGCTGAGATCTAGAAAGGTTAATTCCTTGCAACTTTTTGTTCTCCATAGTTGATGCAGTGGATTTTCAACAAATGCTTATTGGTATTTGTTCATCTATTTTTCCTCTTTATTTTTGAGAAAATCCTAGAGCAGAGAATTTTAAGAAGATGATCTCTCCTGCTTTCATTTCCATGTTGGCACATGTCTTATGTCAACATCTCTCTCACCTCCCTTTGATGCAATGATAAAAACTTTTTCTACTTTAAGAATGAGTCTGGACTCTGTGGTGTCCTTTCCTTGGTCTATCAAGATCATCCCTCAGGAAGCAGAGCTGAATTCTGGAACCTGGAATTCCAGCATCTCCCCAGGGAAGTAGCCCTCATTAAAATAATCCCCTTTAGAAAAGAGTCTTATTTTCACTCATACAGCATTGTTGCTACATGTACTTCTTAGACCTGAAGATTACAAGCTAGATTTTAGCAACATGTGAATAATTTTGCTTTTTTGTTCTCCAGAAAATAAAGTATAGAAAAATAATCATGATGACTTTAATTTCTTCAGTATCAGTAAATCTCCTGGCCATACATTCATCTAAGAGCCACATTGCTTAGTTAGAGGTTAGACTTGTGTGTGCATGGGGATTGGATGTTTGCTGAACTGTTTGAACCCAATTACAGAAAGTCACCCAGTAAGTAAACACAGTCAGATATATGGTCACAGGGAAAATGCAGAGAAAAATAATGAAGTATTTCGCAGGAGAGTCTGATTTATTTGCTAATTGGTAATATCTAAAGAAGGCAATATTGAAGAATGCAGGCACACTAGGAGTATTTCTCAGCCAATAATCTAAAATTATTTTTAACACACAACCCCACCAGTTGCCTTAGTCTCTTGAGTTCTATTGTCCACACTGCCCCAGTTTTTTACTGGATAGACACATAATGCCTAGGTCTGTATGCACTGTATTTTTTTAAATTGAATTCAAAGCTCCTCTAGGGAAATAAGTGATCACCAGACAAATGTTAGTGGCAATGCAATATCTTAGTAGCAATCATTGTGATGGTTAAGTGTAACTTCTCTTACAGAGGTGTAAGAGGTCAGAAAGAGAGAAAAAAGGAACTATATACTTACCTAGAGTCTATGAATCAGGCCATATACTAGAAAACTTATGCATATATCTCCAGAAAAGTAGGTATTATGATCCATTTTACAGATCAGTTTTACCAGTAAGGGCACAGGCTCAAAGATCTTGAGTAATGTCTCAAGGACACTTGGCCAGTAAACAGTAGAATCAGAACTAAAAAAAACAGGTATCTGACTGTAATGTCTGCACTCTTCTTGCTTCAAGCAGGGAAACAAAATCACTGATGCTTGCCACGAGATAACTTCAGGGTAATTAGCATATGTTAGGAGATAGGTGCAAAACTGAAAGTTACAGAAATAAAATCAAAAGTTTGGGGGTAGTGTTAAAGGGGCCACTCTTGGAATCAAGTAGAAAGCATTATGGCTGCATGAGAGAGATGGGAGATAGGGAACGGTTGAGGATATAAGCAGTGGAATCAGCATGATTGAAGGAGGGCTACATGGAAGAACAGTATATTCTATCCAGATGAATAAAAAATTGAAGAGTATCTTCAAATATTTCTGAGCAGTTTAAGGCTAAGGGAAATCCAACAACATCTAAGGTAGGTCCCCAAACTCAAAGGAACCTATAACTGCTAAAGAGCCTAAGTGGGGGATTCAGGCTTTGAGGTCTCTATTCTATTGCAAGGTAGCTGTGAGTTCATTACTTCTTTGAGTTTCAATTTCCTCATTATTGGGGGTTCTCATAACACCATTCTTGAAGTGTTGTTTTCTCTTGAGATATATATTAATACCTAGTTGCATCACTGGAGCCTAATATATGATAATGGTGGTAGTGGCGGTAGTTGTGGTTGTGAAATTCATATTGCCTTAACCCTAATAAAAGAAAAAAATGGTGGAAATGGCAAGGTAACAGACTGAAATAAATAGGCATGCCTATTTTTGTTGGCATTAAGTTTACATAAACCAGTTCCTGTCACTCAGGTGGGTCTTAACCCTGGCTGCACATGATAATCTGTTTAAAAACATAAAAAATGACACTCCCTCCCCAGAGATTATGATTTAATTATTCCAGACATATACCCATGTATCTGTAGGTTTTAAAATTCCCCACTAAGTCCCGTATGCAACAAAGGTTGAGAATCACTGCTTAACAAAACAATGCTGCCCAAGGATGGCTTTGCCTTAAGACTTCTCAGCCCTAGATAAACCCACTGCTAGAGGCAAGGAATAAAGTAAACAACGATTTTTGAATAGCCTTGTGTTTTGCCTTTGGGCACTGGTAGTGAAGTATCAATCAGGCAGCATCTGGAGGCACGAAGCCACAGAATTTCTGTACCCCTTTTTAATAATGTCTAGTGACTGCCTTACTAACCTGTGTGTAGATGTACTATAACAAAGCACAATTTCAAATGAGCAGTTTTTACAAGTAACATGCCGAAACTCTGAAGGAATAACAATTTTAGTGGAGGAGATATGATGTTTGGCATCCAAAGAAAAGGATTCACGTTCTTTAATTCAGCTACTTAGTTCGTATCCATTCTACCAAATTCTAACATATACAACGTTTTAACCTGGACTTTTCTATAAGTACCCTTGGATGAGAGGCCTGGTGCATTTGTGATGGGTCGGCTGGCTGTTCTGTTATTTGAAGCTCACCCAGGAGACTGCTCACTCTGGAGGCAGCAGCATGAAGAGCTCTGAGTATCACTATCAGATTCTAGATCCCAACCGGTGAGAAATGTGAATTCCACCCACTTGTTTCTCCAGTTTACCAGCACCAGAAAGGAATGCCCACTACATTGAAAAAGTAAGTACTCATATAGCAGGGGCATAATCTAGGGCCCCTGTTGGAAGGAGCTATGGTTTGAAGCTGAGCTTATTTTTTAAACTACTGCCATTTATTTCCCCTCTTTTGACAGAATATGGGTGTTATATATATATATATTTATTATTATTATTATACTTTAAGTTCTAGGGTACATGTGCATAACGTGCAGGTTTGTTACATATGTATACTTATGCCATGTTGCTGTGCTGCACCCATCAACTCGTTAGCACCCATCAACTCGTCATTTACATCAGGTATAACTCCCAATGCAATCCCTCCCCCCCACCTCCCCAAAATAGGCCTCGGTGTGTGATGTTCCCCTTCCCCAGTCCAAGTGATCTCATTGTTCAGTTCCCACCTATGAGTGAGAACATGCGGTGTTTGGTTTTCTGTTCTTGCGATAGTTTGCTGAGAATGATGGTTTCCAGCTGCATCCATGTCCCTACAAAGGAGATGAACTCATCCTTTTTTATGGCTGCGTAGTATTCCATGGCGTATAGGTGCCACATTTTCTTAATCCAGTCTGTCACTGATGGACATTTGGATTGATTCCAAGTCTTTGCTATTGTGAATAGTGCCTCAATAAACATACGTGTGCATGTGTCTTTATAGCAGCATGATTTATAATCCTTTGGGTATATACCCAGTAATGGGATGGCTGGGTCATAAGGTACTTCAGTGTTATATTTTTAATAATTTGTGAATCAGAGATAGAGTGGAGAGTATAGATATCCACACTGTCTTTTGGATATCTGTTGAAATGGCACAATAATCATTTGATCCAAGGTAAAGCTTTTACTGCCTTGGGGTCAATATTATAATATCTATCTATTAGGTTTATTATGAAGACTAAATGTGGACATGTACATAAAGCATTTAGCACAATACATTACCCCAAACCATAGCTATTATGATTAGCTTATAACTATTTTTTTAGTAAACACCTTTTAAACTCAACACATATGTAGGCAACAGGCTCAAGGAAAAGAAAGAGTTTGGGAACACCAATGCCAAACATATTTATTGGGTCTAAAATAGTGAAATAGGACTTGACACCAACACTGATAATATCAACATGCTAATAATAAAGCCATACAAAAAGCTCAATCAGGTAATCCTGTGAATTTGGAATGTGTGCTCATTCCAGCTGAATTTGATGCTTCAGATCCTTTCCTGATAACACATGCAGTGTGCCAGGCACCAGGGATGACACAATGCCCTACCCTGTAGGATCTTTTCAGTCTAGTGAAGAAGGCAGTCTTAACCAAAAAATAATGACAATACAGTGCAACAAAAACAATGGGAAAGCTTAGTGGCAAGTAATGTGGGAACATGGGTACAGAGGAAATAACTGTCTGAAGAAAAGAAAGCTTTGCAGAGATGATAACCCATTCAGGGATTTGATGAATCAATAGATATTCACCAGGAAGAGAAGAGAGAGCTGGGACAAAAGTTAGAATGGACAAATGCTTATCACACTAAATTCTTGCCCAGGGCCAATGTGTAAAAGTTTCAAGCTTAATTATTTATGATTGCTATTATAATTACATATTACACAGTTAAATTTATTACAAAGTTGTAATATATCCCCAATCTAAAGGAAAATCCCCAATCTAAAGGAAAATGCTGTCAGCTGTTTTCATCAAAGCCATGTCTCTAGCCTTCTCTTGTCATTCACTGGTTGAACGTATTTGTTAAATATCTGCTATTTGTCAAGAACTCTGCCAGAAACTAGGGAGGTAACTGAAGAAAGGAGAAGCATTTCTTGTCTTTGTGGAGCTTGAAATATAGTGGAAACAAAAGACGTTTAACACACATTGAGCATTTGGAGAAGTGTTCAACAGGGATGGGCAGGAAATGCTTTTATATCTGATTTTGTGCTTCAAAAAATGGCAATAGTAATTATTTTGTTACCTAATTTCTAGGGTGATTGGTATAGGTTATGACAATACTTTAAAGCATGGTAAAATATAGAAAAATTTAAGGTGAAGGTATTATTGTTGTCACTCTTCTTACATCTACCTAATTGAATTTATTTAAAATAGCCTAAAATTTACATTTTTTCCTAATGTAGATATTCATCAATAAAAAAATTATCTTTAAACATTATTCCTTCCACATAAAGTATTGAATACCAACTATTTATGTTTTTTCATGAGAAATCAGCATAATTATTTTTCCTGTCTAGTTATCTAGTCATGTCCTTTTGAAGAAACAAAATGATGCCACCTGTTGAGTGATGTGCTCACATTCATGCAGAGTGAGGACAGCATTGAAAGATCCCTACTTTATGTTCCAAAGAATATAGCTTATCAAATATTTATTTAAAGTCAGGGAAAAATGAAGAAATAAAGACATCAATGCCAGTCTGGGAAAAAAATACCAACACAGAGTCCAGTTTGAAACCTCTTTGAAAAGGGAGGAGGTAAAGTGACCAAGCCAACAGATGCTGGAGCCAGACTGAGTCCACAACTTGCCTCCACTGTTTATTAACTATATGACCTTATGTGTAAAATGTCTGTATTAATTTTTGCTGATATCTAACACTGAGGTGATAACAGTTCCTATTTTGAGGGCTTTTGGAAAGGTTCAATAAATTCATAGATGTAAAGGTTTTAGAGTATTGTACTCAGTAGTGTACTCACTATTATCTACTATTATTGTTGTTAACTCTCATGACTACCCTTAAACCTACACCTCTTCTAATGGAAGAAAACTGGAGAAAGTAGAACCAACTCAGAGCTCTCATATTTACTTCTTGATGGAGATGGTTGAAAGCTCAGTGAAGTGCAACCAGACATTGAGAAACTTATCTTTTCCACCTATTAAAGGGAACAGATTTGTCAATTTCAAACCCTCGTCTACCTGAAAACGAAAGACTTCCTTCTTCTAACCTAATCACAGTAACTTATCTGTCCAAAGTCCTCCCTACCTATCAACCCATTACTCTTTTCCAACTAATGTTCCCTGTCTGAAGAATATAGATATCCAAGTTATTACTCAAGTTACCAAAATTTCAGAGCTAAAAATTACTTGATAGCTTAACCCTCATCAGAAAGGCAATTTCACATTTTTACTGCATTTTGCATTTCCATCATTATTTCTTCTACTGTATGGAAGGCCAGGTTGGGGACCATTTGGATTATAGAGGGTAAAATACATGATATTTCTTTTGTACATTTAATAAAAGCTGAGGTGAAGAAAAAGAGAGATTCAAGCCTCATTATATTACTTTTTAATCCTTTGCAGTGCAATCCTAATGCTATG
Organism: Papio anubis; assembly: GCF_008728515.1. Lineage (NCBI taxonomy): Eukaryota > Metazoa > Chordata > Mammalia > Primates > Cercopithecidae > Papio > Papio anubis. The sequence continues at coordinate 49,785,085 of NC_044987.1, read as the reverse complement.
TATATAAAATTTGAGATCCGTAATCAGAGCTCACTTTGGCTGAGGGTCCAATTGCATGAGAAATTACCTTGAGAGAAGTACTGTAAATGCAAACTCATGAAAATAAGAGAAAAGAAAGAAAAGAAATGTCAGCCAGATCATTTGTTTTCCCATAGATCATCTTTCCAAATGTGGGCCAGCAGGAACAAATTTTATGCTGACCTTGGAAAATAACTGCAGCAATTTGTATGTGAAACATGGATTTGGAAATTTTGAAACCAGTATATTTGCAGAATGTGAAAGTAACATTTTGGAGTAAAGCAAAAGTCCTGTACATGAGTAAATACTAAGCCCTTACAAAGCATATTCAAGACTGTTTTTCAAGTTATGATATTTAAGCTTTTTAGGATATTGACCCTCCCTACTTCTAAACTCCCAAACTACTAATAATTTTCTACCCTATTAGATTTTGCAACAGGCTACAGAGTTATAATAAAAACCTTCTTTATTTTTAATTAGACTGATAGTGGTGGTGTAATATCCCAAGAGAAAGAGTCACATGAAGATTCTTATCTCCTACAGTGAGAATCACATGTTGAAGTCAAGATGGTGTCTCAATCTATGTTTCGTTTCTTTTCTTTTTTTCTTTTAACCTGAGGTTTCAAAATCCTTCTCTGGTACTTTGTAATAACAGAGTTGGATTACCTGTGAGGCTTCGCGGTATAGAACAAGTGTTAGCAAATTGCAACTTGTGGGCCAAATTCTCCTCGCTTTGTGTTTTTGCAAATAAAGATTCATTGACACATGGCAGGTCATTTGTTTATTTATTGTTGATAATTGCTTCTCAGCTACATCAGCAGAATTGAATAGTTGTATCAGAGACTGTCTGGCCTGCAAAGCCAAAAATATTTACAATTTGACCCTTTATTTAAAAAGTTTGCTACCCTTTGGTATAAAGGAAAAGGCAGTGGGTTAAGAAGCAGTAAAGAAAGTAGTATTTCTGAAGGTGTTATCTCTTCTATTTATCAAAGCAGTCATCAGAAACCTATAGTATTATATTTTTATAAGTAAAAAAACTACTATGTGTTTACATATTATTTTGTAGCCTTGACATTTTTTTTTTTTTTTCTGAAACTAATTATCAAGGTGAATTTCAACACTCTTTCCTTCAAGGCTCTCAGTTAAGTCATATAGTGCAAAGTATTCTTTGATACTCTCAAATAGATCTGACCATTCCTTTCTATGGCTAACTCGCATTTACTCCTGTATTAGAGAGTATTTCATTTGTTTATTTATTTGTAGGTCTTCCCTTCACTCTAGCCTATAAGTTCCTCCAAACTTAGCATAGTGTCTTAATTAATTTTGCATCTTGAATCTTATATATGCCTAATATATAGCAGGTATCAGTACATGTTTATGAAAGTTAGCTAGGAAAAAAAGTGGTAAGCAGAAATCTTGAGAAATTAACTTGCTGAAGGTCACTCAGCTAGCATGTGATTAAGCTGGGATTTGAACCTAGATATGAAACTAATTCAAGTATTCAAGTGCTCTTTCCATTTGTCTTACTGACAGTAACCTGGAGACTGCAGTTTTCTTTTTTGTTTTGAAACGTAATCTTGCTCTGTCGGCAAGCTGGAGTGCAGTGGCACGATCTTGGCTCCCTGCAACCTCCACCTCCCTAGTTCAAGCAATTCTCCTGCCTCAGCCTCCCGAGTAGCTGGGATTACAGGCACGTGCCACCACGCCCAGCTAATTTTTGTATTTTTAGTAGAGGCGGGGTTTCACCATGTAGGCCAGGATGGTCTCAATCTCCTGACCTTGTGGTCCACCAGCCTTGGCCTTCCAACAGACTGCAATTTTCATGTTGATTCTACTATTGAAATTTTGGGTTTCACTGTCTTTATCTGTAAAATAATTATGTTGCATTATGAAATGCCTTTCAAGACCTCTTTCCCTAATGTTCAATGTGTCTAGGATAGTCATTTCACCAAATAATTGCAGATAATATTAAAAAAAATTATGGTAAATGGCTATTTTGTGGTTCATCTCAGGGCTAGAAAGGTCATGTATGGCCATCTAATAAAAACATCATCTCAACGTGGGGACCAATCACTTCTCTGGTAGATGACTGTTAATGAGTTTTGAATGATATGGAAAGTGTCACCCAGCTGTGCACAGACAGAATCTTGGCAGTCATTGGTTAGGGTACTGCTAAATAAATAAATGCATTGGGTCGGGGTGGAGGCTAGAGCCTCCTCTTAGATGTGTGACCCCTTGAGAATATTAAGATATGTAATACATTCTGTATCGAGATTTCTATCATGCCCACAACGTAAGCCATTTACTTGGATTTTCCATTGCTGACCAGTTCTACTTATAATTTTTGTTAAGCCAATAGTTTCCTCCTGGTTAATTCTGCCCATTGATGTTTGGTTTACCCTCTAGAGGGAAAAGAAGTCAATCTCAACCCTCTCCCTTGACTATCTCCACTATAGGTTCTGGAAAAGCTAAATGTTTTTTATTTCTAGTCTTTCTTGCAGCAATGTGTGATCATATGTTTGAATTCTGGCAAACGAGCTAAAAGTAGAATTCTGTGACATGGAGGAAAAATCTGGAAAAGCTTCTGTGGTCATGACAAATAAAACAGACATTATTGATGCCTCCCTGCAACCCACTCCAAGCACCCTATGCTGAAATAGTACATGATTTCAGAAATGCAGAGCCCATTTTGTGACAACAAAATGGCCAAGAGGTTTACAGGAATGTCAGCCCTGATATAATGGCAGCTTACCTTCAAAGTTCGTAATACGTGAGAAAAATAATGTTTATTTGTCACTCTTAGGCACATTGCTGATTGTAGCCTAGATCATCACTATCTGATACAGATTGCATAAGGGTTTATGAGTCTTTACAGCCAAAAATATCTAGGTTTAAATCCTCATTCTGACAATTTATGATCTTAGGTGAGTAATTATATCTCTAAAATGAAGTATGTTCATCTAAAAATTGGAACAACAATAATATTCACAGGCTTGTTATGAAGAGTAAAAGAGATAACACAGGTGAGAGCACTATGGAAAGTATGGACATGTGGTAAGTCCTCAACAAATATCAGATAGTGTCTCTCTTATTATTACTTTTTCTTTTCATTATTTATAATATTTGAGCCATGTGCCAAGCTGTGTACCTAAGGTAAATAATTAATTTAGCATAAGTAAATTATTTTATTTTTTAGTACTATTTAATAAACTTATTAAGTAGAAATAATTACATTCATTTACTAAAGAAGAAAAATAAAACTCAAGGATGTTAAGTAATTTGCCAAAGGTCAGGCTGTTAGGAAATGATAGAATTCAAATTTTATTCTAGATCTTACCTGAATTCTACACATTTACTTTCAAGTCTATGTTTTTCTTCTACCCAAGAAGACAGATATTCCATGGGATGTTTATAGGTATGCTAGGAAGAGTAATATTCAGGGAACTCTAGAATAAATTACTTAGGTTTGCTTGCTACAGAATTTCTCAAACCCTTAATATGCTAATACATATAGGTAAGCTATGACGGGATTCTAATAATGAATGTTTTCCACTTTTATGGCACACGTGGTGTATATGGGTTGAACTGTGTCCCCCAAAATGATATATTGAAGTTTTACCTCCTACTACCTGTTGTGACTGTGACCTTATTTGGAAACAGAGTCTTTGTAAAGGTAGTCAATTTAATAAGAGGTCATTAGAGTGAGCCCTAATCCAAAATAATTGCCTTCCTTAAAAGAAGGGAAAATTTGTACACACACAGGGATATCATCATATGAAGACAAAAAAACAGAGATTAAGATGATATATCTAAAAGTCAAGGAATGCCAACTATTGTAAGCAAACCACCAAAAGTTAGGAGAGAGGCATGGAAAAGAGCTTCCTCATGGTCCTCAGAAACCAACCTTGACAACATCTTAATGTTGAACTTTCCTAGCCTCTAAAACTGAGACAATACATTTCCATTACGTAAGTCACCAATTTGGGGTACTTTGTTTCAGAAGCCTAACAAAGTAATACACATGGAAAAACACTTTTTGGAAAAGTTTCTCAATTAGGTTACCTCCTGGTTTTAACTGTTTGACAACCTCAAGTTGTTTTAGCCATTCCTCGTGTGATGGGCTAAGTGCATGATCTCAATATTGACCCAAATTATTATATACATGATTTTCATCTCATTATTAAAGCCAGAAGTAGGGGTGCTGGGGACAGAATATTGATGGGTAAGAAAATAGTTCCCAAAGGCATGGTGTCTAAAGCAGGATGTACTATGGGCACCCGTTGCCCCCACCTTCCTTTTTGAATTTTGACTTGAACTTTAGTAACCAGATAAAGTTCTGCAACTTTGTAAGGTCTAGGGTATTATTTCCCATAAAGACTTTTTTTAAATGGAATTTGAAAATGGCATCCTTTCTTCTACATTTTACTTCAACGCTTTGGAAAAGCCTCTGAATAATCAGATTTTATTAGTAAAAAAATCACTGCTTAAAAGCTGTCATGAGAAATATACAAAGCTATGATATCTACATTGTGAATGACACACCCTTGGATGTGAAACTCTTGTGCTTTACACAATCATGTACAGCAGGTCTGACATGACCCATGTGCTATCGTGACTGTAAATATAGGCATCCTTCAAAGGTAGTTGGCATACTTTTATCTTCATAAATCCTGAGTAGTCTTAACTAACAAAAGACCCTACTAATTGTTGTAGAAGAAATATTTATCAACAAATATACACCAATGTGGTCACTTTTGGCAGAGAGGATTGTTTGAGACTAGGAGTTTAAGACCAGCCTGGGCAACATAGTGAGACTTTGCCTCTAAAAAAAAATATACACACACACACACACACACACACACACACACATATACACACACATATATATTTATATCCAAGATGAATCTTTGATTATTCTGGCTTAAAAAAATCCAGACTAAAATGACAAGGACCATACTTTTCAAAAGGTTTTTAACCTGAAGATGTTAACAGGAATGCCCCGGGGGCTTCATGAACCTCTTGAAATTATATTTAAAATGTTTGTGTTCATTTGCATTTTTCCAGAAATAGGATTCATATATTTTATCAGATATGCAAAGGAGTAAGTATCACAAAATATATTTAAAACCACTGTTCTACAGCATAGAGCTTTGAGGCCTTACTCATCCACATCTATGTAAGAGAGTATATCTAGGAGGGCATCTTGAGAACCTACGCCTGACCACAGATATTCCTTCTGCCAACCACCATGAAGACATGGAGTGGTCTTTCATTCATGTTATTGTCAATATCGGGTTATTGAATCCTCCTAAGAAACTGGAGAGAATGGAATGAGATGATACATTTAGCATATAGTTAGTTATATAGTTAGCATATAGTAATCATTCAATAAATGTTTCCTAATGTTGTTATCCCTCGTTGGGATGGTTCCTAGTGAGTATGGCTCTACTTATAACCTGCCATGTTTTGCACTACAGGTATAATCTATTATTCCATTTCACTCTTCATACTTATTAAAATTTGGCTGAACAAGTGGTATTAATAAAATATTTACTAAATAATTTGTTCTTCATCTAGGCTTTTAGATACTCTAAAATCTATCTTTGAATTAATCTAGGCCATCAGAAAGCAATCTATCAGACCAAATCAATGCTTTCCTATTCCCATCCCTCCCCTTTTCAATGCAAAAAAATTGCTTTTTAGAGAGTCATGGTTTGTCATCAGCCTATCTACCTGTATTAAAGGATTTTATTTTTTAGAGAGCACCGTACAGTCTGTTATATAGAACTTAAGATGTGAGGAAAAACAGGAAATATTTTTCTGTACTTTAAATTTCAGGAAAATATGTTTCTCCAGAGGAAAAAAAAGTTTATTTCAAATATTACAGGAATTGTAAATAATAACACTTATCATGGCTTCTTCTTTCATTTGATTCTAAAATTAACCCAGTATTAAAATTTTTATTGACTTTTAGTAACTACAGGGGATCTCTGTGGCATATATTATACAAATGGTGCTCCCCTGACTTCATCTGTTTTTAAACCCAGGTCCTCTCATATTTCTGATTATTTCCCCTAATTTTATTCTTATTTTTCTTCATGCATTATATTCGTATTTATAAAACAAATTAAAATTCTCCTCAAATAAGAGGCAAATATGCATACATACTCACATAAACTTTATGTAAATAAATAAATAAAGCTCAGAACCCAACTACTTTGGCAAGTTAATTAATCTCTCTGAACTTTATTTCTTTTACCTTAAAAAATATTAAAGGTACATTCTTCATGAGTCTGTGACATATAGCGTTTGATTTATTGATATACAGTATTTTAATTGAGCACCTGGAACATAGTGGATACTTCATAAGTCTGGTCCCTTTCTTGTCCTTTTAAAGAAATTGTAATTTTGAGAAATTAGTAGTCAGCAGAAATATTAATTTGCCAGTAATTTTAGGAAAGTGGAGATTCCAATTCTTGGCATGAGGTGAAGACTTAAAAGGACCTTGCCTCAGCAGATTTAGGTTGAAACACTAATTAGAACAGACTGTAACAATAGAGGAGAAGTAGAATGGATACACTATGCCCCATATATAAATCCATATAGTAATTAAAATAGAGTCATAGTTCTCAAGAATGACAGCTCTTGGTCAAGAAGTTTCCTGGGCTGAAGTAATAGGATTGCTAAATTCAGATGAGATCTTAAACAAATTTCTTGAGGTAGATAGTATCCATCTTTGTGCCTAAACCATATGATATTTTCCCATGGACCTTGCCTTTGGAAAGGTTTATTGATTCATAGAATCTTTTTAAACAAATGAGACAATGTAGTCTAAGGAAAAATGAAGATGAGTTCCCACCAACCAAAAGAAGACCTTCTCCCCCTACTGCTCCACCGCATGGTATGAAGTAGATGTGTTTTTCTCCTACTAGCTGAAAAAGTGCCAAACTAGAAGTCCTAAAACCTTGATTTCCATTATAGCTCTACCACATTCTGGCTCAGGAAACTTGGGAAAGACAAAGAGTTTCCTTATAAATAGGGGTAATAATACACACACCACAAGGTTACTGTGGAGATTAAATGAGGTATTATATATTAAGCCCTTGACACACTATTAAGTGACTATGTGTGAAGAGAGGGGAACGATAGAAAGAATAAAATGCATAGTGAAACCAAGTGAAATGATGAAGTTGTTTTTGTAATTTTGTAATATATCAACTTGGCTAGGCTGAACTACATTTCCCAGAATTTTGTTTCCTGTATGTTTCCAGCTAGGGTGAGCCACAGAAAAAGATTCCTGCGGGAGATTTGTGGGTGTAAGTGAAGGAGCTGCCATTTTGTAATATACACATTGTTGCTTATCTGCTGGCTCAATTCATTGGCGTAAGTAGTGGTTAGGCCAAAGCACTAAGATATTTTTAATGTCTTAAAATAACTTTGTGGTAATATTCCCCGAAATTCTGGGAAGGGGTAATATGCCACCTGGCAACTGTTTATTAAAACAGACTATGTGGAACTTTATGAAAGAGAAAGGCAGGACTTATAAAACTGAATGGCAGACAGTGGGTGCTCACAAATTATTATTATTATTTTTTGTCTTAAGTTTCTAAATCTCGGGGATGACTAAAGAGAACACATAGAAGAGTTTTACTCCTTTCTTCTGTTCTCTGGATCCTACTCTCTTCCTTATAACACATATTTCTCTTCTATCTTCAGAATCTTCAAGTTCTCCAGTTACACTAGATATTTTTTCATGGGCACTTAAATGTGCTCAAATATCTGTCCCACTTTCAATATATTTTCTCTCCAGATATCACTGTGTCTCTCTCCTATTTGCAAACAAATCTCTCACAAAGAGTCTTCTCTACTCTCTCCATTTTATCACCTCTCACTTGCTTCTCAACTTACTGCCAACTGTTTTTTACCACTTACCTTAAGGCTACCAAAGATCTCCACAATACCTAAATCCAATAGACAGTTTTAGGATTTGTTTAGCAAGACAATTTGAAAGACTTAGAGACACATCATACTACAAATACCCCAGACTGAATTCACTTTCTTCCACCTAAACTTGGACTCTTCCTGCAGTGTTCCCTCCCTTGGTGAATGACACTGCCATTCACTCAGCTGCACAAACTATACACCTGATAGTCACTCTTGACATTCCTCTCCCTCATTTCCACACATGCATCAGTCACCAAGTCCTGTTGTGTCTATCTCCAAAATATTTTCTGAATTCATCCACACCTCCCCATCTCTAAGGAGATCACCTTAATTCAAGTTACAATTATGGCTTTTTAACTATTTTGTCTCCTTTTGTTAAACAGTCATAGTATTCTAAAATGTAAATCTTAATAACTTTGAAATGCTGATAATTGTTATTTAAATATCATTTCAGATTCTTAATGCTGTCCTCAAAGTCATGTTTGGTGTGTTTTTGTCATCATTTTTATCTTGTCTTCTTGGCGCTCTGTCACCCTGACTGTGTTCTGTCTTATCTCAGAATGCAGAGGCTGATTCCTCTGTTCGTAACAGCATTTTCCCACAACTTCATCATTTATTTTACCTAACCAACTTCTACTAATCATTAACATTCTCACTCAGGTTTAATTTCCTTTAGATCTTCCTCAACCTCCCTGATTGGTCAGATAGCTGGCATAAGATCCACCCACTCTCATTCCTCTCCTCCCCAGCACTTAGCAAAATCATAACCAAATAATTAAATGCTCAGATAACCTCTAGAAGGACAGAGGATGTGCCTGGTTTGTTTCTTACTGCATTAGCACCTAACACAATGTAAGTTCTCAAAAAATCTGAATTAATGAAGGTGTTGATTTAATCATTATTCCAATTCCACAATACAGTATTTTAAAGTAACTATTTCCTTCTTTGGTATCTGAGTAAAATATCGTAACATCAAAAATAATCCAATGTTTAAAAATGTGCCAGAGTGGAAGATTTCAGTAGTCAACTCTGCGTTAAAGTTGAGTACTCAATGCATTGTAAGTATTGAGTAGATATTTGTTAATTGTGTGAATTATAAAAGGTATTAGACTGCTTACATACAATGTTTTAGCAATAAATTTGCATTAGTAAATTTAAACTAAAAAATTATACTTGCCTGCATATGGTCTCCTTTTCTCCTATGTTTACCTTTAATTTCTTAATTTTGAGAAGGAAATTGCACCTCTTTTCTCAAAACATTTTCCTCCTGGCAGAGTAACTTTATTGTCAGGGATGAGAAAAATGCTACTTGCTAAAAATATGAATATTTCTTATTAAAGTAGACAAACTGTAGAAAATGGCTCTCACTGACTCCTTAGAAGTGTTGCCTTTAGAAGTACAGAAGCAGAGAATTAAGCTCTAGACCTTAGAACCAGCTGTCAAACCCTAGACCTACCACGTTACATCACACCACCCATCTCTGCAACTCAGAGTCAGCTCCCTGAAGAGTTATGAAGCTGGTTATTGTACAGTTCGGCTCACTATATCAATTTGAGTGAAATGGGGTTTGACTAGGTTGTCAATACTTCATGTGAAAAGTTCATATCATTTCCAAAGAGAAGTGTTAAGGGAGGATTGAGGACCTGAAAGTAGGGACAAAAACAGAAAGATGGAGAAGTTTCACAACATCAGAGGGTATGGGACATTTAAAAAAGGACATTATCTTCTTTGCCTCCTTTTAATAACCAATGTTTGGACATTTACTATATAGCAAGCATGACTTCTGTCCTGAACAAAGTAATGTCTTATGGGAATGAGTGGTAAATGCATAAGCCCTACTTCAGTTCACAATGTATTGTTCTCCTACCCCAGAAAATAGGATCATATAAGATGATATAAGCATGAGTAGGATGTTCTGGCAATAGAGAACCTGTGAATGCTTCTTAGAGGTGTTGCTACTTGCACTAGGATTTGAAGGACAAGTAGATGAGCCAAGTGATGAAGACATGACAGGAGTACAGAAAGAGGGGAAAGAGAATATATGAAGGCAAAATGGATATCCACTATTGCTGTAGATTTAGTATATGTATCCCTGCAAAATTTATATGTTGAACTCCTAACCACCAAGATGATGATATTAGGAGGTGGGACTTTTGGGAGGTGACTAGATCGTGAGGGTAGAGCTCTCATGAATGGAATTAGTGCCATTGTAAAAGAGGCCCTGGGGAACTGCATTTCCCCTTCTGCCAAGTGAAGACACAGCAAGAAGGTACCATCTTTGAACCTCAAGGCAGACCTTCACCTGATGCCAAATCAGCTGGTAGCTAGATCTTGGATTCCCCAGCCTCCAGAACTGTGAGAAATAAACTTTTGTTGTTATAAGCTTCCCAGTTTATGGTATTTTGTTATGGCAGCCCAAATGGACTAAGAACTACGGTTATAGTTTTAGAGAGTCATTAGTACAATTAGAGCATGGGAAGAGATAAGAAGAAGAATCAAAAATTTTAAAAAAAGATCATAAAGGACCTTCCTCTTAAAGCCACTAAAGATCTGAAGTAAATGAGACATTATATAAAAATCATGCCAAAGGATAGATTAGAAGGATTAGGGTATCCTGAAGGGACAGAACATGACTTGTACCTCATTTTCCCAGCATATTGCATAGTGTCCAAATGTGTCACTGTTCAATAAATATTTACTGAATGTTATACCAGAGTTAGATCAGATAGAATCCTGTTGAATTATCACTAAGTGAAAACTAGGTTGTCAATACTTCATGTGAACATTTCACATCATTTCCAAAGACAAGGATTAAGGGAGCATTGAGGACCTAAAAGTAGGGACAAAAGCAGAAAGATGGAGAAGTTTCACACATCAAAGCATATGGGATATTAAAAGCAAAGGGTTAAAGCACCTAAGATAAATGCTTCAGACTCAGTTTTTGTTTGCTTTTGTTTGTGGTGGGGAAAGCAGTCCACTCTATCCATTTCTATAGCAGGAAAATGTAATTACCACAAATGTACATAATAAAGACCAGCTTTTTCTGGGCATTGAACAAAATGCTTTGATGCAGTACTATTCGTTCACAAACATTTACTGAGGATCCACCATATGTGAGGCATTGTTCTAAGCCCTGTGGATACAATCTGAATTATGAAGCTTATATGCTAGCAAGAAAACTGAGAACAAACAAACAAACAAACAAACAAAAAACAAACCTGTATAAGACAATCCTAAGTTAAGAGGCAGCAGAACATTGTTGTTAATAGTATGGCATTTAGAAACAAGACTATCTGGCCCTAAATGCTTACATGACCACTTGCTAGCTGTGTGACTTTGGGTAAGTTACATAACTGCTCTGTGCCTTATTCTCTTACCTGTAAAATGAGATTAATAGTAATTATCCTACTGATTTATAGTACTGATTAAATGAGTTAAAATATATAAAGAGCTTAGAGTCTGGAAAGTAGTAAATATTATTAATAAATAGTACTATTGATCTTTTCTTATTCTAATTATTATTATCAATAACTTCTATAAAGAATGCTGAAAGGTGGATAAAGGGAAAGAGGATCAGATAATGCCAGGGTGAGAATGAACGCAGAAAGAGGTAATTTAGATAAGGGACCCAGAAAAGTACTTTTGAAAAGATGACATTTCAGCAAGTGACATAAATGAAGTGCAAGAATGAGTCATATGAATATTTGGAGGGGACTATTCCAGAGAGAGAAGAGAAATTGCCAGAAAGTTCAAGGCCATTGGGTGGAAATCAGCTTGGCTTGATGTGATCAAGAATGAGTAAGAGAGTTGCAGCAATGAGAAATGGGTGAGCAAAGAATGTAGGTGGAGTAAGAGGCGAGGTAGGAGAGGTGAGCAAAAAGTAATTGATTTGGAGTCTCATCGGCCTCCAGAGGAATCAGATTTTACCTGAGACTGAGAGAAAGTCACCAAACGGCTATGAACAGAGACACAGCACAGTCTGGATGTCTTTTTTAAAAGATAGCTCTGGCTGCATGTAGATAGCAAACTACAGAGGGATAAAAGACATAGGAGGCAATCCCTGTTGTCTCATTTAATCCACACATCAACATGTGAGATACGCATTATTGTTCCTATTTTACAGAAAACACCATGAGCCTTGGAAACATAATGTATCAAAAGGCACACAGATGTTTTGACTCCAAGCCCACGTATGTCTTCCTCTCCTCAGGAAAGCCTTCAGGAACCTCGCTGACCGGGTCAGATTGACCTATTACATGTTTTCACTGCAGCATTTTCCTCTCCTTGATAGAACCTATCACAGTTTAACTTTATATGGTTGGGTGATTATGTATTTTATGTCTAAGAGCAATGGTAGTGTGTCCCCAGGGTCTATATAGCACATAAAGCAGGTGCTCAGGAATTACTTGTTGAATGAATAAATAAAGTGTACTGCTAAAAGTAGAGGGGGCAGAATGAGAGGTCTGTGAACAAATATGGTAATAACATGAATAAATTTGAAACTGAATTTAACACAGTAACAACAAAGACCCACCATTCCTGACTATCTGTTGTTTCTTTTCTAAATATAAGCATTATTTTTCAAATTATTACTAGTAAAAGTAAGAAAAATATTTATTATCCAAGGCAAATAAAAACAAATTATTTTTAAATCTTTTTTAAAATGAAGGCATTAAATGAAACATGTAGTAGGTAAGAGTCTCAAATTTCTTAATGTACAGGAGGGTTATTGTAATAATCTTCTAGAAGTTGGCCAAACCTAGAATTAAAACCTTGGTATATATACCTACTTGGAAACAGACAAAAATGAAATAAAAGAATTCTACACATACTTTTATAATCCTATTATAATACCAGCAATGACAATTACTCATATTTTCACTGTGCTTTCCAATCAACAAAAAATCTGCTCCATATAGTATCTCATTGCTCATTCAGGAGGTACTCAACATTTCAACCATCATTTGAACACATACCTGTATACAGGCACACACATATATTCATGCACACTTTCTAAATCATTTCTGCAGCTATCTCCTTTGTAGTGGCCTTGATAAAAGCTGACTGTGGTATTTTATTAAATGTAGCCCTCATTAAGGCTTGGCATTGTTTGAAGCCACTATCAGATGATGCTGAGCTCAGTAAGGGCACCTGCTCTTATAACTTCTGTCTTCATCAAACAGTAAGTCTCAGTATTTTTTTTTTTTCAGCTGAGACTGAAAGCAAACCTACTTTCCTTGGCATATGAAACCAATTTCCATGCCTTCATTTTCTTTTTTTGTGCAAGGTAATAAGTAGATAAAAATGATTCCCTGTTTTCAACTCTAATACCTCTGAAATTAAGCCCTGGGGAAACTAGTGATAGCTCTGAGGTGGTAACTTCTCTCTAGGTTATTTGGAAAAGTAACTCTATTAAACATCCAGGAACAAAGACCTGGATATTACCACACACACATATTAAATGACTGCTGGGACACAGTGAAGAGGTGAGGCCTAGTGTCAGGAAATGCTCTGTTCCAGCTCCCACAAATAGGACATACTCAGTTTTATAACTGAATGACTTATATGTAATACCATTAAAACAAAAAAAGTAATAATCATTCTGCTGTATAATAACTCAAGACATCCCAACAACAACGTATCAGACATTATTATCCTCTAAATCCCATTTCTACATACATAAAGGAATTGAGGAACCTATGCATTAAGCAACTTATCCAAGGCCATGCAACTGGAAAATAAAAAAGATGAGACTTCAACCCAGATCATTTCTCTTACATTGTTCTTTACAGCTTGTCAGTTTCATGGGGGAGAGAGACAGCATGTCAGGTTGGTATGGAGACATGAGCATATGAGTATATATAACAACAGGTTGAAGAATGAGAACTTAAATCCAGGTGTATCTGACCCCAAAATTTCACCTCAATGGCCAAGAAAATGATTCAGTTTTCCATACAATAATATATTTCCCTAGATTGAATAAACCTTTAAACATATTCTTTTTCTGGAGAATCACAAATTTTCTCCAAGTTGGATTGAAGAACAAATACATTCTAAAGAAATGGTAAAACTGAAAAATGAATCAATATGATGTTGTTCTAATCTGTTAACTCCCTGGTTGTACTGTATTTCTTACCAAATCTCATTGAAGCAGAATTACCCTTAATCTTAACATCTCATCTCTGCTAGATGAATTAACTCGTTTGGTTCACTGCAGAATTATTGAGGAATTGGTTGGCTTAAAATTCATTAATGTTGCCCTGAAAATATAAAAGAGTTAATACATTTCCAGACATATTTGCTGTTATTAGCGAAGGTTATGCGGCCTGAAAATTATTGTTGAGGGTGTCTGGAATTCAGTTTTTACAAGTGAAAAAAAAGTTCAATGACTTTCAGAGAGTATATGAAACTAAGGAGAAACAATAATCATATTGTAGGAAATCTCCAAGGTTCCTTACAAATGATTCTTCCTAAAGATATGTCAAAAATTGTGCTTATTACACTTTGGGCTTCTGCTCTAATTTATCTAGACCTTTCTATCGATAAGTGCGGGATAAAATGCTATCTTTTCTTCTTAAGCATATTATAGCTTCCTATGGCTCCCTACACCAAGATAATAGGTTATCCTATTATTAATCTATTAAGATAACAGATTATCCTATTATGCTTTCTCTACAGTAATACACTTGTTTCTAAATCTTGGCAATTCAGTTCACCAAATTCTGTTAATTTATATTTTGCAGTGAATTTCCTGATGTATTTGATGAGTTAATTCTTAAGACTAGAGAAAAAATTAGCCTCTAAAACTCCTATTCAAAGAAAATGCAATTGGTAGCTTAGTAATGCAATCTATTCCAGTTTCTAAATGTGTACTTTTATCCCATCACCCCAAAACTATTAATGGGATGCAGTCAATGGTGCAGGTGAACAGGCATCTTTTCAATGAAAGAAAATGAAATAAATATGCCTCTGAAGGGAGATAAATACTAGGAAAATATAAGAAGATGAGAGAGAAAATATAGCCAAATTATCTCAATTTTTAAAAGAAATCCAATTGTAAAGAAAAGTGTGATTATATGGGTAGAAGGCTTGAAATGTAAAGGTTTGAAGTAGACAATCAAATGAATAGAAAAGAAAACTGGCTAAATTCAAATAAATTTTTAAATAAGACTTGAGGGCCAAATTCCTACTTATACTTTCAAGGCTCAAGTAAAATGTCAAATCCTCCTGAATTAGCTTCTAGGGAAATTGCCCACCAACTACAAATAACTGGAAAACAAGAAAAAATATATGATTCCACAATTTTCAGTCATTTGATGTCCCTATCATCCATGAGAGAAAAGAAATAAGTAAGGTGAGCCCACAATTGCCCCAGCTTACTGCCTGGAGGCAGCTTTTAGGAAAGAGAAAGAAATATGTGACCCTAACAGAATCTAGTTTCTCCAATGCATTGAAGACAGAAATTGGAGTTTTGGGTAGCCATGGCAGGTAGAATTTGTGGGCAGAATACCAGGGTTGAAGGATAAGAAGGAATATCATGAAAAGATAGAGACAGAGAGGTACACATGTGGATTATGTAATCAGTTCCTGATTATTACCCATAATTAGGAAAAAATCAATTATTAGAGAAATGACAGAGATAATAAAATAGGTAAGAATGTTTAAGAAGCTAATTTTTAAAATGTGCTTTATATATGTAAAAATATGTAGAAAAACATAAACAGGATGAAGAGTATGAGAAGAGAAATGGAAGATTTTTAATGAATCAAATGAAACATATAAAGATAAAAAAAGATACCCAAAATGAAAAATACTCTAGATGGGATCAACTACAGATTAAGATGCTGCAAAAGAAGAAAACCAGTTAACTCGAAGAAATAGTGATGGAAACTGATTAAAACACAGATATTTTATTTTTATTTTATTTTTTTTTTATTTTTTTTTTTGAGACGGAGTCTCGCTCTGTGTCACCCAGGCTGGAGTGCAGTGGCGCGATCTCGGCTCACTGCAAGCTCCGCCTCCCAGGTTCAGGCCATTCTCCTGCCTCAGCCTCCAAGTAGCTGGGACTACAGGCGCCCGCCACCACGCCCGGCTAGTTTTTTGTATTTTTAGTAGAGACGGGGTTTCACCATGTTAGCCAGGATGGTCTCGATCTCCTGACCTCGTGATCCGCCCGCCTCGGCCTCCCAAAGTGCTGGGATTACAGGCTTGAGCCACCGCGCCCGGCCAACACAGATATTTTAAAAGACTAGAACAAAATGAACAGAGTGCCAATGATATGCTGAATGATACCAAGTGGAGTCCTAGAGAGTGGGAGGGAAAAAAATAAACACTATTTAAAGAAATAATGACCAATAGTTTTCTACATTTGATAACTATAAATCCACAGATCTAAGAAACTCAAAAGCCCCAGTCAGAATGAACATAAAGAAAACCATACACCATGATCAAATTGCTGAAAACCAAAGATAAAGTGAAAAATTTCAAAAGCAGCCAGAAAAGTAAAAGCTTACTTTCCATACAGAAGAACAAAGGATGACAGCAACTCCTCCTCATGAATAACTATTCAGATCATATGGCAGTAGATGAAGTGATGTCTTTAAAGTATTGAAAGGCCTGTCAATCTAGAATTCTATAACCTGCAAAAATATCATCTAAAAAGGACAAATTCTTATAATATTCATTGCCAGCAAATCTGTACCACAATAAAGGTCAAAGGAAGATCTGTGGGCAAAGAAAAATAACAACAGAGGAAACTTATATCTATACAGAGAATTTATACCTACAACAAAGAAATGAAGAACATCAGAAATGATCAGTATCCAGGTACTTATATTTTTGTTTCATTTTTAATCTTTTTAAGATATAATGACTATTTAAAGCAAAAATAGTAATAATCTATTATATGACTTACATAGAGAAATAAAATTGTGCACAAGAGGTACGTGCAGAGTTAAAAGGATATTATTGTGAGTTTCTCACATTATATGTTAAGTGATAAAATATTATTTAAAGATAGACTGTGACAAATTGTATAAACTCTAGTGAAACCACATAAAATTAAAAGAAATATAGGTAATAAACCAATAGTTGATCGAAAATGGAATCACAAAAAGGCTCAACTCAAAAGCAATCAGGGAAAATGGGAGAAAAGAACAGAGTTTAGCAGTAGAAAGCAAATAGCAAGATAATGTATTTAAATTTTAGCATATTATGAATTATATAAAATGTAAGTAAACTCTTCAATTAAAAGGTGGAGACTGATAGATTGAATAAAAAAGCGCACTAGAAACTAAACTTAAATATAGGGATACAGTATAAATACCACATCAGTTGAAATTCTTTAAGGATATAGGCTCTATCTGATTCAACTTGTATTTCTCATGCCCAGTTCAGTACTAGTACCCAGAATCTACTAAAAATGACCCGCTGAAAGAGTAAATGCCTTCATAAAGCAGTCTAATGGTAACTCTAAGAAATCCCTGGTGAAGTAATCACTTCCTCCAAATTAATAGATTTATAAGAAAAGTTATGACAGCCGCTTTTTTATAAATCAGGGTTTTAATTTAGAAGACTTCACATGTCTTGCAAGTGTTTGTTTTATGGGCAATTTATCTACCTCACCTGAAAATCAGAATTCAAATAATCTTCTAAGTCGAGGACCAGCAAAGTTTTTCAACAGAAGAGGACAAAATAGTAAATATTTCAGGCTTTGCAAGCCATGTGATCTTTGCAATAACTACTCAATTCTGCCACTGTAGCGTGAAAGCAGCCACAGATGATATAGAAATAAATTGCATGGCTGTGTTCCAACGAAACTTTATTTACAAAAACCAGCATTGGGACAGACTTGGCCCATGAACTATAGTTGTCAAGTCCCATTCAAGCAGAATGATTGTTTGAAGTCTCGATGGCTGTGTGCTAGGGTTTGAATGTTTGTTTCCTCTGAAATTCATATTGAAACTTAATCCCTAATGTAACAGTGCTAAGAGCTGAGGCCTTTAAGAGATGATTGGATCATACATAGATTAATGCGTTAGCGAATTAATTAGTTATCATGGGAATGAATTATTTATCACAAGAAGAGTCTGTTAAAAAAGTGAGTTTGTCTCCCAGTGTACCCCTCTTGCCCTGTGATGCCTTCCTCTATGCTATGACACATCAAGTGGACCTCACCAGAAGCTGACCAGATGCAACCACCTGATCTTGGACTTCTCAGCCTCCAGGACTTTAACAAATAAATTTATTTTCTTTATAAATTACCCCGTCTCAGATACTCAGTTATAGCGATAGAAAATGGACTAAGACACTATGTAATCTATTCCTTAAACGATACATTTATCGCCACTCTAGAAAGCTTTGATCAGAGCCTGTAATAGATGCACACATCTCTTTATTTATACTTACCGTGTACCTACATTTTCTGGTTAATGCAAATAGAAAAGACAAGATCTCGGACACTGACAGGTAATTTACTTTCTATATCCAAGATCTCCAATGCTGTTTTGTTTTTATTGTATTGTCACATTCTATGCAGCCACTGACTTTGAAAACAATTCTAAACTATAAAAGTGCTTAATGTTATCACTATCAGCTGTTATCAGTGTTCAATGGGACAGAAGGTTTGGTCAATTGTATTCATTCACAACCTGTAATATATGTTGTTTTAATATGCTCAATCTACTTTTTCAAAATATCTTATTTTAGCTTTTTTTCCCAGCATATCACAACTTTCTATCTAACATTCTTATAATTCTTTCATCTTCTTAAAATTACTAATAAAAACAATATATTCTATGTTTGCCTATTCTTCATGGCTTTCTATATAAACATTCTTCCAAGGTAAGGATTTGAGGTTTCAAGATAAATGGTCACTAAAAATAGCATGTGCTCAAACCATCTACTATATCAAGTAAACATGTCCTCTATTTAAAGCAAATTGCTCATTCAGAGAAAATGGTACAATTATAAAGGAAGATCATGTAATTGGTGTTAACATGTGGTCTAAGTTAGATATTAGGAGTTTGGGCTTTAGATACATCCTGGTTGTATTTACTAGTGGCAATGTAACACTAGGTGAGTTATTTACCTTTTTTGATTCTGTCTTATTATCTATTAAATGTGAAAACAAGGTATACCTCATTAAAAATGATGTGAGATTAAATGGGATAATGCATGAAAGCTTAGCAGAGTTCTGCTTTATAATAAGTACTCAATAAATACTGTGTTTTTTTAATTTTATGTGTTTGAAACCCAATAAATATTCACCAAGTAACAGATAGAAAAAGTATATTTGTATATAATTTGTATATAATCAATTATTTTTATTCCTAGGGTCCAATAAACTGCATAACTATTAGCTACTCGAAATATTTTTTTGTGAAATTGAAGTTAATTACTTCTCCACATATGAGGCAACACAACATAATGGCTTTGCCTTGTTAAATCATGTATCCATCCCATTATCCAAGAGGATAATTTGAAATTTTCAATTTGATTGCTCCAAAATTTACATTTTTATACTGCAATATGGCAGTGTTTTATACATTACCTTATATAACTTAGATAAGTTTATTTAAATACACAAATCTGTGAGTTTAGGTATTATTAACGTAGAAATGAAAAAAAAAAAAAAAAAAAAAAAAAGAGAGAGAGAGCTCCGGACTCCTTATCCCAGCCACCACAGTTGGTTTGGAACTTAGGTTTGTTATGCTTTGGAACTCATTTTTTTTAAACCACTGTGCTCCTCTGTCTCTCAAAAAAATATATATATATATAACTTCCTATAAATTATTCATGACTTCAACAGGAAGGGAAAGAAAATGTTAATATTTCTCAGGCATTAAAATACTTCATTTATTAGATCTCATGACAAGAGTTTGAGACAGATGTGACCATTTCTACTTTTCAGATGAGGAAACTGAGGCTTAGAGAGGCTAACTTACTCAACGTCATACCAAGCTTTTCTTGCAGGGGTATGGGATGGAGGGCAGGGCAGACATACACACAAGGAATAGCTTCATTTACTTTAACTGTTCTGAAAGTTGGTCCCTGAAGTAACTTGGCACTTGGCTCTCTATTCAATAAAAGGCTTCATGCCACAGACATGGTTGGAGCATTAAAAATATGCCCTTCTGAAATTTTGTAATGTGACATAAAGATTGCTGGTTGAAACTGCTGTATAAAACTCTTTACTGAGAAACCCCTGGGTCAGACACACTAACAGGGAATACAGTCTAGGGGGTGGGATGGGGGAGGGATAGCATTAGGAGACATACCTAATGTAAATGACGAGTTAATGGGTGCAGCACACCAACATGGCACATGTATACATATGTAACAAACCTGCACGTTGTGCACATGTACCCTAGAACATAAAGTATAATAATAAAAAAAAAAGGATATGAAACATGTATTGAGTGCTGACCATGTGCCAGGAGCATGCAGATACATTTGATATTCACAACAATACACAGGGTACACATCCCTTCATCTTACTGATTTGGAAACTGACATTCACAGAAGCTGTTTCACCTGTTCTAGGTCCCTCAGATGCTAAACAATACAACCAGCTTTTGAATCTGTTTTCCCCAAAACACCACAAATGAACAATATAAATAATTATGATAATGCTGAAGAGAGAGGTTATTTATCTCTTCTTCTTGAGATGAGAATGTAATATCTTACAAGGAAGAGGATATCCCCTCTTTCTTGGCAATAATGCACTTCCTCATATGCATATTACAGATGTTTGACATACACAATCCATTCACAGAGTTTAATATTTAACAGTTACACAGATCTGAACTGCCTCTCACCTAAAACTGGTATGGGGGAAGTTGCAATTTTTTCAACTTTATTAGGTACTTAAAATCCTTATGAAAATTTGAAATATTATTCATTTAAAAGTGGAAAAATAAACTATGTAATTACACCTTTAAAATCCGCCCTCTCCAAGGAATCTCCTCGATTTCCCCAATTTGAAATAAAGGAAGTGGCATGGTAATAGTAGGAAGTTTGGGGTCAGAGAGAGAGGTAGACTGGGTCTAAGTTCTAGCACCCTAGCAGCTAATTAAATGATTTTAGAAATCACTTATCCACACGGTATTTTTGGGAGAGTTGACTGTGATGCTGGAAGTGAGGTGCCTACCACAGTGTGTTGTGTACAGTAGGACCTCAGAAAGCATCAAATCCTTCTTTTTACCACTATGAGAAACACAAGACAGGTTTCTTCTTTTATTAGCATTAGTAATATATGTATGTACTCTCTCCCACAAGAGTACTATTTCTGGAAAGCAGTGTCTGACTCTTTACCACCTATTAGGTCTCTACATTATACGTTCATTACAGGTGTTCAAGAAATTATCAGTGAATTGAAAGTATAGGGAGTAGGTTCCTGAGCCAGATGGAACCAAAGCTCAGAGCAAAATACTGAATGTTGATAGTCAGCACGTGCTAATAAAGACTGCTATAATCATATGTGTGTGGGCAGCTGGTGGGAGGAGAGCATCTAGGGGTCTATTTTATCAAAGGTTATATGTTGGAGAAATGTGCCCACCACATTCTCAGTCATTCTTCACACTTTCCATTCTGGCTTCTTTATAAATCCAGTTGCCTACTTATGTCCAAAGGACCAAAGTCTTTTTGTGGCTTTAGATCTAAAAAGGTCAGTGAGATGTGAATAATTAGTTTCTACTGGTTCTTTTTCAGCCTTTGGTTTACTTTACTAAAAAGAAAAAAAAAAGTTGCAATTTTAATATGGTAGTATTTCACTATTTATAAATAAGAAGTCAGATAACACAGAAACACAGATCTCTTTAGAAACCAAAAGAAAAAAAAATGCATGTAGTATACAAACTCCTTTTCTTTTCTTTTTTTTGGAAAGGGTCTCACTCTGTCACCCAGGCTAGAGTACAACAGTGGCGCACCCATGTCTTACCGTAGCCTCAACCTCCCAGGCTCAGGGGATCCTCCTCGCACCTCAACCTACCAAGTAGCTGGAGTTACAGGTGTGTGCCACCAAGCCTGGCTAATTTTTTGTAGAGACGGGGTTTTGCCCTTTTGCCCAGGCTGGTCTCAAACTCCTGGGCTCAAAAGATCTACTCACCTTGGCCTCCCAAACTGCTGGAATTACAGCTGTGAGTCACCGCACCTGGCCACAAAATCTTTTCTACCAGCATAGCAAACTTGCTTATTCTATTGGTAAGAATTGACATACTAAGATCAGTTAACATTTTAAAATGTAAGATTAAACATCGCCTACCAAACCTCATCCCTCCCAAAACAGATTAAACATTATTCCTAAACTTCTCATGGTGAGCTCAATTGCTTAGTTCACATAAAAGTCCTGATATAATCTATGAAAATTTTCTACTTTTAGAAAACTTTTGTAAACGTACTTTAAATTTCTATGAGAAAATAATATCTCCTGCATGGTATATAAGGAATATTTATTTCATTTCCTCTTAGCTGGTGTCTAATTTTACTTTATTAAAAAGATAACCTATTTCATGGAAAAAGGCAGTCATTTTGAAAAATCATAATCTTCTAATATATCTGTATTTTAGTATGTGATTTTAAAAAGAGTTCGTATATTCAGGTCTTCTTGTTAGATGTCAGACCTTTGGCATTTACTTTCAAGGATTTTAAGAGGTAATTTGTGTAAAGTATATTTATATTCAAATTAATCTGAAAAATGCAAATGGAGACATACCAAACAGGAAAAAACTTGTGACTTACATTTAGATTTATATGGTACATAGGTGCATTAAAGTATTGTTTGGTAATGATGGAATCCAATCCAATTAGAATTTTTAAAATTCAGAAAGCATCTGAAGTGTGTTAATAAATTCACAGCTTTATAATATTAACATCACAATTTCAGTGCTGCTTTTTATTTCACAAAATAATTATGCTGGACTGCATATGCAGATTCTAATTATACATAACAAAGAAAGACTTAAATTGGACCTCCTGAAAAGGCCCATTTGCTTATAAAAAGCTGTGATGATTTGGTATCACACAAAATTTGTATTTAATAAATAAAGACAGAATGTGTAAATTAGCTTTCAGTGTTTTTGCCCTACAGCAGATCCAAAATTATGGAAATCTAAAAATTATAGCTTTAACTTCCCATGAACTATCTTTGCATTGCTTCAATTTGTGGTTGCTTAGAAACATTATAGGCAAAGGAATTGATTCTTTCCAGATGCTACTAGTCAAACCACATTTTATGTTTTTGATTTAAGGCTATTCTGTTTAATAGTGTTATAAATATACATTTCTCTAAAAAGTCACAAATGCACAAATCAAGTTCTGTTAGTAGCGCATCTCAGGAATCTATTCCTTATTAACATGTAAAAAGTATTTTCTGTGTTCAGCTTCCACTGGCTTAACTAAAGGCAAACAATGTTGAATGCTATTACTGTCATTTATTCCCAAGATTTAGTGCACTAGTTCCCATCTAAGTTTGTGATTCAGTAGTTTGGTAGCACTAAGACATTCACATTCATTTATAAAATGCTTGCTAAGAGAGACAATAACCTTACCAAATACCTAAAAACATAGCAAAAGATGAAACCACAAGAGTTACTGGCATATGTGAATGATGACCTTAACTAATAACTACAGACTGTACTTGGGTGGATACTTTAGAAAAATAACTGAAGGAAAGAGAGACAGAGAGGAAACAGAAGAGAGGAATGAAATGTAAGCAACTGAGTCCTCAATGTGAACTTTTTTTCAGTTTATGGAGTAAATATATGCAAGGCCAACGTTCAAACTCCAGATGACTATTTGAATGATTTAACAATGTTACTTAATTTCTCTAAACTTTGTTTTTTTCCAATTAAGAAACAGTCCAAAAAAAAAAAAAAAAAAAAAGGAGAGAAATACCAGGCCTGGCGGGGTGGCACACGCCTGTAATCTCAGCACTTTGGGAAGCCAAGGCAGGTAGATCACCTGAGCTCAGGAGTTCGAGACCAGCCTGGCCAACATGATGAAAGCCCGTCTCTACTAAAAATAGAAAAATTAGACAGGCATGATGGCATGTGCTTGTAATCCCAGCTACTCGGGAGTCTGAGGCAGGAGAATCGCTTGAACCTGGGAAGCGGAGTTTGCAGTGAGCCAAGATTGCACCATTGCACTCCAGCCTGGGTGACAGAGAAAGACATGGTCTCAAAAAAAAAAAAAAAAAAGGAAAAAAAATTAGGGTGCTTGTGGGGAAAAACTGAAACAATGACTAGTGAAGGAGGAAACTTGCTTATCAAATACTGTCAGAAAGTAAATAATTATTGAATTACTACATTGTTGAAACAAACATCAAAAGATCCTTATTTTTAACTTTTAGTTTCTCGAAGTTGTTGATTATTTTTAAGATGTTCTTAAAATCCCCCAAATTTCTCCCAACTTTTGTTTTTCTCTAAAGTTTGAACAAAATATGTATACTTCTCACTAAATTTCTAATAATGAAGATCAAAGGTAACCCTGGATCTAATCTCACAAAATAGATCTAAAACATAAATGTAAGGATGACAATTTTCCCCTTTCTGCTTTGTAAAAATTTATATGAAAAGTTATTTTGAGCTTCTTGATGCTTTACATGAACACATTTGCTCTGTGTTGCAAAGTTCCTCCTGCTTTTTTCACAAGCAGAAAAATTATTTGCTTTAATGAAAATCCACCAAACTGAGTCAAATCCCAAATTGCTTGCTTGCTGTGTCCCTTCTGAAATTATTTGTTTTATGGGGAAAAGGATATCTCTAGGAACATTCCTTACAGTCCTTCCTGGGTTTTAAGCCTCTGCATGACTGAAATCAAATTCAGGGAACTTTTCCCCCAAATCGGTTTCTCCAATTCTTCTCCTAACTCAATGCCACTGTAATCCACCCAGTTTGAACACTTCAGGATAATTCTTGATTATTTCTCACCATAACCCATAATGTTCAACTGTCTCTCTGCTTTAACTGATTTTATGTTCTAAAGCAAGCTTGTTCAAATCGCAGCCTACAGGCTGCATGCAGTCCAGGACAGCTTCGAACACAGTCCCACACAAATTTGTAAACTTTCTTAAAACATTATGAGATTTTTTAATGTGTGATTTTTTTTAGGCCATCAGCTGTCATTAATGTTAGTGTATTTTATGTGTGGTCCAAGACAATTCTTCTTCTTCCAATGTGACCCAGGGAGACCCAAAGTTTGGACACCCTTGTTCTAAGGAATTCCTGAAATTGTCACTTTGTTGGGCATTCTTACTACCACTAGCTTGACTCATATCTCATCAACTCTGGCAATATCTTCCAAACTCATCTCTCTGCCTACAGCCCCTTCTCAGCTTCATTCTTCCCCCTCAAACTGAAGAACTTGTAACTACACACAACTATATCAAAACTGTTGCTGGACACATAGACACTAGAGTCTAAAAGCCCAAGCTTCTTCTCATGACACTTAGTCTTTCCCATCTTCACCAAACATCATACGGATTCTCATCTACTGTCCTCTCTCATGTACCCCCTACTCCAATCACAGAGAACTGTATATTACACCCTGAATACAACGTGTATTTTATAATTTCCTGTCTCTACAAATGTGCTTGAGTCTCAGATTTTAACAAACTATTCCCCAATTTCTCCAGCTGGTAGATTTATTCAACACCCAAATTTAAAGTTAGTGCCTCGAGAAATTCTCTCTTTTTTTTTTTTTTCATTTCCTTACTTATTTATTTATTTATTTATTTACTACTATCCTTTAAGTTCTAGGGTACATGTGCACAATGTGCAGGTTTGTTACATATGTATACATGTGCCATATTGGTGTGCTGCACCCATTAACTCGTCATTTACATTAGGTATATCTCCTAACGCTATCCCTGCCCCCTCCCCCCACTCAACAACAGGCCCCAGTGTGTCATGTTTCCCTTCCTGTGTCCAAGTGTTCTCATGCTTCAATTCCCACCTATGAGTGAGAACATGTGGTGTTTGGTTTTCTGTTCTTGTGTTAGTTTGCTAAGAATGATGGTTTCCAGCTGCATCCATGTCCCTACAAAGGACATAAACTCATCCTTTTTTATGGCTGCGTAGTATTCCATGGTGTATATGTGCCACATTTTCTTAATCCAGTCTGTTTTCATAGACATTTGGGTTGGTTCCAAGTCTTTGCTATCACAAATAGTGTCGCAATAAACATGTGAGTGCATGTGTCTTTATAGCAGCGTGATTTATAATCCTTTGGGTGTATACCCAGTAATGGGATGGCTGGGGTCAGATGGTATTTCTAGTCCTTGAGGAATTGCCACACTGTCTTCCACAATGGTTGAACTAGTTTACAGGCCCACCAACAATGTAAAAGTGTTTCTATTTCTCCACATCCTCTCCAGTACCGGTTGTTTCCTGACTTTTTAATGATTGCCATTCTAACTGGTGTGAGATGGTATCTCATTGTGGTTTTGATTTGCATTTCTCTGATGGACAGTGATGATAAGCATTTTTTCATGTATCTGTTGGCTACATAAATGTCTTCTTTTGAGAATTGTCTGTTCATAGCCTTTGCCCACTTGTTGATGGGGTTGTTTTTTTCTTGTAAATTTGTTTGAGTTCCTTGTAGGTTCTGGATATTAGACCTTTGTCAGATGGGTAGATTGCAAAAATTTTCTCCCATTATGTAGGCTGTCTGTTCACTGTGATGGTAGTTTATTTTGCTGTGCTGAAACTCTTTAGTTTAATTAGATCCCATTTGTCAATTTTGGCTTTTGTTGCCATTGCTTTTGGTGTTTTAGACATGAAGTCCTTGCCCATGACTATGTCCCGAATGGTATTGTCTAGATTTTCTTCTAGGGTTTTTGTGGTTTTAGGTCTAACATTTAAGTCTCTAATCCATCTTGAATTAATTTTTGTATAAGGTGTAAGGAATGAATCCAGTTTCAGCTTTCTACGTATGGCTAGCCAATTTTCCCAGCACCATTTATTAAATAGGGAATCCTTTCCCCATTTCTTGTTTTTCTCAGGTTTGTCAAAGATCAGATGGTTGTAGATGTGTGGTATTATTTCTGAGGGCTCTGTTCTATTTCATTGGTCTATATCTCTGTTTTGTTACCAGTACCATGCTGTTTTGGTTACTATAGCCTTGTAGTATAGTTTGAAGTCAGGTAGTGTGATGCCTCCAGCTTTGATCTTTTTGCTTACGATTGTCTTGGCAATGAGGATTCTTTTTTGGTTCCATACGAACTTTAAAGTAGTTTTTTCCAATTCTGTGAAGAAAGTCATACAACATACCAGAATCTCTGGGACACATTTAAAGTAGTATGTAGAGGGAAACTTATAGCACTAAATGCCCACAAGAGAAAGCAGGAAAGATCTAAAATTGACACCCTAACATCACAATTAAAAGAACTAGAGAAGCAAGAGCAAACACATTCAAAAGTTAGCAGAAGGCAAGAAATAACTAAGATCAGAGCAGAACTGAAGGAGATAGAGACATAAAAAACCCTTCAAAAAATCAATGAATCCAGAAGCTGGCTTTTTGAAAAAATCAACAAAATTGATAGACCACTAGTAAGACTAATAAAGAAGAAAAGAGAGAATAATCAAATAGATGCAATAAAAAATGATAAAGGGGATATCACCACCGACCCCACAGAAATACAAACTACCATCAGAGAATACTATAAACACCTCTATGTAAATAAACTAGAAAACCTAGAAGAAATGGATAAATTGCTGGACACATACACTCTCCCAAGACTAAGCCAGGAAGACGTTGAATCCTTGAATAGACCAATAGCAGGCTTTGAAATTGAGGCAATAATTAATAGCCTACTAACCAAAAAAAGTCCAGGACCAGATGATTCACAGCTGAATTCTACCAGAGATACAAGGAGGTGCTGGTACCATTCCTTCTGAAACTATTCCAATCAATTGAAAAAGAGGGAATCCTCCCTAACTCATTTTATGAGGCCAACATCATCCTGATACCAAAGCCTGGCAGAAACACAACAAAAAAAGAGAATTTTAGAAAAATATCCCGATGAAAATCCATGCAAAAATCCTCAATAAAATACTGGCAAACCAAATCCAGCAGCACATCCAAAAGCTTATCCACCATGATCAAGTGGGCTTCATCCCTGGGATGCAAGGCTGGTTCAACATACACAAATCAGTAGACGTAATCCAGCATATAAACAGGACCAAAGACAAAAACCACATGATTATCTCAATAGATGCAGAAAAGGCCTTTGACAAAATTTAACAGCCCTTCATGCTAAAATCTCTCAATAAATTCTGTATTGATGGAATATATCTCAAAATAATCAGAATTATTTATGCCAAACCCACAGCCAATATCATACTGAAGGGGCAAAAACTGGAAGCATTCCCCTTAAAAACTGGCACAAGACAGGGATGCCCTCTCTTGCCACTCCTATTCAACATAGTGTTGGAAGTTCTGACCAGGGCAATCAGGAAGGAGAAAGAAATAAAGGGTATTGAATTAGAAAAGAGGAAGTCAAATTGTCCCTGTTTGCAGATGACATGATTGTATATTTAGAAAACCCCATCATCTCAGCCCAAAATCTCCTTAAGCTGATAAGCAACTTCAGCAAAGTCTCAGGATACAAAATCAATGTGCAAAAATCACAAGCATTCTTATACACCAATAACAGACAAACAGAGAGCCAAATCATGAGTGAACTCTCATTCACAATTGCTTCAAAGAGAATAAAATACCTAGGAATCCAATTTACAAGGGATGTGAAGGACCTCTTCAAGGAGAACTACAGACCACTGCTCAACAAAATAAAAGAGGACACAAACAAATGCAAGAACATTCCATGCTCTTGGATAGGAAGAATGAATATCGGGAAAATGGCCATACTGCCCAAAGTAATTTATAGATTCAATGCCATCACCATTGAGAAACTCTCTCTTTAAAAAGCCATCTCCAAAGCAAGAATTCCCATTATTTTCAAATTAACCACAACATATCTTCCATATTCTCATTATAACACTTTTCATAGTGGACTGTTATGAACTGACCATGTTAAAAATTCTCCAAAGAGACTGTGAGTTCTTTAAATGAAGGGTTCTTGCCTTATTAATCTTTGTTTAATTAGTGCTTGGAACTATATCTGGCACACGATATAAGACATATGATTTCTGGGTGAATGAATGCGTGAGTTAACTGCTATAATTATTGTGCTGTTTTTGTTCACCAACTGGTTCTTTGAAAACAATATATATAAAACTTACCAACTGACAATGCTGCTGAGTCTAATGACATGACACACCGTGTTAATCTCATTTTATAATAAAGACTTTACATTTAGTGTTTTATATCTTAATTTATCTTCTGTAAATGTACAATAAAAACTTATTTAATAAAACATTTAAAATCAGGGTTTTGTAACTGTGGATATCTTTTTGTCTAAAGATTGACTGAATATTAAAATTTTGATCATATGACTTTATCCTTTTTAGTATTAACCTACAGGTTGCCTTTGGAAGAGCAACTGGAGTATTTTTTTTTTTTTTTTTTTAATTACAGACTTAGGTGTCTTTAATCATTTTAATAATGATTGTTACTGAGGCTAGATCCTTGCTACCTAAAACAACATCTCTACCTCTGCTTTGTCATTTATACATTTGCTTTTCCATTATGTTATACATATTTATCTTAGATTATCATACATACTTTGTAAGCAGAATATGTCCTCTTTGGTTGTTGAGCACATTAATGCAGAGCCTTTCTTTTGGTATAACCTATTAATTAAATCCTGTTTAATGACTTGTTTGTGATTATTTTCATAATTGCCATTTCATACAAACTTGACCCATTTGCCTTTTAAATAAGCTTATTGTACTATGTTGATGTCTTCATTTTTTCCACATAATAAGATATTGATAAAATATAAGGTCAGGAAGAGAAATAGCCATGTTAATCAATGTGTTCACAAAGTATTAATTCTAAGTTTGCTTAAACTATCATCAATCTTTTATTTGGCAGCTAAGAAATTCACTTCTATAGAGCTTTAATTCTCTCTCGCTCTCTTTTTAAGCCTTAATTTTTATTATTAGCATGACTTAAAAACACAAATCACTATTTGACAAATGTCTTATTACCCATATTAGTGTTTTGCTATGTAAAGGAGATTGAGGATAGGCTTGTTATTTATCCCAACTCAGATTCTAAGGATGAAGGCAGGGAGGTGGAGGGATGAAATATTAAAAATAAATTTTAGGAAAATCATTCTAGAAATGTAGGATCACATTGACCTTAAAGGAGAAACAGGAACCTAAAAATAATGACATCGCTAAAGACCGACTAGGGTTTAAAGGACTGAGAAATTCAATTTTGAATCCTTATCAAATTAAGATCTACTCTTGTGTCCATACAGAAGGTACTTACATTCTAGAAAAAGCCATGTCTAAAAACTTTTCCTGAACCCAAGAAATACTAAACCCAAGTATAGTGATGTGGTTAGTATTCTTGATTTTTATTTTTGATTTATAATCTTTCTCTTTACAAAAACACCTAGAGGCTTCACATGATGAAAGCCAAAAACCTAATAGAAAGTTAAAAAAAAAAAAAAAAAAAAAAAAAAAACTCGTTTCAGCACAGGAGGTAGCTAGAGTGACAACCATTTACCATGAAAATTGGCAATTAAAAAGAAAGAAACATTTATCCTCTCCTACACAAACTAAGCATCAGAGTCATCTAAAAAACTTCATTTGTGAGGAAAAATTTTTCAGAAAATTTTCATCTGATAAATGTAGATAAATGACAGAATTAGAAAATCACCAAATGGCAAATTATGTTAAAAAAACATTAAAAGGCAACAATCATCAATAGATAGTAAAAGATATTAGGTGAAAAGATTAATGGGGAAATTTGTAACGCAAGGGTCAGGCTGACAAAACCTGTACCAATGATCAGTTTCAACATCACTAAACTTATGATTACCAGAGATACATATTTTCTGATTTAATGTAATACAGTCACGTGCACTACCTATGAAGTATCTATGCTAAAGAAGTTGAATCCAAATATAATCCAGTCTTTATACTTATTTTTAATTTATAGAAAATATGAAGAATAGAAAAACATTTCATATAACAAAGGAAAACAATTCTATAAGGCAACTCTCTTACTTTTCAAGAGTCATTGGTATCATTAAATTTAAAAAAAGGAAAGACCTATTCTAGATTAAAGGGAATTTGAAAAAAAAGCACCACCACCATGAAAGGCAAAATGTAGACCCTGTTAGGGCCCAAATTTAAACCAACCAACCATAAAATGACATTTTTCAAATAATAAGGGGAATTTGACTTATATTCAAATGTATTAGATGATAGTAAAGATAAATTGATACTGTTCTAGGTGATTATATAGAAAATATCTATTTGTATGGTTATATACATTGATGTTGTAAAATGTAGTAGTTGATATTAGAACTTTAAAATATTAAAATAAAAACAAAAAGAAAAAACAAGTTTAAGCAAGTTTGACAAAATGATGATTATATAATCTAGTTGATTGGTATATGAGGGTACATTACATCTTCTCTACTATTTTATTGACTTCTATATCACAAAAGTCTGAGAATGTTTATGATAAAAAGTTTCAAAATACAAGGTGAAATATTTAAAACATACATATTTTAATTTTTACCTAATTTGAACAGAATGTATGGGAAATCTTGTGAAGCCAAAAATAAATCCAGAGGTGGAACTAAATACTGAAGCCACCAGCTTCCCTGGGGACATCTGCCATTCACAATCACCTAAATAGTTAATCTAAATGACCTTATATGAACAAGAGACTTAGTCTAGGGCTCACGTAAGTTGAAGAGTCAGAATAAAGATTCCTGCAGAGAGCTGAAAGCCCAAATCCTCATTCTATCAGTGAAAGGGCCTACTAGGAAAATATCTATTCCACTGCTATAGACTGAATGTTTATGTTCTTCTGCCTCCAAATTCATATATTGAAGCCGTAACACTGACTGTGGTTGTATTTGGAGATGGGGCCCCTAAGAAAGAAATTAGGGGCCGGGCGCGGTGGCTCAAGCCTGTAATCCCAGCACTTTGGGAGGCCGAGATGGGCGGATCACGAGGTCAGCAGATCGAGACCATCCTGGCTAACACGGTGAAACCCTGTCTCTACTAAAAAATACAAAACAAAAAACTAGCCGGGCGAGGTGACGAGCGCCTGCAGTCCCAGCTACTCGAGAGGCTGAGGCAGGAGAATGGCGTGAACCCGGGAGGCGGAGCTTGCAGTGAGCCAAGATCCGGCCACTGCACTCCAGCCTGGGCGACAGAGAGCGAGACGAGACTCCGTCTCAAAAAAAAAAAAAAGACATTAGGATTAAATGAGGTCATAAGGATAGAGCTGTGATTTATTAGGATTATTGTCTCTATAAGAAGAGACACCAGCGGACTGGTTTGCTCATTCTCTTGCTCGCTGTCTTTTCCTTCTCTGGGTGCACTGTATGCACATAGCAAGGAAAGGTCATATGAGGACACAGTGAGAAGGCAGCCATATACAAGTCAGGAAGAGGGTCCTCACCAGCAATCTAATTTGCTGGCACCTTGATCTTGAATTTCACATTCTCTAGAATTGTGAGAAAGTACATTTATATTATTTAAGACATTCAGTCTGTAATATTTAGTCATAGTAGCCTAAGCAGACTAATATAAACAGAAAAAAAGATGATGAGGATATTTATCAATCTTGGATCTGACACTGAATGGGAGGGAAATCTCGTCTGAGAATCTGTAATCACAACTTTGCCCTTTTTTAAGATTTGGAACTCAAATTCACACTGTGTGGTCTAAAAAGCACCAATATAAGAGTTCAGGCCAGGTGCGGTGGCTCACACCTGTAATCGCAGCAGTTTGGGTGGCTGAGGCGGGCGGATTACAAGGTCAAGAGATCAAGACCATCTTGTCCAACATGGTGAAACCCTGTCTCTACTAAAAAATACAAAAAAAAAAAGCAAAAAAAAAAAAAGGAAAAAGGAAAAAGAAAAATAATTAGCTGGGCACGGCGGCGCATACCGGTATTCCCAGATACTCAGGAGGCTGAGAAAGAAGAATCGTTTGAACCCAGGAGATGGAGGCTGCAGTGAACCGAGATCGCACCACTTCACTCCAGCCTGACGACAGAGGAAGACTCCATCTCAAAAACAAAAACAAAAACAGACACAAATAAACAATAACAACAACAACAAAAGAGTGTAAAGTGGTCCCCAGGTG
Source organism: Papio anubis (assembly GCF_008728515.1). Lineage (NCBI taxonomy): Eukaryota > Metazoa > Chordata > Mammalia > Primates > Cercopithecidae > Papio > Papio anubis. The sequence goes on along the minus strand of NC_044987.1, from coordinate 49,751,882 downwards.
TCTGGAAGAAACAAATACACATTATTTCTTTAGAAACTCACCTTCAACTCGGTCTCAAAGAATTCCCATAGATAAAGCCCCAGAAGACACAAAATCTAAATAAATGGTAAAAAAAATAAATCCAGCCACAAAATTTTCAAAAAAGCGACTCATCATGATTGAGAATCAGTAAAAGAAAATAACAGAGTAAAATGCTCAAACAATTCAAAGTATAGGATAAATAATATACAATATGTTTTAGTATGTTCAAAGACATAAAGGAGAAAATGAAAGGCATAATTAAGGACAAAAGACTACTAAAAACAGAAAGCTGATGTGAACAAAGAACCAAATAAAATTTGCAGAAATTAAAAAACTAGCTATTGAAAATAACCTTTAAGGAATTAAACAGCAAGTTAGACACACCTGAGTAGAGCACCAGGGAGTGAAAACTAGATCTCAGGAAATTTCTCTGGAAGACACCATAGGGGATAAAAAGATGAGAAATGAGATGAAATTAAGAAGAGTGGAGGATGGAACAAAATGATTCAAGATGTAGAACCACAGGTATCTCAAAAAATACTTTTGAGATAATTAGAAGAGAAATAAAATTATTAAACAAATGCACATAGAGACAAGGATAATATGGACTGAGGTTCAGGCACTGTTTCCCTCCTCATCTGAGTATAAACTGTAACATTATTGAAAGCATCTTTCCAGTACACTTTTAATGAGAGTTTCAGTAATGGAAAATAGGAAAAGAGATATTATTGGGGGAAAAAAATAGTTTGCTAAGAATTTTCTATAACTTAAATATGCAAGTCCATTGATTTAGGTAGCACAATAAGCCCCAACAGCATTTATCAAAAAAAACCAAACCTAGACTCACTATAGTAAAGCTGCAGAACACCAAATATACAGAACAGACTTTAAAATCAACGTAAAAGGAAAGGTAGATTACCTAAAGTAACACAACTAAATATGGAGTAAGATGGAATCCATAAGAGAGTAGAGTTACATTTTCAAGGTATACCAAAAAAAAAAAAAAAAAAAAAAAAGACAACTAGAATTTTGTTGCCATGAAAAAATAAATATTTTTTAAGAAAAAGAATAAAATAAAAACATTTTTGGACAAACAATGCACATTTTATGACCCTAACTGAAATTTCAAAATAGATGCTCAAGGAAGCCTGTAAGTAATAAAAGAGGAAAGGTCTGAGATACTAGAAGAAACAGAAAATAATATTTTGAGTAGCATAAGTGGAAGTCTTGATCTAATTGACATAAATGCCGTACTAATCAGCCAGAGAATGAACTTTCTTTTCAAATACACATGGAACATTTACAAAACTTTACCCTATCCGAGGCCATAGTTCAAGCCTCAACAAATGTCAAGAGTCTGTGCCATAGAAACAATGTTGTAGACCACAAAATAATGAGAAATCAGGAATAAAGAAATAGCTTTGAAAACACATAAATTTTTAAATTTTAAAAGTCCATTTCTAAATAACACAGGAGTTAAAGAAGAAAACTAAACAGCAATAATACTAAATATTAAAATATGTGGAATGTTGCTAAACTGATTGACAAAAGAAAATGTATAGCCTTAAGTATTTATATTAGAAAAGGAAAAAAAAAAAAAGTATGAAAACCAATAAGCAGAGTATCCAAAGTAAGAAGTTAGGGGAAAAAAAAAAGAAAGTTGGGAAGAAGAGTGTATAAAACAGAACAAATATTTCAAAAGTAGAAAATAAATATAATAGAGAAAATCAGCAAAGCCCAATTTAGTGTTTTCATAACAAATACAATTTTTAAAGTTCTGGAAAGATCTCTCAAGAAAAAGAAAAGTACCGGGAACATAATTTTGCATAATTCCAGGAGTTACATTTAGTATCATATGCTACAAAAATGGTGTATTTATGAATACATTAATGGACTGTGATCCAGGGAATTTGTTTGATATGGAATACTACAATGTTAACAGTGTCCCTTGAAGTTATGCAAAAGGTAAGTATTGGGGAATGTAAAAATAATATTAGTAATGGAAAGGGAGACATATCTATATATGTAACAGAAAATTTGAAAGGATAGTAAGATAATACTTTACAAAGCTTTTCTCCATCAAATTTGAAAATTAAAAAAAATTGAAAAATTTCTTCACAATCATAACTTATTAAACTTTGCTCAAGAATAAAAAGAAAACCTGAATAATCGTATAAATATTAAAACAGTGAATAAAAATTTTAAAAATATTCTTATAAGGAAATACTAGACCCAGATAGTTTTACAGATAAGTTCTTTCACTTAACCAAGAGGTGAAAAATTTCAAACTTAAAGAAACATTTCTTAGAATGAGGAAAAGAGGTACACTCACCAATTCAATTTCAGAATAGTATAATGTTGATACTAAAATTAGGCAATCTCATTGTACTCATAGCTGCAAAACCACTTATTAAAATTTTACCATACTAAATCTAGCTATATATATATTCTGCATTTTATAATATAAATTCATCATGAGCAAGTTGACTTTATTTCAGAATGTAAACTGGGTTTAATATTAGAAAATGTATTAATAATTCAGTTCATTAATGTGAAGACAAATTTATGCTTCGTGTCAATTTAGTAATGACAAAATATGTAAAACATCTAACAGAATGACAGCTGATAGAAGTTCAATAAACTATTTCCTTCTCCCTCCTAAAATGCTAATGAACCAGTGTATCATTTTCTGTGGTTATAAACAACAAACTCTGATTAACTAAATCAGAAAGAGTCTTTATCAGAAGGAATGTGGGAAAGCTTTAGATAAAAGAACCAAATATGGAAAAAGCAGCTGCTGCTAGAATGATTAAACTCCATTTGAACTTAGATTGTCTATCTGCCTCCTGTGAGAGGGAAGCATCTGCCTGAAGGGATAGGTTTCAGCCTCTGGGATTCCTTCAGCTTCTGGAGCATGGGGCACCTGTCTGGATTTACAGTCATATCAAAATTACCATCGGTGGGAGACAGGTGATTCCCAAGAGGAAAATGGAGTACAGTGAGGAAAAGAAAAATGAATGTTGGGCAGACAGAAAGACAATAAATACCCACCCTAACATGTTTGGCTAGAAGCAGTCCTGACACGGAAGGAAATACGCAAGCTCCCACAAACCAGTTTTTCTGCTAGAAATCAGTTTACCCCTCCCTAATCTAGTTCATCGTCACTGGATTAATGTCTACAATGGTACTAGGTCCTTCTCCTCAATCTAGTTTTTTTCTCAGTGTTTAGAGAAATAGGTAAAATCACCAGACAGCTCTCATCAAACTAGTACCTTCTTTGTACAGATGATCAAATAGGTACCAGGCCAGTTTCTGCCAATGGGAACACCTTTCCAACTGCCTCCCCAATCTTATTACAGCATAAAATCTTTACTTATTCCTGATGAAAACATTACCCAAGATTATACTATCATTTTAAAATTGGACTGAAGTAGAAAATAATCAAGAGGCTTCTGTCAAATGAGACATTAAATGATAAAATATGTTGGGGCTCCTGGCCTTTCTCTACGAATTCAAAGTAGGGATCAGTTATCTATCACAAGCCCTATGCCAGGCTGTAGATGAGAGTATTTGTCTTAGAAGTTTTGTTTAATCATAACCATTTGTCCTTAAAGACCAATTTGGCTTTCTATAAGGAATTTAGCACATTTACAGAAATCTCAGTGCTCTTTAGTTATGGCATCATTAAAAATTAAAACTCGTGTATCACCTGAAAAAAGTCTACTGGCTTTAAATACACAAAAATACTCAATCTCTCTCCTACCACTAATGCTATATAATTGATACCATATCAGTTGTACCTCCTAAAAAGTTCCCATATCCAGATGCTACTCTACTGCTTGAATTCAGTCTTCCATATGACTCTAGGACTATAGATAGCATCTCATTTATTTCCCTTCCTTTCATCTTAACCTCCTTCCATCTGTCCTCCACATTGCTGCCAGAATGGCATTTGTACCATGAAACTCTGACCATGGTGCTTCCTGCCTGGTATTCATCCATTTCTCCCTTAGCTTTTGGCATACTCCTTGATTCACAAAAGAAGGCCCTTTGTGATCTGACCCCGACCTACCTTCTCAATATTCCTTCACTTGTCTACATTTCAGCAAAGCTGTTGTCTTAGCATGGCTCATTTTCCTATTATCTACTGAGACATATGATGTGTTAGCACAGCGTCCATTCCCCTGAGAAGCTTTTCCTGATACATGGTTAGGTTTTCTTCATCTCTGACACACCCCAACCTAAGATGACGCCTGATATTTATTTCCCTGTTCCCTGCTGCCCATGCATTTACCTAGTACCTTCACCTTGAGTTGAAGTGGTAACTGGCATCTAAATAATATAATATAGCCAAGGTGATGGGATGTCACCCTCTTTATTAGGTTATATTAAATGGCAAAATACATGGGATATCATGCCCATGTTTACCTTACGTTATATAAGACATACTGCCTCAGAAGATTGGAGAGAGACTCTCATGTTGGCCTTAAAGAAACAACAGCCATGTTGTGAACTGCCTATGGAGAGGGCTGCATGGCAGGGTACTGTGGGCAAACTCTAGTAGCTAAGGCATCTTCCAGTCAACAGCCAATAAGAAGCTGAGGCTTGCAGTCATACTCCCACAGGAAATATATTCTGTTAACAATCCAAGCAAGCTGGAATTAAATCTTTCCTTGGTTGAGCCTCTTATATAAGACTGCAGCCCTGGATTCCAGCCAATGAGACAATGAAGCAGAGAGTCCTGCTATGCTATGCTATGCTTGGACTGGACCAATGGAAACTGTGAAATAGTAAACATGTTTTAAGTGTCTGTTTGTGGAAATGTGTTACACAGCATAGAAAGTGAATGCATTAACAGCCCAAGATGCTTTTCATTGGGCTCCTACTGCATTTTTCACATACCTCCATTAAGCAGCTGAAGTTTTTATACTCAAATAAATTGTTTCCCAACAGATAAAATATTTCAAGAGCAGTCACTGTGTCTTTTTAATTTTCTATCTCTAGCATCTAGTATAGGAAGCTCTCAATGACGCTTCTTTTTGCGATAAGAAAATAATTTTTAAAAAGAACAAAAGTAAATGTGTAAACCTGGAAGTATATTTATTGAAAGCATTTTGTCACTGAACATAGAGCTATTTCAATGTTAATAATCCATAAGCCTACATCTTAAAAATGTAAATACAGGAAAACCAAATAGGGCTATTATTTAGTGAGGGCCTATTATATACTTGGTGCTGAACTAGTAAATATGGAAAATGCAATTTTAAAAGACTCTTACATAATTTTTCATGGTTTGTATGGAAAAATTTGAGCTTTATCCAAGCAACATTAGTTGAATGTATAAATCTTCGAATAAATGTTGTCGAAGATAGTTGGGATAGTAAGCTTTGCAAAATTAAACAAGCTGCCCTAGAGGTGCTTAAGCTCACATTTCAGGCCCTCCTATTAGAATGACAATAAAAGAAATTCAAATATTGAACTGCATGACCTTTGAGATTCCTTTTAGTTCAAAGATTTTATAATCCTTAAAACTGCAATTTGGAAAACATTATTTTCTGTCAGGCTAATGAATTATAGCCAATTACATGATGACTATATTAAATATATATACATTAGAAAGATAACTTCGAAATGTATTCTTACGAACCCTACATATTCCTTTAAATAAAGTATCTGCCCATAAAACCTAAGACATGTTCCCGTAAAAGCTTTGAGAACTGGGTGCTGATTTTGATCTGTATGTGCTGCAATGACTCCAGAAGCCACAAGGTGGCAGAGTGTTGGTACTGTGTTTCTAATTCACAAGACTTCACAGCAGGAGTTCATGATACACTCAAAGGCAGCTTTAATTGAGATTTTGAATTCTTCCATCTGTTTCCATGTGCCAGGTGCAGGGGTTGGATGGAGAAACTGAGATGTATATTTGGAGGCTCTTGAAAAAGGAGATAAGATATAAAATCATGTGTATTTTAAAAAAACCTCTTTGTTGGTATAACTCCCAATTTGCCTCTGACCTCAAAATTATCACAGCTCAACCTGATCATTGACTTCTCCAATCATTTCTGTAACACTTACCCTTCCACACTTAAACTGGTACAAATTCGCAAATCTGACACTCCCATTTAGATCTCTAAATAATCTAAAGCAGTACAAATTATTTAATCTCTTTAAAGAGTTTTTAAAAAAATCAAAGATGCATACTCTTGTCTTTATTTATTTCTTGACATTGCTACAAGTCACAGCCCCAGATGAATATTATTTCAGTTCTATGAACAGGGTAAAGAACTTGTTCTCATGCTTTGACCTCAGGCTTTAGAGATTTCTAATATGTAACATACTTCCATTAAACTCATTCATCTTCCTCTGAAATGTAGTTTTCTCCAGAGCTCATGAACTCTTTGATAGTATCTGAACTGAAAAATACTACAAGTTTCTTTATCTTTCCACAGATATTTAGAGTACTGTCACATCATAATCGACCAAATAAATAGTATGCAGAAGGTGGTGCCTCCTTTGAGGAATTATTAATAGGAGACTCCAATTCTAGAGAACCAGGACCCTGTTGTAGTAAACATTGTATTTCCAGGGCCTAGAATAGTGCCTGGCTCATAATAGACATTTGAATGATACTGATCAAATAATCTACCTAATATGCCTACTTATTCAACTGAAAGAATTGTATACCTTGAGTCCAATGAGAGCCTACAATTAAGACTTACAAATAGTAATTGCTCAATAAATGTTAAATGAACAATAAACAGACCTGTATGCACCCATAATTTTGTTTCCTATTTAGAAGGGTTGCTATAGAAGCTCAATCAAGACACAGTTATTTGTTATTATTGAATAACATTTTAATTCTATAAGTAACCCCAAAGGTAACCAATGCTTACCCCTAAGAAGTTAACTGTGGAGGAGACAAATCACAAGAGGTTGTAAGCAAAGGACTCAGAATAGCATGTTTCTTTAACCAATTTAGGGATTTTTTTACATCTATTTTTATTACTTTTAAAGTAATACATGTCTATATGTATTTGTATTTCCATACAAACTATCTAGAAAAGCTTGGAATCTCCCGGCCCAGCCTATTTTTTTAACTTTTAATATTCCTCTGGAAATTGTCCCTACTTTAAATTATTTTTTAGGGTATCTCTGAATGCTTATATGAGTATACTTTTAATTTTTGATTTGTCAGCTTTAGTATCTGTTGATTTCCATACATGAAAAATGAAGATTTAGTTACTCACACTACTCTCCTACTATTTCCTTTGGGTATGTTTGATATTTATAATATTTTTTGAGTCCTTCTGTTAACTCTGTAACTAATTTCTTTAAAATCTCTCACTTATTTCAATATTTGATAGCCTTCCTGAACTCCACACTCTGTAAGATGTCAATATTAGTCATCATTCTTCCTTCCACATCCCTTCTTCTGTCAGCTAAACATTTACTTCTATAATTTTAATATTGTTGATGTTTATATTTTGTCATACAACCATAACAAAGTTTTCTATATTTTGTTATACATTATTTCTAAAAGTTGAAAATCAATAAATGGCCATCATATTGGAATTATTTTGTAAATACTATTAGTGCCAGGTCAGGTAATATGTTGATTTTTTTTCTTTGCAAATCCAATGTCACGAACCTTGGATCACTCATGAGAGAATGTTTCTCACATCAAGGTCAAATAGTTTTTCCTTCACAAATCATGCATTTTAAAATGCATCAAAATTTGTTTTATATTTGTATTGTCTTGCATAGTTTGCTTTGTAGGCCTGAAAAAATAGTACTTCACAAGCCTTCCTAGAGTTGTTCCTACACTATTTGCCTTAATTGTCATATTTTTAGTTATTTACAGACTCTTGATTATATCGTTTACTCTGTGAAGTCACTGCTTTGCTAAGGTTCCTTTAGAACCTCCCTCTTGTATTTAAACTGGTTACTCTCCAGGCCATTTGTACTCATGTCATTTTGGGACTCCCCACCACTACCTCTTCCTTGCTCTTCTGAGTTGACTCCACTGTTTCTGACATCTGTGGCTTCCTGTTTCTGAGCTTACTCCCTTATTGCGTATAATCTGATGTAATCTCTAATGTTAAGAGTGTGGGAAAGGCACACTTTCTAAGCACTCACATCATTAAAAATATCTTTATTTTTCAACTTGATTAGAACTTTCACTAGGTTCTAAGTTAAGAGCGAATTCTAGGTTAATGAAGATTTCCTTAGAATTGTGAAAGCATTGCTCTATCATTCACTGCATAGTAGAGCCCATTGAATATTTGGTGAATTAACAACAGCCTTAAAATTTTCTTATTCTTTTAAAAGTTATCTTCAATTTCTGACATTTATTCAAACAGTGGTGTTCATGTCTCTGATAATTCTAGACAATAAAATTGAACATTAAGCCTACCAACTCGAGTGGAGTGAGGCATGGGGAAGATGCCATAAGAATACCTGGGAGCAGCTGACTCTAGGGCACCAGGGCAGATTTGTCTGGCTACTACTTCATGTTTGCAAATATAAAGAGAGTTAGGAATCATGAATGAATCTCTCACTATCTTAAAGTGCATGTCAGTTACCCAAGAAGATCAATTACTTTGTCCAAATTGATTAGCAGATTGAATTAACAAATTATTTAAAACATTCACTCTTTTCTGTTTTTAATATAAGTATAAACGAGGTCCAGAGTTTTTACCTGAAGAGAAAAGGGGAAGGTGAATGAAAGATTAGAAACCAATAATATGTATCAAAAGCTTACAAGAGGGTAGGCACTGTTGTAATCACCTTACACGTATTTACTTATTTAATTCTCCAGACTATCTTATGAAGCAAGTATGATTGTTGTCCCTGTTTCACAACTACAACTGTAATTTCTTTGTATTTCTTATATGAAGGTGATTATATTGCATAGTTTATGTGTTTATATTCAGCTAACTGAACTCACAGGAAAATGATTAAGTAGAACGAATATATTCAGATACTAATTTTATTCACATGATTAAGTGGAACCAAGTTGACTGAGCAATAATCAACTTTTTAAACTACAAAATATCAAATCAGCCACAGAACATTCAAGTGAGCTGAAATACAGAGAAGGTAGGTGACATTAAGCAATATAATACAATCAATAACGAGCCGAGATAAGAACTTGGCACAGTAATTACTAGCTTTAGTATAGGTTACTAATTGAATAAATAATATAACCATAATACAGAAACTGAAGGGGGAGTAAAATAATGAAAACCATGTTATCAATTATCACATCACTACTTGCACTCTAAAATTTCTTTCAAGTTAAAAGGTTTTTTTTTATTATTATACTTTAAGTTCTAGGGTACACGTGCATAACGTGCAGGTTTGTTACTTATGTATACTTGTGCCATGTTGGTGTGCTGCACCCATCAACTCGTCAGCACCCATCAACTCGTCATTTACATCAGGTAAAACTCAGAATGCAATCCCTCCCCACTCCCCCCTCCCCATGATAGGCCCCGGTGTGTGATGTTCCCCTTCCCGAGTCCAAGTGATCTCATTATTCAGTTCCCACCTATGAGTGAGAACATGCGGTGTTTGGTTTTCTGTTCTTGCGATAGTTTGCTGAGAATGATGGTTTCCAGCTGCATCCATGTCCCTACAAAGGACACAAACTCATCCTTTTGGCAAACATAGTATTCCATGAATTGTATATGTGCCACATTTTTCTTAGGATCTAATTAAACTAAAAGCTTCTGCACAGCAAAGAAACTACCATCCAGGGCGGTGGTGGCTCAAGCCTGTAATCCCAGCACTTTGGGAGGCCGAGGCCGGAGGATCCGAAAGGTCAGGAGAGATCGAGACCATCACAAGCTAACATGGTGAAACCCGTCTCTACTAAAAAATACAAAACTAGCGGGCGTGGTGGTAGCCTGTAGTCCCAGCTACTTTCGGGGAGGCTGAGGCAGAGAATGGGGCGTAAACCGGGTGAGCTTGCAGTGAGAGCTGAGATTGAGGCCACTGCACTCCAGCCTGGTGACAGAAGCGAGACTCTGTCTCAAAAAGAAACTACCATCAAGAGTGAACAGGCAACCACAGAGCGAGGTGATAATTTTGCAATCTATACTCATCAGACAAAGGGCTAATATCCAGGAACCTACAAAAGAACTCAAAACAAATTTACAAGAAAAAACAAACAACCCCATTAAAAGTGGGCGAGGACCATGAATAGACATTTCTCAAAGAGGTGAACAACTGGCAGACATGAAAAGTAACAGGACATCACTGGCCATCAGAGAAATGCAAATCAAAACCACAATGAGATACCATCATACACCAGTTAGAATGGCAATCATTAAAAGTCGAAAGGAAAACAACAGGTGCTGGAGAGGATGTGGAGAAATAGGAGCCTTTTACACTGTTGGTGGGATTGTAAACTAGTTCAACCATTATGGAAAACAGTATAAGCGATTCCATAAAGGATCTAGAACTAGAAATTACCAGCGTGACCCAGCCATCCCATTACTGGGTATATACCCAAAGGATTATAAATCATGCTGCTTTAAAGACACATGCACACGTATGTTTATTGCAGCACTATTCACAATAGCAAAGACTTGGAATCAACCCAAATGTCCATCAGTCAAGTTAAAAGATTTTAACAGTTTCATTTTGGTTCTGGATTGGTAACCTCTTTTTGTTGACTGTTTTCTATATGAACTTTCCCTTCTAATTTCTACTGTTCCATTATTTTTCTACAACACATACATGATTTGAGTCTGAAATGCTTTCTACATTTTTGTTTTTACTTAAGACTTCAATTAAGGTTGAAAACATATACAAACTGAATTAGTGAAGGTATTGCCTTCTATCTGACTTAGTTTATTTAGATTCTTTCATTTAAAATACTTCTGAAATTTCAGATAATTAATTTCTTTGGGCAAGGAGGATAAACATGAAAATCAGTAAGTGAGGTTTTTAAGAATATATGATTTCCCAAACTCCAAGCTTTGCTAGGATTTTTAACAAATGAGTCATTTTGTCATGCAAACTATAAATCTAGTGAACAACTTTGCCTATATACCTCCATTACCTTAGAAAACATTTAGTATAAGAATTTAAAAACTACAAATGTAAGAAATATTTTTTATTAAGCACCACCAATATATGTATCAAAAGAAAAATCCCCAGAACTACAATTAAAATCTCCTTAAAAGCATTCTGATCCTGACAATACCTTAGTGATGACTTTCCATCCAAAACTTAAAGTCTCCTCTTTAGTCTAAGATTTCGTTGTCTCCATAAAATTAAGTCTATTCTTAGAATAGTGTACTTTCCGTATCCAGTCAATAAGGAAAACATCTACATATTAAGAGTTACGCATAATATGGGCAATATAATTTAATATTTACACATTTATTTGGGTTTTAACTTTTGAGCCTGAGAGACTAAACTAGTATAATGTTATAATTTTTATTCACTTTTAGATTGAATGAATATTTCAAGTTGTACATAAATTACCTCTCTCCTGGAATAGTTAGTTCGCATTTATACCAAAAAGTATAAACTTTTTAAGAAATTGGTTATATAGAATTTATAATTATAATTATGATTAAGAAATAGTTATACAGAAAATGATTACAATAATCTCCTCACACACACACACAATAGCCAACTATGATCAGTGTTCAGCTTTGCTGCCTAGCCCCTGAGGCATCTTTAATACAGAAACATGTCGAAACATAACTGCTCAATAGTAGGCCCTTTGCTAGGTGTGGTGAGACATGCAAAAGCTAAATGAAAGACAACACTCCTGTTCCAAGAAGTGTACAGTCCCCAAATGCCACAAAGTTCAAATGTTAGAATTACATTTATCAATGTATGTTTATCAACATAATTTGTATGTTAGATTATGATTTTATATCTATAATATCCCTTTGCCTTATGTATACTTCAAGTATCTTTTCAAGTTTACTCAGAAGACCACAGGATATGTGTTACCTGAAAGTAAATAAAACTACAAAAACAGTTCTTCAGATTTTTCTACTTCTACACTCTGATGAAGTGTCAATGTCATGAGAAGGGTTGGCTAATATGTGTAACTGGAACTTTGTTGTCTTGTCAAAGACCATGCACATACTCCCCAAAGCCAATTCCAGGGGGGAAATCTTCAGTGTGGAGGTAATTTCTTCCAGCAAAAAAGGCTCATTTGTTTCTTAGAGTTAATGCTCCCCCTTTTCTATCTGTTTTCTGTCTTGTTGTGGTCCTACACTGCACCATTATAGGTGCAACCACACACTGGGGACATATAATAAACAATGTCACTGACAAACATATTTTCGACTTATCCTACAGAAACACAGAATTCCAATAATAACAGAGAAGTTATTATTGGAGGGAAGTACCATAAGTAGAGTTCGGATGGCCATGTCATTAATTACCAAGAGGCTACACATCCTATTGCATGATCTAAACTAAATCTTTAATATCGTCAATCTCAAAGAATTTATCCAAAAAAAAAAAAAATCTCTTGCATCTCTAATAATTTTCCAAATTGCCTATAGGGGGAACATTAAAGGAGTGGTCTCATAAACAAGAACCTCCCACTGTTCTTTGGTTTGCCATTTTTTGTTGTGTGTGTTCTGTGATGATGTAAAGCAGTTGGCTGGGTGGGCTGTTTTCTGGAAGTGTGTAGTAGAAAAAAGGGCAGCTATTTTGTTTTAACTTATAGATTCCTAATTTATTCAAATTTCAAATTTAAACATTTTAGATTACAATTATTTCAGTACCCTGTGTTTCTAGAAATGTCATGGTTTAGAGAAGCCCATCCCTGGCTATGAGATGAAACAGCAAATGGGAAAAAATCTCAAAAGAGAGGAGCATGTGATAAATGTGACAAAAAAAGAAAGGAGGAAGAAGAGAATAGTTAAAGAAGAAACAGTGGATGTCAGGAATTGGAAGTAGAAACACGCGGATGCCGTTTGTCTTTGCTATTAAAGAAATAATGATTTATAATCATAAAAAATAATATAACTCTTGCTCTGCTTAAATGTGTATTCCTTTGTTCACTGATTACATTGAAATTCTTGGATGTCACTCTGAGACTCTCAGAGTATCCAGTTTTCTCCCTGAATATTTAGCTTAGAGATTGAGTTTGCTTTCCTCCACTAAAGGATATACTTTAATTTGCAGGCTTTCATATAGACTGGGTTGTTGCTTCTAAAAGCCTTTATGTCAACTCCCTTCCTGCATTTTATTTTCTGCAAAGTATTAGCGAGCATCATATCTATAGCTAATCCCTAGAGCTAATGTTACTAGGAGGATTAATTTGATAAGAACTTGCTAATATTTTTGAGGTTTCCTCAGCAAAGCCGAATATAAATGATATTTCATTGTATTCATTATTTTATTGTGATACTTAAAGTTTGCAACCAAACTTGGGTACTTTGCACAGCCTTGTAAAGCATATATAAATGTGAAATTACTAGTGAGCAAGGGAAGAGGGGAGAGCTCTGATGTTTTTCAACTTCTGTTCTTCGGTTAAAACTCCATAATAACCTATCCCAAGTTAATACCAAAATGCTGAATTCAGATATTTTTCTACCTGTAATATGAATAAAAATATATTACATGGTATGTATTGTTTTATATTAATTGTATGCTTAATTTTCTTTTTGGGCCTTAATGTTTTGTTTACACTGGAATAAAATTGACAGAAATTTAGAGTTGATTTATATTCATAGCCTTTGCATGTGAAGCATGACAATATCTTGTTTTCATTTCATCGCTTCAAAGTTTCCAAGACAATTGGATTTATCCTCCAGAATAATTTCACACCTTTTAAATTTAAATCAATTAAATCAATGTGAAACATAACCAAGATTATATTAATATTTGTCTCTTTTGAACTGGTAAACATCTAGCCTTTGTCAACAGAAGTAAAATTCTACCTCATAATTCCTACAGTAAGAAATGCAGCTAGCTCTGGCAAGAACATCAAATTAAACTCATGAACATTTTTAAACACTTCGGATTATCTACGGGCTCACTTCGAATTCATGAGGTAGCAATATGCAAATAATTATCTCTTGGAATGTGATGGTTCAAAAATGCTAAAAACAGCTATTCCAACTTGATTATGACTTAGCAGTATCGTGTAGGTATAGATGTTCAATATGAATATTCAGTTTGATACACTGTTTTTAATATTGCCGTAAGTGGTATAATCATCTTCGGATGCCATATGTACTATTGCATAATCCATCCCAGTTACAAAGGAATGCTTCCCTAAACATTTTACCAAAAATTATATGAGCTACTTTTCTACAGCCTTTACATCCAATTCTCTAATTAATCAACACTCTAAGAAGATTACATCTTAAAACTAAGCTGTGAAACGAAAATATCAAGGAATACTATGGTAACATAACTTAGTGAATTATGAGTTCCCCTGATAATAGAGTCTACTGGTAATTATTTATTAAATGTCAACTATACAAAAGGCACTATTTTGTTGTAGGAAGGGGTTATAAAATGTAATGACTACCACCATTCATTGAGTACTGACTCCATGCCAGACACTGTACTGTACTATCTACTTTTATATGTTAGTGTGGTTAGGCTTGAATGCCAGGTTAGACAAATCTAGAGCTAATCCCGTAAACTCTTGGCAACCTTTAAAGGGTTTGTAGGGGAGAGGTCAGGAAAAACTAAGGAGACCACAGGTGGTAAACAGGAATGTTCTAAACCGGAGCAGCATCTATGGAATGTGAAGCCTGGGTCGAAATGAGGAGCACTGGGATAAATTACAGAGTCTGATAATCACCTGGTCTTAGAGACTGTGAGAAAGAGAAGTTAAAGCTAAAGTTCCACAGTGGGGAATTTATTTCATAAATATATTTGTGCACATATGAAGTAGTAGACTTGTATTAGTCAGAAAACAATAGGTGATGCCATGGTAACCATAAAATCTCAGGGGCTTACCATGTGGACAGTTTATCTGTCACTCATGGAAGTCAGATGCTGGTGGGGCAGCAGCGCTCCTTCCTCTTGTAATGATACCATCTGAAACATGTGATTACTAAGGGGTCTGACAGATGGAGAGAATGTAGGAGAGTTGCAGACAACAGTTTTAAGAGTCAGGCCAGAAATGGCTTATGCTAATTCTCTTCCTATCCCATTAATTAATTGAGACACGTGTCCCCATCCTACCTACACATGAGGTTGAAAATTTAGGGATTCATCTATATTCAGTGAGTGTTAATGTCACTAGGTTTAGTTGTAAGAGGACATTATTAGAAACCCAAATACTCATCAGTAGGAAACTACTTAATAAGTTATGCTACATTCATACAGGGGAAGCTCTAAAAACAAGTGCTGATATGGGAAGATCTTGACGATATTATCATTAAGTGACAAAAAATTAAAATGCAGACAAGTATGTATGTTATCTTTTATATAAAAGAGTGAAATATTTGATTGGATGATAAAGAATGTCTGAAAGGATATCTAAGAAACCAGTGACAATGTTTACTCATTTGGGGAAGGGGTTGGATTAGGTAGACGATCCTTTGAGAGAGCCTAGTTCTATTTTAACCAATAACCCAGCCCAAACAAATGGTTTTGATATTTCATCTTTCCAACAACCAGTCTTTATATTACATTTCAATATTAACTATCAAACAATAGATATTTTATCATAACCTAATGAGCAATGAATTCAAGCATAATTGAAAGTTAACAAACTCCAAGACAAGCTAAGAGTGGAGTGCTAGCAGAGATGTGAATTTGTCTGAATACTTTCTGAGCATTTAATAGTATCACTACAGCTGATTGTATTCTGAGACTTCTTAATGGAAAGCAAACAAAACTAGATGCTGATTATTTTCCCTTGAATTGTTTCTTCCTACAAACCAAATTTAAACTTAGCTTAGGATTTTCTGTTAATGTTAAAAAAAAAAAAAAAGAAAAAAAGAAAGAAAGAAAAAGCCAAAGCAGCTGTTTGCAGTTTAGTATGCTAGAATTTGGCTCACAGTGGATTTTAAATTTTGTCTGCTAAGGGGGTACAAAGAGAACCATAAGCGCAACCTGCATTAGTTTTCCATCCCATGGGGATCCCAGTGGGTCACTGGAAATGAAGAAACAGCTTCACTTATCCAGTCATCCTCTCTGAATCTCAGCTTTCTTATCTGTACAATAGGGATTTGGTATCTACCCAATGGAGTCTTTGTGAAGAATCAATTATGACATAATGTGTCTGTCAGAGATTTGTACACTATTAAGTGCTAAATATGAATTTTTCCAGGGAAGCTTTCCTTTGCACCTTAAATGAGACCTGGGTCTCCTGTTCATGTGCTCCCATTGTGCCATTCTTCTTCCAATATTTAGTTGTTTGCTTTTTGTTTTCCCTGCTAGCATGCAGTGCTTCGCACACTACTATGTTCTAAATGACTACTACAAGCCAGAGATGTAGTACAATATTTCAGTTTTAAATTAAATTGATGACTGCAAACATCCACCATCCCTCTCTTTGATTCATACTCTTTTCATAACGTCAGCATTAAATACTAGAACCCCTCAAAGCAAAAATGACATCCATGACATTCATATGCCAATGGTCTTAGAGGCACAGGTTAATATTTGTCTTGTAGGTTGGCCAAATCATATTTTACTGATCATACTTACGATGTTCAAGGAATGTGATTTTTCACTGAGGTTAAATCCATTTTGGTCTATTCTTGTAACAATAAGAAAGTATTTGCAAGTATATATTGAATACTTACTATGTATCAGACATTGTTTTTGGCAGTTTACATGTAATCCTTTCAACAACTCCATTGGGTAGATTCTGTTATTGTCCTCATTTTACAGAGAAGAAAATACAGACAGGTAAAATATCTTAGGTAAAATATCTTGTCCAAGTTTTTGTAGCTACTGTAGACAGAGCTAGGATTCTAATTCGGGCAGTTTGGGATCAGGAGCCACGTTCTTCACCCTTTGGCTGGACTTCTTTGTAATGATAAACTATTTTAATATAGCATAAATATAGTTGGAAATATACAATAGAACTGCCTATTAAATTTACTTCAAGATGAATATTTTTAAATAAAGTATGGATGCAAATAAAAAGTCATTGGTACTCATGCATTTCTGGTGGCATAAGGTGACATTAAATTTTTGGTAAATAACTTAATAATATGTGAGATATAATGTGTACTCACTAAGAAAATGGCCTAGAAATCAGATGGGATCGACTTTGAATCACTGTAGTTAAGGAGGCTAAATATATCAATATCTTTCACCATTGATCTCCATTCTGAGCATTTGGTTTAAAGAAATTTCACAAAACATGAAGAAAAACTTGTTTAGCAAAGATGCATATGGTATCATTTATTTATTTATATATGAGTTTATCTTTTGAAAACATTCTTATTAGAAGATATATATATAGATATATATATATATAAAAAACATATATAGAAGAGTATATAAAATATGTGCAGTTTAAAAAATAATTACGAAGTATCACTCTAAATCCTTTCTGTCTGTCTATGGCTAAGCACTACTCTGACTTTTGCAATAGTTATGTTCTTGCTTTTCTTTATAGATTTTGCCACCCTTCATTCTTTGACAGTGTAGTACAGTTTACCTATTTTGAACTATATAGAAACAGAATCACACAAAATGTGACTTGCCTATTTCTCTTACCATTATATTGTGAGACTCAGCTATCTAGTTTTGTGTAGCAGTCGTTTCATTAACATTTAATACAAAGAGCTACATATTTGGCATTCTAGCTACCTTATTTTTGCTCTTAATTTGCCCAACCTGTTTTGTATTTCTTTTATTCTTTTTCTTCTTTTAGATTATTTTTAAAAATCACATAATTTATTTTTGTTTCCCTTTTTAAAAGTGGTACCCTTGAAATTATAACGTGTTTACTTATCAAATTCTAAACCTAGTTAATAATTTTACTCTACTTATTATTAATGTATACACACCATTAATACATTACTGTCATCATATTTTTACTCTGTTCAGTTTTTTTTTTTTTTTTTCAGATAGAGTCTTACTTAGTCACTCAGGCTGGAGTGCAGTGGCAATGATATCGGCTCACTGCAACCTCCACTTCCTGGGTTCAAGCAATTCTGCCTCAGCCTCCTGAGTAGCTGGGATTACAGGCGTGCATCATCACACCCAGCCATTTTTAGTAGAGACAGGGTTTCACCATGTTGGCCAGGCTAGTCTTGAACTCCTGACCTCAAGCGATCCACCCGCCTTGGCCTCCCAAAGTGCTGGGATTACAGGCGTGAGCCACTGCACCCGGTCTCAGTTTTTCAATCACACAAAGCATTGTTATTCTTTTATAAAATATATGTTCATTTGTTCATTTAGATTGATTCAGATATATGGCACATGACACTCTAGGATCACTTTCCTTCTGTCTATGGGGCATTTTTTTAGAACATTCTTTTTTTTTTTTTTTTTTTTGGAAATGGAGTCTCGCTCTATCGCCCAGACTGGAGTACAGTGGCATGATCTCGGCTCACTGCAAGCTCCGCCTCCCGGCTTCACGCCACTCTCCTGCCTCAGCCTCCCGAGTAGCTGGGACTACAGGTGCCCGCCACTAAGCCCGGCTAATTTCCTGTATTTTTAGTAGAGATGGGGTTTCACCGTGTTAGCCAGGATGGTCTTGATCTCCTGACCTCGTGATACACCTGCCTTGGCCTCCCAAAGTGCTGGGATTACAGGCTTGAGCCACTGTGCCCGACCTAGAACACTCTTTAGAGAAGGTTTGCTGGTGCCAAAGTCTTTCAGTTTTTTTTTCTCTGAAAATATTTTTAGTTAGCCTTCATTTTTAAAGACAAAAGTTATAGCATGAGAGCTATTTTCTCAATATATGTTGAGATATACACTGCTTTCTCTGTGTCCTTTCCCCTCAGCCACCCTACCACTCTGCTATTAGGATGACTCTTTCTCATTTTCACCATGCTATGTCTGGGTGCAAACTTTAAAAGAAATCTGTTTAGAATTCATGTTTCTCCTTGAATCTCTGTATTTGTGCATTTTATCAATTCCAGAAACTTCTAGCTTACTTCCCCGCCCCCACCCCCTTGAGATGGAGTCTTGCTCTGTCGCCCAGGCTGGAGTGCAATGGCGCGATCTCAGCTTAGCTCTGCCTTCTGGGTTCAAGCTATTCTCCTGCCTTAGCCTCCTAAGTAACTGGGATTACAGGCGTGCACCAGCACGCCCAGCTAATTTTCATATTTTCAGTAGAGATGGGGTTTCATCCTGTTGGTCAGGCTGGTCTCAAACTCCTGACCTTGTGATCCATCCACCTCGGCCTACCAAAGTGCTGAGATTACAAGTGTGAGTCACTGCACCTGGAGTTACCTTTTCAAATATTGCCTCTGCCACATGCTGTATGTCCTCTCCTTCTGTAATGCCTGTTGGATACCCACCAGTCCTCACCTAGCTCAATGTCCCCTCGCTTCTCATAGTTCCCATCTTTTTGCCCCTGTGAATTCTGGATACATTTTCTGGACTAGTTGATTCACTTTCTTTAGCTTTGACTAATTTGCTGTTTTACTTCTCAACTTGCTTTTAATTTCAATTTATTTATTAAAGTTCTCTTTATTTGTGTTTTTCAAGTCACCTGGACAGTTTTTACAATTTCCTGTACTGCTTATTCAAGTTTGTCTTTAATTATTTTAAACAACAAGTGTTTTATAATGCATATCCCACAATTCCAATATGAAGTCTTTGTAGGTTGATTTCAAAGCTTAAATTCATTTGGTTGCAAATGCTGTCAGGGCAGAAGTGACTTTAGTGCAACATCAACCCTCTGGACTCCTGTCTTCACTTAGGTTTCTTTCTTCTTTTGCTTTTTTCCTTTTTGGAAACAGGGTCTCATTCTGTCACCCAGGCTGGAGCGCAGTGTTGTGATCTCGGCTCACTGCAGTCTTGACTTCCAAAGCTTAAACAATCCTCCCACCTCAGCCTATTGAGTAGCTGGGACTGCAGATGCACACCACCACACCTTTCTAATTTTTGTATTTTTTGTAAAGGCGGGGTTTTGCCATGTTGCCCAGGCTGGAGGTTTCTGCCTGATAATGCTTAATTATCTTGTTAGTTGTCTGGTACTTTGACGAATTCATTTTTTAATTAACTAGATTTAATCATTCCACAATGTATATATATACCTCAAAATACCATGTTGTACATGATAAAAGCATACAATGTTACTTGTCATTTTAAAATAAATAAATAAACATTTTGTTTGTTTTAAAATATATTGTATCCAACATTTTTAGCTGTGGTCAAAGGGATGGTTGATCCAAGAAACATAGTTCACTATATTGTCAGAAACAGAAGTCCTTGTTTTGAAAGGTTTAATAATTCAGCTGCCCAAGGGCAATGGGCTAGACTAATCATTCACATATTTTCCCCTATTATGTTTATAGAAACATTACGAGGCATCAAACAATAAGAAGTCTAATAAAAGGTAGCCTGCTCTGAGTATTTTGACCTGGAAATTAGGAGTTTTGAGTGTTCTTTTAGGCCACTGACATTCTACCATGTGATGTTAGAACTTATTTACTTTTTGCTTTTCCCACTTGTAATTTAAAATTAAAAAATACATATATATTTACTTATAGCTCCACTTTTCCCATAAATCAAATCTCAGCTAAATGAAGAGTTTCTAGGAAGGACTTTGAAGATACTCTATATATTCAAAGAACTGTACTGGGTTTATATGGGCTACATAGTTTTATAGTGAATTTTCATTGCAAAAATGAGAGACACTACCAGTGAAAGTCCTTAACGATCTCTTCAGAGGAAGTTTTCATAAAAGATACTTAAAAAAATAAATACATGGTGGAATTGTTTTTATTTTTCCATAAGAAACATTCTGTACCAGACAGCACAACACAATTTTTTTTTTTTTTTTTCCCTGCATGGGCACTGAATGAGAACTCTTGTATTTAATTGTGATAAATTCATTCAAACTCAAGCCTCAATCTTTTACATGTTTTGCAGGGTCTGTGATTTGTGTGCATGCGTCAAAGAGAAAGCACATTTCACCGAAATTAGGGAGAGAAAAACTTCACTAAGTCCTCCTGCCTAAGAGGTACAACTCGGCCTCTTTCCTGTTACAGATGAGATGAGAGACTTGGTGAAAACAAGCTTTCTTGTGAGTCATCCTTAATGCCATTGGGAAAACAGGCATTGCATTCCAGTGGACTGGGCAGCTAAGAACCCTCACCCCCACAAAATGGAAAATCTGTAAAGTTCTTTTGATTCCCACAACCAGAGATACTCCTCTTCTCGTTCAACTCTTTTATTTTGTGACTGCACAACATCTATTCTGAGAATAGCTTAAGGGTTTGGGACCCAACGATCCTAAATTTAAGGGGGTGGAAAAGGTTTAATAGTAAATGTCACATGCATGAATGCCCTTTATGCTGTATTTATTCATAGTAGTCATCATTTATTGAATACTTCCTATGCAGTAAGCATTATCTCACTTCTATCATTATTGATGCTTTCCTGTTAAGTACCTTGATTCCTAACTAATGAATGAAAAAATTTAAAGATAAGGAAAACAGGAAAAAGACCTCAAGGAGGATAAATGGCTAGCAAGAGTAAAGGCAAATTTGAACTAGGACTGATATGACTACAAAACCCTTGCTTTCAGGTATTATACACTCTGCCTCTCTTTAATTTCTTGAGGGAGAAATGTTTTAAAAATCAGAAAAAGGAAATGGGAATTATACTGACTAATAAAATTATCAGTTCATTCTAAATTATAAACTTCTATCCGAGACAATGCTATGTGCTCACCAAATTGTTTTATTGTTTTCCTGGACCCACAGATGATGAATTTTCTCAGCCTTGTTTGCAATTATTTTGGCACCATTTATTGTGTTCTGGCCAATGGAATGTGAACAGAGATGACATGGCCACGTCCAGGCCTCCTCATGAAACCACTTGTGCAATTCTCCATGCCCTATCTCTATTTTTTGGCAATCTTAGAAGTCAATTGATGAAAGTGGCAGTGACAAAAATGGAAGGAGCAGAGGTTTCTGCATGACTATGTGGTCAACAGCCCTATGGCCAACTCAGTTGAACACTGATGCGAGAACTATAAGTCTTTATTGCACTGTCACTGATGTTTGTTGTGTTACCACAGTTAGCTTGCATTGCCTTTTAACCATGAGAAACTATATTCAAAAGAGCCACTAATGTCATGCTGACATTTCCAGTTTCTTCCCTACTTTTAAGGATTCAAGCTTATTCCTAGATTGTATACGCTGTAATAACTACTGGTCTAGTTTAGGAGAAAAGGCTTTTGTCAGTCTGTGGAAATGAACAATGTTTTCATCAGGAACACATGAACCATAATATGTTTTGATGCAAAAATCAATTATACATGAACTCTTTCTTCACACTGCTTTATTTTTATAACAATGGATTCTCTCTAAGGACAGATTGGACTGTGGGAATCTAAGTGATAACTGTTATTTAAAGCAGCTTAGATCTGAAAGGTTTCCTTGTACTTTTGCTACAATTCTTTTAACCAGTTGATATACAGCGCTTTGGCAACATATAACAAGAACTGAAAAACAAATATGATTATGACAAGATAATTGTAATGGATTCATCAGATCACCTGCAGAGGGAGTGCTGGCCAAGTGTTATGTTTGAAAGCTCTTAAAAAGGGAGTGATGGATAGCTTCAGAGGTACTGCAAGAACAAGGAGGAAACCAGAAAGCAAAATTGTCAAGAAACAGGAGGAAGAGAAGACAGATATTAGTGGTACTATAAAGAATAGAGTAGAGGTCATACTGGTATCTAAGGTTTTGGAAGTAATCATCAAAATTAATGATGACCAGGAAGGCAGAAAGGACTACTGTTCTTTATCCACTGGTACCCTGAAAACTGGGTACCTTATGAGTATTTTGTAAGACCCACCCCTCAGCCTTAATATAGGATTTATAATAAATGCATTTGCAATACTCATTTCCTTATTGATTAAAAGCTTTGTTCATGTTAAGAATGTGTTAAACAATGCAGTGGTATAGGTGATATCCCCAGGTATTTTAGATGGACAGCAAATGTAAATAAAACAAAATAAACCACACACACCATTCACACTCCAGTGAAAAAAAGAGTTGGTGATGGGTTTACACAATTCTTACTGTGTAAAATAAGCTATCATATGATCTGTGTTGTAACATCAGTTGCAATATTCTGGCTCAGCCCAATTTATGAAGCACAATATGTATTCTATACCCAGAATTACTGTGGACCCAAAACACTCTCAGTAAAGGAGTAGCTTAAAGAGCTGATTTTAATTTTCTATTTAGGATCCTACAGTGAATTCATTTTCAGAACTCTATGACACTTTCTCAGTTCCAGTTTCATATTTTCACTTTTTAGTATGCATAGTATAGATAAGAAAAAATTACAGTTGGTGTTCAAAAAAATGAAGGCGTCATTAACAATTAATTATGAGCTTAATTGTGTCTTTCATGAGGTACACACATCTCTTAGTCTAAACAAATATCAGAGCCTTCTTAAGACAGATCATCATATGAAAATAGAGACTGAAAATGCCTGGAATGACTTTCCCTGTGTATCTTCTTCACTACCCTGCTGGTGTTCCTTCTTCTATATGTCAGCTTTACCCCTCCTGAGAAGCTACGTCTGGCCTCTTCAGGGGGCTCCTTTTAAATCACATAGCCCTTTGTAGACACTTTCATTCAGAGTGTCTCAAATTGCATTATGTGCTTGTTTCTCTCCTCCTCCACTAAATGGTGGACTTCTAGAGGATAGGAGCCATGACGGAACTAAAAAATATTTATTTATTTATTTATTTATTTATTTATTTATTTATTTATTTATTTGAGAAGGAGTCTCTCTCTGTCACCCAGACTGGAGTGCAGTGGTGTGATCTTGGCTCACTGCAACCTCTGCTTCCCGAGTTCAAGCGATTCTCCTGCCTCAGCCTTCTGAGTAGCTGGGACTACCACCACACCTGGCTAATTTTTGTATTTTTAGTAGAGACAGGGTTTCACCATGTTGGCCAGGCTGGTCTCAAATTCCTTACCTCAGGTGATCCACCCACCTCAGCCTCCCAAAGTACTGGGATTACAGGTGTGAACCACTGCACCTAACCCATGATAGCATTTTGACAATCAATAAAAGTTTGTTTCATTAACATAAGTCACTGGACTTTTTGTTTTGTTTTGTTTTCTGGTTCTACAAAAATTCAAGGGGCTTGCCTATGCTTGAATTTTGGTCTCATCCATAAACCCAAAACCTTTGTTGAGCAGATCTGGCCCACTACCTTTGGTTGTACACATGTCTACTGACGCTACCTACCCTTTTTGTCAGTATATTAACTGCTAGAAATATCTTATTCCTTGCCTATCAAGGCAAGTCTGATTTCTTCAACTATGGTAGATCCTCAACAGCTCAATCAATACATGTTTGAAAATTCTGCTGTGTTTACCTATTGGGGGGACACTAAAACAAAAATAGCATCTTTCCCACATTCAAGGATCTTATAAATGGCTTGGGAAGGCAAGAAATTTAAATGTAAAAATATAAGCCCCCAGTTACGAGAGTGAGATTATGACCAATAATTTTAGCTTTATTTAGTGCTTTATAATTTCAACAGAGCATTCATATGTATGATCTTATTCAATACTCACCATCCCTTGATATATTAGGTCTACCCAAAGTAGGCATATTTCATAAAGTAAACATGTTATTTATTGGCTGAATAAGTTAGGTGTCATTCCTATCTTACAAAAGAAGAAACAGAGGTGCATTAAGATTAACTAGACCATACAGCTCACTGGTGAGGCAAAGCCAAGACTGGAAGTAAAGACTGCTGGCTCAAATCTAGTTCTCTTTTCACTTTGCCAATTTCCTGCTTATTTCAGGGATTCAGTGCTAATTTGTTTGTCTCTCCAACATGTCTTCTTAGGCTCCTATGCCAACTCTAACAGGAAAACCCTCCTTACCAAATTATTTACTGATAATTACCCAAACACTTGAATATCACAATTGCCTTATCAACAAAAGTGCAGACCAGACTTGGAAACTAAGTTTCTTCTTTTCAAGTGATTCCTCACCCTTTCCCTTTCTTGTTAAAATTATTGGATTCTATTAGCACACAGTAAAAAAATATATATATAGATGCCAGGCGCGGTGGCTCACGCCTGTAATCCCAGCACTTTGGGAAGCGGAGGCAGGTGGATCACGAGGTCAAGAGATTGAGACCATCCTAGCTAACATGGTGAAACCCCTTCTCTACTAAAAACACACACAAAAAATTAGCAAGGCAGGGTGGCAGGTGCCTGTAGTCCCAGCTACTCAGGAGCCTGAGGCAGGAGAATGGCGTGAACCCAGGAGGCGGAGCTTGCAGTGAGCCGAGATAGCACCACTGCACTCTAGCCTGGGCGACAGAGCGAGACTCTGTCTCAGAAACAAACAAACAAATATATATATACACACACATATATATATACACACACACACACACACACACACACACACATATATATATATAGAGAGAGAGAGAGAGAGCGCGCAGATTTAAGCACTGCTTTTTTTTTTTTTTTGTATGTTTAGGGATTTTTCCCATAATATTTTGATTATAGTTGTGTGTGTGTATTTTTTTCTAAATAACAGATATTAGTCTTAGTATCAAGAGTATAGAATTCTCATTCTGAATGACTAACTTTCCCTCTACCCTGTCTACTACAATAACATAGCAGCATCATCGTCATCATCACCATCACCAACCTCCTCCTCCTCCTCCTTTCTGCCAAAATAATTAACATTCATTGAGCACATAACATGTATCAAACACATGGTTGATTCCTTCACTTAATCTTCATAATAGCCCTATTGGGTTAGTATTTCTGTTTCATTTTATGGTTGAGAAAAATGAACCCTGAAGAGATTAAATAGCTTTCCTAATGTCAGACAGAAAGCAAGTTATTTATCAGGTAAAATCACAAAGACCTACATAGATCAGCTCCCCCCATAGAAGATGCATAGTATATTAAAGAAGACTGTAAGTTCTTCAAGAGCAGAACCTTGCAGATTCTCTTACCATATGCCCTCAAAACACCCTGTACTTTTCCTGCATGGAAAAGTATTCTTATACACTTTTCACGACTTATTATTATATACTTATTTTTGTAATCATTTGTTTACTGTCTTCTCTTCACCCTCAACCCCTGGACTGTTCCTTCAGTGAGGACAAGGGCTGTTTCTATATTGCTTACTTTTGTTCACCTAGTGGTTAGCAGAGTGCCTAACGTGGTAGGCACTCTATAAATACCCATTAAATAAATGACTCTGCTTTGGCCCTATTGTCAAAGAAGCTTCATTGAGGATTTCTTTAGTACATTTAATTAATATTTTGGTACTCAATGTAAATATCTATGGAGTTCACTTCTGGCAGAAGATAAAAGTACACTGGACCCAGCAAGAGGATTATTTTGGGTGGTGACCCTAAATAACTTTACTACACTCTAACTACAGATACACTTTTGAAGACAACTGAGTCATCTTTTTAGCAGCTTTTATTTGCATGTTTGGCATGTTTGAAGCAGATGAACTTTCATAAAGTATAGACACTGATATGAATTTCAAGAACATAAATTGTACTTTTCTAAGGAGTGACCTATACATCTTGAAAATTATGTTTTTAATGTCAAAAGTGAAATGGAGTCTTGTTTTTTCTTAGTACATGGGAGTTTTCAGATAAGCCATGCCTCTCTCTAATCCAATGGCTTAATCAAAAACTAAATACCTGAAAATGTTTTCCATCTGAAGGAATTTTGAAACTGTGAGGAAGAAGGAATAATGAAATAAAAACTTTGTGTAGGCAGAAGAACTAAGAGGCATTATTTTAGCCTAACCAGTAGGCTAGTATTTTAACAGGAATAAAATTTATCTATATTATTTATCCCTCTCAATCCTCTACCACAGTGAGGGCAGTTATTGCTAAAGAACAAGTTCAAGGTCATTGCATGATTAAGGTTTGGAGTCAGGATTTGTCTCTAGGTTTGATGGGAAATTTAAAGCTGAGAGATATTAAGTGGCAACATAGATTATACTGCTGATAAATAACAGAGATAAATTCAAATTTGGCTCCTTGTGGTCCAAATCCAGGGCTTTTTCCACTACTGGCACTGCCTTTTCATTCACATCATTTCATGGTTAGTCCTTCATGTCAAAACAAAAAAAAAAATGTAACAAGGTTGGCAATAAAAAAAATAACTCAGTCGGGTATGGTGGCTCACGCCTGTAGTTCCAGCTCTTTGGGAGGCCGAGGGGGGCGGACCACGAGGTCAGGAGATTGAGACCATCCTGGCTCACACAGTGAAACCCCATCTAGACTAAAAATACAAGAAATTAGCCCGGTGTGGTGGTGGGCACCTGTAGTCCCAGCTACTCTGGAGGCTGAGGCAGGAGAATGGTGTGAATCCGGGAGGCGGAGCTTGCAGTGAGCCAAGATCAGGCCACTGTACTCCAGCCTGGGAGACAGAGCTTGATTCCGTCTCAAAAAAAAATAAATAAATAAATAAATAAAATAAAAATAACTCATAGAATTCATTATGTATCTTACATGTTGTATTAATAGCATAAGCTTTATATAACAGAAAAGGAAGAATTCCATTCCCTTATCCCAATTCTCTCTCTCTCTCTCTCTCTCGCTCTCGCTCTTGCTCTTTCTCTCTCTGGCTATAGTATATAGTGGTATAATGTGTTCTCAGACTGTTTTTTTAAGTATCTGATATTTCACCATTCTCAAGTTTATTTTCCAGAAGATATCCTCTATCAGTAGGAACAGATGGTTCAGTTGATTGCTAATAGAACATGGAGATAATTGTTAGTAGGTTAACATTTAAAATACAGTCCATTTTGGAGTCACTCAAAAACTGCGGTAGTGACAAAGCTATTCATAGCATGTAGGCAAGATATCATGTGGTTATCAGTCTGTATTCCAGAGCACCAAATTCATACCCTACCTCAAAGATTTGTACCAAAGACCAAATAAAATGAAGTATTGACAATGCTGTGAAGTCTTTAAACTGTCCCCAGGTTCCCTGACAGTCAATCAATTGCCTATTACTGTTCATTTTACCTCCATGTCTTTTGTATCCTTTACATTCCCACTGCCACCACCCTCATTCAAGCCATGATTGGCTCCAGCCAAATCTTTTGTGCTAGACTACCAACCTTTCTCATTCCCTCCAACCTCTATTCTTTTCAATCACTGTTATATGTTCCTCCCTGATTAACCTCCTTAAAAAACAGCTATAAGTATGCACTTGTGGGCTCAAAATCCTTCAATGACTCCTACTAGCTTACCCAATAAAATTCACATAGTGCAATGTCCAAACCCTTCAACTCTAACTTCTACTCTTCAATCTATTTCTCACTCATTTGATTCAGGTGTCTGTCCCATACTTTAGCCAGAATTACTGACTTGCTGTTCCCCATACATCACTTTTGCTTTCACATCTCCCTGACCTCCTAAATGTTGGTCTTCTGTTGAAAATAATATTGATAACTCACAGTTCCTATTCTTGCCTACTGGAATCCAACCTTCTTTTCAAAGCCAAGTCCAAAGCCACATCTTCCATTAATCCTTTTCCAACATTTTTAACAGAAGATAATCTTCCTCTTCTGCATTTTTATCTGATATTTTTATATCACTCTCATCCTTTCTTTTTTTCACTCCATCTACTTTTGCCATACTCCAATCCAGTCTCTGAATTTCAAACTGTAGTATTGCTTTACTGTGTTTATAACCCTTATTGATTTCTCATTGCTCTGGGGAAGAGCAAAAGCCTTGATGTCTATCCTTGCTGGCCTATAGCATTCTGCATGATATATCTTTGTATGCCACTCTCGTCTCATGTTCTCCTTGCTGCTCTCATCTTCTCATGCATTCATCTTTTAATAAGACATGCCCTTTTTTGTCTTAAGGCCTTTATGCATGCTGTTTCCTCTGTCTAGACACCTCCTCCCCATCTCCACCTTTTCCTACCTAGTTCATTTCTACTCAGCCTTCAAAACTCAATTCAAATATCACCTCTTTGAGAAAGCTTTCCTCAATTCCTAGACAAAGTTAGCACTCCCACCTAGCTTTTCATGTAGTACATGCCACAGTCATGTTTGTTTTCTCAGCTGGTGTGGAAGGATGGAAACTCTGCTTGTCTTATTTTCTATTGGACCCACATTGCCGAACACAGTGCCTACATCTGTAGTAGCTATTAGGTAAATATGTGTCCAGTAATTTAAATATAAGTAGAATATACATTAGATATCTATGTACAGGATGACTTAAAATTTTGTGTTTGCCTTATTTCCTATCTTTCTCACCATGCTGTAAACTCCGTGATTTACTTTTGTACCTGCAACAACTCAACTCTCTATAATTAGTATGTGCAAAGGAAATATGTGTTGAACAAGAGAAAAATGAAGGAAGGAAAGAAGGTAGAAATAAACAGACTAGTAAAACATCAGGTCTAACTTTTCATGTAATTTCCAAATCCTCATGCCTTTTAGAATATTTTAACATTTCTAGATATGAAAAATAACCTAATGTCATTTACATTTTATAGACCAATAGCCTAGTGTTTATTGAATGTTGATGTTTATTGAGGGACAAAGAAGGAAGGAAACAAACACTATCATATTAGGGAAAAGGGACAATGTTGATATCTAACACCCAGGTTCAAAGGATATGAATATCCTCTTTATTCTTATAATAAGGAAGAGGAGGGAGAATAATTCATTAATAGAGACAGGCAAAGGACAAAATGAATGAAAACAGTGCTTGAAGGAAAAAAGAAACAATTGTTTCATTATCTTTCAGTTACAAAAAGATATCAAAATATTTATCTGTTTTATGTTAGCAATTTTCAGTTTAGTAATACAAGGACTGCCTTGCAGCTGTAGTATTCTTTCCACAGCCAACCTTAGTATCTTCATCATTATTTCCTTTCCTCGATGTAAATGAGCCCCTGGAAGACCAAGCACCATGCATTCATATACTCTTTACTTCCTATTATCTCTGCCTGGCATGCTCTATGTGTGATCTTGGGCAAGTCACTTCTGTCTTCTGCACAATGAAGGGGACAGTCTGGTCTCTACGATTCCTTTCCTATAGAATATTGTATGATTGGAAGCCTTGCCTTGCTATAAGTTTTGGTCCATGACTGCTGGTGCTTTGATTTCATACATTCCATATTTACTATCTAACCTATTGAATGCCAGGAAATGTTCTAAGTGCAAGGCATAAAAGGATAAAACAATGATCTTAAAAGACAAAATCTTTGACCCTCAGAGCTACCTTCTAGTGGAAAGAGACAGACAATAAACAAGATGAATGAAATATGTGAAATAATAGAGACTGGAAAGTACTAAGGGAAAACAAAGCTAAAGGATGGGACTAGGAATGTGGTGGGAATGTTATTGAACAAGTACGCAGGAAGGTCTCACTAAGAAGGTAATATATAAAGACTCAATTTACAATTTTCTAGTTGTCTGCCCTTGTCTCCTGGGAATTGCTTGTAACTTAGTTCAGTTACATATTTGAAGATCCCTTCTTCTTTGCCTTAAATCTGACTGTCCCTGCTCATCTCTAGTGCCATAACCTTGGTTCCATCTCTGCCATCTCTTGCCAAGACCATAAGCAATGGCCCCCTTCTTGGTAACACTGTTATTATTCACTCTATACTCCCATCTTCCCTTCTTTTCTGCCAAGAGTGTCATTTTCTTTACAAGCAACTCTAGTGTTACCTGAATTCTGAAAATTCCCCAATTATTTTTTTCATTGATCTCTGAAAACTCCTCCTACTGCCCTAGTTGTCACCACACTTAACGCCTTATTACTTGAATATGCCCATTCCTTAACTCCATATCTACCTACAAACATAAGTCTCTCTTCTCTGTCTGTCATTGCCCTGCCTGTCTATCTAGCAAACTGCTACCTGATCTTTTTTGTTGTTGTTTTTCTTGTTTTTGTTTGTTTGTTTATTTGAGACAGCGTCTCCCTCTGTTGGCCAGGCTGGAGGGCAGCGGCGTAAACAGGGCTCACTGCAGCCTTAACCTCTTGGGCTCAAACGGTCTTCCTGCCTCAGCCTCTCCAAAGTAGTTGCAAGTACAGGTGTATACCATTATACAATGTTAATTTTTGTATTTTTTGTATTTTATTTTATTTTATTTTGTTTATAGAGATGGGGTTTCACCATATTGGCCAGGCTGGTTTTGAACTCTTGGGCTAAAGGAATCCACTCATCGTGGCTTCCCAAAGTGCGGGGAATGAGCCACCACATCCAACCTACCTTCCTTTTAAGGCTCTGTTCAAATAATTCCTCTTGGCCTGCCTTTTTCATTTCTGGAGGGAGCAGAATTCTTGCTCCTCCATTCTCTCTGTATTTTTCACATATCTCTCTGCCACATTTATTCCATTGATTTGTGATTATCAATTTCCCTGTTTTTCAGTATCCTTCCAGAGTACATTCCTTATTAATTCATATTTTGAATGTGGTAAACCCTCAATGAAATTGACAAGGACAGAGAGAGAAGAGGGGTAAGGTGAGAGAAGAAAGGAGACAGTCAGTTGTCGAAGATGGGCAGTTCACAGATAGGAGAAATCATTGCTTCCTAAAAGCTGTGAATTAGAAGAAACCTTAAAGTGGCCCAAATTCTAAAACTTTAGGCCTCAGCATTAACCTACCTTCCACTATTCAAGCCCTGACCTTTGTCCCAGTTATCATAACAGGGATTCTGCACCTCAGCCCCCACCTGGTGCCCCAGTTCTGATAACTCGCCTTCTGTCTTGCTCTTCTCTGCCTGAATCTCTCTTTTGGAGACATGCCTAATATGTCAGGCTCTCCAAACCTGGAAGTCTATCTTGCTTTTGTTTCCCCCACCCCTCCCATTTCTCCCTTTTTAATCTCTGCCCTGCCTATGAACCCAGGCAGGTGGCCAGGACCCTGCTAATCCCTGACAGACTTCCATGATTCCGACTTCTGAGCATTACATGCTCCTGGGTTCTTTCATTGCCTTTCACTGCCTGCCTACTGTGGTCACTATCTCTCCCATCCTCCATGCCATCTGACTGTTTGGATGACCACCTGCTCTCTAAGGCCATAGTTTTTGGATTTCACTCTTTGCCTGTTTCCCTGGCCTGCTTCCCAAAAACCTCTGGACCTAGGTCAGGTTATGTTGTTTTTACTGTTTCTTTCTATTTTTAGATCCTGGACCTACCTTCATTCCTACCCTGCTCTGATAGGACTGGTGACACTTTAATAAAAAAATAGGGTCTTGAGGATGTCACTGGATTTGTCCAGTTTACTTTAACATATCTTATAGCATTTGGATACAGGGGATATTTATTTGCAGTGCTAGTCTAACACTCTCATTTCACAGATAAGGCACTGAAATTCAAAAGGTAAAGTGACTTTTTTTTAAGGCTGCACAGATAGCCTGCAGTAAAATGACATCTAGAGCCCAGGCTTCCTGTGTCACAGTCAAGAACTGTCCTTTCACTATATTCTATCATCACTGTAGACCTACTTTTTACAAATTAAAACGTACTGCAAAACAAGGATTATAGAATCACCTGTAGCTATCTTGAAGAAATGAAGGTATTAACCTATAGCCTTTACAAGTTAAACAGATCCTACTAGATTATCCTTTTTCAAGGACATAGATGTATGTGAAGAACTAGGAGGAGACAACAGCTTTAGTTTATCCCAGAGAGAACAATATTTTAAAATTTTTATTCAGGGTGCCAATGAGCTCAGAAAAGATGACCTGGGGATTCAGAGAAATTAATCAATTAAAAGAAGGAAAAAAATCAGAAATTAGTTATTAATGAATCAACCAATGGGACAGAAGTGGTATTCCAAAGGTGACATACTTGAGACCAATATCTTTATAAAAAAATAATGTAATCTGTGGCTAAGAAGAAGAAATGGAATATATGCCCAATATGTTTGTCTAGTGAAATGACAACTTGCATATGTTATTTAAGGCAATTAACCAGCCCCTTGCTTGGGACTCAGGGTTGCATTAAACAAGGTCTTCATCTTGATGAGCTTAAAGTCAATCTGGGGCTATAGCTGTGTGCACAAATAATTATAATTCAAGGAAGAAATGATATAGATAAAAATGCAATGAAATTATTGCAGAAGTGACTTTTTCCTACCAAGTTGGACTAGCAAGAGCTTCATGAAAGCAAGCACATCTGCAATTGCACAGGTAGACCTGAACTAATGAGCCATGATAAAATCTTGAGGGTCGCCCTGGAGGTCACTGATCTTTCACCACTTATATCCAGGCAGTCACCAAGTCTTTCAATTTCAAGACCTAAAATATTTTACAACTCAGCATTTTCCCTTGTGCTGCTGTCTTAGTTCAGGGCCGCCTCTTTCTCTGTAGATGTCTACAGCAAGACCCTTGCTCATCTTGCATCTACAGTCTCACCTTCCTTCCATTCATCCTCCACACTGCTGACAGAATGATCTTGCTGCTAATCTGATCACATCACTCTAAAGTTTGAAATCCTCTGATGACTCAACATTTACAAAGGCCTTCAATGATCTGGCCGCTGTTTACTGCTCAAGTCTCATCTCCTGCTCTTTCTTTCCTTGCACATTATGTTCTAGCAATATTGAATTCCTTGTACTTCCTCCCCTCCCCCCGCCCCAAGAAAGCTCTCCTCTTTTATATCACCATGATTCTGTCCTGGGCACTTCTCTATTCTGCTCTATGAACCAGAGTACTAACCAGAGTACATGATTAACAGACCAGCCATTTAGCAATTAGGATGAATCATATGCACTTCAGGACTTAGAAGGGCCGTTTATACCAGAGGTTCTCTCTCCTCCACAGTATCTCCCTACCAATAGCCTGCAACCCTAATCAGTGGCAAGAGTGGGATCCTAAACTTCTGTGTGGCTCTTTGTTTGAAGGCTTTTGTCGAGTAGGAGTGGTATTATCAGCAGAGAAATGATGAAAGCCAGTTATAGGGAAGGTAATATGATAATAAAAAAGAAAATTAACATTCCTTAAATACATACAATATGCTACACACATTAAATACAATACTTTCTTTTTTTTTTTTTTTTTTTTTTTTGAGATGGAGTTTTGCTCTGTCGCCCAGGCTGGAGTGCAGTGGCCGGATCTCAGCTCACTGCAAGCTCCGCCTCCCAGGTTTACGCCATTCTCCTGCCTCAGCCTCCCGTGTAGCTGGGACTACAGGTGCCCGCCACCTCGCCCAGCTAGTTTTTTATATTTTTTAGTAGAGACGGGGTTTCACCGTGTTAGCCAGGATGGTCTCGATCTCCTGACCTCGTGATCTGCCTGTCTCAGCCTTCCAAAGTGCTGGGATTATAGGCTTGAGCCACCTCGCCCGGCCTAAATACAATACTTTCTACATGTACCACACTTAATCCTTACAATAAGTTAAAAATCTTTGTTCTATTTTAAAGATAAAGACAATAAGGTTTATGTAAACTGATTGCTTCTCCATTACTTAGTGAGTAGGGAGGAAAGGATCCCAATCTAAGTTTTTTTCTCTTCCTATCACCTACCAATTTGGAGACATTGTAACCATGTCTCCAAATTGCTTTCTGAATCATTCCAGATCAATATGTTTAATTTAGTTTTAGTGCAATTATAGATGTATTTTTTCTGATTATCTGAAAATGGTTCATTTGTATGTTATAAATGTAGCACAATTCCTCCCTCCCTTCACCAGGAAGGCCAGAGAGGCAAAGACAGAGCACAGACCATACAAGCAGCTTCTAATCTCTCCCTTCTTGATATGGAGATTAGAATTGTGACTTTTTGAACTCATGTTGACTCAAGAGGCTATTCAATGTAATGTCATCTTTTTAGAGAAAAAATAAATAGAAATATCATACAGTACATGAATGACAAAGCTAGGACTGGAAGGTAACTCCTAGGCGAGAAGAGCTAACCACTGACTGAACCCTGATGGCTGAACATTCTCATATGTTGCTTCTGGTAATCTTAACCACAAACATGTGAAGTGGGTATTGTTATCTCTACATTACAAAGGAGAAGGTGAGGCTCAGAGAGGTTAAATGACTCATGCCAAGTGGCTCAGAGGGATTAAATGACTCACTCCAAGTCATGTATCTGGTTAGGCATGATAGATCAAGGATTAAAACTTAGGACTCACACTGTCAAGCTGATGGCTTCAACCCCACTCCCCATGAGCATTTTAATCTTCATTTTCAAATATCCAGAGATATTTGAAATATAGCACAATTCCTTCCAGGACCAATAGAGGGGCTTGTATGAGAAGTGAAGGCCTTGTGACTGGAAAGTCATCAATTTAGACAGCTTCTTTCTTGGCTTATTCAAAAAAAAAAAAAAAAAAAAGAAAGAAAAAATATATAGAAAACACCTATCAATGACTCTATTACGTAAACAATCATTTTTTAAAAACCACATAAACTTTTTTTTTTTTTTGAATTGGAGTTTCGCTCTTGTCGCCCAGCTGGAGTGCAATGGTGTGATCTCAGCTCACTGCAACCTCCGCCTCCCAGGTTCAAGCGATTCTCCTACCTCAGCCTCCCAAGTAGCTGGAATTACAGGTGCCTGCCCCCATGCCTGGCTAATTTTTGTATTTTTAGTAGAGATGGGATTTCACCACATTGGCCAGCCTGGTCTCGATCTGCTGATCTCAGGTGATCCACCCGCTTCAGCTTCCCAAACTGCTGGGATTACAGGCATGAGCCACCATGCCCAGCCAACTTTAAAAATTTTTAAGAGCTTATGCATCTTATGTTAATGTTCTTAGAATATTGTTACTTATTGTCTTTTATGTAGAATATCATTTTCCTGTTCGTTGTGCTTTAAAAACAGTGACTGCTAATTTCTAAAAATCAAATCAAATAAAAACCACATACCCTGCTCCATACATCTAAACAAACCAGAGCTATGCAGTGATAAGGCAGAACACAGCTTTTCAGGAATCAGAGGTAGAATTTCACCCTGTGGAAAAACATATACCATGCTAAAGACTGCAGAATTTTACTTCTATCATTTAGAAGACTCTAAGGGCAAGATAAATACATGAAATGCTGATTCTAAAAATCCTTGACAAAACAGCAGTCTAGAAATTAATATTTACCACATTTGCAGTGTTCCTGCCACAACAGCTCCTTATATGCTGATGTTTATGAATACAAATTTACTGGCACTGTGGACATATATTATCTTTTCAGAAAATAACAAGGTAGGCAGGTGACTTCCTACTTGTGATTACTAGAGCTAGAAAACTACCACAAATGGGCAGCAACATTCATGACAAGTAAAATTGAAATCAATGGACCACATAAATCTTAGTTGTACACTGATTTAATTAACTATAACGAGAAAATAGGCAATGACTCTTACTATTTAAGACAATTTAGAAGACATCTGTGGTATGTTTTTTGTTTTGCCTAAATTCACACTTGAATGAATGTAGGAGAAATAAATAAGAGGTGGATGGTAGTAAGCTAGGGTTCAATTGTTGTTAAATAGAATGAAACACATTTTCATTTTCTAAGGTACAGAGAACATAAGATCACTTCCAGTAGTCCTAAACAAAGTGACTATAGTATCAGAGTATTACACAACACATAGTATTGCATTTCAAGTATCATTATTATGCCATAGTTATTGCTTACTATTTCCTTTACTTAAGCTTATAAATCCTAGAAAATAAAAATGAACAAACCATAGACTGACTTTATTTCTTGCTATAGATTTTGGGGACATTTTAGATTTATTTTCTCGCTGAGTTATTCTTTTGTTCAACATACCCTGATTGTGCAAAATACTATGTACTTGATTTTACAGTCTGACAGAGGAGTGCAGGTTCTACACGATTGACATATAGATGGAAATGCCATAAGGGAGGAGTGTGTGAACCCAAGCTCCTACATCTGCAATGTTTAGGACCCTATAGCTGGGGTCAGCTAAAGTCTGCCCCATAACAGATGGTAATATTGATAATGGCAATAGTGATGATGGTGATGATTATGAGAATGTGATGATGATATCAGCAAAAATTAATTCCTACTATGCATGTTACACTGTATAATGAACTAAATCTTTGTTCACTTACTAAGAACAACCTGAAGAAGTAATTAATATTAATCTCCATTTTAGATGAAGCAACCTAGGCTTGGTGAGGTTAAGAGATTTGCCCAAAGTAACACAACTACTAAGTGACAGAGTTAGGGTACAAAAAGATAGATCCAGCCAATATGCACATAAAACAAACGGCATTGTAAACTGTCACATGCCCTACATGAGGGAGCTGAGCACCAGCCACTCTTCCTTACTGGTTGTTCCCAGTTTGCTCTGGTGCCAAGCTAAGCACCTACTTTAAGGCTCCATGGTTTTGAGCTTTAATTTTCCGTCGTTCTGCTACATTCGAGTTCCCAGAATAGAGTTTTGCCTTGGCTGACTCTAGTGGCCTCTGTTCCAAGGACTGCAGGCCATAGCACAGCATCTGAGATTTACCAGAAACCTCTAAGATAACTTCCTGGAATTTATACTTCTCTAAGATTCCTCCAGTTATTATCTGAAAACCCAGTGAAAAACCCTTTGATTCATCTTGGTAACAATGACACCTACTATTATCCGAATTATAATATATTTCTTAGTATGCAGAAATAAGGCTTTCAATCCTACTGATACAATGCCTGACACTGGATGATGATGAATGAATGACCTAGTTAGGCTCATAGGCTCAGAAGTCACTGTCTCATTCACTGGATCTATTTTTTGTGGTCAGATGTCTCAGCCTGGATCCATTCTCATATCCAGAGCCCACCTAGGTCTATTCCAGTCCTCTATCTCTCCGTGTCTGTATGTCTCATGATAAAACCATCATGTGTCCATCTGAATCTGCTGATATGAAAGAACAGCAGAAAACATAGAATAAATTGAACTACTAATTTAAAGGTGGTATTTGACCTGGATTTCAAGAAATAATTAATGATCTTCCCAAGGAAAGAGGAGGCATAAACAAAGGCAGAAGATACTTGAGTTGCTGTTGCATTTGAAGAATGCCAGGCAGCCTTGAGAAGTTAAAATACAGAGACAGCAATTTTATGGTAGCACAAGGGTAGATACCAAAGAGATCCAGAAATGTGAGTGCTCTCACTGTAAACTCACCTGCAAGACACATGAAGCAGTCATGGGAATATGAAATAGATACAGTCAAATCTCCAACTTACCTGTTCCCAGATTGCTTTTTGTTTTGAGGGCCTTTCAAACTTAGTAAAATCCCTGCAGGGTTCAGTCACAGGTTCTCAGAACACACTCAATCACCTGCTGACATCAGCTATCAAATGGGGCATTACTTGAAAATAAGGAATATGATTATCCCTGATGAGGGCAGCTCAGTGAACCTTTCCTCCACGCTTATCCATCCTTCTCCCTGACAGATATGGTAATGCAGATTTTTTTCTTCTTCACTATAATTACGAATTCAGACATTCTGACTCCTCCAGGAGGAAACTAGCTGAGAGCTGGCTGGGAACCTTGAATTTCATTCAAGGGTATAGAACAGCTATTACGTGCTGAGTTCTTTTTATCATAATAGCAACACAAACTTCAAAGGCAAAACCCAAGCCAGTTTGGGAAAACACCCACCTCTTATATATGCAGAAAACAATTATATGCAATTTCTACTGTGTTCTTCAATTTTTCATCTTTTAATCTATAAGATAGATCATGCTATTGTATACATTCTAGGTCACTTAATTGCTCAGTTTCCTCGTCTGTAATACAAGAATAACAATATTAACCTTTTAGGACTATTGTGAAGATTAAATAAGTGAGTATATCTAAATTAATGAACATAGTATCTGGCAAATGTTTACTGTTATCATTTTATTATAATCATCATTATTAATAAAGTATTCAGGATAGTCTGACTACACTGAACTGTGATAAACTACTTGCTTATCATAGAAGACAAGATCTACATGCAGGTAGGTGAATCTGAACTTACTATTTTTACTAGTGCTGCATAACCATAATAGAAATGGCTTATCTCCTATTTTTGTACTATAGGGATTCAATCCACAAATTGCCTGAGGGACAAACTTGAACCACCTTAATAACATACATAGTAAATTCCATTCCAGTTTGTTTTGAAATGGGTCAGCATTATATTTGGACTGAACTTTTTCCTCCCTAGATTTTATCTGAACAGTTTACATGGGTATCCTTTGGTCACTCTGTTTAAAGCATATATTCAAAGGCAGTATATAATCAAGACTGACCTATCTAATGACACTTGGAGAAGATAAAACAGAAATTAAACAGTCCTAATATTATGAGACTATTTACAAACAATCTCCCAACTCAGGATGCTGCTGCAAAATAGCTTCTTGCCACTTCCAGGTTTTAATGCCTTAATTAATTATGGAATGATGTTTAGTTATGTATTTTATTATGCATAACAAATACAAATTACACACCTGATTGTTCGTAATTGTATTTAAAATATGTATCATTTATCCTTGAAAGTGAGGCCTTTTTCAGGATGGATAAAGCTGTTTGGGGAACAGAGTATGGGTGGAATTAATTGTCCCCATATTAATCATTTATTTTATAAAAATGTGAAGGTCATTCTCTGCTTTAAGATACTTCCTGAATTCCTCTAGCAAGGTCTGGCAGCCAAATTTCAATATGCAAAGCAGAGGATTATGCAATGTGCACTATTATTCCCCTAAAGGCAAACAGCTTTTATTTAATAAAGATGTTATTCTAAGAAGCTTTACTGTGATATTGTCACATATCAGAACTTGTTCTGGAAATGTGATTCTTATTAGCAAGAACAGATGACCTTTCTCTATGGGTAGAAGAACTATGGATGTCATTGCATACACCTGCCAATTTTCACAAAATCACAGGGTGATAAGAATCACAATGCAAAATCCACAGACACAATTTATTAAGCATTCTTTCTGGGAACCAATTATTGCATTAAACACATGATATTATTATCATATTTTGTGAACCATTATGAACATTAAGTACAAGGCACTACATAAAAGTTTTCTATTCATCTTATATAATCTTCATTTTTCCCCGATTTTATGGTAGTATGCCTCAGAAGAGTATTTTTGTGAAGATTATGCAGCTAGATGAAACAACTGCCAGACTCCAAAGGCCAAGTTCTTTCATTATCAATGAATGCATATTGTCATAATTCTACGAATTAGGATTCATAATTTCAAAGTGGAGATTTGTCATAGGTGTGGCCAGGGCCAGTGAAACACATGGGGCTTCTTCCCAGACCCTCAGGTTTGACCCACTTTTTTGATAGTCAAGATGGTAATCAGTGGGCAAAATACTTGGACTTCTGGCTCCACCGCTTGTGTAACCTTTTACAGGTCATTTTGTTGCTCCAAAACTCACTTTCTCATCTATACAGCAGTTATAATAGCACCTACTTCATACATGTATTGAGAGGATCAAATAAGTTAATCACATGTTAAATGCTTTGCCTAGGGTGCCGCATATCATAAGCCATCAATAAATATTAGCTGTTATTGCTGTTTTTTCTTCCTCCTTATCTAACAATTTCAATTACTATTTTGGGTTTTTGCAAACTAATCATTGATTTCTTTCCAGTTCTTTCTCCTTTCATCTTAATCTCAAATTCTAGAGGTGTAGAACCTAGAACATCAAAATATTAATAAAACCCCCTTCTCCATTTTTTGCTCCATCCTTGATACCAACATCCCTTCATGACCCTATATTAATACTCTTTTGTTCTATTTTAGTTTTTTCACAATATCTGTCAAAAATACAGTCCACAATATTACTCCTGAGTAACTTAGAGAGAGAAAGAGACTAACATTCAATGCTTCTTAAGAATTTCTCCAACCAAAAAGAAATTGAATGTCACATTTTCTGTCCAAGAAAATCAGTGTTTCAGGAGATGTGTGCTGGGATGTCTATGGATGGACAGCAAAACTGATTTTTTTCCTTGTTTCTCACTTAAGCAAAATAAAACTGTCTTCTTCAAGCATAGTCATTTAAAACAACATTAACCAACTCCAAAGAGCATTAATTAGAATGAAAGTTCACTAATTTAGACAAACTAGGAACAAGGATGTTCTGAATTACTGACTACTCTGACAAAAGAACATATTCTGCTAGATAAGAAGGCAATATCACCTAATGATTAAAAATATGTGGTTTGTGATAAGACATTTTGAGATTTAAGATCCTGGTCTGTCACTTATCTGTGTGATTTTAGCAAAGTCATTTAAGCTCCTGAAGCTTGAGTTTCCATATACATAAAACAGTCAAATTGCTCCAACTCATGCACTTTTGCTGAAGATTAAATGAGATAATATAAAGTGTTACATTAACATAAGGCCTGACACAGTATATGTGCCAATAAAAAGGTTGTTGCTATTATCAGCATCATTATACCAATATCATCTTCATAACCATTATGGTAAATAACAGAAATAATGGAAAGAAACTAATAAAATGATGCCAAATATTGAATTTTGTGTTTTCTTGGGGAATGGAAAAGAATGGATTGCAATTACTTTATAATTATTGAAATATGAACTTGGATTAGACAAATACTGATTAAGTAGACACACAAAAGCCTATTTAATATTTGAGAAAACAGTCACAGAAATGAAGTTTCCATGATTAGGCAGCTAGTTGGTGAACAGCAAGAATGTAAAGACAACAACATAGTGTCCAGCATACAGTAAGGGCTCTGTGATTAGTTACTGAATAAATGGATGGATGGAGACATGCTGTGATTTGGTGGAAACACTGAATTTGGACTTTCTGATTATGAATACTTAGCTTGGATTTCTTAATTCACACTTACTATATGATCTACGAAAGTCATTTTAAATGAAATTAAATTTCCCCTCCTACAAAATAGTGACAATAGTATCTGTCCACAGAATTAATGTGAGGTTGAAATGAGACAAGACATGGAAAGTATCTAGCATTATGCCTGGTACATAGTAAGTGCTCAATACATGTGAATTTCCTTCCCTTTGCTCCTTGTACTAAAGTTCATCTCTTTCCCAAATATCACAGCTTTCGTTAAATCATACATACTCCCTCATCAGTACTTTCCTTTCTCCCCAGTACATTCATCTATCTGCCTT
Organism: Papio anubis; assembly: GCF_008728515.1. Taxonomy (NCBI): domain Eukaryota; kingdom Metazoa; phylum Chordata; class Mammalia; order Primates; family Cercopithecidae; genus Papio; species Papio anubis. The sequence goes on along the minus strand of NC_044987.1, from coordinate 49,709,643 downwards.
CCAGGTCAGTTTGAAAATCCAAGGCTCTTGATAACTTCCTCTGAGTCTACAGCCATTTGCTAGGGTGCCACAAACACATACCCCACCCCGACCCATGCCCATCTTCTCTGCCCACCTTGCCCATTTAGTTCTTTAAGATGCCATCTCACAGTCTATTCTCAGCTCTTCATTTCTCACTGGATGCCTCTGCCTTCTTCAAAACAATGACATTATTCAGGAAGACATTTTTTTTTTATGTATTATTTTCCTGGCTTTTCAACAGCATTAGAATCTCACTTTATTCAGGAAATCTTTCTGGATAAAACTTATAAACTTGAACTTCTTTTTGTACACTGTAACACCTGGGAATGAACTTCCTATCCCTTAACCCAATTATACTCTTAGGGTATCTCTAAACCCTAAATTATATACTTGTTTTACATGTAATATAAATGAATTCCTTGCTGTCTATTAATATACTGAATAAAGAACCAAACTCAATGTCTAAGTTTCTTATGACTATATCTTAAGATAATGTGAGTTTGTTCTTTGACTATAACCATTTAGAGGGTAGTGATTGGTTCACATTCCAAAAGCACTTTAAAAGGAGTTTGCATATGGTGCTACCACATGGTAGCACAATTTCTTATTTGTATGTTGGATTCCTATTCACCTCTGTGTTGCTAATACTTTCCATACATCCTAGCACATAGTAAGACTTACAAGATCCAGAATCAAATGTTATTTTCTAGTTTAGTTCTATGAACACATAGGGGCTTAAAAGTCCCAATGTGAAGTGACAGTGGAAAAGAGGATAAAAAGAAGAGCAACAATACTAGTCCAGAATAATAGTTCGATGATATATGAAGGACTTTATATACACCATTTAATTTAGTCCTTATAACAAAACCATGAATGAAGTATCATTATTTTTAGAGATGAAAGAAATGATGTAGAGAGTCATGAAATAACTACTCAAAATTAAATAATAAAGACCTGAGTTTGAAATCCTGGTGGAGTCCATGCCTTTAGCCATTATTGCCCTGTATTTTCTTGTCCAATGGTTTTTGAATTAGTTATACCATGTCTACCTTCTTTTATGGAATTAGGTGCTGCTACCTCCTCACCACAGCATGCAAGGCTTTCCCCAATCTGGTCCTATCCTTCCTTTCCAGATGCAACTCTTTGTTCTCTCCTCTATACCCTATTCTCAACCTAGAATAAATAAACCTAGTTTCCCTAAAATGCTCTTATCTCCTTGCTTTCCCTGTTTTCTCACCCTGGAATGCTGTCCTACCCTCTTCTGCCTATCAAAATCCTTTTTCTTCCTTATAATCAGTTAATTTCCCATATTTTCCTTGGAATATTCTCTATTTTTAGACTGGAATGATGTATTCCCTCTTTAGTATATTCAAAACTTCTGATTTGACTTAGACACACAAATTGCTTGCCTGCCTCTTACATTAAAATGCAAACTCCTTAAGGGCAAATGTTCTCTCTTGTCTGTCCCGGTATACTGAATACTTTACATATTGCTTAGTAAACAAAACTCAAAGTTTTGTGAATATATGAAAAATACAGAAAAGAGAAGGCAAGAGGGAGAAAATAGGGGAGGAATAGGAAGACATGCAGAGAGATATTACATATTACTCAATTTGGTGGGCTCATGTAAGATCTCTGGTGCTTAATTAACTCAAACTTGTGCTTACTTTGAAATTAAAATCCATTCAAAGTTCTATACCCGCTTTCAAAACACTCTTTGTATTCAATAATATCTCCTCCATATCTATCCTTATACCTGGGAGAAATAACACAAACTAATATACTAGCATTTTACCTTCATAAACATTTATGAGCTGCAATATTAGGCAATCACACCAAGTGCTTACAGAAGTAAAATATATTTATTCTGGACATCATTTAGAACATCGTGAACATACTGTCTCATGTACAAAACAACCCTCAAAAGCCCTTCCATTAAAAGTACGTTTGAGAGATGCCAATAATTTTATGATCGTTTCTCTATTTCTGGACAGACACATAGAAAGGAAAAACAGTCCTCTAAACTAGACAATAAATTATATCCTCAAAATATCCCTCTACAAGATCCCCACCCCCAGACCAGTGCAGATTTGTAGGGAAGGCTCTGTGCCCCCTTTAGTGAGAGTACCATCTCAAAGTGTGAGGTAATCCCATTATATTCTTTGCAATTTCAAGCCTGTGTCCTGAGTCTCCTGCAGACAAAAGACTACCTCATTTTGCTCCTAATTAAGAGTACAAAATTCTTTCCAAACTACCTTCATTATTACACACTGCGTGCTTGGCTCTATCAGGCAATACCCTCACATTCTGGAAGAATCAAATGCCTCTTTTTAAATCTGAGATAACCACACCAGTGTTAACTATGTCGATTAAAACCTTTTCCTACACTCAGCAGATGAAACCCATTTCACTAGAACAACACTGGGGCTACGGGAAAGAGAAACCTTCATTACAATGAAAGGTAATTAGAGAGATCACGTTTGCCTTAAAAACAAACACACGGAATAAACAAAACCAGGAGAAAAATCTTGTTCAACCAAAAGAAAATGATCATGTAAGCCTTCTTAGTAAAGTATACAGTTACTTAAAAGAATAAAAATAAAAATAATTTAAAAAAAACTGAAACAGTGAAATAAGTATTCAGCCAGGTTCTCCTTTGACCATAGTATAGTTGAAAGCGGAGGAAATATGCCAGACTGCAGGAGCCGCATTTTATATTAGACACCAACCTGCTTAGATAACCAGCTCTGTGAAGAGGTGAGTCCCTTTCTTCCCCCAATCTGAATGGAAAACAATGGAATTTGAATTCGGATATTCCTAAGGCTATTTGCTGCATTAACAGTCACTGAGAACCACATGTCACTTTTACTCACTCTGACCCTCGTAGAAAACAGCTGGTTCACTTTATTTCACCTAACAGCATCATCAAAAGCCTAAAGCATTATATTATTCAAGCAAAATTTCAGCAGGCAAAAATGTATCACTAGGGTACTTCCAATCTACCAGGCCTTTAGAATGAGATTTCATTTGCCACTAGTATTTCACTGCCTCAGCACAGTGACCAATGCTCATTTTCTGATATTTATCTGTAGAAATCCAATCCTCAATGCAGTGGTATTAGGAGGTGGATTTCTTGAAGTCCTTAGGGTGGAGCCTCATGAATGGGACTCGTACTCTTATAAGTGAGTACCCAGAACACTCCCTTCCCCTTCAACCTCGTAAGGTTATAGTGAGAAGACAGCTATCTATGAACCAGGAAGTGTGCTCTCACCACATATGGAATCTGTTTGTACCTTGATCTAAGACTTTCCAGTTTCCAGAATTGTGAAGAAATAAATATTGTTGAAACTACCCAGTTTATGGTGTTTTGTTACAGCAGCCCAAACTGATTAAGACAGCCTTTTATGGTATATTTGTGTCCGCTGTTGTCAAAACAGGATCCCAGAGCAGCAGCAGGACCTGTAAACTTAAGAATGCAAATTCTTCCCCATTCCAGACCTTCTGAATTTGAAACTCTGTGGGTAGAGTGCAGCAATGTGTGTTTTATCAAGATCTCCAGGTGATTTCTATGCACACTAAAGTTTGAGAATACTGTAAACATCTAAAGCGTCTCCCTGTCTATATTCTTGCTCATCTCTAATACACTCTCCACATTCTGCTACCAGATAAGTTTTCCTAAAACCTGAATCTGATCATATCAACCTCTCTCTCACCTTAAAACCCATCAGTGACACTGTTATTCCATCCTCCATCAAGTAATTCGTACTATTTAGATAACAAACCAAACATTTTACCATCTGGCCCCAGCTTACCTATGCAAAGTCACATCTTCCCATTCCCCTGTGTACTTGCTCTGCTCAGGCCAAGATGAATCTGCTGCTGCTTCATGAAAAAGCCATGCTCTTTGAGGAATCTCTGCTTTGCCCTTTTTCTCTGCTCAGAATGAATCCCTCACCACATCTGCCTGTCAAACTTCTTATGTTAAGTATTTCTAAGCATCATCCCCTCTCTGAGGCTTCCTGTGGCTCCACTCCTTTCTGTCTGCTTCTCCTGTTGTCTCCAAATTGTGTTGAGTCTACACACCTCTATAATGCACAACTTTGAAAACTACACTTGAATTGTCATGCTATATGGTCGTCCACTCAAACATCTCTCTCCCTCACTAGCTTGAACTCTGCGGAGTTGAGGAAGGTACTTGGGCAAATAATGTCTCTTTTGTTTTTAGATACTTAAATGAGAATACATTATGCATCTATCATTCATTCTAATTACTATTTATTTTAGTGAATGAATAAATGAATTGACTCTGGAGCACTTACTGTATACAGCACTGTTATGCTCATGATTTACCTCTAGTATCCCTATTTTACAGATTAGAAAAAAAACAATAACAACAAAACAGAGCCTCAGGGAACTCAATTGTGATGTTTTAATAGCCTACCGCAGTTCTGGGCACATTAGTGATGCTCTTCAAAATTTATTTGATTGTAAGATATAGCAATGGTGTCAATCTTCTTTAAAAATTTTCCACCTGAATAAGGGTATGAAGTTGACCATAAAGTCTCTCTCCTTAATGCATATTTAACTCTGGTTTAGATTTGCCAATCAAAATTTATAAAGACAGTTGGAAACTAACTTTTTATCTTTATAACTCATTACACACACTCAATTTTCCCAATTTTATTCATGTTTGGCACAGCTAAATCATCACAACAGTTATCATAGTTAAAATTGTTTTAGTTTAGACCCTCAAATTAGTAAATGCTAAGGAAGAATTTAATTAGCTGAAACCTAAATTGTCATTATTAATTTACTAGTTATATTACAATACCTTGTAAAACATTTATGCTTCAGTAAATGGAGTACCTACTTTCCAATGACCACATGGCATAGCTAATTTACGACACAGCTAAATATTTAATTACTAAACTTAGTAAAGCTAAAGGTACTTAGTTGAAATTAAATTGCATTACTTGAAACAAAATGCTTAACATCATGACTCCAGACCTATCCAAAGTCACTTCTCCTGCTTTCTTGTTATAAAATATTATCAAAGTAAGAATGGAAGTTGAAGGATTTGTAAGTATTTCTGAAACATTCTCAGAATAACTGTAAAGGGTAGATGGAACATTGTAAATTGGTCAGCACATTTTATGGCAAGGTCAAATGGGGAAGGTCTGAACATTTTTTTCATTAATGTTAATATTCAGAAGGGTATAGAGTTTTCATTTGGTATGATGAAAATTCTAGAAATGGATAGTGGTGATGGTCGTGCAACATTGCAAATGTATTTAATGCCCATAATTCTTCGCTTAAACATGATTAAAATGGCAAATTTTATATTATATTTATATTTTATCACAATAAAAAAGAATATATTCAGATTTGATAACTAAATGATATTTTGTCTCACTTAGTACACTAAGATATTTAATAGTTTGCCTTAAATTCAATTGTGTCCATGTCATGCCTGGTACTTGTCTACTGTAACTGACGGGTTAAAAAACAAAATCCCAACCAACCTACTTATCTTTTTATCATCTAAGATGGACTTCTTCACAGACTTATAAAGTATTTACTCAACCAATAATGGAAATGTATAAAATCCCTGAACATATCATATTCATCATACTATGTTGCAATTGCTCCTTTATTGTCTTCCTCATACATTATTGAATGTTGAGTACTGAATAGGCCATGTTCACTATCACATCCCAGCTTCCCAGCATACTGTGAGGTACCTCGTAAATGAATTAATTTATGGATTGTTTAGATTATCTTCTAATTACTCAAAGTTAGTGTCCAGTTTCTTTTAAAAAAACAGTTCAGAAAGACATGCTCTTTGCTCAACCAGTGATTCAATTACATAAATTATAAATAGGTGTGACATGGAAACATACATAGGCAATACATATTCAAGAACATACAATGTTAATCACAAATGCAACAGTAAGCCATCTTCTGTTCTTTGAATGTACTTACCTCCATTAAACATTAAACAGTCTGTAAACGCAGAAAAACACATTGAAGTATCCATATAATTGAGCAACAAATAGTGATGCTGGACATTGACTTATATCCGAAAGCAGAACTAGTGCTTTAGGAAGACAGAAGTTTATCATACTAATTAGAGGCCATTGCCCTACCTCCACAGATGATGCTCTCTTGGGTAGATATCAAAGCAGACACTCTTAGATAGATGCTTTTCAAGTTAATGACTCAATAATCAAATGACAGTAATCCTAGTATCTCTGGTAAGATCAACTGCTTAAATCAGAGTCACCTTCCAAAAGTACTGCTCAGTGACTCTGAAACTCAAGGTTGCTATATTAGGGCAGAAATGTGCTTGCCCATCCATGCTGATATTATGGAGCATGTGATTACAAAGTTGTTCAAAATAGTCCTACTACAGGTCAAGATCAGAGGCAGAAAATGTGAGAGTTGGCCAATTAGCTGAGAAGCTCCAAAGAATTGTATGCACCACATAATATTTTTTTTAATGACTTGTCACATTATGTTCATTAAGAAAACACTTAGGTAATACCTGTTATTCAAAAATATTTACTCAATCCTCATAATAGTGCCTGTCTCATAGGTAGTTTTATAGAGGAGGAAGCACACGAGGTTTAAGTAACTTGCTCAAAGTTCCACAGCTAGTAAATGGCAGTGCTGGGATTTGAAACAAGGAAACCTGGATCTAGAAACCATGTTCTTAAGCACTCTACTTTTATGTATCAATATATTTTAATAGAAGCATTAAAAATAAGAACAGTTTCTTTAAGGCATTTTTTGGTGTGGGTAGGACACTATGGACTTTTGCATGTGCTTTCTAAGAATGTAATCAAAGCACGTGTGTTTTATTATAATCTTGGCGAACAGAGCTCAGTGAATGAGTGATATACCAGGTGGTTTGCAATCAGGCATGATCACAGAGCTCAAGAATCTTAACGATTCAGCAAATAAGCAAAGAGGGTCTGGGCAAGACAGAATAAATAACAGGGAAAAATGTGCATATTGTTAAACTGTTCAAGCAGTACAGAGTTTCCTAAGTGTTTGCCTTTAATTGTGTATGCTTCTTTTTTTCCAATCTATACCTAAACTTCCCTAGGATAGGAACCATAGCTGGATCATTTTTGTATCCATGCATCATTGTAAGTCCCAGCACAGTATTACTAATAGTACTGTGCAAATAAGTATGTTTTAATACCAAGGGGCAAATGAGTATCTGTTGAATTGTTAATTGACTTCAAAGGCTGCAGATAATTTATTTACATAAATTTTATTTTCCTGGGGTCAGTCTAGGGTCAACCCGGAAACATAGAGAAGATATGACTTTCAAATTGTTCAGGACAACTAGATAGGTGATTTTAAGAAACTGGAGTACGGAAAGCATTATTTAATCTTAATTGTATTGGAATTTGTTTTCTAAAAGGCATAGTGTAGCTGATAACTGCTAACAAGCATTATTCATCATACTACATTTTATCCTGCTTTTTTCAAAACACTCACTAAAGAAATGAGTAATGCTAAAGGAAATTCTTACTTGTGTATTACAAAAGTCATTTTCATAAAGCCTTTGTAAATTGTACACATACATAAAGAAAAAACCCAACTTGAATAAAATAATGGATATTTGAATTAAACATGATACTCAAAATGTTACACTTGGGAAGTTAACAGAATGCTATATGCTGAGATAACAAGAGACAAAATCATCCTACAACATCCCCTATCCTTCATAAATTAAATCTGAGAACATTAAAAATGGTCATAACAGTGAAAAGGATTACTTATGGAAAGAAAACGGAAAAGAGAAAGTGGTTAGTGAAGATATTTGCCTCTGAAAATCTCAAAACTGTGCATCCTAGAGCAGAGGTAATAAAAATGGTTATTTCTAAGAAATAGATCCAAAGTGACTCCATTCAATTCACAGCAGGAACATTCAAAGTAGCAATTAATGCAACCACTGGTGTGGAATTGTTTTCCAAATGCCATCCTGTTGGGTGACATTTTTTTTTTCTTTTAATGGAAGCAGGGCACTGAAGTCATGGTAAAGTCACATCAATTATATAACTGAAAATTTCATGAAAGATTATCAATACCACCACTCAAAAATATGAATATAACCAATAATACTTTTGGTTAACTGAAAGAGGAACTTAGCAGGTACTGTTTGCCAAAGACATTAATAGTAGTGCTTGAAACTCCTCAATATTTGATCATGAGAAATAAATGTAGGGGCACACATCTTAGTGGTGCTTGGAGCCAATGAGGTCGAAGTTTGGAACTGCAAATATCTAGGTTCAAATCTCCAAAACTTGGCCATCAATATTGGGAGATACTGGACAAAAAAATTCCCAAACCTCATATTACCTGGGGACTCAGCTTACTCATTTGAAAGGTGTGAGAAGTTATTGTAGCATCATGGTTAAGAATGTGGACTCAGGTCCAGATAGCTTGGGTTGAAATCTTGGCATTACGACATGGTAACTGTGCGTCTTTGGACATATTAATTGACCTTTCTTTGCCTCATCTGTAAAAATGTGGATATAATAGTACTTTGCATATAGGGCCATTGTGAAGATTGCTAAATTTATGTAAAATCATAGAGTAGTGACTGGCCCATAGTAAAGACACAATAAATGTTCATTAATGTTACTATTATTATCTATGAAAGGAAGGTCCTTTCTAGTTTTGAACTTCAATGTAACATTACATGGGACTCTTCTTTTTCCCAAGACTTGAAATAAAGCAACAAAGGTCAGGTGATGCATTTATCAGCTTGAAGATAAGCATCTTGAGTCATTGAGCACATAATACTTCCTTTCAAAGGAGAAGTGATATGTCTTAATTGGCATTCACAAAACAGGGAATCCCTCTCTTAAAAGTTGAGTGGTATATTTTGAAAGAGAGAAGGTATGGGAAAGGCTGGGAGTGGGGGACAATATTTTATAAGGAGGATCTAGAAAATTATTTAAAAGGAAATAAAAACTTAGAACTCTCTCTGAGTCATTATACTAACAATTCTAACTTGTTAAAGAAAGATATTCTTCTTAGTCATTTTCTGCCTCTAGCCAGACAGAGATATAATTACACACCTCTTCATTTTATAAAACCAGGTGACAGGGAAAGTTCATTCTGAAGCCCAAGGGGATAGTAGAGTAAGAGGCATCATTGATGAAGAGGTAAAGCAGAACTATCTTTCAATCTTTCTAGAACTAGGCAGAATATTTAAATGAATGGTAGGAAGGAAGAAGGAAAAAAGGAATGAAGGAAGGAAAGAAGAGAAGGAAGGAAGAAAGAAAGGAGGTAGGGAAGAAAAAGTTTTTACAATAGGTAGATTCTTGACGTGCAGTTTTAATTGAATCAAAAACCCATGAAAAGGTGGTTATCACCATTTTTAATACATGAGAGCACTAATAATCAAAGAGGTGCAGTCATTTGCTCAAGGTCACCCAATCAGTCTTGAAGCCAGGTCTATAGCATTTCACTGCCTTACTGTTCTTGGGTGGTGTGCCAATAAGAGGATTCACAAAATGGGTAAAGGATAGAAGTCAATGAAGATGACAAAGAACTTATACAGGAATCTTAGGGAAAAAAATATAGGAAAGTCAGTCCTATGCCAGGATAACGTCCAAATAGGAAAGGAACAAGAAAAAGACTTATTTTTCTCATTCTTCTTAAACTTTCCCAAACACTGTCCCTCCCTCAACTCCCCTAACCCCAATATACCTTTTTTCCTTTCCACAGAAAATACATTTTTACCCTTCCCATGCTAGGGAATCACCAAAATGTCTGTCAAATCACATAGATCTGCACTGCTAACAAGCACAGGAATACACGGACCTCAATACCTCTAACGGTACTCATTTTGTCATTTCTTGCTGCAAACCCTGGTGAAAAGTGAGCAGCCCTTCTGATAGTAGAAACTTTCTCCAAGACTAACTTGTGAGGAATAGAGGATGGTATGGTAGGGAAAATCAATCAATTCTGTTTGTAAATCAGAGTGACCTAATGTAACAAGTAGGTGTGGAAGAGAAGAAAAGTATTTTGTGAGTTAAATGTATTCTTTGTTTTATCAAGTTTGTTGGGTGAATAGTTTGCATTCATTTCTCCTACTCTGTAGGTTAGACAACTATAAAGACAACCAAAGCGATGCTCCAAAAGCATTTCATTAATTCCTCTTATCCTCTACTTCTCCTTTTTAAAAAATATATTACCATTTTAAATAACCTCTCATAGCTCCTTCAAAAGATTGAGTGATGTTAACTCTGCTGAATCCATGTGTTTATTAGAACTTACATACTTTGAATAAAAAATCCCACTATTTCTACCCGGTGATGATAGGCTGGCCTTGGGCACTAGAAAACCACTCCTTATTAGACATCATCATATATATCTACAATGGTGGGAGGTGGTATCTTAGCTTGGGCTGCCATAACAAAATACCAGATATTAGGTGGCTTAAACAAAAGACATTTATTTTATCACAGTTATGGAGACTGGGAAGTGTAAGATCAAGGTTCTATCATGGTATGGTTTCCAGTGAGCTCTCTTTCCCTGGCTTGCAGACAGCTGCCTTTTCTCTGTGTCCTCACATAGTGGAGACAAATCGAATAAAACTGTCTCTTCTACTTACAATGCCAGCAAGCCTTTTAGATTAAGACCCCACCATTATGGCCTCATTTAACCTTAATTACCTCCTAGAAGTCCTATCTCCAAACACAGTCACACTGGGGACTAGAGCTTCAACATATGAATTTGGGGAGGTCACAATTCAGTGTGTAGCAGGTGGGATTGAGATTCTCTAAATAACTTGAATTGTAAGATTGAGAGTGTTCAAACAATAAACATTGAATCCTCAACTATAAGCTTGTACTGATGTGGCATGTGGGATAAGGCAGCTGGAAAATTTTAGTTTGATGTCATTGTTAGTGACTGAAGAGGACTCTGGCTTTATGCTAGTTACTGTTTGTTTTACTTCAGTGTTAGTGGCATGGAGGGTGAGAAAGGAAGACTACCAAAGCCTCAAACACAATGCTATAAAATGCCTCATAATTCCTCTTTCTTCAAAGAAAAAGGCATTTAAAAAAGAACAGCCCCTGAGCATTTTTCATCATGCTCTCACTTTGAAAGTGGGCAGAGTGTCCATTATATTCTTTTTACTAATGGTCCAGGAAGTCCCAGACCTTTTGTATACAGTCATTTGGCATAATGTTCTGTTTTATCTAGTGCTAGGCATTTTGCTAGGTGCTGGGAATACAAAGACAAATGAGTACAAATCTTTCCCTTTAAGAATTCTGCAGTCATATAGAAAATCAGAATTAGAATCAAAGAATGTTTCAGTTGGAAGGAATCTGCTTGCAGATGAACTCAGGCCTAGGAAAGCTTGGACACTTAGCCAGGGTGGCACAGGTTGTGGGGCAGAGCCAGTTAACACCCAGGCCTACTGACCTCTAATCCAGGTCTTAATTCCTATGCTGAATACAGCTGAGAGTGTCCCATCCAAGTGAATCATCCAACCAGGGTTCATTTAGGACCTTGTAGATGCTAGGTGTCCAGACCAAATAGGACAGAATTTATAATGGTTTAATAATTAAAGATTTAATAAGATATTTGAGGAAATAAGACTACCTCAGACATAAGCAAACACTATGAGGCATTATTTAAAGTGGGATGGCTTCTCCAGTAGGCCTCATTCCTGCAATACATGTGCAAATAAGACATAGATTATCTGATTATCAAATTTATCTTTACAATGATAATCATGCTTAAACTAATTTTGCTGTGTGGGAGAATGTCTCCTTTCATCTTCATTTCCCAATGTAATATCACTCAACAATATCAGGTAGAGGAATATCATTCTAAAGTTATATTAAGAAAAAAATGCAATTAAAGTTTTGTAAACTACACTGAAACAAGGCTATCTGGATATCTGGTTTCTGAAGGACCACAACTGAGAAGTCAGTTCTCATTTCCAGCTTCTCTCTTCTCCATATCAGAGGTCCATCCAACTCAAGGTAGGTTTAAAGAAGAGCATAAAATATGAGTGAGGCTAGGGTCACAGGCTTTAGATTCAGCAAACCTGTTCCTGAATGCTAATTCCACCGCTTGTGACCTTTGGCAAATCCCATAACACCATATACCTCAGTTCATCTATGAAATGCAGCTAATAGCCCGGTACAGTGGCTCACGCCTGTAATCCCAGCACTTTGGGAGTCCAACGCAGGCAGATCACAAGGTCAGGAGATCGAGGTCATCCTGGCCAACATGGTGAAACCCCATCTCTACTAAAAATACAAAAAAATTAGCTGATTGTGGTGGTGTGTGCCTGTAATCCCAGCTACTCAGGAGGCTGAGGCAGGAGAATCGCTTGAACCAGGGAGTCAGAGGTTGTCGTGAGCTGAGATCGTGCCACTTCACTCCAGCCTGGTAACAGAGGGAGACTCCATCTCAAAAGAAGAAAACAAAACAAAACAAAACAAAACAGAAAAAACAAAAAAACAAGGAATTGCAGCCAATAAGAGTATTTCAGAAGAATTAGGTGAGATTGTACATGTAAAGTGCATACAATAATGCTCGAGTAAACTGCTTAATAGTCATTACTACAAATAGTCACAACTTTACAGTGGTTTTGTGACCAACTATCTTGCTCTCCAGCCTACTCTTGCCTTCCTTCACTTTGGCCATTTCTCTGATCCTGCCCTTTCTCTCTGTCTACTTTCCCTGACCTAATAAAAGTTGTGCTTTGTGCTCTGCCAGGGTGGGCAGCAGTTATGAGACCTCAGAACAGGTGTTACTGTCCATTTTGCTGCTTGATTCACCTTCCAGGTGACAGAGGAGAACTGCAGGGTTGCATTTAGCATGGACAAACACCTGTCCTCTCTGCCACCGCAGCTAGGCGGACACTGGCGCTGAGTCATGCTGCTGCTCACAACTGAGGAGCTTTGAGAGACTCACAAGCCTCTAAGAAAGGGATCTAAGAGGACAATCTATTCATTCTTCTCTCCAGGTCAGACCACTCTTCAATCTACTACGAGGCAAAAATAGAAATAATATGATCAGTGAGGACTGGTGAATCTTCAATATCAGGACACTTGTTATGCCTGAGATAAATTTCAGATTTTGCATTTAAATATATTTTCAAAAATTATTTTTCATGGGGAAAATAAACTTAGTATCTAACTCATTGTAAACCTACATGATTTTATAAATATAGTATAATATGTATTACATAGAACATATATATACACACAATATATAGTATACACAAACATACAGAAGCAGAGTATTATTTACCAGTGAGGAGCTCAAGGTCTAGAATCACATAGGGTGTCTAATCATAGTCACCTACTGGTGATATGTTTTCTCTCTAAAAACTAGTAGTAATAATCTCACTGGGTCTTCACATTCACAGTTCTCAGCTCATAGAACAAATTCAATAAATATTAACCATTGTTGTTTAGACATGTAAATATATAGTGGGAGTCTGGAAGGCTTCTTAAGCTTTCTCTTCTGCAATCTAAATGGTTCCAGTTTGATTATATCTTTTGATATATTTCATAATATTAATTTTCATTTTTTCCTTTATAATTTACCTTCCTAAATTCAGAATAGCACACATAATACTTGTTGAGTCTGATTGGCACAAGTTAAAATAGATGATATATCTCAGTGTTACATATAATACTTCTCTATGAAGACTATTAATATTACCAGATAAATAAAAGTAATTTGATAGCAAGTATAATATTTAAACACTTTATTTATATTAACTCATTTTATCCTCAAAGTAAATTCATTCATTCTTCACCATTATGTCATACATTATTAATTCTAAGAATAAACATTTTTACACATTTTACCACCTGTGAAATCAAGATGCATCTTGCAATTCATGATGTGTTATGGTTTCATTGGCAATCTTTTTCTTAGTACTAGATGAAATAATGATACATCTCATAATTGATGACAACCTCAAATAAATTAAATAGCATATGAAAGACAACTACGTGTAAGGCATTCTTTTAGACCCTAGAAATATGTTGAATAAGATTGAGAAATCATTCATTTCAAATCTACTGAGGATTGCAGAAAAATGAAGATAATTACAACAAATGCACAAGTTGCTGTGGGAGCTGAAGATAGATCCATCCTGGGCTTGTAGAGGCTGAGGAAAGTTTCCTAGTGATGGTGATGTCACCTAAGGCTAGAGTGGAATTAGTGATGGGTATAGCCAGGCAGTGATTAGCTAGTTAGCCAAACAGATTAAGCAAAATCCTGGAAGCTAGAGAGAGCATGGGCCATTTAGGGATTTGAAGGTAGTTCAGAATTCTGGATTTAAAGTGCTCATAGAAGAGGGACAAGGTATGATGATAGAGAGGAAAGCAGAGGCTATATCATGATGGGTTTCGTAGATTATATTGATATTTGAACACTGTCTTGAGGACACTGGAGATCTACTGAAGCATAAATGTTATTTCTATTTGACAGATGAGAAAACTGAGGCCAGAGAAGCCAAATGACTGACTTCAGACTGGAAAGCAGAGAGCAAGGCTAATTTAATCCCCTCCCTCTAAATCTTTACCCGAAGCCTGATGCTCTTTATATTCTAGTAAGATCACTAGGACATAATTATCTTTCCTTGGTCCTACTGTCAGCAAATGCATTACTAGTTTATCCTTCATCTTAGTTTATGTTGAATTAATGTGTTTGGTTTAGACAAGAGGGAGAGTAGAACTAGTGTGCTGTTTTTTAAAAAGTTTTCCAAAGTGAGCCAGGCATGGGTGCTCACGCCTATAATCCCAGCACTATGGGAGGCTGAGATGGATTGCTTGAGCCCAGGAGTTCAAGACCAGCCTGGAAAACATAGTAAAAGCCCATCTCTACTAAAAACGCAAAAAATTAGCCAGTTGTGGTGGCACACGCCTACAGTCCCAGCTACTTGGAAGGCTGAGGCATGAGAACTGCTTGAACCCAAGAGGCAGAGGTTTCAGTGAGCTGAGATCACATCACTGCACTCCAGTCTGGGCCATAGAGTGAGGCCCTGTCAAAAAAATTCAAAAATAGTTTTCCAAGGTGAATATGGCCTAATGTCAGGGTATGTGGGCTCGGTTACATCACTCATAGGGTATAAACTGCCAAGCTCATCTACAGGTGTGTCTGTTAAAATTACAAATATTGACACTAGTCTTTCCTATATGCATCATGAAAGTACTTTTCATAATGTGCACTTAAAAGATAAAGAAACATAAAAATCAAAACAAAAACAAATGAAATAAGCATTATATTGCTGATGGGGTAGTGAAGGTTCATAAATTTGGATATTTTAATACTCTTGTATATTACTATGTAACCAGACATTGCTCTTCCAATTTATCTTAAAGATTCTTCAACTGGCCTTTTAGAGTAAGACAATCTGGAGATTGCCTAATTAAATGATTTAAGTTGAAACGTGACAACAGGCATAGAAGTAAATACTAACTTCTGAATTAATTTCACAGGGTCAAAACAAAGAAGAAAGGAATAATTATTTAAATGGAGGTATTCTATCCCAGCCAAGCAATCTGGATTTCACATTATCACTTTTAAAATAAATTCATTCATAGAATTTGTTGGTACAAATGAGCTTTTTAATGAAGGAATGACAAAGAATCTCTTATGTAGCTTTTTTAGAAAAATGTCAACGTGAATCACCTAACATCTTCGATTTTTTTCAAAAAGAGAGCACATATATAATTGCCAAGCATTTAGGTCTTTTTTGAGTAAAGACATTTTTGAATTATATAGGAATAAGCAATGAGTACAAATGTCAATGTTAAGGTTATAATGATATGACAACTAAAAGCTATTCAAATAGTATTATAGGTGTCCTGTCATAGCGGCTCATGCCTGTAATCCCAGCACCTTGGGAGGCCTAGGTGGGTGGATCACTTGAGCTCAGGAATTCGAGACCACTTTGGGGAAAATGGGGAAACCTCATCTCTACAAAAAAATACAAAAATTAGCTGGGCGTAGTGGCACATGCATGTGGTCCCAGCTACCCAGAAGGCTGAGGTGGGAGGATCACCTGAATCTGGGGAGGTTGAGGCTGCAGTAAGCAGTGATTGTGCCACTGTACTCCAGTATGAACTACAGTGAGACTCCATCTCAAAAAAAAAAAAAGAATAATAGGTGACAAAACAAGTTTGCTACACTTAACTAATGATAGAGGACAAACAATGTAAAATCTTTAACAACATTAAAGAAAACTGTTTATTCAATATAGTTTATGTATAGTCTTATCTGAAATAAAGAGGTTGAGTTACACAATCAGTAACTTTGATTCTGTAAACATTATCACTTTGAAATTCTAATATAAAAGAGAGGGACAAGATAAGAAATGATGAGTAACCTTATTCAGACAAGACAGATTAGTGGATCCAGAAGAATGATGAGTGGAAGGAGGAAAGCGCTAGAGATACAAGGAGTCAGTTTTGGAATACCTTGGGCTGACTTGGTGCAAATCCCAACACTGATACTTACCACTAGTCCTGTGACCTTGGGCTAGCTACTCTTCTCTCTAGGATTCAGGAAAAATATTTTCTATTTAATAGGGCTGTTGTGATAATTAGATTAATTTTTACGTATAAAGAAGCCAATGTATATGGTATATGGAGATTATTATCATTAATATTATTATTGTTGTGAGCATTATGATGGTCATTTTGTGATGCTACTGAATTCTATTGACATTAACTGAGGCAAAACAGTAGACCAGACAACTAGTAATAAGTCACACTGAGTGTTTAGGATGGCATTTAATCTTGCACATTCCTAATAACTAAGAGCTTTTCAATTAACCCCAACCTTGAGGAAAATACTTTTCAGTGTTAAAATAGAAGTGAAGGGCTATAGTGAGATCAGGTTGCTTTATTAGAGTGGGAAGAAATAAACTGTTACCTACTGAAGAAAAAAAAAGAAAAAAAGAAGAAAAAGAAAAGCTCAAAATTTACAGAGGGTACTAAAAATCGCAATCATTGTCCATTGTAAAGATATATCTCCCCAAATGCTAAAACATGATCTTTCACAATTAAGTATACAGGTCATTTTCTAAACAAAATTCAATAATAATCTTATTTTATACATCTTATTCCATCTCTTGATAAACCATGACAACATATTGTTAGTAGCACTTTATATGCCCCACTGTTTAGAAACTATATGATCTCTGATGTTATAGGAATACATTATGTAAATTAATTCAGCTTGTTGTATTATTTGTTAACTGTCTCCTCAGCTAAAGTACATACTGAACCCTTAGAAAAAAATTAATTTAAAATTGTAGGTTTAAATAAGCTATGTTATAAAATTAGGTATACAAAATAAATGAACTATTTCCATTCACCAAGCATCGACTGAGTGCCTACATTTTTCGAGGCAACACACCTTTTAATTTATTTCAGGAACTCTGTGAATACAAATTCCATTAAAAAATGCCAAGACGTTATTTCATGTTGCTTATCATGACCTAGTGTTCAAAATTAACTCCTCCTAGCTCTCTTGCTAGCACAAAGGCAGTAGAGTTGATTTTTCCTTTGGTCTTTATCACTCAGAGAGCAAACCTTCAGTTCTCTAATGTAGATTTCCTGATTTAAATGTATCTTACTCTCTGAGTAAGATAATTAAATAGTTTGAACCCTTGCAATCACATTTGGTTTCTTCTGGCTTGTTTTAAACATTAGCCATCACAGAAATGGATGGGACAGATTGAAAGCCCTTACTAGCTTCTTAAGAAGCAGAAGCTCAGATTACTTTGTTATATCAATGTCTTTTTAGGTTCTATACACTGAATTTCATAGAGCTGCTATTTCCCACATTTGGGCCCAAGCTTGAAATAAGTGCTTCTGGGAGATTCAACTTTCTTTGCATACTAATTTGGCATAAGACATTATCTCCCAGTGGCTTTCAGAGCCATTTGTGGTCTCTGACAGTTCTCTCATCCATACAGCCTATAATTTTTATAGGAAGAAAGGACTTTTCTAAAACATTTGTTCCAATGAAAGACCCACTTACAAGTCTCTTTCCTTCAAAATTACTTGAAAGTCAAAACAAAACACAACCTCAAAAGCCCACTCCTCAATATATGTGATATTAGTTGATACATAATAGTTAGGCTTGTAATCTTTTTATCTGGGCTATATAGAATGGAGAAGAGACCAATTCTATCCCAATCCTCCCTTCACTCTCCTCCACCAAAAGTGTTATTAGATAACAAGTCAGTCATGTTCTATAATTGTCAGATCTGCACATTCTAAGAGGCTACAGCACTAAAGTCAGAACTCCAATAATATTTTCTCTTCTCAAGCTAAAGAAACAATCGTATATTGGTTCATCACTGGATTCTTGTTCATTTTATCATTTCCACTCTGAAGGAATGAATAGCAAGTTATAGTGCAGGCATCTTTCTAGGTGAGAGAAAGGATTGTGCCACAGGCCAGGAGAGCCATCTCTGGGTCAATCTCATGAGTTTACATAAAGCAGTAACGAGACTGGGCTGAAGATCATATCCTCAGAGGAATATGAAAAATCTGTTTCACAAGATTTTGTTACCTTTGGAAGTTTCCCCAATGCCTATCACATGGGATATTGATTCCCTAAATATGACAGTTTGGACAGTGCCCCAGAAAGCACTGGAGAAATTAGAGATGTAAGCTATCATCTTGTTATCTCTAAGCATGTAATATACCTTAAGACTTATAGGCCATTTTAATTTCTCAGGGAAATATAACTAACTAGGTAAGTCTACACAGAGATTCTCTGGAAATGACTGGTCATGCTGAACACAAGAAATGCAAATCTATTCTTTAAATGGCCACAACTACCTGATTATAAATATAATTCTTGCTTACTGTGAACATTTTGAAATGATGGCTTAGTGAAAAGATACCAAGCACCCCTGTAGAGTCTAGTCAACGTTACTGAGAGTCCCAGACATATGCTCCTAGGACACACACTGTAACACATATACTTTAGAAAAGCTCAGGTATTTATAATGTCCACTTCAGAACCAAAGATCACAATAATAAAAATAATGCAGTATAGCAACAAGTTTACTAGAGAGCTCCCTGAACAAGCAAAAATTGCAGCTGCTCAATTGCTTTCATCCTATGTAATTTAAAGGAATCTTAAGTCTCTGTGAATACACTCTATCAATTGATGATTTCACCATGTATTTTGAATAGCCAATGATCTTGCTTAACCCTTAATGCTCCCCTTCCAAGCAAGCCAGGCTGTAAGTGTTACCCCTTTTCAAAGTGGCACGGACCACATTCACAGTGAGAGGCAGGTTCTCACCCCAAGCAAATAAAGACTGCGTCTGTACTCAGACCAATGATCCAGAGCAGGCAATTGACAAATCGGAAAGGTAATTTTCAACCCCACTCTTTCCATACCTTCTCTGATTTCGCCTTCCTGGCATTGTGCACGAACCTGCGACCCAGCTTCTTAGCATACCAGATAGAGGCAAACATAGCGATGCCAATGGAAGGAATTCACAATCAAGCTGCCGCACAATCAACTTCCCACCTCGGCTCAGAGACGAACAGAATCAGGCTGGAGCTGTCACTTGCAGGCTGTTGCTTTCTCAGTTCCTCTCATGCTGGTTACCAGAGGGAGAGGGTGGGAGGAGGGAGGGGTTGGGGGAGAAAAGGCAGTCCTGTTTGGCCAGTCTGCAGGTATATTTACATCCTGCCAGCAGGAGGTCCGGGTGAGGCAGGCGCTGCCTTTGTAGCCAGCTCACACACATCCAGTTGGCTAAGTATTTGTCTGCAGTTCTTCGGCACCGGCACCGTCGCCACCAAACTCCATGTGTGTCAGGAGGAAGGGAAGCTGCAGTCAAGTCCGGACGCAGCTCACCTCCCGCTCTAGGCTTGGGCAGTTACAGTCCCCGCTTTGGCTTCCCTCTATCTTGACAGTACGTGCTGGCGTCAGTGACCATGTAAAGACAGATCCACATACAGCCTCGCAGGTAAATCAGCCAATACAGGAACTGCCAGGCATGGGGAAGAGAGCTGCCAGGCAAGGGGAGAGGCAGAACCACCATGAACCTGTCCCTGCAGGCACAAACAGGTGTCCCTGGAACCCAATCCCACTCATATCCTCCAAGAGGACTAAGAGGACTATCAGGACGGTTAGGGTGACTGGAAACACAAGCATCCTTCTCTTGTCTCCTCCCCAGCTCCATTTGGTCCAAGGAATATAACTTCTCTGCCCACCAAACAGCCTTATCCACAACTTACAAGGTAAACACTTTATTTCTTTAGAGACTGGCCTGGGACAAAGGGCTAAATGAGCAGGATGAAGTGTTCTCCCAAATGCCTGAGTGAAGGTCCATAGTTTTATAAGTCATTAGTTTTACCTGTAAAAGAACTGAGGCCTCTATTACAAGATGGTTTTTTGGCATAGGTACTGGAGGATGGACAGGGGTTTAAATCGAGCGTTAAACTAAAAAGAGCAATCTACTCTTCTTTTTTTTTTTTTTTTTAACCCCAGGTTTTCTTGTAGTGACATCCAGTGTTCAGTGGATGACTCAAATATCACCTTTGGGGAGGTAGATTTATGGCAACTTTTAAAACATGCTCCTTTGAAGAATTTTCACATTTGATTCTAACATTAAGTACTTCCATTATGTTAGCGTTTAGACTATTATGTGAGGAACTTTTAAGGTAAAGTCCATGCTAAGAGACAACTGTTTCCTCCAATGAGAGATAATGTTTTAGCCCTTTGCAGTCCTACCAGAGGACAAAAATAAACTGCTCATGATGGCAAGGAAAGCCTGCCTTCCAGTGGCACACAAACTAGACTCAATATAGTAAATGTTTTCCAGCTGATCTGACAGAAGCACCCGATGAGCACTGAAGAATCAAAGAAATGTCAACACACTTGCAGACACTTGGAAAAGAACTTCCTTCTCTTAACAAAGTCACTTGAGGTCTATTCCTTAAGAGAGTTTGATCTGTGGAATCAACAACAAAAAGTATATTGTAAAGGATTGAATACCCTCATAGGCAATTGGAGGTAGAACAAGGCAGTGTAAGACAGGACATTGGTAGTCAGAACCCATGTTCATGTTACTCACTAAGGTAACCCTTGTGCCTAGAACAGTGCTTAGCACAACACATTTAATCTATGTTTATTGAAGGAATGAATAATCTTGTTTCTGACCCTGACTTTTCTTCTAATTTATTTATTTGTTCTTTCTGGGTTCGATGTGCCTCATCTGTAAATTAAGAGAATTGGGCAGATATTTTTTTAAGTTCCTTTCCTGCCTATGAGTCTATGATCATTCTTGTGGGTCTTCAAATAATATTGAACAGAAATATCAAATGCTCACCAGATACATAGGCTGTGGTGAAATCATTCAGTGTTCTAAAATGTCAACAGTGGTACCCCTGGGGTAGCCTAGCTTCTTCTACCTCCTTTAACATGCCTTGCTGCCAACCAGGGTTTGGTTTTTCCATTAGCTATTTCTTTTGCTTTATGCTCCTACAAGCACTCCTTTCCTTCAATTTCCTTTTGACACTTTAAGGCAACCCCTGTGCAAATTTCTCCATATCATACCCTGTACTCTTTGGAGGAAAAGTGCCACAGAAATCCAACAAATAAATATACATGGTAACTCCTGCTTAGTTTTCAAAGAGCTACTCAGCAGGGCCATAGCTTACTCTAATATTGCTGTGATGTGAAGGTATTTATTATTTCTGCACACAAGTTGGTCCAAGCCATGTTGTAGTTAAAAGTGTATTCAAATAAAAGACTAAAGTAGATAAAAAGAACGAGGATAAACAATCGTCCGTAAGTTAATGATTAGAAAATTTTGTTTTTAACACCTCAGATAGAATCAGACTATAAAGAGGTGAGACAAAATGCCTTGAACTTTCAAACCACTAATATCATAGAGAGAATCAAAGGGTGTTAATTTACTCTGATGGAGAACTGACAGATCATAATTTTTGATCTCTTTCTGTAATTTTTGCATTCTCTTCATGAGTTAAGACATCGTGGATCACTAAAACTAAGGCTTGGAGAGATCTTTGATGTTTGATCAGTTTATTTATTGGCTTTGCTTTTATGTTGAACCTTTAGTGACCTTTTTCACACACCTGACCAAGAGGCTTTATACATTTTTTTTTACAGAACAAGATCCTTATAAAATAAATTGGCCCTGCCAGCTAAGAGATAACTTATGACAATAATAATTATTGTTTTTTAAATAGGCAGTTGGGACTCATGCTCATGTTATGCAAATGCTCAGCAAACCATAGGTATTCAAAATATATTTGTCAAGTGCGTCTATGACAAAATAGAAAAATCCACAAACTGGGAAGGACTAGAAGACTCAATAGAAGAATAGCCATAAAATTTTCAGTAGCAAACGTTGCTTGAAAGATGGATATAATGTCAACTGAATGAAGTCATTGCCATATTTATACAACCATCTTCCCTGGCTCTCTGTGGGCAGATGTGTCTGCTGTAAAGGTGGCAGCTTCCTACAGCTAATCCTACTAGTCTCTAACCATTGCTCTGCTGATTGAGATAAATAACATTTGCAGCTCTGCTGTATAAGTAAAACAAAATTCTCAGACATTTTCCATCTGTATATAATCAGTACCAGGACAGACCTTTTCCTTTATAATTTTATTTTTAAAGCTTCTCCTATGACAGAAACCTACCAGTGCAGCTGAGTTTGAGATGCAACATTAATACATTTAAGCAGCTTTGGGTTCATGCCTCAACACACACACTATGTGAACCTCCTCTGAATTCTCAAGGTAAATACAATGTTTAAATCAAGCCATTAAGTATCATACATTTTCTGCCTAGCACATGAATGATTCTCTTTTAAAAATCATCTATTTATATCAGAGATAATTGTTTTTTTTTTTTTTTTAGACGGAGTCTCTCTCTGTTCCCCTGGCTGGAGTGCAGTGGCGCGATCTCGGCTCACTGCAAGCTCCGCCTCCCGGGTTCCTGCCATTCTCCTGCCTCAGCCTCCCAAGTAGCTGGGACTACAGGCGCCCGCCACTGCGCCCGGCTAAATTTTTTGTATTTTTAGTAGAGACGGGGTTTCACCGTGGTCTCGAACTCCTGACCTTGTGATCCGCCCGCCTCGGCCTCCCAAAGTGCTGGGATTACAGGCATGAGCCACCGCGCCCGGCCCAGAGATAATTGTTTTTAAAAACAGAGTCAAAATTCAACCCAAGGAATTAATATCTGGTGGCCTGAAAAGCTATTTAGTTTCAGTGTTGAATATATACCAAACAAAATACCTATTGAGCCATAAATAAGTTAATGTAAAAAATTAATTACACCAAGATTTTGATTGGTTTGTTTGGATATTTGATATGCATACTTGATAGTCCTTTGGCTAATGTCTGATGTTAGTAAATTATTATTATTATTATTACTCTTTTGAGACAGGACCTTGTTCTGTCACCCAGGCTGGAGTGCAGTGGTACAATCATAGCTCATTGCAGCCTTGAACTCCTGGGCTCAAGTAATCTTCCTCCCACAGCCTCCAGGGTAGGTAGGACTGTAGGTACACACCATCACACTTGGCAATTTTTATATTTTTTCTCTTTGTAGAGATGAGGTCTTGCTATGTTGCCCAGGCTGGTCTTGAACTTCTGGCCTCAAGTGATCCTCTTGGCTTGGGTTCTCAAAGTGATTAGCTGATTATTATGTGGAATATATACTACATAGAATATTTTGGTAAAGAATATATACATAATATTTAACTTCAATTCAGAGGAATGCCGAGGTCTTGATATTAGTTACTTAGTACAAAGTAGTAGAAAGGGGAAGATTAAAACAGCTATATTTTGCTCTAAGTACGTATGTATCACGTGACTCATCTACATAACATATTCTCATTAGTACTTGTGTGAGTGAAAAGATAAACAGTGCTTTTCCACAAAAATGTATTGAATATTACTACGTGTCAAAACTTAGGGGCCTGTAAATGAATAAAGTACAATTCTTTTCTTAAAGAGCCCTATATAGTTGGGGACACATATATATCAAGAAATAAATTTCAGGAGTTAGAAAGGGGTCCAATTTCAGTTTTCTGTATATGACTAGCCAGTTTTCCAAACACCATTTATTAAATAGGGGATCCTTTCCCCATTGCTTGTTTTTGTCAGATTTGTCAAAGATCCGAAGGTTGTAGATGTGCAGTGTTATTTCTGAGGCCTGTGTTCTGCCCCATTGGTCTATATATCTGTTTTGGTATGAGTATCATGCTGTTTTGGTTACTGTAGTCCTGTAGTATAGTTTGATATCAGGTAATGTGATGCCTCCAGCTTTGTACTTTTTGCTTAGGAATTTCTAGGCTATATGGGTTCTTTTTTCATTCTATATGAAATTTAAAGTAGCTTTTTTTCTGATTCTATGAAGAAAGTCAATGGTAGCTTGATGGGGATAGCATTGAATCTATAAATTACTTTGGGCAGTATGGCCATTTGATTCTTCCTGTCCATGACCATGGAATGTTTTTCCATTTGTTTGTGTTCTCTCTTATTTCTCTGAGCAGTGGTCTGTTGTTCTCTTTGAAGGGGTCCTTTATACACCATGGAATACTATGCATCCATAAAAAGGATGAATTCACGTCCTTTGCAGGGACATGGATGAAGCTGGAAGCCATCATTCTCAGCAAAGTAACACAGGAACAGAAAACCAAACACTGCATGTTCTCACTTATAAGTAGGAGTTGAACAACGAGAACACATGGACCCAGGGAGGGGAACATCACACACTGAGACCTGTCGGGGGTGGGGAAGGCTAGGGGAGGGAGAGCATTAGGAGAAATACCTAATGTAGATGACAGGTTGATGGGTACAGCAAACCACCATGGCACTTGTATACCTATGTAACAAACTTGCACATTCTGCACATGTATCCCAGAACTTAAAGTATAATTAAAAGAAAGAAAGAAAGAAAGAAAGAAAGAAAGAAAGAAAGAAAGAAAGAAAAAGAAAGAAAGAAAGAAAGAAAGAAAGAAAGAAAGAAAGAAAGAAAGAAATTTCAGTGAAGAATGGCCTTGTTACAAATGTATGATGCTCAGGGATGAAATTACTGATTTTCAGTTTTTATATGATATAAACTCACTAATAAATGTTAGCTGGAGGAAGTGCAATAATTAGTGTTAATGTATATTAAAAAGCAAAAGAATAGCTAAATCTCTCTGCATGTTTTATCACTATGGACAATAGGAAAAAAATTGTCAAGCCATTTAATCATTCTAGGCTAGTGGAGGGTTGTTCAATTAGTAGTACTTTACGTTTTGAGGCAAAGGCTTCTCAGATCATGTAGATTATTAAGATCACTGCTACTAGTGAGATAAAGGAGCCTATAGATGACAGGATATTTCATGTAGTGTAGGCATCGGGGTAATCAGAGTAGCGTCGGGGTATGCCGGATAGGCCAAGGAAGTGTTGTGGAAAAAAGGTTAAATTTACGCCTACAAATATGATGACAAAATGGGCTTAAAAAAAAAAAATCACAGTCAATGCTACAAACTGGCCCGGCTGCAGATGGAAATATTTCTGCACCGAAGAAATAGCCAGTTGTAGATAAGTGTGAAAAAAAGATTCCAAATAATAAACCCACTAACTCTAATTATAAATGAACAAAGCCTATATCTTCTTCTCCTCTTAAAATAATCAAAACTCATTCTTCAACATTTGAATATATAATGTGCCTCTTATTTCATATGTTTAATCATATTTGGCATCAGAAATGTAAAGAACCTAATGTAACATTTACCTACCATCTAGATTTAATAAATGTTAATATTTTGTCATATTTGATTCAAATTAATTTTTTAAGAAATAAGTTCCTCATAATATAGGTAAAATCTCTTCACTCTAACTCCTCAAATTCATTACAAAATAATTTTCAATAAACACTCGTGTAACTCTTTAAGCACATATAAGTTTCTTTAGAGCAGGTCCTTCGAAATGTAATTGGTAGATCATAGAATATGTGCAGCTTTAATGTTAATTCATTACAAATTGTTCTCCAATTGCCATTATTAGTAATTTAAATAAATAGTTTATATTAGTAGTTTATAAGAGTTCAATATTCTATATAACATAGTGTAATCAGACATTCATGTTTCCCAAACATAATATATAATGTTAACTCTTTGTAGTCTTGATGTGCATTTTCTTGATTATTGGTGAGACTTAAGATGTTTTCATACATTTATTGGTCATTTGAACTTCCTTCTGTTCATACCCCTTCCCCATTTTAAAATAGGGTTTTTTTTTTTTTTTTTTTTTTTTTTTTCCTATTGACTTGTGAAGTACTTGATGTATACTGGACACTAATCTTTTATTATGGGTTTGAATATATCTGTTTCCAATCTCTGACTCGTCTTAGTTTTATTCATGTTTTGTCATACCGAGCATTCATAAAAATGAAAATGATTGAAGTTTTTCGGTGTTTTATTTTTTTATTTTTTCATTTTTATTATTATACTTTAAGTTCTAGGGTACATGTGCACAACATGCAGGTTTATTATACATGTATACTTGTACCATGTTGGTGTGCTGCACCCATCAACTCATCAGCACCCATCAACTCGTCATTTATATCAGGTGTAACTCCCAGTGCCATCCCTCCCCCCTCCCCCCTCCCCATAATAGGCCCCAGTGTGTGATGTTCCCCTTCTCGAGTCCAAGTGATCTCATTGTTCAGTTCCCACCTATGAGTGAGAACATGCAGTGTTTGGTTTTCTGTTCTTGAGATAGTTTGCTGAGAATGATGGTTTCCAGCTGCATCCATGTCCCTACAAAGGACACAAACTCATCCTTTTTTTATGGCTGTGTAGTATTCCATGGTGTGTATGTGCCACATTTTCTTAATCCAGTCTGTCACTGATGGATATTTCGGTTGATTCCAAGTCTTTGCTATTGTGAACAGTGCCACAATAAACATACATGTGCATGTGTCTTTATAGCAGCATGATTTATAATCCTTTGGGCATATACCCAGTAATGGGATGGCTGGGTCATATGGCATTTCTAGTTCTAGGTCCTTGAGGAATCGTCATACTGTTTTCCACAATGGTTGAACTAGTTTACAATCCCACCAACAGTGTAAAAGTGTTTCTATTTCTCCACATCCTCTCCAGCACCGGTTGTTTCCTGACTTTTTAATGATTGCCATTCTAACTGGTGTGAGATGGTATCTCATTGTGGTTTTGATTTGCATTTCTCTGATGGACAGTGATGACGAGCATTTCTTCATGTTGTATTGTATGAATGTCTTCTTTTGAGAAATGTCTGTTCATATCCTTTGCCCACTTTTTGATGGGGTTGTTTGTTTTTTTCTTGTAAATTTGTTTGAGTTCTTTGTAGGTTCTGGATATTAGCCCTTTGTCAGATGAGTAGATTGCAAAAATTTTCTCCCATTCTCTAGGTTGCCTGTTCACTCTGATGGTAGTTTCTTTTGCTGTGCAGAAGCTCTTTAGTTTAATGAGATCCCATTTGTCAATTTTGGCTTTTGTTGCTGTTGCTTTTGGTGTTTTAGACATGAAGTCCTTACCCATGCCTATGTCCTGAATGGTATTACCTAGGTTTTCTTCTAGGGTTTTTATGCTATTAGGTCTAACATTTAAGTCTCTAATCCATCTTGAATTAATTTTCGTATAAGGAGTAAGGAAAAGATCCAGTTTCAACTTTCTACGTATGGCTAGCCAATTTTCCCAGCACTATTTATTAAATAGGGAATCCTTTCCCCATTTCTTGTTTTTCTCAGGTTTGTCAAAGATCAGATGGATGTAGATGTGTGGTGTTATTTCTGAGGGCTCTGTTCTGTTCCATTGGTCTATATCTCTGTTTTGGTAACAGTACCATGCTGTTTTGGTTACTATAGCCTTGTAGTATAGTTTGAAGTCAGGAAGCGTGATGCCTCCAGCTTTGTTCTTTTGACTTAGGATTGTCTTGGCAATGTGGGCTCTTTTTTGGTTTCATATGAACTTTAAAGCAGTTTTTTCCAATTCTGTGAAGAAACTCATTGGTAGCTTCATGGGGATGGCATTGAATCCATAAATTACCTTGGGCAGTATGGCCATTTTCACGATATTGATTCTTCCTATCCGTGAGCATGGTATGTTCTTCCATTTGTTTGTGTCCTCTTTGATTTCACTGAGCAGTGGTTTGTAGTTCTCCTTGAAGAGGTCCTTCACATCCCTTGTAAGTTGGATTCCTAGGTATTTTATTGTCTTTGAAGCAATTGTGAATGGAAGTTCATTCCTGATTTGGCTCTCTGCTTGTCTGTTACTGCTGTATAGGAATACTTGTGATTTTTGCACGTTAATTTTGTATCCTGAGACTTTGCTGAAGTTGCTTATCAGCTTAAGGAGATTTTTGGCTGAGACAATGGGGTTTTCTAAATATACAATCCTGTCATCTGCAAACAGGGACAATTTGACTTCTTCTTTTCCTAACTGAATATGCTTTATTTCTTTCTCTTGCCTGATTGCCCTAGCCAGAACTTCCAACACTATGTTGAATAGGAGTGGTGAGAGAGGGCATCCCTGTCTTGTGCCAGTTTTTAAGGGGAATGCTTCCAGTTTTTGCCCATTCAGTATGATATTGGCTGTGGGTTTGTCATAAATAGCTCTTATTTTTAGAGATGTGTTCCATCAATACTGAATTTATTGAGAATTTTTAGCATGAAGAGCTGTTGAATTTTGTCAAAAGACTTTTCTGCATCTATTGAGATAATCATGTGGTTTTTGTCTTTGGTTCTGTTTATATGCTGGATTATGTTTATTGATTTGCGTATGTTGAACCAGCCTTGCATCGCAAGGATGAAGCCCACTTGATCATGGTGGATAAGTTTTTTGATGTGCTGCTGGATTTGGTTTGCCAGCATTTTATTGAGGATTTTTGCATCGTTGTTCATAAGGGATATTGGTCTAAAATTCTCTTTTTTTGTTGTTGTTGTGTCTCTTCCAGGCTTTGGTATCAGGATGATGTTGGCCTCATAAAATGAGTTAGGGAGGATTCCCTCTTTTTCTATTGATTGGAATAGTTTCAGAAGGAATGGTACCAGCTCCTCCTTGTACCTCTGGTAGAATTCGGCTATAAATCCATCTGATCCTGGACTTTTTTTGGTTGGTAGGCTATTAATTATTGCCTCAATTTCAGAGCCTGCTATTGGTCTATTCAGGGATTCAACTTCTTCCTGGTTTAGTCTTGGGAGAGTGTAAGTGTCCAGGAAATTATCCATTTCTTCTAGATTTTCTAGTTTATTTGCATAGAGGTGTTTATAGTATTCTCTGATGGTAGTTTGTATTTCTGTGGGTATGTGGTGATATCCTCTTCATCATTTTTTATTGCATCTATTTGATTCTTCTCTCTTTTCTTCTTTATTATTCTTGCTAGTGGTCTATCAATTTTGTTGATCTTTTCAAAAAACCAGCTCCTGGATTCATTGATTTTTTGGAAGGTTTTTTGTGTCTCTATCTCCTTCAGTTCTGCTCTGATCTTAGTTATTTCTTGCCTTCTGCTAGCTTTTGAATGTGTTTGCTCTTGCTTCTCTAGTTCTTTTAATTGTGATGTTAGAGTGTCAATTTTAGATCTTTCCAACTTTCTCTTGTGGGCATTTAGTGCTATAAATTTCCCTCTACACACTGCTTCAAATGTGTCCCAGAGATTCTGGTATGTTGTATTTTTGTTCTCATTGGTTTCAAGGAACATGTTTATTCCTGCCTTCATTTTGTTATGTACCCAGTAGTCATTCAAGAGCAGGTTGCTCAGTTTCCATATAGTTGAGCAGTTTTGATTGAGCTTCTTGGTCCTGAGTTCTAGTTTGATTGCACTGTGGTCTCAGAGACAGTTTGTTATAATTTCTGTTCTTGTACATTTGCTGAGGAGTGCTCTACTTCCAACTATGTGGTCAATTTTGGAATAAGTGCGATGTGGTGCTGAGAAGAATGTATACTCTGTTGATTTGGGGTGGAGAGTTCTGTAGATGTCTATTAGGTCCACTTGGTGCAGAGATGAGTTCAATTCCTGGATATCCTTGTTAACTTTCTGTTTCGTTGATCTGTCTAATGTTGACAGTGGAGTGTCGAAGTCTCCCATTATTATTGTATGGGAGTCTAAGTCTCTTTGTAAGTCTCTAAGGACTTGCTTTATGAATCTGGGTGCTCCTGTATTGGGTGCATATATATTTAGGATAGTTAGCTCTTCCTGTTGAATTGATCCCTTTACCATTATGTAATGGCCTTCTTTGTCTCTTTTGATCTTTGATGGCTTCAAGTCTGTTTTATCAGAGACTAGGAATGCAACCCCTGCTTTCTTTGTTCTCCATTTGCTTGGTAGATCTTCCTCCATCCCTTTATTTTGAGCCTATGTGTGTCTCTGCATGTGAGATGGGTCTCCTGAATACAGCAAACTGATGGGTCTTGACTCTTTATCCAATTTGCCAGTCTGTGTCTTTTAATTGGACCATTTAGTCCATTTATATTTAAGGTTAATATTGTTATGTGTGAACTTGATCCTGTCATTGTGATATTAGCTGGTTATTTTGCTCATTAGTTGATGCGGTCTCTTCCTAGCATCGAAGGTCTTTACATTTTGGCATATTTTTGCAATGGCTGGTACTGGTTGTTCCTTTCCATGTTTAGTGTTTCCTTCAGGATCTCTTGTACGGTAGGCCTCTAAGCATTTGCCTGTCTGTATGGGATTTTATTTCTCCTTCACTTATGAAAC
Organism: Papio anubis; assembly: GCF_008728515.1. NCBI lineage: Eukaryota > Metazoa > Chordata > Mammalia > Primates > Cercopithecidae > Papio > Papio anubis. The sequence goes on along the minus strand of NC_044987.1, from coordinate 49,678,855 downwards.
TAAGTTTGGCTGGATATGAAATTCTGGGTTGAAAATTCGTTTCTTTAAGAATGTTGAATATTGGCCCCCACTCTCTTCTGGCTTGTAGAGTTTCTGCTGAGAGATCTCCGTCCAGCTTTGTTCCATTCCTGGCGATGAGCTGCATTCCTTTGGAGGGGGAAATGCGCTCTTATTTTTTGAATTTCCAGCTTTTCTGCCCCGCTTTTTCCCCATCTTTGTGGTTTATCTGCCTTTGGTCTTTGATATTGGTGACGTACTGATGGGGTTTTGGTGTGGGTGTCCTTTCTGTTTGTTAATTTTCCTTTTAACATTCAGGACCCTCAGCTGTAGGTCTGTTGGAGATTGCTTGAGGTCCACTCCAGACCCCGTTTGCCTGGGTATCAGCAGCGGAGGCTGCAGAAGATAGAATATTGCTGAACAGCGAATGTTCCTGTCTGATTCTTGCTCTGGAAGCTTTGTCTTAGGGGTGTACCCCACCATACGAGGTGTGGGGTGTTGGTCTGCACCTCATGGGGGATGTCCCCCAGTTAGGCTACTCAGGGGTCAGGGACCCACTTGATCAGGCAGCCTGTCCGTTCTCAGATCTCAACCTCCGTGTTGGGAGATCCACTGCTCTCTTCAGAGCTGTCAGACAGGGTCATTTACATCTGCTGAGGTTTCTGCTTCTGTTTTTAGCTATGCCCTGTTTCCGGATGTGGAGTCTACAGAGACTGGCGGGCCTCCTTGAGCTGCGGTGGGCACCACCCAGTTCGAGCTTCCCAGTGGCTTTGTTTACCTACTTAAGCCTCAGCAATGGCGGGCACCCCTCCCCCAGCCTCACTGCTGCCTTGCAGTTAGATCTCAGACTGCTGTGCTGGCAATGAGGGAGGCTCCGTGGGTGTGGGACCCTCCTGGCCAGGTGTGGGATATAATCTCCTGCTGTGCCATTTGCTAAGACCCTTGGTAAAGCGCATTATTAGGGTGGGAGTTACCCGATTTTCCAGGTGTTGTGTGTCTCAGTTTCCCTTGGCTAGGAAAAGGGATTCCCTTCCCCCTTGCACTTCCCCGGTGAGGTGATGCCTCACCCTGCTTCAGCTCTTGCTGGTTGGTCTGCACCAGCTGACCAGTACCGATTGTCCGGCACTCCCTAGTGAGATGAACCTGGTACCTCAGTTGAAAATGCAGAAATCACCCATCTTCTGTGTCGCTCACACTGGGAGCTGGAGACTGGAGCTGTTCCTATTTGGCCATCTTGCTCCGCCCCCATTTTCTTTAATGTTTACATTTTTATCAATTTTTGTCTATTCCAAGTTTATAAATATTTTATTTTCTTTCTAAGCAATTTAAGTGTTTTGCTTTTCATCGATAAGTCTGCAAGGTTTTTGTTTTTTATTTTTAATTTACAGTGAAAGGAAAAAGATCATGTCCTTTTGAGGGACATGAATGGAGCTGAAAGCCTTTATCATCAGCAAACTAGCGCAGGAACAGAAAATGCAACACTGCATGTTCTCACTTATAAGTGGGAGCTGAACGATGAGAACACATGGACACATGGTTGGGGCAGGGTGAACAACACACACTGGGGCCTATCGTGTGTGGGCAGGGAAAGGGAGAGCATCAGGAAGAACAGGTCATTGGTGCTGGGCTTATACTAGGTGGTGGGTTGGTGATCTGCGCAGCAAACCACTGTGGCTCACGTTTTCCTATGTAACAAACCTGCACATCCTGCACATGTACCCCAGAACTTAAAAGGTGATAAGATAAAATGAAACACTAAAATAACAATTAAAAATAGTAATTTATGGTGGAAGGTAGGAATCTATATTTTCCCATATGTATGTCCAGTTTTATTCATTTATTTACTTATTTAGTTACTTGCTTACTTAGTTAGCTGGTATATAATAATGCTTTTCCTTTTCCTTACTGATTTCTAATGTCCCTGAGTTACATATCTAGATAATATGTTTGTGCATATAATTGTTTCTTGGCTTTTTAAAAATTGTCCTATTTTTATTTACCTGTGCCAGTACTACATTATTATGCTTTATAGTAAATATTGATATTTGAAAGGTGATTCATCCTTTTCATTTGATCTAATTTTTCAAGTTAATTTTTATAAATTTGTACAATTGAGCACTTCTTCTCAATTATATAGTACCCCCAAAATGGCACATTTTATTGTATACTTTTTTTTCTTTTTTCAAGACAGAGTTTCACTCTTGTCGCCCAGGCTGGAGTGCAATGGCAATCTCGGCTCACGGCAACCTTCTCCCAGGTTGAAGCAATTCTCCTGCCTCAGCCTCCTGAGTAGCTGGGATTACAGGCACCCGCCACCATGCCCAGCTAATTTTTGTATTTTTGGTAGAGACGGGGTTTCACTATGTTGGCCAGGCTGATCTCGAACTTTTGACCTCAGGTAATCCGCCTGCCTTGGCTTCCCAAAGTGCTGGGATTACAGGCGTGAACCACTGTACTCAGCCTATTGTATACTATTTTGGTTTTACCTTGCTATAGTAGTTACATTCCCCACCAAATCAGTCATTATCATTATCACCATTATTATTTTTTGTTATAATTATAATTTACTCACAATAACTATCAGTTAATTTCTTTTTTAGAATCCTAACCCCTTTTTCTGGATTAAGTTTTCTTCTTAGAGATAAACATATTTTAATAGTCTTTCTGCAACAATCTATGATGTTTAAACATACCCAATCATTTATATTTTCCCTGAACTGAATGGTAGTAGACTAGACTTTGAATGACAGTATAGAAAGAAATTTGTAAATCGACAATGATTTTCCCTCAGAGCTTTGAAGATATTAACCTGCACTATCTTCTGTCATCAATTTTTATAATAAGATGACTGCTGTCAATCTAATTGTTACTTGTTACAAGAAATATGTCTTTCTTAATATGGTTTGCATAAGGAATTTTTTTTTTGCCTTTCTTGAATTTTGGTTTTACTATATTTTCTTTATTAAAAAATATACATGGAACTCATTATGTTTCTTTAATCTGATTATTTATAAAATAAGTCTCAGTCATTAACTCTTCTAATACTTATTTTCCCTCACTCTCATTATTCTCTAAAATTCTGTTATGTTTTTTCTGGACCATTTTATTCTACCCGTACTACTGCTTCATACATCTCATATTTTATTCTCCTTCCTCCTCTGTGCTGCTTTCAGGGTATATCCTCAGATCAAACTACTATTTTCTAATTTCTATTTTTACCTTAAATTTTAATTTATTGGTTTTTACCTACCTACAGAGTATCTATTTTTAATCAATTGTTTATACCTTTTTTATTTTTAGACATTCTATATATATTTTTAAGTCTATCATGTTCTGTTTTTTATTATGATTTTTAGTTCTTTCTTTATCCTGTTTTTAATTTAACACATGCTTAATTTATAGTCTTTATCTGACATTTTTATTCCCTAATTTTCCTGAACGTCTAATCTCACTGGTGTCACTCATGGTGAGTAGTTTCTGCATCCTATTGTACATTTTTATTCTGAGATTATCTTTGGGAAGATTGTAGTTTCTGTGGGAGTCCCTGTGACCTTCAGTTGTGCAACTATTTCTACAGAATAATTTTACACATCCCTCTTCTAGTTGTCCAGAGATTTCATTAGCCCAAGAGCAGTTTCATATCAATTTTTTTTTTTTTTTTTTGTCTTGGAGCTACTCTCCCAACAAAATAGGGTTGGGTTTAAATGTACTCTTTTTTTTTTTTTTTTTCCCAATCGTAATAGAAACATATTTCCTTATTGCTTACCTGGGCTGGTGAATAAAGTTTTTTAAAAGTCCTTTCATAAATGAGAATCCTTTTATGTTTTCAGTTTTATGCAACAGTCTCAGTTTCATTTCCCTTCCTTTGGTGATCCTAACGTCGAGTTTCCTGCCCTGAATGGCCATCAAAACCCTACGCTCTCACCCTAAATGCCTTTATTGAGTCCCATATACCCCTGGGATACCATAGTCAGGATCTCACTGCTCTGGCCATCATTATACACAAACACAAACAAGTCCAAGTGGCATCCCTCTAAATTAACCCAAAATCAAACTAGATCATTTAACTAGCCTGCAAATGAGGCTTTAGAGTTTAATAAGCATGTGAAGCATGTGTGGTAACAACATGTATAAGATTTATTGTTAAGTGTTTCATGCAAGAGATTTGGGGAAATCACCTAATTAATATGTTAATCAAAAGTCACCATATTATAATAGTTAATTAGCTAAACTTAGCTGTAAGAGAGACCATCATCATCATTATTTTGACCCTGGAGAAGTTATGCTAACTTTATAAAATGGGGGTAATAACGGAAACTATGTCACAGTATTGATAATAGGAGCAAATGAGATAATACATATACACTATTTGGAGTAGTTCTGCCACGTAGCATGAGTGCAATAAAAAATACTGCAAAGTTTTATTCATATACTAATCTTTAAGGAAGACAAAAATCACGATAGTCTAGACAGACAATACATGCTCAATATTATGAAAAGCAGAGAAGAATGATTTATAAAAGCTCTTTATACTTCTGTTTAATAATCTTGTGAGGAAAGTCTACCTTCTTTCTGCTTCAGTCTTTTCTCCCCTTTTATGCCATTAGTGAAGAAAACAAATCAGTGACACACTTGTAAAAATATTTCATACTTTTTCAGTGTCCCATGTGTCTCTTTCCTGAGACAAATAAATATCTTCTTGAGCCTTATGAATAGTTTTTTTCTTTTTCTTTTCCTTTTTTTTAGTATGTATGTGTGTATGTATGTATATATGTATGTATGTATGTATGTATTTAGAGAATCTTCCCAGAGCCTCAAAAGAAGGCTTGCAGGACCTCTTGTAAGAAAAACTCAAATGGGTCCTGAAGTTATATAGTAGATCTGAATTAACATGTTGTGATTTACCACCCATGTGTTAAATTTTCTTACAGCAGAGGAATGGTTTGATATGGCAATAACTATCAAAAGGAATGTAGAGCTGGGAAGATATAGGTGAGGAGCAATGTAGAAAAATATCAAGCCAGCAGTCAAGAAGGAATGAGTATCTAATGGAACATTAGAACTTTGACTTATGAGCACAAACAACAATGCATAAATAAGGCCATTTTTTTTGAAACAGCTACACAGTGCTGAAGATGTATAATTTAATAATTTAGTAACTGAGAATGCAATTCAGTATCTTCAAATTCACATGCTCTTCCAAAGCATGCAAAAGACGCAGACATTTAAACACTACTCACCTAACCTGAGTGCTTTGGAATGGGAACTTTCTTACTAAGTAAAATTCAAATAGTCGACCTGGTATGCCAGCCATCTCTATAACAGAATTATTTTCATAAGTCATGGAGGTGAAGTGCTAGTTTTGGAAGCAATAGTCTTAGTTTTAATTTCATTTCCACCAGTTGTCACATCTCTGGGTATTGAACTACATAATCAATTCCTTACGAGCTCAAATAATATATTAGTCCATGACATTTATGAGCAATAATTAATTGGGAATACAATAACCTCTTAAATCCAGTGGCCATTTTTGATGAAGTTGTATTCTTGCCATACCATCCCTTTGGATCTTCACAAAATTATTTTCTGTTTCCCTGAGATGCTGTATACATTTGTACCCTTGAACATACTGTTTCGGCTATCTGCAGCCCTACTTATCCACCTTACTTTCTGCTCCTTGTCATTTTATATGTGACAAATCTTGACACATTTACTGAGACATGGCTAAATAAATGTCTGTGAAAATTTTTCCTGATAACCACCAGACAGAGCCAGTAACTCTCTTCTATGTCCCTTATTGTGCTTTGTACATAACACGGATTTAGTTCTTATTATATTTATTTGTAATTACTTTGAGCTTATGTTTCCCTCTGAATGCCTATGAAACATTCAAGAAAAGTAACATACCTTATTTATTTTTGTATCCTCAGAGACCTATATAGTCCTCTGCACATGGTAGGTAATAATAACTATCTTTTGAATAATTTAATAATTGTTTGCTTAATGAATGAACAAATGAATGAAGCATATCACTTGAATTCAACAGCTTCACACTCCTAGGAGAAGAAACGAAGGCACTATATAGAGGCCTACCTAGCATTCGTTATTACCCTCTATTTGCATTTTTACTTTATGCCCATCTTCATATCATAAGAGACAAGTAATTGTAACAAGGGTTCAAAGTGCTTCAAAAAACACCATTTCTAAAGGTAAATCACTGACACTTATTGATACATGGACCTAAAAGCTGTCACATTTTTTTTACTTTGTAATTCCTACTCTTTCATAGGTACAGGTGATCTTTTGCAAAATACAATACATAAAACCAAGGTATACAGTAATAAATAAAATCCCTTTTTATTTCCTTAAAAATGAGACCCACTAATGAAAATATACAAATCATTTCATTTTCCATTCTGCCACCTACGTAAAACAGAAACAGCAGCTGCTGAAATCTTCAATGCCAACATCAATTACAGATAGTGTTGCTGAAAATATTCGTGATATTAACTGCAACCTCTCTCCAGCTCAAAAAATATATAAAGTTTTAAAAAAGGTGTAATAGCATCATCTTGTTATATGCTTCATGGCTAACTAGAAAGAAAAGGGGAGACTGATTTGCTAGTTGTGGGCTATATGTCAGCTATTTTTACATTAAGCATCTTTATATGAAGTTAAAAGTGCCTTGACTTTAAGACGCACGAAGAATCTTGTCCACTAAAGTACTTAACATGCATTTTCTTAATATTGATCTAACATCATCCATTTTAAAAATATTTACATACTGTCTTTATTGTTGTTTACTTAGGTTATTTTTAAATTTAACTTGACTCACTTTTTATTTAAATAAATTTATTTTAAAAGGGAACTTGTTGCCATCAGAATAAACAAATCCTTTTTCATAAATAATAACCATATAAATAACACAATCAATATAAAATCGTATTAATCACATTAAGAAGTAAAATAAAAAGAAATTTTAAAGTCTAATTGAAAAGATGATGGTTTATAGGGAAGTTACAATTTTTTAAGTAATTACATTAAAATTAAAGTATAAGTATGTTTTTAAAAATGTTTGCCATGTACCATCTTAAGTATATCATACTTCAGGAAATACTCTCAACTAATTTAATCCTCACAAAAAATACCTGAGTCAGATAATATCAACTTCTTTTCACAAATTTAGGAAACTAAATTTCAGAGGAATTGATTAACTTATTCAAGGTCATTTGCCTAGAGGAATTAAGCTTTGAATCCTGGTTTGCTCCTCACTTGCTTCTAAATTTTCAAACCCTGTCTGACTCTCAACTTCCCTATCTTTAAGACATTGCGTAACAGTACAAGAAATGTCATGTGGTAGCTTATGATAAAAAAAATAAAAAGCAGCAAGTTCTATGAGTTCAGATAACATTAGCCCATGAGTTGGATTGGTGAAGACAGGCTTACTGCAAGAAAGAAAATTTGAGTTAGTACTTAGAAATCAGATCAGAACAAGAAGTATTTTTTTCCCCCAGAAGAAACAGCAGGAACAAAAGCAAGAAAGTTGGAAAACATGAGATGTGTTTGAGGAATAAAGGAAAATAAGGCAGAAAATGCTATACCCATAATTAGACAATGTCAATAAATGTTTAATCATGACAAACATGGTCAGAGTTAGAGATCAGAGAGAATGATGAAGGTGGTAGAAATAATGGGGGCCTTAATTAGGGGGATGATGGTAGAAATAAAGGCAAAGAGGAATAAAAGAAATATTATTTCTTAATGTCCTAGAGTGAGTTCAGATCACTGGCCCATTCTCTTAGTAAAATACACTCCTTTTCACAATGTTTATCATGTTGACAATAACCTATTTAATACATCTATTTTTCATGCTTTCCTTATAGTGCATTCCATGAAAGCAGAGACCATGCCTGTTTATTCATCACTGTAGCCTCTGTGCCTAACAACATGCCTGGTGCATAATAAGTGTTCCAAAGAAAGATTTATTTAATTCATGCTTGAAAGAAGAAATAACTGAGGGAACAGAATTTGTATAATTGATCTGTAACCCAAACCTCAGCATCATGCAATATACCCATGTAACAAACTTGCACATGTACCCTTTAATCTATAATAAAATTTGAAATTATTTTGAAAAAATCTGTAAAATTTGACTGCTGCTTTATAGGCTGAGAAAAAAGGAGTCAAGCAGCTAAAGAGTTGAGCCCAGGGGACTTCAAGGTATCTGTAAGACAAAGGAAAAAATTTCATTAGCATGGCCTCTTCTTTCATTGTAAATGTTTGTATTCCTTCCTTTGTCTCTTCAATCCTTTTACCTTCTAATATTATAGGCTCCATCTGAAACTTTCATTAAATTAATGTCTTAAAAATGTAATTCCTTCATTTGTTGGAAGTGCTGGTTGTTTTTCATGGTCCACAATTTCCATTTAAGGCTTCCATATTTTCTTTGTAAACTCTTCTAAAGTAGATAATTATTTTTTTCTTGTTTTTGAAATGGAGCAGTGTTGTCAATTATTTTATTTTTTCTAATTCATTGTTTGCTCTTGGGGGCTTATATTGTGCCTAGGGGGACATCCACATTCATGTAAAAAATGAAAGAGGTAATGATATACTAAGTTTCAGATATATTCAGATTTTAATGCCCCTGGAAAACTTGGGAGTGTATATGTCTAATAAGCAATGTCATAAAGTAATCCCTCCTCCACTCATGTATTTATTCAACAAATACTAATTTGAGTGTTACGATGCACCAGCCTGTTTATAAGCAATGGGGCCAAAATAATGAACAAAACAGACAACAATCCCTACCTCATGGAGCTTACATTTTATTGTAGAAAAGAGATGGTACAAAAGATAAACAGAAAATGTAGTCTATTCAATAGTGATACATGCTAAAGAGAAAAATAAAGCAGATAAATGGAATAAAAAGTGTTGGGAATGGTTAACTTTTTCTGATAGGTTGATTAAGGTAAACCTCAGTAAAATTTAACTTTTGAGTAAAAATCCTAAGGAAGTGAGAGCAAGCCAGAAAGATATCTGGGGAAAGAATATGTGAAGGCCTTAAGAAGGGACTATTTGATCTCACAGAGCTATCACATTCTAGATATGGTTTTTTTTTTTTTTTTTTTTTTAAAGTAGATGAATCTAGATGAATGAATAGAGGTATACGCACAGAAGTTTCTGTGAAATATGGTGAATGGTCATTTTCATCTTCAAGCAAAATGGCAATTGTTCCTGTATTACATAAACTGAAAGGTTAACAAAAAAAAAAAAAAAGAAAGAAGAAGAAGGAGGAAGAAGGAGGAGAAGGAGGAGGAGGAGGAGGAAGAGGAGGAGGAGACGAGGAAGAGGAAGAGGAGGAGGAGGAGGATGACAATGATGATGACTAGGGCTACCATTCGACAACAGTAAGGAGAACAGTATGGCTAAAACAGAATGAGCAGAATGAGGAGGAAGACGGTACAAAATAAAGTTGGAGAGCTGCACAGGTAGGTGAAGCAAGAAGTGTGGAAAGCAGATCTTGTGAGCCTCATAAGCTACTGTGGACAATTTGGCTTTTGCTATGAATGAGACAGGAAGCAATCTGAGAGTAATACCGTGATATGACTAATGTTTTAATAGGATTATTCCTGCTACTTCTTAAAAATTTTGACTCTAAGGGGGTCAAGGCTGGGAGCAGGGAGAACAGTTAAGAATTATTACAGTTATCAAATTCAAAAGGAATAGTAACTTGGAAAAACTAATCAATATGAAAATGTTTAAAAAGTGGTTGGGTTCTGGACATAGTTTGAAGGTAGATCCAACAGATTGTATGCTACACTGAATGTAGCCTACGAGAAAAAGAGGAGCAGCCCAGATGACTCCAAACATTTTGGCCTGATAAACTAGAAAGGTGATCTCATCACCAGCTCAAAGAAAGGCTGTGGATAGAGCAGGTTTTGTAAGAAACATAAGAAGTTAGGTTCTGACAACCTGGTATGGTGGTGTGCACCTATAATTCCAGCTACTCAGGTTGGGGCATGAGCTCAGGAGTTTGAGTTCAGCCTCAGCAATGTAGCAAGACCCCATCTCCAAATAAGTAAATAAAAATTAAAAAAAGAATTACAAATGGATCATTAACTCAGAAAAATATATTTTAAAAATACAGAAAAGATAAATATTTAAGATTACAGGTATTCCAATCAGCCTGATTTGATTATATGAACGTATCAAATTATCACACATACCCCCAAAATATGTACATCTATTATTTATTTTCAAAAAAAATAAATTTTTAAAAAGAAGTTAGGTTCTGGACATGTTAACTTGGAAATATCATTTAGAGGTCTGAGTGAAGACATCAAGTAAGCTGCTGGATATATAAGTCCAGAGTCTGAAGAAGATATCAGCATAGAAATAGTATGTAAAGCCTTGATCACTGGCTGAAGTAGAGAAAAAGCTTAAAGATCAAGTCTTTGAGCATTTCATTGTTTACACTTATCTATTTAATATATTATTTTCTTACTGATCTGTAAATCCTGTGAAATCAATAAACTGAAAGAGGGACAAGAAAGTTGAGAGTCTATGTAATGGAACTGGTTATAAAGAATTTTCATAGAGTTTAAGCTTGATAGAAAAGGTAGTAAGGCTAGAAGAGAGATGAGAACCAGAAAAAAGATGATAGGATCAATAATTATAAGATCAGGTAGGGCCCAAAAGTTTGTTGGAGTTAAGGTTCCAACAAGTATTTCAGATTCATATTGTAGATATTGTGCTTCATGTGGTTAAGATGACTACCAAATCTAACATTTATCAAGTTCTAAAATATGAATCAAGTACTTAGCTACTTATCTTATTTAATCTTCAAATAATTCAGTACGGTAACTCCTATTTTTGTTCCCATTCTGTACATAAGTAAACTAAGAGAAATTAAGTACCCTGTTGGAGGTCACTCAACCAACAATAGCACATTCCACATGCAAGCCAAAATCTAACTCAGAATCTCTGTTCTTAACCACAAGTAGGGGCAGGATGCCTATCATATGGTCTCTGTTTTCCTTGGAGGAGGGTCTGTAGCCTCTGAGAACCTGCTAGCTATGTTGAGGATCAGAGGTCATTCTTCTTATTTTCTGTACTCATTTCCTTTGTTGTTTTCTTTGGTATTTGGTGAAGTCTTTGCAAAGTTCTATTCTGCCACAGAGGAATTGAAGAAAGTCAAATAAAGGTTTTATTCATGACAGGCTAGATCATATAAGGAGATAGTTCTACCTGAGGTTGCCTCAGGGAAAAAATAATTCAGGAGGACTGAGTTAGGGTACTTTTATCCAGTGTCCCATCTGCATAATCTAATAAAAAGATTACTAAAGAAGATAATTAGCTAATTAGCAGTATGAATTGAAAAGCTGAATCTCCAGAGGAAGATGATAAGGCATACAGGAAGGAAGAAGAAGAAGGCAAAAATTTAGGAGCTATTCTCATTGAAGAAATGACTGTCCTCTGAGAAAAAATATATATGTTCTTACTACCCATGGAACTCGGGAAATTGTCCAGCCTCTGATACCTTTTAAAAATGTAAATGTAGAATAGAACAATCACTTTGGGAATGTTAAATACTGCAACCACTTCAGAAATGTTTGGGAGTTTCTAAAAAAGCTAAACATATGCCTGAAATATGAACCAGCACGTCCACTCCAAGGCATTTAAGCAAGAGAAATAAAAGCATATGTTCATTCAAAATTATACCCAGATTTTATAATAGCTGTATTTTCAACATCCCAAAACTGGAATAAAAAACCAATGTTCATTAACAGAGAAAAAATAAATTGTATTAAATTTATAAAATGAAATACTACTCAGCAATAAAAAGAATCATATTATTTACATGAGCAAAAGCATGGATGAATCTCCAAATAATCCAGCTGAGTAAAATAAGCCAAATAAAAAAGCACATTTTAAATGATTCCATTTATATAAAGCACTAGAAGATGCAAACAAATATATAGTGACAGAAAGCTTGTAAGTGGTTGATCAGTGACAGGATGAGAGAAGGGAGGGTTTACACAAGAGCAAAAGGTAACTTTAGAAGATGATGGATGTATTCATTCTCTCGTCTGTGGTGATGATTTTACAGGTGTAGATATATGTCAAGATCTATCAGATTGCACACTTTAAATATGTGCAATTGTATGTCAATTATTCTTCAGTAAGGACACTAAGCATCTAAAACTTGAAAACGTTTTGCTTTCTTAAAAGGGTGGAATAAAAAATGACTTCATAATAAAGAAAAATATAAAATAAGAAAGAAAACAGGGGGAAACTAGAATAATTTAGCAAACATTTCTATTTCTTTTTTTATTCTATTTCAACCTAACTTCTGTTCTTCTATTCCGCACCTACAGCAATTTTCCTAATGAAATTTCACACCTGTCCATTTCTGACACCATTTAACATTTAGTAATAATGCAAGTATTAGCAATGTATTTTGGGTATACGTTTCTGTCTGGCCTACATTGCAAACAGATTAATAAAGAATTTCAGAAAACCCAATTCTATTTTTTTTTTTTTTTTTCTGAGATGGAGTCTCACTCTGTTGCCCAGGCTGGAGTGCAGTGGCCGGATCTCAGCTCACTGTAAGCTCCGCCTCCCGGGTTTACGCCATTCTCCTGCCTCAGCCTCCCGAGTACCTGGGACGACAGGGGCCCGCCACCTCGCCTGGCTAGTTTTTTGTATTTTTTTTTAGTAGAGACGAGGTTTCACCGTGTTAGCCACGATGGTCTCGATCTCCTGACCTCGTGATCCGCCCTTCTCGGCCTCCCAAAGTGCTGGGGTTACAGGCTTGAGCACCGCGCCTGGCCTCTATTTTTCTTTTCCATTTTATTTAGTTTGGTTTTGGTGTAGAAACAGACTTAAACAGTGTACTTAATTTTAATTTCCAAAATTGATTTTCTACTCTATTTTCTGCTGCTTGCTTAGGAAACAAAGTTTACCAAGTCTATCTCCTAAATGATTAATCTCAGCAATCTTTGGCAAGCAAACTATTCTAAGAGACCTGGGACTGTGTTATGCTCCCTCTCTTTGCCCAAATGCATTTAAAAAAATTAGAAATTAAAGGAAAAAAAGAGTGGAAGTGAAAAAGAAGCCAAGTAGTTTAAAAAAAAAATACAAAGAAAGTATCACTAAGGATCATGCATGCAACACACACTAGACTTTTATTCTATTTTTTCACTGGGCATTTAAAAGGGCATAGCCACTATTTGAAAATATATTCAAGGACTTAACAGCAAATCTAAATTAGGACTCCACATCCAGGAACATTTGGGAATTCAACTGTATCATGTAAGAAAGTCTTCTCTGATGGGGAAGGGCTGCTTCAGATTCAGGAATATAGGCCAAAAGATCAATTTGTTTCCTGTCGGCACAGCTCAAATTGCATTCTTGACTCCACAGCACTGAGATCTTTCCAGCACATCCATTAAAAGAACTTGGCTCACATTAAGGTTGTGTGTAAGACCTAACATCTATGAAAATGAGCATAGCCCTCATCAAGCAAGTATGGAACACTGGGTTCTGAGCAGGAGGGCCTTCATGTCGCTTTGCATGAAAAGCCTGGTGACAATCTTATGGTGAATATATTCTGGCATTTTGATAGGGCAACTTAAATTCCCTCAGCTCATTCACTGAAGCTTCATGGATCAAATTTTTAATAAATGTATTTAGAAGCATGGATAAGTAGTTATCCATGATATGAATCATGACAAGTAGCTATGCAAGGAAGTTATGCATCAGAATCAGATATGTTTGGCCCAGACATATGGTGGAAGAATGCCCTAGTTTTCACCCTAAATAGACTTGTGTTGCTTTTTCTAGAAATGTTCTAGGAGCCTATCTCATATAATTCCCATAATAATGATAAATAACATTAATTAATTATTTCATATGTACAAGGCATTGTGCTAAGTGCTTTAAAGGAAGTTAATACCTCATCACAACTTTGAGAAGTCAGGAACTAACTTTATCCTTTTGCTACAGATCTCCTAACTGGTCACTACTTTGGTCCTTGTGCTTTAAAAACACCACATACATTATCTTCTCAGGTCTCATTCTTTGCTCTAACCTACTCCTGAAATTCTCTTTCCCAAATTTTCATATGGTCACTCCTTCAAGTCTTTTTTTTTTTTTTTTTTTTTTAAATTTATTTACTATTATTATACTTTAAGTTGTAGGGTACATGTGCATAACGTGTAGGTTTGTTACATATGTATACTTGTGCCATGTTGGTGTGCTGCACCCATCAACTCGTCATTTACATCAGGTATAACTCCCAATGCAATCCCTCCCCCCCCCTCCCCATGATAGGCCCCGGTGTGTGATGTTCCCCTTCCTGAGTCCAAGTGATCTCATTGTTCAGTTCCCACCTATGAGTGAGAACATGCGGTGTTTGGTTTTCAGTTCTTGTGATAGTTTGCTAAGAACGATGGTTTCCAGCTGCATCCATGTCCCTACAAAGGACACAAACTCATCCTTTTTTATGGCTGCATAGTATTCCATGGTGTATATGTGCCACATTTTCTTAATCCAATCTGTCACTGATGGACATTTGGGTTGATTCCAAGTCTTTGCTATTGTAAATAGTGCTGCAATAAACATACGTGTGCATGTGTCTTTATAGCAGCATAATTTATAATCCTTTGGGTATATACCCAGTAATGGGATGGCTGGGTCACATGGTACATCTAGTTCTAGATCCTTGAGGAATCGCCATACTGTTTTCCATAATGGTTGAACTAGTTTACAATCCCACCAACAGTGTAAAAGCATTCCTATTTCTCCACATCCTCTCCAGCACCTGTTGTTTCCTGACTTTTTAATGATTGCCATTCTAACTGGTGTGAGATGGTATCTCATTGTGGTTTTGATTTGCATTTCTCTGATGGCCAGTGATGATGAGCATTTTTTCATGTGTCTGTTGGCTGTATGAATGTCTTCTTTTGAGAAATGTCTGTTCATATCCTTTGCCCACTTTTTGATGGGGTTGTTTGTTTTTTTCTTGTAAATTTGTCTGAGTTCTTTGTAGGTTCTGGATATTAGCCCTTTGTCAGATGAGTAGATTGCAAAAATTTTCTCCCATTCTGTAGGTTGCCTGTTCACTCTGATGGTAGTTTCTTTTGCTGTGCAGAAGCTCTTTAGTTTAATGAGATCCCATTTGTCAATTTTGGCTTTTGCTGCCGTTGCTTTTGGTGTTTTAGACATGAAGTCTTTGCCCATGCCTATGTCCTGAATGGTACTACCTAGGTTTTCCTCTAGGATTTTTATGGTATTAGGTCTAACATTTAAGTCTCTAATCCATCTTGAATTAATTTTTGTATAAGGTGTAAGGAAAGGATCCAGTTTCAGCTTTCTACTTATGGCTAGCCAATTTTCCCAGCACCATTTATTAAATAGGGAATCCTTTCCCCATTTCTTGTTTCTCTCAGGTTTGTCAAAGATCAGATGGCTGTAGATGTGTGGTATTATTTCTCAGGACTCTGTTCTGTTCCATTGGTCTATATCTCTGTTTTGGTACCAGTACCATGCTGTTTTGGTTACTGTAGCCTTGTAGTATAGTTTGAAGTCAGGTAGCGTGATGCCTCCAGCTTTGTTCTTTTGACTTAGGATTGTCTTGGAGATGCGGGCTCTTTTTTGGTTCCATATGAACTTTAAAGCAGTTTTTTCCAATTCTGTGAAGAAACTCATTGGTAGCTTGATGGGGATGGCATTGAATCTACAAATTACCTTGGGCAGTATGGCCATTTTCACGATATTGATTCTTCCTATCCATGAGCATGGTATGTTCTTCCATTTGTTTGTGTCCTCTTTGATTTCACTGAGCAGTGGTTTGTAGTTCTCCTTGAAGAGGTCCTTTACATCCCTTGTAAGTTGGATTCCTAGGTATTTTATTGTCTTTGAAGCAATTGTGAATGGAAGTTCATTCCTGATTTGGCTCTCTGTTTGTCTGTTACTGGTGTATAAGAATGTTTGTGATTTTTGCACATTAATTTTGTATCCTGAGACTTTGCTGAAGTTGCTTATCAGCTTAAGGAGATTTTTGGCTGAGACAATGGGGTTTTCTAAATATACAATCATGTCATCTGCAAACAGGGAAAATTTGACTTCTTCTTTTCCTAACTGAATACCCTTGATTTCTTTCTCTTGCCTAATTGCCCTAGCCAGAACTTCCAACACTATGTTGAATAGGAGTGGTGAGAGAGGGCATCCCTGTCTTGTGCCAGTTTTCAAAGGGAATTTTTCCAGTTTTTGCCCATTCAGTATGATATTGGCTGTGGGTTTGTCATAAATAGCTCTTATTATTTTGAGGTACGTTCCATCAATACCGAATTTATTGAGCGTTTTTAGCATGAAGGGCTGCTGAATTTTGTCAAAAGCCTTTTCTGCATCTATTGAGATAATCATGTGGTTTTTGTCTTTGGTTCTGTTTATATGCTGGATTATGTTTATTGATTTGCGAATGCTGAACCAGCCTTGCATCCGAGGGATGAATAATTAATAGCCTACCAACCAAAAAAAGTCCAGGACCAGATGGATTCACAGCTGAATTCTACCAGAGGTACAAGGAGGAGTTGGTACCATTCCTTCTGAAACTATTCCAATCAATAGAAAAAGAGGGAATCCTCCCTAACTCACTTTAGGAGGCCAACATCATCCTGATACCAAAGCCTGGCAGAGACACAACAAAAAAAGAGAATTTTAGACCAATATCCCTGATGAACATCGATGCAAAAATCCTCAATAAAATACTGGCAAACCGGATTCAGCAACACATCAAAAAGCTTGTCCACCATGATCAAGTCTCTACTAAAGTGACACATGTTCAATGAATCTGTTCCTTCAGATGTGCTCTTCTTATTTTTAAACACTGCACTTATCAGCTTCTAACAGCGTATTTCACTTACTTATTTTGTTTCTTCTCTTGGCACCCTCACTAGAATGCAAATTCAATGAAGGGAGAAATTTTAGCCTTTTTTGCTCATTAGATAGAAATATGCCTGACGTATTGCAGGTGCTCATCAAATATTTGGGAGTGGTAAGAGGAAGTGATGTGGTTTTAAGTAACAACCACTTGTTATAAGTTAGTATTTAAAAAAAGCAAAAGCAACATTTTAAAATAAATTATTGTTTTAATTTAAAGTTAGCCAGGAATTATGCTAATAAGCCATATTCAGACAATTTTATCCAAACTTACTTTGCAAAACAAGAGGTTAAGCAATTTAACTAAGTGGACAATAATTCTGAGTTTATTAACAGGTATTAGGTACAAAAACTATATGTGACCTCTTAAAGCTTCCAATCCTATTGAGAACAGAAAACATAAAACTTCAAACAGCTCAAAGATAATGTATCAAATAGTTATCATTTATTCATTCATATAAAAAATACTATCTCCATATGCAAGGCATTCTGGACTAGATGCAGGATGTATAGAAATGAATAAGACATAGTTCCTGACTTCAGGGAGTTGACAGTCTGGTAAGAGATTAGATATACTACAAAAAAAAAAAAAAACTTGCTTAATGGAATAACAACTCAATATATGGAATAAAATGTGCTAAAATTCAGTAAAAATACAAAATGTTTTGAGAGTTCATAGAGGGAGAAATTACAAAGACAGTATATTACAAAGTGCTAAACTAAATATAATCAAATGCCAAACTGTATGGCAGAGACAAAAAGAAAAAAGCTATTGCCTATTACTCCTGCAATTGAAATACACCAGGGATTTTAGTAAGCTTTCATGAAGAAAATAACATATGCCAAGACTCATATTTCTCTTATTTCCCTGTGAAAAGGCACTGAACATTAAACAGAGTGCAACCCTGAATGATGTTTCCAGCTGTTCCTGAAAGCAATTTCATAACCTCAGTTTTATTCTCCTCTCTCAAGTTTTTCAAACAAACTAAAGAGAAAGCCTATTGTTAATTTTCCAAAGGTTATATTTATAATTAAATTCATGCAAAATTGATTAAATACAACAAATCTCACAAATACCAATTTTTGCATCGCATGTAAACTATTATCTTCTAAAAATGAAACAATACATAGAATACATCTATATTTTAATATTTGTCTTATTTTTTCTAATTTTATAACTGTTGCTGATTATTATAGAAAATCTGAACATAGACAACATAAAAATAAAATTCATCTGCAAGCCTGTTATCTATGTAAATGATAGTAAATTGGTATTTTGCTTTCTGTATACAGGTACAGATATAGATACAGATGTAGATATAAATGTAGAGACTGGCATAGCTACTAATTATGATTTTCCTAATCCGTTAGTGTAAGAAATTGTACCACCAACTATGTGCTTCAGAGATACAATTTCCTGTGACTAAATAATATTCCATCTCATGAACGTGCCAACTGTTATAAACAATACTGTGATAAAATAAGTATACAAAATATTGACTTGGTTTCCTGATTATTATTCCTAGAATAAGAATTAATGACTGAAATGGTAAAAATACTTTTGAGACTTCTGCTAAGTGTTGCCAAATTGCCTTCCAAAACATTAAAATGAAGTAAATCCTGTTCAGAAGTATTCAAGTGATCATCTTCCTCCAGTCTTGTCACCTGGAATATTGTCATATTATTTTTCTAATCTTGGCCTAATTGATAAGTTAAAATCAGTACCCACTGATATTTTATTTATAATGTCTTCAATGTTGTTAGAATATGTTATTAATTTATTTGAATTTGTTGTAATTTTTGTGAATTGTTTAGGATGTTGGTGATTTTTGAATTGATCTGTTAAGAGCTCTTCAGAGTTTAAATATAATAACTTTTTTTTATTTGTGGCTTTTCTAGTTTTTCTATTTTAAACATAGTATTTTGAAGTTCTTATGTAGTCAAATCTATTCATTCTTTGCGAATTCTTCTATTGCATTTATGATTAGAATGTCCTTCAAAGCCAAGATCAGTTAAGTATGAACTTTTCGTGATTTTATTTTTACATTAGCCTATCAGTATCTCTATAATTAAGTTGGTATTTAATTATAAAAATTATTGGTAATATTTATTGAGTGAATACTTTGTCAAGCAATACATGAAATTCTCTACATGAATTATCTCCTATTTAGTCATCATAGACACCTTATGAGGTAATAACAACCCCTATTTTTCATGTGAGGAAACTAAAGTTCAGAGAGATTGAATTACATATCCAAGGTTATACAGTTAGTATATGATGGAGCCAGAGTTTGAACTCCAGCAGTCCCTAAGCCTGCAGTCTTAACTACTCTTTTTATGCTAATATGGCATAGATCTAACAACTTTTCAGCAAATTGTCAATTTTATGAACACTATGTTTTGAATAATCTATCAATTTCCTCTTTGATTTGCATTTCTTCCTTCATCACATATGACATTACCATACATACTAAGCTCTATTCCACAAGTAGCCATTCTATTGGTCTGTCAGCCAGTTCTTGCATCAGCAGTATACCGTTTTAATTGTTGCAGCTTTGTAATGTTAATTAATATATAATAGGACCAATAGCCCATTTACTGTTATATCTTTTGACAAATAATATCACTTCTCCATTTATTATCCCAAGTAAACATTATAATCCTTTCATTAGTTAAAATAATTTATTATTTGGCGATCAATAAATCGTATTAAGTATTAGAAAATTTTAGGTGTATATACTTATGGGGTACATGATAGGTTGTTCTTGAAAAAATAAATACAAGAAAATTTTAACTTTTTTTCAGTTTTTATATTTTATATTCTGGAATATGGGCTGCCTCATAATTTTGCCATTAAGTTGAATGACATTTCACAAGAGTGGGTAAGATTTTGTACTTTTATTCATCTATATCCTGCATACATATATTAGAGTTATTTCTAGGTAGGTTGTGTTTTCTGTTAGTGTTATAAATCTAATTTAAAATTATATTTTCCATTTTTTTAAGTGGTTAGAAGTATACAATTTTTAATACCTCTATTTGACCCAACTCTTGAGTTTTTGACAAAAATACAGTAATTTAACCTTCTCTCTGATATGTACTTTATTCTATTTCATCTTATAATTCAGTTGTCAGAAATTTCAAGTAATACTAAAGCACAATAGGTATGACAACTATTCTTACTTTTTCCAACTTCAATGGAGATTCTTTTAGTCTTTCAACAATAAGTATGACATAGATTGTTAGCTTGGAATAACTTTTCTACACAATGTCAAATAGTGTCCTTCTATTTTAGGTTTTCTGAGAAATTTTGTCAGGATGAGTTTTGAATTTTATCAAATAGCATTAACATGTTTTAGAATGATACTTTTTTAAATTTTTTTGATCTTTAGATTCTATGTTTTATGGTAATTGATTTCTAATTAAAACATCTTGCTTTCCAGGGATTAAACTCTACTTATTCTTAATAGATGATTCATCAATTGACTATTAGGTTGTATAGAATGCATTTTATTTAGGATCCATTCATCTTTATGAATGAGGGTAGGCCATAGAATTATTTTTGTTCTTGTCATTTTTGACATCTGGGTAATATTACTTCATCAAGTGAAGTTAATATTACTTCATCAAGTGAAGTTAATATTGCTTCATCAAGCAAACAAATGAACAAAGAATCAATCATATTTGGAGGATGTTCTAGATACAGCATTCCAAGAATGAAGATCTAAAATTTGTACTATACACAAAGTTAGCTCAGGTATCATACATCTCTCTCATGCTCAAATTCAATTTCCTGGTGGTGCCCTGTCCTTAGCTTTTCTATTAGAAAAATTATCATTATAATCAGTTCATTATTACTTCCATGAATTACAACCTTTTTTAACACTATTACATCAAACATTAATACATGAATTTGGGTCAGTCATTTATTAAATATGACTGCATGTGCATGCATGTGTGTGTGTAATTTTATTTAACTCTCAGAGTAGCCTAATTCATTTATTCAATAAATTTTATGAAGTATGTATTATGTGCTAACCACTTCTCTAGTGCTGATGGTACAATGAGGAATAAGACAGGTGAGGTTCTTGCCCTTGTGGAGCTCTTAGCTCATTTAAATGAAAAATGTGAAGCTGATCAAGTAAAGCAGTTTGCCTAAATCCACATTCTAAGTGAAGAAATTACTGTGCTGTACTACCCTACAAGAGACTCACTGAAACGTTTTTCAAGAAGCAGCTTTTGCATATGTGTAATATACTGCAATCAGTTCGACCTAAAGGCAGGAAAATACATGAAATGACCCCTGAAAATTTCTTAAGCTATACTTCTGGTAGTTCACAAACTGTCTTAATTTAGTGAAACTGCATTAGGAAGACTATGAAAAAAGATAACAAAATTGTAACAATATGATTTTTAATCCCTAAAGGTTAAGTAGGAGTTATTGCTATTACTTGTCAAGCTCACCTTCTTCCAAGCCTATACCATGAGCCATATACGCACTCTCATTTTAGTACTCTACAAACTTTTCAAGGCAGATATTATCACTATTTTATACATAAGAAAAAGAAGGCTTAGAATTTAAGATAAGATGGTCGATGCCACACATGGAACAATTAACTCAGAACACAAATCCAGGTTAGTCTGTTTCCATGGATATTATTTTTGCCTCTTTGCTATGTCTTTTCTATATGTATGTATGACTAGATTAATTGTAAGAGTTCGGTGTGAAAAATATGTTCTTTTTAAATTTTATTTTAAATTATGCTTTCAGATAATTTTAAATAAATGGCCAGAAATAGGGAAAAGTTAATTAACCTGTCAATCAATCATGTATAGGCAGTAATACAAAAATGTTTTAAGAAATTGATATAAAATAATTGGATCAATATTTTCAGGACTTTAGTGAAGACTTGCTAAATGTTCAGGATAGGCTTTGGGTAAGAATTTAGAAGTAAAGAGTGAAGAACATAAGATTAAAAGTTAACTGGAAGGGCTTCAGCACAACTGTATTGAATCAATGTATAGTGATTTTTTTTTTTTTTTCAGAATGGAGAAAGGTGTCAGTTTATAGTGGTTTTTTTTTTTTTTTTTTTTTTTTTTCTTTTTTTGTGGTAGATAGAGCAATTGGTCCTGGGAGGGCAGCAACTACATTTTATGTATTGTGTTTCTAACACCTGGCACAACACTTGCCACACAGTAGCCATTCAGTAAGTGCCTGGATAAACAAATGAGTGAATGAGTCTCTGTAGTCCTTAAAAAGAAAAAAAAAAAAAAAAAATCAGTTCAGATGATAGGAAAAGACATAAGAAAGACAGTGGATCAAGATCCTTGGCCAAATGTCATCAATGTTAAGTAGATTCTTAACTTCTCTGTGACTCAGTTTTCTCATCTGTGAAATGAAAAGACTGAACTAAATGATCCCACAGGTCCTTATTGAATATGTAACTGTTATAATTTTATAATTTGTAATTAATAATTTCAGCTTCTTACAAAACCTTCTTATCCATGAAAGAGGAAAAGTTCCCATTTATCAAAATGGTTCCCAAGCAGTCAGGGACTCTAACTGCAAATTAAACAATTTACAATCTTCCTGGAAGTTCATGCAAGAGGTCCTATATCTCTTTTATCCTTAGACATTCTATTTGATGACTATATATGCTAACTTTTTTAAAAAAAAACTTTTTTCCCACAACTACCTAATAATGCAAATAAACATATAAAATAACTAAAATTAATTGATAAATACAGTGACCACTGTGCTTTTAAGCATGTATATAAATCTAAGTTTCTTGGTAGAAGAAACATTGCTCAGCCTCTACTACTAAAATACTTGTCCAACAACTGAGAAATGAACCTATATTAAGAAACAAATCTTTCATGTTGCACAGGGCTATAAAGTCACAATTTATCACATTTTCACACTCAGAGTAAAATATTAAGAGGGAGGCCAGTTTAGTTCCAAAGAAATGAAAAGACAATTAGGAGTGGCTTATTACTCTCTCTCTCTCTCTGTTTTTTAATGGTGAACAGGAAATGACTACATCTTCACTCACGAGGGTTGAAAATACAAAAATTCAATAACATGTCTAACTTCAGTTAGACTTCAGCTGAGCAAAACTATTAGTGGCCAACTTAACAACTGGTCCCAGTCTTTTAAGGAAAGGTTTCAGAAACTACAAAGAGTTTAATAGGCCACTACAAATATCACACACCTGATCTTTTTGCAATGAAGAATGATTTTTGAGTTTTACCAAATTTTTAACAATGTAAGAGCTAGCTTTTGGAACTGTCAAGTGCTTGGAAGGGAGTAACTATTTATTATATAAAATTCCAATTCTATTGGTTACAAGGCAGTCTTCAAAGAGATACAATATTAGAGAAGAAAAGAAATCTCTAAGCCAGCACCTTTGACTTAGGGATAAAAAGAAATCTGGATCTGAGAGAGGTTCAGCCCCTTGCTCAATGTCACACCAAGGAGCAGAGCCAGTTCACAGACTTTGCTTTCCTACTTGCCAGTGCTTAATTCTTTTCTGTTACCAGGCAGTGTCTTTTCCTCAGACAGAGCCTTATTTATTACAGTATTCCTCATGGGATGCATCCTCTGAGAACCCAGCTGCTCTGAATAAAAATAAGTCAGGAATGAGAGGGTCTGAGTATGGTCCACCCTCCTCAGGAATATCAGAGAAGTTTGAAGAGTAGGGGAAAGGAGAAAAGAGAAAGTGATGCTATCTCAAGAAAAGGCCTCATGTAGGTTGGTCATATCTGAGCCCTCTGTGCTAAGGACTGCACTCCTCATACTCTTGTTGTCTGGAAACAACAACTGGCAGACAGTGCCTGAGCTCAACACCGCTTGAGACAAGAGGAGGGGAGGATGAGGCAGTATCGATGGACTATTATTTCTTTGTAGATGAAACTGCCCCCTACTATCTGGGTGCACTGTACTTTAATTACCTAATTATGATGACCAAATTGACTATGCATTCACTGAGGGAAGGGACTATTCCCAATTCATCTCTGTATCTTCAGGGCCTATCATGTTTGATGTACAATGAATGCTGGATGAAACAAGGAATGTATGAATGATGCATGTTGTACCTGGAAGAAAACCCCTAATCTTGAACACACCCTTCAGTTTTCAATATTATCTGTGTCCCTAAATATAAAAGGCATACAATACCAGACTTGATCGACCTATTATACTCTTTAGTAGACTGTGAGAGAGAAAGAGAGAAGAGGGAATGTAATTTATGTCCTCTTGCCCTCCACTTTGGGCATAAACTGAAGTTCACCTTTGGTAAATGAATTAGCAGTTATGTATACAGCAACATACATCAAATATGCAAAATTTCAGTGTAATTTTACTCTAAAATATTCAAAAATGGTTACCCTTGCAATGAGTTGGCAGTACAGAGATAATTTGTATTAGGAACTAAATTCACTGATTCGACAGACATTATTGAGAAGCTACTATGTATTAAGGGCTGTGCTGGGTACTCTGGGAACATATACGAATAGTACAGGATCCTAGTCTCAAGTTTTGCATATTGTCGTCAGGTACACAAGCATGTCAACAGGGAATAATATGTACAATGGCAGCTACTACAACTGAGGTATGAACAAACAACAATAGGAATAAAGAGGAGGCAACAAATGATGCTGGGTACATTCAGCTTCAGAATTAAGCTTCTTGCCTAGTTACTTACGGCTTCTTAGTGTCATGGTTTGCTAGATAGTAAACATGAGTACTAACCCTAGCTTTGTAAGAATCTAGTTATGTGACAGAGCACAGAGAATTAATATCCTTATATCTCAATCTCTTCAGAGTTTGGACTTTGGCATCACATTTAAGGCCTGGCTTAAATGGTTCTATCATTAACTATCTGTTTTGACTTTAGGTAATTTTTTTCAGTAGTGTACAGTTTAGCTTTTTTATCTTCAGATCAAAAATTATGAGTTTGCATACAACAAGAGGTGAAATGTACTGATCATAGTTCCTAGCACATAATAATTGCTCAATAAATGTTAAATATATTAATATTAAATTAAGATAAAAAGCTTATAGTGGACTTGAGCAAGCTTCTTCTGAATGAAATTCAACATAAATATACATGAATAAGAGACAAATGTACACATATATACAGATATACACATATCTTTATACAAGTATATAGTAATTAGTGTTACGTTGGGAATAAATTCTCCCAACTCTTAAGCAAAAATCTCAAGACAATGCATAGAAAAGGGACCTCGGAGCCACGTGAATGACCCTAACTATAAACAAACAAATATCCCTTATAGGTCATGACATATTTATGATTCATTGCCAAAGCTGACAGAACATTCCAGGTTGAACAATGTTGGTCCTTGGAAAGTCATAGTATGTAGAATATTAAGTCATACTATGTAGACTATCACAGTAAATTTAATTCAAATAATAAACCATCGCACACTTGATTCACTTCCATTATCATGGCTCCACAGCAGGACATGCTGCCTGCTTTGGTAACTCAGAGTTCTTTTGTACAACAAACTATGATTACTTCATAAAGGTCAATTCTCCTAAATCCCTGGAAACCATGGCATGCCAGCCCACCAAGATCACAGAAGCAATTAAAACTGTTTAACCGGGAAAGTTGCCAGGACCAGATGGCTTCTGCCAGTGGGTTTTTGTTTTTATTTTAAACTGCTTAACATTAGGCAAGTGGCATTTATTTGCCTCATATCTACTTACTAGTTGATCTTCTTCATATTTGTGAAAGAATGCATACTCATCATAGAGATTCTCATGTTACATGCACCATGAGAGACAATGAGAGTGGGCCACAGAGACAATGATAGAGACTTTCCCCATCTCCAAGCTTCACTATGGCTTAAATCAGTTTAAAGTTTGCCATTTATACTCTAACAATATTTATGCATATGAAATCCCACTTCTGTAAAGGATTCTTCAAGAGTTTTTGGAATTATAGTACATAGGAGATTTCATATATTAGGAAATAATGCTTTTAACAAAATAATAATTTTTGTGCTACAAAACTACTCTGTGTTCTTAATTTTTATAGTTTAAGTTAACCCAAACCACAACTTATTCAGAGTACCTCTCTGACATAAATAGCAGATAGACTTATTTGACTGAGATAAATATTTTGCCTAAATGTATATTTAAATCCTACCAAGACAGGGTGGCCATAGATCAAATCCTAGCTTTGACATTTTATTAATAAATTGAGTTTTGGAAAAACATTTATCTTATTAAGCTTTTATCTCTTCACTTTTTAAAAGGAGGCTATTATTATCTATAATTAAAATAATTTGATGTTGCCACATTACTCAGATTAAATACAGAAATAAGGCTGAGAAAAAGACACAAATATATATGGAATTTGGTGTATGATACAGTTGATATCTCAAATCAGTTATAAAAAGATGGATTTTTAAATAAATAATATTGAGACAAATGTATAGCTATTTCAAAAAAGATAAAATTAGATCAGTACCTCACACCATACACTAAAATAATCACCGAATGCTTCATAGAATTGGATGTTAAATAAAGGAAAATGTACAAGTAGTAGAAGAAAAGAGGAAAACATGATTATGACTAATTTTTTAATAACCTAAGACAAAAGAAAGCTCTTGTAACTGTGATGCAAAAATATGTGCTCAATATTTTAAAAGGACATTTTTCCCCTAAAGATGAATAACAAACTAAAATATATTTGTAGCTTACATCACAAACACAAAGATCTAATCACTTTAATATAGAAAGAGCCTCCAGAAATCTGAAAGAAAACCACTAAAAGCCCAAGAGAACAATGAGCAGAAGACACAAACGACTACATACAGAAAAACAGAAAGACAAATGTCTCTCAAACATATGAAAAGATGTTCGGCATCACTGATAAGAGAAACAAAATTCCACTGAGATACTCTTTCATGCTATCAGGTTAGTAAAAATTCTAATTTGTTAACACACTCTGTTGGCAAGCAGCAGCAGGAATTCTCACGTATTTCTAGTGGGGGTACTAAGTAGTAGAACCCCTATGAGAGTACTTTTGGCAATATCTAACAAAAGTACATATGCATGTTTCCTATAATTCAGAAATCCCATTTATGGGATTCTACTCTATAGCCATACCTCTGTACATACAAAACAGTGCATCCACAATGCTATTTGTGACAATATTTGTTAGGATAAAGTGAATAAGTAAAAATACTAAGAAAACAAAAATTTTAGTGTAACACAAAGGAGTTACAAATATAAAAGCAATAAATTTTAAGGAACCATTATGCAATATTAGATTTGAATTGGAAATATCAATATCTACTCATGACTATATATACATTTCCTATCTCTGCTCACTAAAAGGCCTAGGAATCAGTGATATACCAAAAGCAATGAGCGTATCTAGCACAAAGATCTTGGTGTCTATTTATCATTTTCTATTAAAAGGAGCTAGGAAATCTTCGCGAAATGGCTGACTCTGTATTTTGGGCAGCAAAAGTTCCAGAACAAGAAAGTCAATTTGAAGGAGTTCCCCTAGGCAAATTTGATAACAATTTGGGTATCAAAAAGAATGATAATGCTTTTTAAAACATTGAGAATCATTTGTCATTATTAGAGTTGATTTTTACACCAACTTCTTATTCTAAAAGTTGCTAATTAAGAGCAAAGCAGTAAGTCATAGAAATAACATTTTAAGATAATGAAAGAAAACTTCTTTATAGAAAAAAATGTCACGTAGAAGAAATGATAGAAGGAGCAAGCTAGAGAGAGTAAATGTGGCAAAATGCTAATAATTGGTGAATAAGGTGAAGGATATGAGATTTGTTTACTTTTTAAAAAACTTTTCTATATGTTTTTAATTATTCAAAATAAAAGTTGGGAGAAAAGGCCAGTGGCATGGGAGAAAGCTGGGGAGACCCTTTTACATTAAAACACCCCAAAGAAATAATAACCAAATGAATGTACAAACAATAATTGAATTTTGCTTTATTAAAATAATTGACATACATAATTTGGGTGAATAGTAGGGGAATTTGCATAGAGACTGGATATTAAATAATGTTAGAAAGTAACTGTTAATCATCTCTTGTGTGGTGATGCCATTACAGTTTTATAGAAGATGAATATTAAAATTACTATGTCTGCAACTTACTTTCAAATTGTTTTGTGAAGATAATCTGGTTATCTACTTAGATAGGGAAAGATATATCAAAAGACTTTTAATTCAATAGGTTGATACGTAACACATATTTGGCATACTGCTAACAATTATTGAATCCAGGAAATATGAACATTCATCGTATTATTCTTTCAACCATTCCATTCAGTTTGAAAATTACCATGATAAAATGCTGGAAAAATACAAATTAAAAACAATACCTTTGGAGTTTTGTAATGGAATTAAATATGAATAACCTAAAAAACAAAGTGCACAATACCTGATGGCAAGCAGATTCTCCATAAATGTTATTTTACTCTTTTCATCTTTAATACTACGTTTTATAACACATCAATCAATTAACACAAGGAGGAGATTGAGTATGCCTTATTGGGTTGAGTGGACAACTTTGGGTTTAGTGCACATGTGATTAAGTAGGTTGGATTGCCATAAAATGGTCCCCTGACTTCCATGTGTGTTAATTGGATCTTGTTGGCTAGTTCTGAATTTCCCAGAGGAAGAGAGGAATGCATATTTTCCCACTCTCTGTTCTAGTCCTTCCATTCAAACTCAGCCAAGTGAAAAACAACAATAATCCTCCCTGTGCATGTTCCCTCCACACACCAAACCTCCCACATGTATACCCATGCTGCACTGATTTAACACACCAATTGAAGACTCCAATTACCACATTCTTATATCTCTGCCTTTAACTCCCTTACTCCCACTGCAGCCAGAACTGCTGTTACTGTTTAAGATGAGTGCCTTTTAACACTTCCAATTTTGTCCATAACTTGGTCCTTATCATGGGATTTAACCAAGACGTGTTTTAGAGCTTAGCTCTTTCTTTAAAGCACCATGTTTCCCAAATTTACTTAGGTAAAAAAATCAAATTTATCAAGTAGGTACTGGAATATTTGTGATATATATACAATTTTAGAATTTAATATACAAACCAAGTTCCAGTTTCTCCTTTGTTATTCCATTTTGCTTTAAACATTTTAATCCTTGCCATTTAGCCTTTCATAACTATTCCATTTTGCTCTAGAGCAGAGAGACTCATTGACTAATGTAAAGAATTAGTAGGAAATTGGAATCAGGTAGTGAATTCCTAGTTCACCTTCAAGCACCAAGTGAAGTGGCATTTCCTTTGTGAATCTTCCCAAACACTCAGACAGGGACCAAACCAGTCTATCCCAGTACTTAGCATATTACTAGACAACAGTCAAGGACTCATTAAATAATGACAAATCTCTAATAATATTTATCATATCATGGTATAACTATTTCTAGATATCAGTCTATCTTCAATAGACCTAAAATTGGAAGGTTTCATTCTGGTGTAGTTAAAAAATGAATAGGTTTAGGAAGATTAATCTGGCAAGGATTAGGAAGAGGAATGAATTTGAGGAAGAACACACTGAAGGAATAGAGAAAGTTGATTATAAGTCACTATATGAAATGCCACAGAAAATTCCATTAGACCTAGGGACTGATTCAAAGATCAGAAACAATCTATTCCTATCCTTAAAACATTAGGCTGATGGCACAGGAAAGCCCACAGTCTTATTTGTATAGTCTTGGAATTAAAGTTAAAATTCAGGAAATCATTTAAACCTTTAAAGCCTCAGCAAAAAGTAAGACATGGTAGGAGAGCTAGTTCAGTGGCAACAAATCCTTGCAGTGGATATTTACATTACATAATGGTGGCAACTTCTTTGTTCTCATTCTGTGTATTGTAGTAAATCAACATTACTGTCATTAAATATTTATCCAGTACGTCTGCTAGATTGCTCTAGCAAAATGATTTTTTAACATATCTTCCTATCTAATTATAGACAAAATAGATAATATAAAGAGGCATGAACACACAACAAATAACATTCATATTGAAATATTTGCAGCTTTATTAAATAGTCACATGGGTAGAACTCTATGGAAAGATAAAAAATATAGGAAATATGGCCTAATAAAAATAAAATGAAATAGAGTAATGGGTTGCTATACAACAGATATACATTCTGAGAAATGTGTTGTTAGGTGATTTCATGGTTATACGAACATTGGAATGTACTTACATAAACCTAGATGTTATAGCCCAATACACATCTAGACTATATAATATAGCCTATTGTTTCTAGGCTTTAAACCTGTACAGCATGTTACTGTACTGAATACTGTAGGCAATTATAACACAATGGTAAGTATTTGTGTGTCTAAACATATCTAGACAAGGTATAGTAAAACTGCAATATAATCTTACAGGACAATTGTAATGTATGTGGTCAATCATTGTTGACTGGAATGTTGTTATGTGGCACATGACTGTATAAAGCACACGTGTTGGTAAACATAGTTGAATCTAAATCAGTAAAGATAAGAGGAAAATGGAAATACTAGAAAAGAAGGTGATAGTATTGGTGACGATAAACCAAGGTGGGTTTCAAAGAAGAGGTGAGGATAGAGTGGATTTCATTTAAGTGGCTTTCATTTGCTCATTTAGTTTATCAGATGTTCATAAGAACTTTATCCTCTTTCAGCCATGTTAGGTACTAAAGATCTAGAAATAAATAAATCATTGTTCCTGTTGTCTAGGGGTTCATAATCTAATGGGGAAGAACGGCATGTCAATCAATAATTGTCATTCACTGAGATAAGTACTTGGGGAGGAGTTTGGAGTCAGGGAAGACTTCAATAAACTTATATTTGAGGCTGAGTAAAAGTTGGAAAGCAAGAAATCAAAGAACATCATTCCAGTAAAAGTAAGTATGCAATGTATCTATGTAAGAGACACAATTGCATAAATGGTAAGGACCATTCTCCCTGGCAGAAGTAAATATATGCACAAATAAATACTTGCAGACTGAATGATAAAGGAAGTTTGAGATGGCTCAAGTGTGCACAAAGAAGTGATTAAAAAAAAAGTAGATGAGTAACTTTATGGAGGGCAAATTGGAAAAAATATTTTGTGGTATGTTGATGATTTTATAAGTACTGGGCAAAATTTCTAAGAACAGACAATTAAATAAACAATTTAGAATTTATTAATATATGTATTTTCAGGACAAAGATGGGCATTCCTGGCACTAAGACAGACAGTGAAAGCAGGACAGGGACCCCTCCCTACTTTTCTTAGACATTGTGCTGACTTATACACTGTGTTTCCCTTTTGGATTGAGCTAAAATCCCCAATAAACTGCCTTTCTCAAGACCATCTCAAACTCTTGGTCTACTTCTCTTTACTGAGGGCCAAGAACCCATCGGCTGGTAACATTCTGGCAACCCAGATGGAACTGGGGTTCCCAGACCCCTGACTTAATGGACAATTCTCCATAGTAGTAGACAAGTAGCCCCCTGAACACTTTCTGTGGTGTCTCTGCTACCTAGTGAGTTCTCTGATAGCTCAGAGATTACGAAGGTACCCCTTAAGCAATGCTGTTCACTGCTTCCCTTTCCTCCTTATTTATAATTGCTGCTATGGAATCTCCTTACCCTACTTTTCTCCTTTTCCTTTCCCTTTTCTGTAGTCACCTCTGTCCTTCTCCAACAACTCTTAGTCTTTTACTTTCTATTTATTTGGCTGAAATCTAACAGCCATTGGCTCCTGAGTTCTCTCTGTTATGGTCTGGTCAGTTATGACTGAAATCTGACAGCCTTTGGTTCTGGAATACTCTCCCATTTGGAGAGCAAGAGTTGTTTGAGGAAAGGAAAAGGGAAAAAGTAGTGTAAGGGGATTCCGTAGCAGCAATTTTAAAAGAGGAAAGGGAAGGGGTGAACAGTCAGTTTGAAATCTGAACTCTCAGTTAGGTTGTCACAGTAAGGAACTCCTTCATCATGACTTTGTTTTGGAAACTGGTTTCTCTTTGCTCTGGTCTGTCCTCCCTTCCTCAACTCCCTCTTTCTTTCTATCCTTACTCCCTATTTTCTTGTAAAGCTATCTTCCTCCTTTCTCCTCATGTTTTGAATCTGCTGTTACCAAGCTACTGGTGTTAAGATAAAACTCACTGTTCCAAAGTTACTTAAAAGATTTACCTTTTCTTATACAGTTCGGCCAGTTCTGGCTAAAATAGTAACATTAGAAACTCATTTAAAACTAAAGAAAAAAAAAAAGAAAGATAAAAGAGGTTTTAAAAATCACAACTGTCATGAAAATGATTTTATCCAAATTCCAGTCCCCAGCTCTCCTTGAATTACCTATTGGGGCAAACTAAGTGTAGCCATGTGGGCAGGTCCCAGTTTCATCAGAAATATTTAGAATCAGCTATCTTTTCTAAAATGATGAGTTTGTATTGCTATTTCTTATCGCTACAATCCCAATGTAAAAGCAATTGGATCTTGGTGTGCACGTATACATGTTTAAATATGTTTATGTGTATATACATATATTATGTATTGTGTCTAGCATGCTACCTATTGGCTTATACATAAATGAGCACTCAAAAATTAAGTCAAAATGCTTTCCAAGTTCACATGAATCTTTAGGACATAAAACTGTTTTTAAAAATCATTGGTGAAATAAATACTAAAATGTCTTCAGAAACATCAGCATACACTTGTGCCTGGATAGGTAAGTTTAATATTTGCTTCTGCTAAATGTGTAATATGTCAGGTTTTGGCACAGACTTTATAAGACTATAAACCCAGCCTAAACAGGGTAAGTTTTGTTTGTGTAATCCTTTTAACAAATAAGACTAATTTAAAAGTTTTAGTTCAATAAAAACAATTAAATCTGAATTATTGGCAAAATGTATTTAACTTCAAGGATCTTATTTAGATGTTCACCTAAAGTTCAGACTTAAGCTCATCTCAAACTCTTGGTCTACTTCTATTTATTGAGAGTCAAAAACTAGGTGTTGACAAGATATTTGGGGTACACTTAATCAAGGTCACGTTATGAGAATATGACCATACCAGTAACTGAAAATATATTTCTGATAAATATTTATAGAGATATATATATGTACTTCTGATAAATATTTATCCTCAAATCCTGCTAATTTGAGAGATTATCACTTAATTTTTTCACAAATAAAAATATTTATCATTATAGTTATACAATGAACTGTCACTAAACCTCATTCTTGCAACACAACAATAAATGTTACAACATGTAAAATATTTCAAGTAAAGCAGAAAATTTGCCCAACATAGAGTGGCAGTAATGCCAAAGCTAGAAGGAACTTAGAGTGTATCTAGTCTAATCTCCTTAATTTACAAATGGGAGATAGATATGGAGAGTTGTCATATGACTTGTCTAAAGTTCATTCACCTCGTTTTTGGTAGTACCAAAGCTTTAAATTTTCTTTTCTGATTTCTGGTTCAATGCTTGTTCTGCAGGAGTTGACTGACACCCTTCAATGAAGGGGGTTTTTCTCTAAGAATGTGGCTCTGGTGAATCCTTGTCCACTAGGATTGCATGCAGTGCCCTCATTTTGAGGCCACTAAAGCCTAACTCTCACACAAATTGCCTCGGTGAATCTAACAGCATTTTTACCTCCTGATATAAAAAGATGGTTCTGCAGAATGACATGAAGTTTCTTGGAGGAAAGTGTGCAGGTGTCCCTTCTTAAGCCATTGCTCCTGGAGAAGGCAGATTATCCTAACAGAGACTAAGTGTATGCTCTAAACTATCATCTTGATATCATTGACAGAAACTATACAATAAATGGGCATTGCATAGAAGAATGACATCACTTTTACTGGGTAATGTCAGGTGAGCAGAAAATACTAAGAATTAACTCTATTAGAAGTATTCTAAAGCCATTTTCTCCAGAGGTAATTGAAAAAAATATAGCTAGCTAGCACATCCAGTCAGATTTGCTTTTGAAAACACTTTCAAAAGAAACTCTCTAAAAAGTAAGTGATTTATCTGTCTCCTTTGCATTTTGTAGAAATGGCACTAAATACTTTAAGTCAGGGTAAAAGAAGGAATGTGTTGATACCTGGAAACATGGAATTAACATAAGTTTTTGAATTGATTGTTATACTAAGCATCCTCAATATTCATGCCTTAAAAGCAATTATTTCTCCAAAGTTTAACCAAAGTGTTTGTCTTTATATCTAGGTAAAACTCATTTATGCTATTCACTATTGGTGAGCTATGGATTTTCAGCTGTGTTTCTCAGAGAAGTGGTAAAAGTAGTTCATTCTCATATTTATACCATATCCTGCCACAGTGAGCATGCAGTTGTTCAATTCATAGCTTCCATGTGGGGTATGACTCTGAAAACCTCCTCTTTCATTCTTACTTGTTTCTCTCAACATCATCGTTCTCACAATCCCATTTCTGATCCCTTGCATCAAGTGGGATCTCCTCTTACAATGAATATCCACAGTTCTTTCCTTATTATAAGGAGTGCCAGGATGGGGAAGAAAGGAACAAACATGTATGTGTTCCTTCATTGCTGCAATCAGTATGTGACCCAGTTTACAAACAAAAGATAAATTTTCATTAAATAATTTTAATGCTATCTAACTTAATCTTCACAACAAGGATTTGATGATGCTATTATTAAAAATTGTACCTACTATGACACTTTGCATTTCTCTGGAAGCCTTTCTGTTTTATTATTGTGACTCCTCTAAGGATGATTTGTGTGTAAGGGGAATTAAGAGGTCCCAGGGCTGTTTTCTGGAACTTGCTTGAATTTCACTCTTTGCCAATGAGTGTGTTGAAGCCAACTCCTATAGGCAATATATTCTCTTTATCATGTGAGATAGGATTCCCATTCTGTAAATAGGCAACAGGCTCAGATAATCAAATAAATTTGCACAAATTAACACAGCCAATTGGTAGCAGATTCTGAATACAAATATGGGTTTTCTCTTAGTTGCTGTTATTGCTGCTACTACTACCTAGTAGTAGTAGCACTGTTATTTTACTATGACCTTATGCCATAGTAAATTGTTTAAGTCCAATTTTTAAATCATAATCTTGTTGAAGAGTGGGGCCATGGCCTTTTTATATTTGTCAAATTCAAGTGAATATAATAGAATCAAAGGGAGGACGTACTAACTTCTAACCAAACACTTGCCATTATTGAAAAATGCTTTTGTCTAACTCTTACCTCCTTTGTGATAAGATACGGACTCTCAAAACCAAAACTGAGAGGAAATGAAAAACAATCCAACAGCCAAGTCTTTTGCTATAATTCACCATTTCTGAAATTTAAAAATGACATTTGTTGTGACCATAAAATCTGCTAGATGTTACCAAAAATATAAAAGTATGAGTTGACAGCACATGTTGAGCTCCAATGAGTTATAACCAATAGGTTATTTTGTTCTTGGCTGGCACAGCCTGGCTTCTCTGTCCAAGATAAGACATGTGACATTTCCTGTCTTTCCTTCTCCAAAACCATGTTGTAGCAGTGTACCTCATTAAAAAATATTACAACACATTTTCCTTTTCTGACATGTGATGTTCTAAAACGTCTTCCATAAGGTATCAATAAGCATTTGTGGAGAAATACTAATATTTTTTCCAGTCAAATAGACATAGTTTAGAAAGAAAAAAAGCAAAATACCTACTATGACACTGACCATATCTCTGGAAGGCTTTGCATTTTATTATGGGGACTCCTCTAAGGGTGATTTGTGTCTAAAGGGAATTAAGGGGTCCCAGGCTGTTTTCTGGCACTTGTTCAAATTTCACTCTTTGCCAGTGGGCGTGTTGAAGCAGTGTCCTATAGACAAGTGAGAGACGATTGTTTTGTAATCTAGTTGTTAAAATGTTGGTAGCCTGTGGGAGTATTCACACCATGGATATCATGCTACAAATCAGCCCCCACCCCCACTTTTTTGAGAGCCTGTTTCGAGAGCATCACTGCATTTAACTCTGGTTATAAAGACTTCTACCACAACAACTAGTGTAAAATTATAAAGAGCTAGGAATGCACTGGGCCACAATGTCTGGTTGTGCAAGCTCTTGTGTGCCCAAAGGAACCCACCTTGGGATAAGTGATGACAGAAATGCAGTTCACACTCTGGTGCCCAAGCTGCATGCCGTGGCATGGTACTGTGACCTCCTAGGGGAGGTTATATTTTTCCATTTTGCAAAAATGTGCCGTATGAGTTATCAATGGTTCTGTTTAAGTCAGATTGTATACATCCCTACACTGATGCTCCCCAGGCCTCCTCTGCAGTGTAACAACCGCTTATTATATGGGTTATGTAATTCTTTATGCACCCTGTACTTCAAATAACAAGAACTAAAATTCTAGTTATTATCTAATCTCTAAGAACATATGTACTTATTTATTTTATACATGAATATTCTGTTGTTCAGAAAAGTTAGGAAACTTGTTCAAAATCACATAGCAAATAAAACAGCAGCAGTACAACTCACATCTATCTGACTCTAAGATCTCCCCAAATGGCTTGTGTGCTGACCATCATTTGACGTGAATGGAAATTATTTCTTTAGAGTACAAGTTACAGGAAAAGGTTTTAAATCTATAATAAACAAACAAATACAAAATAGACTGCATTTTTTCAAAACAAGTATTTCATAATTGTTCTCTTTTAATCATCATTTCAACTGCATTCTTATTTATGGAAAACAAAATCCAAGCTCAGAAAAAAATAGAGATTAAGAAATCCAAGCTCAGAAAATTAGAGTCCATTAATACTGAAAAGCTATGACAAAATCCAAGCTCAGAAAATTTGAGTTCATTAATACTGAAAAGCTATGACATTCAACCATCTCAAACATCAATAACAAGCAATTTACACATGTTAATTGTTCAAGAAAAATAAAGCAAGAGTGACGCTATGTGATTTCTGAGGCTAGGTCATAAGATGGATATGAATTCTGTTTGGCTGTCTCCCAGGAGGCTTGCCTTTGGAATTCAACCTTTATGCTGTGAGAAGTCCAGGTCACATGGAGAAGCCATGTGTAGCTGCTCCAGACTACAGTCCTAGTAAGGAAATCAGCAGATAGCCAGCACCAACTGCCAAGCATTTGAATGAATGAACCAGCAGATGATTCTAACCTCTTTGTGTCTTCCCACTGAGGGCTCAGACATTCAGAGCACATATATATCATCCCTGCTGTGTCTTATCTGAATGCCTGGCCACAGAAGCATGAGAGATAATAAACATTTGTTTTAATACACTAAGATTTGGGGAAATACTAGTACTCTATGCAGAATAGATAACAAATACAGTAATCTTTAGGCAGACCACAGGAAACACTAGCAGACAGACACTAAAATCGTGCCTGAAATACAGTGGACACTCAATAAATATTTGTTGAATGAATAAAAGAAGCCCAATAAAAAAAAATGTAGGCTTCTATAGTCTGAGTAGAATCACAACTTTTACTGCCCAATATCTCTGTTTGTCTTTTCCTTTAAATAATGGCAACTTTGGGCTGGGGGAGTGACTCGTGTCTATAATCCCAGCACTTTGGGAGGCTGAAGTGGGTGGATCACCTGAGGCCTGGAGTTTGAGAACAGCCTGTCCAACATGGAGAAGCCCTGTCTCTACTAAAAATATAAAAATTAGCCAGGCATGGTGGCACACACCTGTAATCCCAGCTACTCAGGAGGCTGAGGCAGGAGAACCGCATGAACCCAGGAGGCAGAGATTGCAGTGAGCCAAGATCGTGCTATTGCACTCCAGCCTGGGCAACAAGAGAGAAACTCTGTCTCAAGAAAAAAAATAAATAAATAATGATGGCAACTTCCTCTCGAAAACCACTAAGAAAACAATCTCAGAATGAGAAAGCCCTGCAAATAACTCAGAATAAAGTACTGAAAAATCTCCAGGGATGAGAGCACAAATACATACGCCTATTTTGTTTTGCTTGTTTTATTCTACATGAGAGCCTATTCAAATAATATTTTCTAACCCTTCAGTGAGGAGAACTTAAAAGTGAATTAACTCATTTGTAATCTTGGGAGAATATGAACATTGCCATGTTAAATAGAGATACAAGCATACGAGAATCAGAGGATAGATGAAAGTATGTGCTGAAGTTAAACAAGTTTCACATTCTGATTCTACCCCTTTTTAGCCAGGTGTCAGTATCAGTAGCAGTTAACATTTTAAAAAATGTATATTTTTATCATGTTTCAGGTACAATTTTATGTGTATTACATGTATTCATTTATTTAGTTATCACAGAAACTGTATAAACTATTACTAGCCCTATCTTATAAATAAGGAATCTGAGGCACAGAGAGGTCAAGAAACTTCAAAGTCACACAGCTAGTAAATGCCAAGATAGGAAAAGAGCTCATGCTCTTAGTCTCTCTAAACCTCTATGTACTTAATAAAATAGGTTAATAGATGCACACTGTTAACATTGCATTGTTCATTATTACAAATTTCTTAGGAAGCAGCACATCACAATGGCTCAGTTTGTTTAATATAAAAAACACAATAGCAATGCCTGTTAGAGTCTTACATAAATGAGATGATATTTATAAGGTGTTTACAATAGTTTTTGAAACATAGTACACAATAAACAATTATTTTTCTATCCACATTGTTCAAATATGTTTAGTTTTAAAAAACAAAATGCACGATTATACTATAATTAAACCAATTCCCTATTGGTAGGGATGCAGGTTGTTTACATTTTTTCTAGTGTAAATAATACTACATATTAACATCCTTATGCATAAATCTCTTCATAGTTTACCTTAGGATAAATCCCTGAGAGTGGAACTTCTGAATCAGAAGATAATAATCTAATTTTAATAACAGAAGGAAACCCTATAGAGTAAATGATCTATTCAAAATCTTACAGAACCAGAGTTAAGGCCAGGACTAGAAAAAATGGTCTTTAAAACACAGTTATATAATTACGTATATTTTTTTCGACACAAAGTGTCAAAAGAGATTAAGGCCTGTCAGCTAGTAAAAATTTAGGCTTAAGCTGAACTCGGATTTCCTGAATCCCAAAACTTGGATCTTTGACGTATAAAAGATGATTTGTGTAAGGCATCTTATTTGCATAACAATAAAATCAGAATAACTAGCTTAGGTGCTTTGCCACATAAATGAAGAGTTTTAATAGGCATAGGTGTTACATTCTTTGCAACCTGGTAAAATATTACTCTTTTAGTCTATTATAATTCTAAGAAATAAGAACCATGGTACATAAAATGACAATCATGCTGGAAAATCTTCAGCGTACTGTTTGCTCATAAGATAGGAAAAGTGACTTCTTTAATGATGACATATATTTCTAAGCCTCACACATCATTTAAACACCCGTTACTCTTTGCCCTTCATCAATATTTTAGGAACACTATAAAACTTGAATTGTTATTGGAAATGATTCTTTCATTTTTGTAGTAATTTGTTTCACTACCAGCAAAATTAGATAAATACCCTTAACTGGTACAAACTATTTCTCTTAGGTTTGAGTCAAGAGAAGTCAAAATGAGTCCTCAGATGGTGACATGCAGGCTCTATCTAATATATCTTTTCCGAGTTGGACTTTTTCTTTCCTTTATTCCATCTTATGCTTATTCAGATATAATTCAATAAAATCATATTTATTTCTAATCAGTTAATTTGCTTATTCCTCTAATATATATTTTGAGGCCTACCAAGGTCTAAAAATAAAATTTTACGGCAATATGTTTCCTTCCAGCAATAAATTCTTAATCTAACAGTAGATGATTTGTCCTTAAATTATTTTTGAAATATAATCCCTTACAAATTTAAACTAGGATTAAGTAGATAGCTATATATTATAATAGAAAAGTAGAACACAAACAAAAGGAACAGTAGGAACATACGTTAACCAAAGACAGGCATTAGGAAAAAAATATATTTTTAATTGATGTAATGAAAAATTTAAAATTTACAAATTACTTGGAACTTCACTATAATAGATAGGAAGACTTAGTTTAAAGGAAACTACATTATGACGATTCAACCTACTAAAAATATAATAAACTGAAATGTTGTTCCATAATTGCCATAAAGAGAAGCAATTATTTATCTCAGGGAGAAGCAAGATATTGGCACTTAAGGGACAAAAATAGCAAACATTAGTTTGCTGTTAAAATGTATCCTCCTTTTCTCATTCCTTTGCTAGTATCTTAGAACTTTATTTCCCTTGTTTCTTAAATATGTATATTTCATAAAGAACTCAGACTCTTAAGAAATGTTTTGCTTACATTATTCCCATCATATTATTTCATGGGCATGCTGTGCAGAATGACAGTGATTTTAAATAGGCCTTCATTACACTGCTTAGCAACTTGATAACAACATGGAAATCTATTATTTTAATGTCTTTTAATCATGAGAACCCAAAAATCTTTAAATTGTTTGCTTTACCTATGAATCATTAGCCATCACTATACTGTTTTGCCTTATCTACAAAGGCAAAAGAGTGAGTGACTTTCTGAGGCTCATGAGAGTTGTCAGTGTGTATGGAGCTGCAGTAATCCCCCATGTTTTAGGGATAAGACTGTTTAATCCTTGAGAGTTGCATCAGTGAAACAGGTAGTGAATGAGATTAGCTATCTTTATTTAGAAGAAAATATACTTCCCAAATCAGATAAGAAGAACTGGCCCTATAGATAATGCCTTCACAGAAAATGGAATCTAGTTTCAGAAAGATATAACTAAAACATAAGTTGTACCAAAAAAATAATAATAATTTTTTTAAAAAAAGCTATGCACTGTGCTAATGATGAAATGCCTGGGTTTTGGAGTCAGAATATCTGAGCTCAAAATCCAGGTCTTCTTCCTACTGTGAGACTGAAATATTTATCTAGTTTCTTTGACCCATCAGTATTTGTTTTTTTGTTTGTTGTTGCTGTTGTTTGCTTGTGTGGTTTTTTTTTGGGGGGGGAGGTTGTTTTTTTTTGAGATGGGGTCTCACTCTGTTGCTCAGTCTGGAGTGCAATGGCGTGATCTTGCCTCTTCGGTTAAGCGATTCTCCTACCTTAGCCTTCTGAGTAGCTGGGACTACAGGCACACGTCATCATGCCTGGCTAATTTTTGTATTTTTAGTAGAGACAGGGTTTCACAATGTTGGTCAGGCTGATCTCGAACTCCTTAACTCAGGTGATGCGCCCGCCTCGGCATCCCAAAGTGCTGGGATTACAGGTGTGAACCACGGCGCCTGGCCCAGTAATCTCATTTACAAATAAGGATAATAATAACTCCCTCTAGAATTATTTTGAGACTCAAAAGAGATAATATAGGAAAATATATAGAACAAGGCCTAGGATATTGTTAGCACTCAATAAACAGTACCTGCTATTATTAATATTTTGTCTATCATATGGATGTTTACTATGCCTGTGGTTTCTAGTTGTCTTTTTTTTTGTTTTTCATTTGCTATTTTCTTCCTTAACAGATTATTTTCAAACACCATATCACGTTTCTCTTGCCCTATTTTTGGCTTTATCTCTGATTATCTTTCAACTCTGCATCATTACATCTCTTCTGCTGAGCCTTCTTTTACCCAGGGGCCTCTTGCCCAGAGTTCTTTGGCTACCTGAGGTAAATGTTACCATTTCGTCTCTTGTCTTGCTTGGCCTTTTCACCTGTAAAGTGGGAAAATAGTAGTACCTATCTCACAGAACACTGAACAGAATTACATGAGGTAATTTGTGTGAAGGGCCATATGTAGTAGCACACATATAATTACCCAATAGATGGTAGTCAACATCATTTTTACCCACAATGTCTTCAGAAGTGGCTTCTACTAAAAAGCCTTCTCTCATTTTTCTCCAAACTATCCCTAAACCTCAATCCACCCTTCCAACTCTGACTTTGTCTCTAGCTCTGTGACCTCTGCTTCCAAAACACCCAATAAGTGAAGCATAGCATTTTCTGTGTTCTATCAAAATTGTTTATGTTTCTCTTTCCCCCATGAAATTGCAACAACTGAGAGCCAGTAAAATGTCATACTTCTACTTTCTTGCCTCAGTGTGTAGTAACACGAATGCTCCACCTAAATGCATTGAATTGTTTCTACAAAACTCAGGATCAGACAGGGATTTTAACAAACTCATCTAGGTCTGTCCCTGAAGTTTTATGTGCATATCCAGCAGTCCCTCTCTCTGATATCTTTACCTCAGCAAACTTTTCTATTACATTGCATTAAATTATCTATTTTTCTTTACCTTTATTTATAAAAGATATATATTTGCACATGTTCCCTCGAACTTAAAGTATAATTAAAAAATAAATAAAATGGAAAGAATGTTCAAGAATTAAAAAAATAAAAAAGATATCTATTTCCAGCATACTTCTAATCTTTTCTATTTAAGCTGAGCAACAAAATATAGATAAATACATTTCTGCAGGTAACACAAGCTATGTATTCTTCTGAAAAGAGAATTGCAACAAAACAAAACAAGAATCCTCTTTTTAAAAAGTTATTAAATAAACAAAAAAGAATAAATGCATAGGTAACCCAGATAAGAAAGCTTTAAAGCAGCTGCTTGCCAAACAAATATTGGTTCTTTATTTCTATAATATAGCCTCATGGAAGTAATCTTTCACCAAGAATGTCTTGGTATTCTCATAACTTGTTAGTGTCAAAGGATCCAGGCAAAACAATTAGTTAGAGATCCATGATCAAAAATGTTGCAGGTGTAGGACTTAAAGTAGGCCTACAGTATGAGAACATTTTGGAAAACATTGATTATGTCAGTTAATAATAATAAAACCTTGAGCAAGCTCCTTAACTTTGTATTGCCTCATCTGTAAAAGGGTGGTAACACGATCTCTTACAGAACTGTTTAGAGGGTTACACAAGATCATTAATGAGAAAGTACTTTGTAAATGTTGAAGAATAAATCTAATAAAATGCCTAAGTATGGTAAAACTCTGAATTTCGGTAGTTCCAAACAACAGCACACTGCTTCACATTATTTGGGCCCATGTCTTTCTATTTTTCCCCAAAGATGAAGTCCTTTGAGAGCAGAAATAATGATCTTATTCCTAGTCTGCTTCCCAAAATTTGTGACTTAGTAAGTGAAAATACTACGTGTTTTAAGTCTGCTGAATGTCTGAATAAATGAAGATGCATGGAATGAATGAACAATAGGTAACAAAAAATTAAATGAGTAAATTCCTTTTCTGATTTGGGGAAAATATTTGCCAAAATATTTTAGTAGAAGAGAAAAATGTTGACTATGGTTGTCAAATAGAGAACTGTTCAAACATTAGGCCAGAGAATATATAGTAAACTTACAGAGACAAAAGTGTTCAATGTAAAAGTCACTCAATTCTTTGGACTCATATGACCTGGAAACAAATGGTCATTACTCATTAAGGAATACATAAAGAAGGGCGTCTACATGTGATGATTAAATTACAATTAAACCGCCTGGGCGCAGTGGCTCACACCTGTAATCCCAGCACTTTGGGAGGCCGAGGCGGGCTCACCACCTGAGGTCAGGAGTTCAAGACCAGCCTGGCCAACCTAGCGAAACCCCATCTCTACAAAAATACAAAAATTAGCCAGGCATGATGGCGGTTGCCTGTAATCGCAGCTACTTGGGAGGCTAAGGCGGAAGAATCCCTTGAGCCCAGAGTTGTGGGCTTGCAGTGAGCCTAGATTGTGTCATTGCACTCCAGCCTGCGCAACAGAGTCAGACTCCACCTCAAAAAAAAAAACCAAAAAAAAACAAAAAAACAAAAAACAAAAATTTAACGCTTCTTACAATTAGTCTCTGTAAGCAGAAAGAAACTTAACGCTGGACAAATGAGGAAGCTGAAATTACTTTTTGCACTGCTGTTCTGACACAATTAATAGCATGAAAAATCACACATTAAGTAAGAAGAGGACCTGAGGTCCTCCAAACACTATTAATTGAAATAATGTATTGTTATGAGTTTATCTAAAA
The DNA here is from genome assembly GCF_008728515.1 of Papio anubis. Classification (NCBI taxonomy): domain Eukaryota; kingdom Metazoa; phylum Chordata; class Mammalia; order Primates; family Cercopithecidae; genus Papio; species Papio anubis. The sequence goes on along the minus strand of NC_044987.1, from coordinate 49,634,913 downwards.
ACCTTTTTAAATCTGTAGGAAGAGGGTGGATGGAGGGGAGGAAAAACAGGTAGGTACTTCTGAATTGCAAAATGAAGAAAATAATATTATCTTCAGAATTATGTAAATCATCTGAAAGAGGTAGAAAAGCTCCCAGGTCAACAAGACCTGAATGCATCCTAATTGAGCTCATTAATGGATCTAAGGAAAGAATATACCTATGCAATGGAGAGTTGGTCAGCCAGTGAGACAACCAACTCTTGCCAGAGGCAAAGAGTCTCTGAGGCAGTGTTTGGCAGTGCATGTCATAGTTTTATTCCCTCTATTCTATTGACCTTACCAATAGATCTTTATGAGGGTATAGGCATCTGGCAATTACATACTTTATGTGGGTAGAGGGACAGCAGGGGTCAGACCATGAGGTCATTAGACTTCAGACCAAGTATGGTTACCAGGTATATTCACCAATATCCACTTCCTCTCTACTGTGGGGTACAAGAGATGCTGCACCTCACCTCCTTAAACTTAGGTATAGCAATTTAGGTATAGCAAATAAATATTTACTTTAGCCAATGAATTTGAGTTTAAGCAACGTATGTCACTTCTTGGTGGATGACTGTAAAAGCTAGTGCAAAATCCTTAATCATTCCTTTCCCCTTGCTGGAACAATTTCATGAAGTACACCCTGTATCATCTTGAGTCTATGTGAAGATGGCTTCGAGCCAGATACTCACCACTCACTGTGGACACAATGTTTGAGAGATAAATCCATGTTAGAATTTAAGAATACTGAGATTTTATGGTTATCTGAACTGGATTAAGCTAGCCTACTCAGACACAGGTAAGCTTAGGGTTATCATTTGGCTCCCTTTATAATTCTGTACTAAGGGATAATGAACTGGTTAGAGTATACGGACATTTAGTCAGCTTAGAAACTTTTTTGTTGCATTAAAATTAATAAACTCTAGTAAGTATCTATTCATCTCCAGCAGTATCTTGTAAGCTTTACTATTATGAAGCAGTATCCTCAATTTCAGTTGGCTCTGGGATGTTGGCAAATTAAGTTTTTGAACTTGCAAAATAAAAAGCTTGATCCTGGAGCTTGATGAGTTCACAAAGGAAACTCTCCCATTTGAAGAATCTTTCAAGTCATGTGGCTCTTTCTGACCACATCTAACCCATGTCCACATCTGTTTATTAGAAGAGTTAACAGCAGTCATTGATGTTTTAAATTTGAATAACCTACTGGGGTCTTATATTCTATGCATTTTAAAGGGCAAACTGAGTCTCTAACACTTTATTATACATCTACTATACACCAGACCACAAATGCTTTTATACAAATACAATTTCATAATTTTCGTAAAAGCCATGTAAGGTAAATTTAATCCATCCTCATTTCAGAGATGATAAACCTGTGACTCGCTTAAATAATTGATTACACAGCTAACTTGGAGCCAGAATTTCAACTCAGGTATTCTAGGTCCAGAGGTCTTTACACACTCTAAAATGATTTAATTGGATGTTCCTAAATCAGCTAAAAGAGCCTCCTGTATGCAATGATTTGGTAAACATGTCCCTATTTACCCCTTCTCTATGGCACTTAATTTGATATACTTTGAATACATAATATTTCTATTTTTGATTTTAATTCATTAGCAATAACAAACAATACCCAATAATGAGACTAAATAGCATAATTCCTACAGAGCCAAAGTGAGTCATGTGCAATAATTTATAAGAAACCCCCAAATAACTCTAAAGGAAGATAATTGAATATGCATTTGACACAAATTTGCTTAACTCATTCCAAAATGGTTTTCCCTGACTCTGGGGTCATTGAACTAATGAATATAATCTTTCCTAAATAAGTAGCCAATATGTATGACTCTCAGAAGACAGGTCTATAATATTTCCGCTTTAAGACAGATATGGTACTACAGAAGAGACAGGATCAATGCAATTGTGAATATAGATTCCACATCATTTGCCTGTGTTTTCGGTGCCATCTGGTTCCTCCAACCTTGATAAAGGTTTTGTGAGAAATAAATACATCAACAACAAACAGCAGACCATATGAAGGTCCTACTGTAGTGTAGGCATATAATGGGTACTCATTAAATGTTAATTATCTTCCTGTTTCTTTTGTTATTTTGTGTTAATCTGGATAGGCTAGGTTTTTTGTAAGAATGCAATAAACCTGAAATCTCAGTAGCTTAAAAATACAAAGACTAATTCTCACTCATTGCAGGTTAGGGCACTCTGATCTATATAGTCATTCAAGGATCTAGACTAACAGACTCCACATTTTGTAGCTATATCGTCTAAAACATGAGGCCTCCTTGATCCCTGTGTCAGGAAAAGAGAATGGTAGAGGGAAGGCAACCTGATATTTCTATGCTTTGATCTGGGAGAGACACATATGCCTTTTTCCACAATCTATTGGCCAGAACTAATTATATACCCCTGTCACCTATAAGGGGACCTAGTATTGTGGAGTGGCAGATTGGGATAACCTCATTGTCTTTGCCATGCCTTCCCTATCCCTATAAATGAGGTAGATCTCAACAAAGGGTTGAGTGATAAAAGTATTATCTGTGAGTAGGCCCTCTAAGAGACCTTTAGCAAGGCTTAAGCAGCTTAAATATTTGAAGATTATGATCCATCAGATCATCTGTCCCAAACAGATTTAACACAGAGTGGGTTAGGTTTTGGTTAGACTTGGCTAGAATCAATCATCATTTTTCTCCTCTGATTAAATTAACCAAAGTTGGAGGCCTCTTTGAGCTGATCACCTAGGCCAAATGATCTTACTGATTCTGCTTACTGTTTAGGTTCTTCCTAGTAGTACAACAAGTTTAAGTTCCAAAGTTGCAGGGTGATGTGAACCACATATTAATTATTTACGTGTTTATGTGAGTGACAAGATGATTTCCTTCTATTGGAAATAGGTGTGAAAATCTGCCTCAACTGACACTTTTTACTCTCAGAAACAGAAAAGAAGGTGAAAAGTCTTTTGAGCAAATGCAGGAAAGAGTCCTATGAATGTCCTTGGAGTAATGTATGTATCAGCCACTAATAAATTTCCTCATCATTGGCTTAAAAAGTCAGCTACCCCAAGACAAGGGAGTCAAACAACTTTCTAATTATATATACATTCAATAGCTCAATTGTTATTTGATACTTACTATGGGTCAGTCCCTGCATTAAACACTGAACATATAAAGATATTCAAGACTCTGGCTCTGAGTAGGTTGCTAGCAATACAATGTGCCTCTTGATAAACTGAAGAGATAATGCATGTATAAGACATTCTAGAAGGAGGATATAGATTCTTCTTACTCTGACCTGAAGGCCAACAAAAATAATTATAGGACATCTACTACCCAAAATTGGAAGCGAGTGTAATAGGAAAACTTACGTAGAAACTTAGTTTTCAGAAGAAATATCTATCTGTCATACTTAACCTAATTTACCTAGTTGCTTAGGCAACCAAAAAACATAAGAAAAACTATGCGAAAAGGTACAGAATTATTAATTGACAATTATTTGGTCTTTATTTTCAGAGTCTGTGTTTATCTGAAAGTTATAATTTGTTTACTTGGTTCTAAATATATGAGTACCGATGGCAATTAAACTCATCTTGTAATTCAAGATAAACCATAAGCTCAATGTTTACAAAATGATCATTTATGTAAAAATACTTAGCACAGTGCCTAGGCACAAATAAAATGCTTGATAAAATTTAGCCATTATGAATATAGTTTCATAAAAATTAATATTTATTGGCATAAAAATCTCAAGAGGAATAGAGAAACAGAAAATCTCTCTGGGTATAGAGCTGATGGTCACCAAGGAGAAAGAGTCAGATGTATTTTTGTTGCCAAAGTTCTAAAATAATATAAAGTTTATCACTTCAGAATGTCCTAATAACTTAGATATTTTCTGTAAACTTTTTAATTGAATCCTTTCTAAATAAAGGTATTGTGAAAGATACTGTAAGTTCTGTAAGATACAGTAACATACTACTCCAGCCTTCAGGATGATCACAAGCTAGTAAGAATGTTAAGAGAAATACAGAGATAACTATACTGAAGATGGGCCAGAGGATAATTAAGAAAAACCATGGAGATTGAGCAAGGGACACAGCTGGGAAACATGAGGAAGGCTTCACCAAGGAGGTACCACTAAAATGGCACTGAAAAACAAATAGGAGGATTTCAACAGGTGAAGACAAAGGTCAAGAACCAATTGGGGAAAGGGGGAGTACATTCCACATGAACAAATATGGAAGGAAAAAGCACATAATATATTTCAGGAAGATAATCCCATTTTATTGGAGACAAAGTATTCATGGAAAGTATCGCTGAAGAGGTAGAATTGGATCAAATTAGAGATAAATTTGAATGACACAGTAAAAAAAAATATTGTAAAGCTCTAGCTATCAAGACATACTATCTTTAACCTTTGTGTTCTGTTTCTCTCACTTTACTGAAAGAAACTTCCAGCACTGCCACTCACACTCCTGCTTTAGGTGTTGATAACACCCAAAGGAAACTCAAATTGGGAGAAAGAGGCAGCCTTTAGTTTTTAGAATTAGAAAACAACCTGCTGAAAGTCAAAAGGAAGATCAGAGAAAAAAGTTTTGTCATACCAATAGACGTGGAAAGACAATAGAGAAAGAGGAGGCCCCAAGTGCCTAGTGACTTCACTGAAAAAGAATCCTGGGAGGTGGTAGGAGAATAAAGTTGGGGTAAGGATGGTAAGATGACCTCCAGATCTTGTTGGAATTGGGGAAGGCCTTAGTTGATGGCCATGGTCAAAGTCATCTTGCTGCGTGGGAGATTTGCCAACTGAGCCAAGTTAGCCTCTTTGCTGTAGGGTATAGGTTTTCCAAGCTATGACTCATCCAACAGAAGGATCCTCTTCCTTAGCCCTGAGACTTGTATGTATTTCTATTTAAACTGCTCTCCTATGTGTGACCAGCACCCTGCATTTTCCACAGTTAAGGACACTTGCAAGACCGCTTACTTTGCTTCTGCATCACCACCTCACTGCTTCTGAGCCAGAATGTGGGCTAGAATCCAAAGGAGTGGTGGCTATGTGAAAGAGGCCTTTCACACCAAGTAATCTTAAAGGGACTAGATTCCTATAGGAGGTGAAGATGACTGCAGATTTCCAAAAAGGTTGGTAAAACTAACAAATATTGTAGTTTATCTGTAACTTTTAAAGGTCTCTGACTTTACACCTAAATACATGTTAAGTATTTGTAGAATTGATCCAATAAACTAAATGTCACCCAGGGCATAAAGATGTGCTGCCTCTCTTCAAGAGTATCCAGGGAAGGTATATTCACTGGAATATTCAAAGATGAGATCTAACTCACCACAACTGCTCAAGTGTTCAATAATAATATCAGTGCTTAAGGCTCAGAAATACTGAATAATTTCACGTAATATTGTAAACCTAATAGATTGTAGAGAGGACTCAAATTAGTTGTTCTGTCTCTCTCTTTTTTTTCTTTCTATAATACAGATTCATCCCCTGCATGGCTTTGTGTTTGGGACTTAAGGGATAAAGACACTTCAAAGTTTACGATAGTATAAAACAAACTGCACTGCAGTATTTTTCCTTTTATTAACTATTATCTGTCTTTAGTCTCAGCACTGAGTATTTATGTTTCCAAGGAAAACAGTGGTTCATCTTTCTTCTACATTTTAAGTATCGGCAACTTTATTTGTACACTAACTGCTTTTTGACCATCATCACTTATTTTTCTTCCTAAACCATCTACTACTCCTATTTTAAAATGTGTTTCTTAAATATCTCCCACTAAACACTCCACTCCCTGCTTCCGGTGAAAGGAACACACAGTCCCTTAGGGTGAAGAAGTACAAGTTTATTTAAATCCTTGGTATATACTTGCCACACGTACTCCTTTTTATAAGAATGATACTAGGTCGAGTATATGTCTAACTGACATAACGTATCTTTTATCAAATCTGAACTCAACTTCCCTGAAAACTCTCCCAGTTTTCTTTCCCTGACTTCTCGCTGGGAGCACCATTCACTCAGTTACTCCAACTGGAATTTCTGAATCTTCCTTTCTTGTTCCAAATATAGTATGCTGCCATGTCTTTACAATTTTATTTCTATAATTTCTCTCAACACCTATATTCTCTTTTGTTTTCCACTACCATGATTCTAATGAATATCAGTGACGTTTTTGCATGAAACTTTGACATTCTAGTATCATGTAAAGGGTAATGAAATGGATTTCAAGAAATCTCTCACTATTGATAAAAGCGAAATTTGGATTTAATTTAGTCAAAAAGTAAATTGAGAAAATCAAAATCTATTCCCATAATAACTGGATTCAAACTCACTTGCCTCCCTATCTGTAGGCATATTGAAAATAGATAAATGGGTGGAGTTCCAGCTATTAAAATGAGGGGTATACCTTCCCTAAGTTATATCCTTGGTCTTGTACGAATGTGAATGTCATTCTTCAGTTGTAGCAGAAACCAAGTTTTACAAAAGCCAAACTACCATTTTAATTCAAATTTCCTTTTGCTCAAATTCACTTTATGTGTTGCTAGAAGATCATTTTTCTTCAAGGACAGTTCTCTGATAGTGTAACTCCTATGCTCAAAAATATCCTGTGGCTCTCCATAGTCTACAAAGTAAAGGTTAACCCCTTCACATTGATACACCAGGTTCTCCTCAACCTATCTCCATTTTATTATACAAACCTAGCTCCTAATAATTTATGTCAGTTGGCCTTCATTTCAACCAAAGCAAAATGCTGGCTCCAGAATCTCACATTATATGCCAGTATGATGCTTGTATTCATATCATTCGTTCTTTCTAGATTGATTTACATGGACTTTTCCATGCATACAAATGCAACATGACCTTTAATGTTCACCTCAAAATTTTATTCCTCCATGAAACCCTTCCTAATCATCCATATCCAAAGTATCTTTTCTATATAAAATTCCATAGATTCTATGCTGTCTTGGAATTATTTTTGCCTGAGGACTATAAGAAAGAAGACGATATGGTGGAGGATAAATAGGGAAGAAAAAGAAGAAAAAAGAGGACAGAAAAAGTCAAGAGAGGAAGAGGAAGTAGAAAAAGAAAAAATGGAAAAAAGGAAGATATTTTTCAGAAGTATTTGAATGAATGCTATTAAGAATGATTATTTAAAAGGTAATCGTTAACAAATATTGAGAAATCAGGATATTCAGTGGTTAATAAGAACACAAGCTCGTTCCCAGCTCTATTATTTAACAGATCTTTGGTGCTGGGAAAGGAAAGTTCTTTAGCCCTCAGTTTTCTCATCTGTAAAATGGAAATAATAGCAGCTATCTTACAGAACTGTTGTGAGGATTAAGTAAGATTGTATTACTAAAGTGCCTAAGACATCTGGTTCATAGTTTCAGGTTCCGTAAATGGAACTGCTTTTATACAGTTGGAGGTATGGTTTTATAAGTTCCTTTAAACCAGAAAAGTTTTAGCTTGGATTCAGTAGAAAAGATGAAATTCCCAGCTTCTAAATTCCATTATTGTAAAGGTGTCAAGGTCTGGACAGCTGGCAGGGCTGATTGAGCAATATTCTTAAGTGACAAGCTCAGGAGAACTGAGGCCTGGTTTAGTAACTTACTGGCATCAGTGTAATCATAGATCTTGATGACTCTCAGTGGAGATTTAATTTTTGGTCCCTGGAATAGGCTATTAATGTCTTGACAGAAACAAGCAGAATAACAACTAGCTGTTGGTCAATAGGAATAGGAGAAATACACACACACACACACACACACACATATATATACACACACACACACACACACCCCTGAGCAAAAAGAAACTCCACAGATTTAATAATTAGATGCAAATGTGTTTTAGTAAAAGCAATGGTGCCTAGTTTTATTCTTTTGACATCCTCTATTTTCTAGAGTTCTGGAGAGTAGGAATAATGACAACTAAAAAAACCCATTCTAACAGATCTGAATGGTTTTGTGTGTGTGTGTGTGTGTGTGTGTGTGTGTGTGTGTGTTACCATATTTAATTCTCACTAGCTCTCCAGTGCATTATCTTCATATGGGATATTGTTAAATTGAGGCTAAAGAGATTAAGGCATTTACCTAGGTCATCTCAGAGTTAGTGGTAGAGCTAGAGCATGAAATCAAGCAGGATGCCAGAACTACTCCTCAACATAAAACCTAAATAATAGGAAGAGGTAGAATGTCAGAGCACATTGCCAAAGTCAGGGAAAATCTGAAGCCAGGTATGGTGATATGGTTTGGCTGTGTCCCCACCCAAATCTCATCTTGAATTCCCACATATTGTGGGAGGGACCCGGTGGGAGGTAATTGAATCATGGGGCAGGTCTTTCTCATGCTGTTCTCATGACAGTGACTAAGTCTCATGACATCTGATGGTTTTTATAAGGGGGAGTTTTCCTGCACAAACTCTATTTGCCTGCCGCCATCCATGTAAGACGTGACTTGCTCCTCCTTGCTTTTTGCCATGATTGTGGGGCCTCCCCAGCCATATGGAACTGTAAGTCTAATTAAACCTCTTCCTTTTGTAAATTGCCCAGTCTTGGGTATGTCTTTATCAGCAGCATGTAAACAGACTAATACATATGGTTATCAAGATGGAGACATTGTCTAGGACAGAGAAGGAAGATAATTGTATGACCACATCCCTGCTTGTTCTAACTGGGTTTCTATTACTGTGAACACAGCTGCCATTGAGAAACCAATTGTAAGAAGTATTCTCTAGACCATTTCACACCGTCAAAGCAAGTGGAAGTTTTGCTCATAGCTGAGAGTGCCTGCCTCAAAGTTCTAAACACATTTCCAACTTCCACTTGCAGTCAAGTTCCATGGTTTTTAAAAATTACAGAAATCTTTTTTCTTGCTACAATCCTCTGTAAAACGTTCACACTGTGAATGTCAAACATCTGTTTTACCTAATACACTTTCCCTGGTGGTATGGTCTGGTAATTAAGCTCCTTTCCCAAGATCCACATTCACATTTCAATCTTTTGACTTTATTTCCTATAAAAGGAAAGTGTGTTACTTTCCCATTGCATTGTGGAGATTGTTGCTAAAAATAACAAGGATTGTTATATTCTAGAGGCTTTTAAAAAGACATTTTAAGTAAACATGAAGTAAAAAAAATATGACCCAATGGAATTTATGAAATAGGGTCTTGATTTAATTTTATACATGAGAGATATAAATTTAAGACTTTTCAGGCTGAAATATGTTACACTTAAGAAGAGAGGCACCAACTGTTCTAGTATGAATAAAAGGATTTTTAAATTATTTTACCCCATAGAATCTATGTTCTGAAGAATTTTTCTGCCAAGCTAACTGCATATAATCAGTGATGATTTGATTTTTTAACTACATTCAAGTATATCTGGAATAATCAAGACAAGCTTCTAATCAGTCCAAGCAAACCACTGTCAGTAGAGTGGGTGATATAACTCCAGCTTTCTTTATTTAGAATGCACAGGCTTTTGTAGAGTCAATGTTCTACTGGATTAGGCTTTCTGATATATTGAAAGTAGCATAATTAAGGACTCAGGCTTTGTAGCAGGTAAATTAGAGCTTGAATACTGATTCTATCACCTAATGTCTGTGAGACCTTACACAATATATTTAGCTTCTCTAAACCTCAGGTTCCTCAGCTGTATAATGAAGAAAATAGTCACGTATAACCCACAGAAGTAGTGTGAAGAGTAGAATAATGAATGTAAAATGTGTAGTGCAACACCTAGCATATTTAGTAAGTTTTAGTTGCTGTTTTTGTCATCCTCATCATCATCCTTACCACAATCACCATCATTATTTTCATATCATCTTTATGATTACTGGATTCAACAAGTGTAGCAGGCTTGGAAACTTTAGGTTGAGAAGTACTGTTTTAAATGGAGAGTCTTGTGATTTTACACTTAAGTTCCAATAGATAGTTTTAACCATCAGACCAAAGGAATGTATACACACACACACACACATATACACACACATGTATATATACATATATATATAAATGTAAAATTCCCAGGAGATACCAACTTTTTAAAGGCATGCTTATAGAATTATGTCATATTCCTAATGGTCAGGTTCCTGATGTTTCTGACAAAAAGAACACTTTTTCTACGATCTTAAAATGAAATGGCCATTGGGTATGGGAAAGAGGAGTGTAGGAGAATAATGATGGACGATGTGAGATAAGATGAGATAACAAGACATGATTTACAGTCACATTTCCTTTTCTACCTGAAATGTCCATCAGCTTGGGGACATGGTGTGATGGTGGATTTATCACGTCAGATTCAAATACTATCCAGCTGATTACTACTGACTCATTGGGGAGCTTTGCTCTTGGCAGAGGCTCAGATTCTTGATAAATTTTACTGCCTGCTTGAAAGTAATTTGCCATCACCAAGCAGTGAAATTAGTTTGGCTAAGCAGAACAAAGACAATGATCAGTCTCTGCTTATCTAAATATAAGTAGTGGTGGGTTTTATAATTGGTGTGTTTGGCAACTCTCCTCTAAGTCACCCATAAACCCCCCCGCCCATTCCACCCCCTTCCCATCTTCTCCAGCCAGCCGTTGCCTGAGTCATAATAATAGCTCCTATTTGGGGAGCATTTTTATGCATCACACATTGGTCAGGTCCTTGGATACTGTAGTAGTCAGAATAATGACCTCTCAAGGTGTTCATCTCTACATAAACAGTGAGCAGGCACTGGAGTCACTCAAGCTTGATTCAAATCCCAACTCCACCATTCACATAGGTCTGAGATGGCCTGGTGAGCAAGATTACATAGGCTTATTTAGGACACGATGAGGCTTTCAATTGTAAAATGAGGATAATAATCTCTACTTTTATAGGTCCCTGATAATGTATACAAAGTGCCTAGAACAATGGCTGGCATATAGTAGGCACTCAAAAAATGGATGTTAAAAAAAACTGGTGATATTTCATATCTCTTCATTATTTTTATCAGGAACACACAGTCTGAAAGGTTCATTTTTGTTGAGGTAAGTATCTTGACCCCAGGGAGAATTAATGAGGGATTTTTAAGAGCTTTGTCATAGTATAATATAGATAGATCCATGAATGGATTTAGTTGATGTAAGTGAAGTGGTTTAAAAGCAGACAAGGTAGGCAGTAGGGACCAGTGTCAGGGCATGTAAAAGACAGAGAAGACTTACATGCTCAAAATTATCTCTCTCTTATATCTTTCAATATCCATCATTCAAGACTGACAACTTATCTGCATATTCTGCCTTCAATCTCTTTGCAGGGTCCCTTTACAAAAGGCAAACATTTCTTGTGTGCAGTGAAGAAAAAGCAAAGATAATACATATGCTTCCTAGCTCTTAATTGGAAAGAATGTGCAGCCCACGCCTTTGGCTTGAACCACTGTGCACCTGCTGACTGGGGGAAGAGAAGAAAGAAGGTGAAAAGTGCTCTCAACACGAGGGTGAAAAGAAATACTACCTTTGTCTAGGACACACTTTTTACCTGAAAGTAGAATGCTAAAATCTAAGACTTTCTTCCCATTAGAGTAGCTGCTCAGAGACTGGCCAGAGATCCAGGGCAGGGCCACTCCCAGCAGAGTGGAGCATGTTCATGAAAACTGACCCAGGCAGATGGAGAAGATAAAGTCAGGACTATGTCAGGGAGTCCTGAGCTGGGCTGGTGATCCATATGAGCAAAATTCCAAGGGGTCAGGAAGTAGTAATGACTGGTAGATAAACATGGTTTCAGGGACTAGGACCAGAATAAATCATTTCTTATAGCCAGGGTTGAGCTTCAGCTATACTAGGCAGTGAGTAGCAGACCCTAAAGCATGACTAGAAGAAGCAAGAGCTACGCAGAGTCACAGGATCTAAGCATTGGATGCAGTATACAGAGGAATCCCTGAAAATACCTGGGAGCCAAGTTGACTTGCTGCAACATCTTCCAAAAGAAGCCTCCCTGCCCCAATTTTACCAATTTGCAGTCCTTTCTCCTTTTAAAAACGCATCAGTGACTTTGCATTGTCCTGAGAAGCATTCCCAAATTATGTAGCATTTCACATTTTTCTTTTATGACTTTCCTGTGCTTCAAACACCACTGAAAATGACATAGAGACAGAAGCATACACACATGCTCACACCTACACACATGCTCACCCACATACACACACCCATTTAAACATAAACCAGTTGTGTCACTCATTTGCTCAAAATTTCTAACATTTTTCATTTGAATTACCATCATTCTTATATAATCTGTCCCTAAAACCATTGTGACCTCATTTCCTACTACTTGCTCTCATCTTGGTCGTTCTTGCTGTTTCTCTGACACAGGAATTACTACTGCCTCAAAGTCCTTGTGCTTTTGGGTTCCTGTGCCTAGATATTTGATTAACCCACTGTCTCATTTTCCTCGAGTCTCGGCTCAACATATCAGTTAGGGAAATCTGATCTGACTGCCCTGACATAAATGTGTCATACTATTCACAGCACAAGTATAAACCATCATTTCTCTTTTTTTGCCTTATTTCCCTTCATGATATTCAAAACTACCTTCAAATTTATAACACTTTATATGAATGTCTCCCCTTCATAAGAAAAACATCTGGGTCTTCTTCATTTTATCGCCATGTTATTAGTTACCTGAACAGCCACTGCTATGTCTTCAATAAATATTTGTTGAATAAACAAAAGAGTAAATGTGTGATAACCTCAGTTATCACCTATTTCGGGAAAACTCTGTTTGCCCTCAAACTGGATATGGTTCTCTTCTCTGTGCTTCCATAACACCTTATGCGTATCCCTACATTAACACTAACCATAGGCACACTGGGCAGAATTGACCTCTAATTATGTGGCCTCCCTACTATTCTCCAAGCTCTGTGAAGTCATAGACTCAGCCTTGCTCACTGAAGCAAATGTGGTACATAGTACATAATCCACATATGTTTGAAGAATAAATGAAGGGCAGTAAATGGGCACAATGTCAGAGGAACATGGATGATCTAATATTGATTCCACTGAACCATAGAATGAATGCTTCTCAAATTCTCCCCACTTGTGGTGGCTTTCAGGTCCAGAGCAGGGCTGAGTTTCCAGGTGGGACTCAGGTAAAAGATGGGACCAAGAAGGTCATTATATCCTCTGTCTTCTTGAATACCACCAGGCATCTAAGCTGGAGTGAGCTAAGCTGAACTGAGCAGCTCCGTGTAGGTAGAGAGAATATTCTGGTTCATCACAGGAAATAGGTTCACTGAAAGTTCCTGGATGGATGAGGGCATCAAAGTTCAGAATGTACCAACATCCTGAACCTCCAAGTTAATGATCTTTTCATCCAGTTTCATGTTTACTTAATTGCCAGGAAAGAACCCTGCTTTGAATGAGGTTCAGAACTTGCTGATGAACAGTGACTACTGCATTCTAAGAAATGTGTTATCATATAGCTTGGGGTGAGCTCTGTGTGTCTTCAGAGAGACAAAGCACCTCAGTTAGAGTGCTTAGTTCCCAACCACTGCTATTGGTTGTTACATTTTGTGCCTGCTACACGAATGGACTACAGATAGATGGCCTTAACCTTAGAAATCAATGATCGTAACTTTATGGTGTGCATATGTCATGCCAGGCACTGTACTAAATTCCTTAGAATCTGATTAATGGAGGCAAGATTGTTGAACTGATTGTTGCTTTTTCCAACATGAACATTTTTATTCAGCAACTGCATTATTGTAATATAAGGCGAAAGTAAGAGACTTTTTACTGAAAAATGTCCAAAGCCAATCCAGGGGAAAACTTTTATATACATAAAAAAAATCCTTAAAGTTTATTTAGTTTTACATGATTTCCAAAGCATTTTTATTTATGTTATCTTATTTTATTTGCTCATGGTTCACAGTTCGCCGGAATAAAAAGGAAGCCTCATGGGAAATGTGAGTTTAATTAGCCTTACACTGTATTTTAAATTTTCAGAGCAGTATCTGGACATGGTAAAAAAACTGACAGTTTTTGAATGAAGGAATATACTTCATTCTATTTACTTAATATGAAGTAGAAAATGAAATATGCCAGAATCAGGAAATTACAGAGAATAATAGGTTAAGAGGTAGTCAGGAATTTAGGTTTGCCTTTTCCCTTCATTATCTGACCAATTCTCTGGTCTTGCATAAGAACTTAAACTCTGATTCCCAATGGCCTCACTAATTAAACAAATAGATAATGGCATTTAACTCTGTCATGTAGACTAAATAACAAAAATGGAAAATGTTTACCACAAGGTTTGCACATAGAAGATGTTCAATTAATATTAGTGTCTTTTTCTCCCTCTTCCCATAAGAGAGATACAAAATAAATTGTTATGGGATTACAGCATAATTTAGATATTCAATTTTATTATATGAAATCTGAAGGTGTCAAGACATTAAATAATTTGCCCGAAGTTACTCAGCTAATAAGTAGGAGAGCTGGAGTTGCTTCTGAGCTCTCCCAATATTAGATTATTCCTACTACAACTGTACCCTATGGTCCCTACAGTCCCAGAGTTGGGACTGTACTTGAAGCATCCTAAATGTGAGTATATATCCCACTATCCAATCAGAAAGACAATCTTTTTTTAAAGAGAGATAGGGGATGAGGATTAGAGATTCATAAGGCCATTAGACTCTCCTGGGAACATACTGTTACCTCCAAAGAGACCCTTGCGGAAACCTCTGAAATGTTAATTCAAGCAAAATTATAAGCTTATTTGTCCTCTGCATGGCTCACATAATACGAATTAGAATTCTCATGTCATGAGTTCAGGAACCATGGAATTCATGTAAAACATGTTTATTATTTTGCATAATGAAGTGTGTCAACCTTCATGGAAATTAAAATAACTAATCATCTCTTATCGATGACATTCAAATGCCATTCTACCTCCACTGAATGTCAGTTCTTTTCAAGCCTGGCACAGATCCACATTACCTTGATCTGACAGTAGGCAGCCACATAGGTTTCAAGGAAGGAGACATTAAAAGGTATCCACTGATTGAGCTATGGCTTGTAACCAACTGGCAATCAAAATACACGATACACTAGAGGACAGAATCCAGGCACTTATAGTAAGAAAGCAAATGACTACAAAGTACACATGAAAGGGCAATAATTTTCTACATGAAAGCTTTCCACAGATTGTTTCCAAAGGTAGACTTGCTCATTGGAATGGAAATTGGGATAGTCACTGCCTACCTATCCATGTAGTGTGTTTTCTGGCACAAAAACTAAAAGAGATAACTAGTGATAGGCAACAATGAGTAGTTTATAAAGTATTTTGGCACAATAGTCAACATTTCCTAGGTTTGGGCTAAGTTATCGGAAATGCCTACATTGTGTTTCTATTTTAATCCATGATGATTAAGAAGCTGAGATGCAAAGACACTAGGTAATAGGTACTTATTTATTCAGTCAACCCAATGACAGGGAGCTGACTGGTTGCCAGGCGAGGCATGTTGGTTCAGGGGAAGCAGATGAATAAGTTGCAATCCCCATCCTAATGGAACCCATCTTCTAACTGAGATATCACCACCACCCTCACCACCAACAACAAAATTACTACCATATTCTAAGGTTCTCTTAAGGAAACAACCACAGATACAAATATCACCAATCACAATCACCTAAATAATATGCTAAAACTACAACTCAAAATCAAAAAAAATAAAAACAAAACAAAAACACTGGGTATAAATAGAAGTTTTGACTGAAACAGCAAAGCAGTAATCTTGTGCCAAAAGAAACCCTACTTTAAAAAATGGTATCTATGAAGTGCTGAGGCAGTCATTGCCTAAAAATCTTAATTCCTGGCATTCTTGGAGCATTCCAGAGTTTTCAAAACACTTTCTTATATATTACCTTTCTTAATCCCCACATATCAGGTATTATTTTCGTTACAATATCAAAAAACTGATTTGTAACAAAATCAATTACAAATAAACTGATTTGCATAAGGTAACAGAGAAAGTAAATACTGAGGCTGGTGTTGGACTCAGGTATGTGAGGTGTGAGGGCCAGGTACAGTGCTTTTGTCCAATATACTGCAGGATGAGTTGCTTAAAGTCACATAGACACATAGTGTAAATGCTGCACCTAGAACCTACATTTTATGCTTCTTGGACCTGGGCTGCTTCCACCACAGACATGGATTCTTACTTATTATTGGATTCTTAGTAATTTGTTTAAATATAAATGATGTTCTTTGCAATAATTTTAACATCTTCCAAACATAATTAAGTGGTTAAGAGCTTGAAGCATGGAATATCAAATCTGATATGAAATTCCAGCTCTGTGACACTACCTAGATAATTTACTTAAAGTTTTTGAAACTCAGTTTTCTCTTCTATGAAACCGAATCATAATGTCTGCTTCACAGGGCTGTTGCAAGGGTTAGATGAGATATTAAGTGCCTAACATAATCCCTGATAATGGCAGATTTCAGATTGAAGAGCTATTTAATAAACAACATGGTAGTGACAATTTGTAGCTCAAATTTGCACAGGACTCAGAAACTTCACACTTTTTACAGCCCTATCCCATGACCTTTACTCTAAAGAGGTGCTAACACATAAGGCTTGTGCTATATATATTACAAGTGGGAGGCTCTGCATAATCTACAGATTCATAACACTACCAAAACTGCTTTACTAAACTAAAAGATACTTGCCATCTTAATGGATATCTTAGATGAAAATGCTTTACTGGCTCAAATATAATGCAAAGATTAACAGTTTTTACTTTACTTGAAAGCCTTAGCTTGACACTAAATATAAACATTTGCCAGGTTAGCAGATCAAAGCAGATAATTTTATTTTTTTCACTGTTCTTTCTGTATCTCTCTGTTTCTCTCTATATATTCCTTCCCCCACCTCTCATACACATGCACAAATGCATACATGCTCACACATAGATTAACCACTTAATTTTAAACTATATCTGCCTGTCTGGCATAGGAGGTAAGATTGTAGACAGTAGAGTCAGTTACTTCTGTCTCAATCCGTTCTCTGCCTCTCAGAAGTTGTCTGATTGTAGGCAAGATTATCCATTCACTCATTCATTTATCTATTCATTTATTTAAAATAATTACTGATGATCTACATGTCCAGCATTGTAATTTTTTTTTCTGGAGATACAGAGATGAAAAAAATAGACAAGATCCCTGCTCTCAAGGAGAATACATTCAGGAAGGAAAGACACAAGTAAAAATAAACAAACAAAGCAATATCAGGTTTTGATAAAGAAAATAAAATAAACATGGTCATATGATATAATGATTTGGAAAGGTACCATTAGACAGGGTGGTTATAAAAAACATATCAGAGGAAGAACATTCTCCTCTGAGCTCAGTTCTCTCCTGATTAGATAGCTGGAAGGGATAAATGACAGTTGTCACCCAGGCATGCAATAGACTCTATTCATACAGAGATGATGTCTCAGCCAAGGTTATTTGGTTGCAAGAAAAAAAAAATGGCTTTGACTAAATTAAGGGAAAAATAAATCTATAGCTGGAGAATTTGATAGCTTAAAGAGTCAATGAAAACATTATAAAACTAGGTTCAACCATGGGCAAGTAAAGCACCTGAGATCTTGATAGAAAAAAATGCTTAACATCTATCTATTCACAGCATTTTCTCATCTTTGCATTCTCTATAATTTGGCTAGGAAGTGTAATCTAGCTTTGGTCACCTAAACTCACTTTGCCTAAGGCAGGCTAGGACACCTGCATTTCAGAGCTCTAGAACATCTAGGAAGTGTCCCTGATTTGAATTGGAGACAAAAATCAGAAGATATGTGAAGGCATCAATGCCCTCAAACCTCAAGGTCCAAGGTACACTGGGATCAGAAACCAGGTAGACAATTTAAAAAGTAATGGATCCCAACACAATGTAGTAGAATTATTGAGATCATGTCTCATGCTAACCAATTTTTCTAGGCAGAGAGAAACTCACCCTAAAACAGTTTAAAAATTCTTATTTCCTTATCCAGATGATATTTTATACAGCAATTCACAAATATATTGTCAAGGACCCTACAGTAATTCTCACTTATATGAAAAAAAAAAAAGTTGATTATCTGTTGAATTTAGTTCATCTGACTTCATACAATATGGTTTTTGGCAAGTGCACGTACCCCATCCCCTGAACTCAGTTTCCTTTGTTGTTTGACCCATAATAGGTTGTCAAACAGAAGGTAGTAATAGAAGAATGTGGATTTTTCAACTCTTATACTTCTTCCCACCCAACTACTACAATATGGGGAGTATAAGCCTCCAAATATAAAATTTATATTTTAAGCTTTTAATTATGAAAAACTTCAAAGTATTCAAAACGGTCACTTATTTCCTAAGTAGATGCTGAAATGTTTACATAAGAAACAGTGGTCCAGGTGCAGTGACTCATGCCTGTAATCCCAGCACTTTTGGAGGCCGAGGCAGGTGGATCACCTGAGGTCAGTAGTTCGAGACTAGCCTGGCCAACATGGTGAAAACCCATCTCTACTAAAAATACAAACATTAGTCAGGCATAATGGTGCATGCCTGTAGTCCTAGACACTTGAGAGGCTGAGCCAGGAAAATCACTTGAACCTGGGAAGATGGAGGGTGGAGTGAGCAGAGATCGTGCTAATGCACTCTGCTTGGTGACAGAGCCAAGACTCAGTCAAAAAAAAAAAAAAAATTAATTACCCATTATGGAATTAGAATACAAATACTTTGCCTATGTCATTGAGATTTTGTGAGAAACAGTCAGTTATATGCAGCTTATTGTAAACTTTCCAGTACAATGCAAATATAAGGGAGATCGTTCTCTATAATGAAAAACGTGGATTAATGTTCTCTAAATTACATTTTAGTTCTAAAATTATCTTCAATGGTATGATATAATGATCTGATCAAGTCACCAAAATAGTAATTTGTTAAAGGAAAATAAATGATATAGTAGAAACACCATGAGAATAAGGGTAGAAGATTTTTTTTAAGTTTTAAATATACTGATGCCCAGAAGACTTCTAGTTTCATATCCTGCTTTTGCCCCCAAGCAATGCTGTGAACCTTGGGCTGTACATCTCACTTTGCAGTTTCATCTGTAAAATGAGGATATTCAATTACTCCATTTCAGATTCCCTTCCTTTTCTTTTCTTTCCTTTTTTCTTTCTTTTTCTTTCTTTCTTTCGATAGAGTCTCATTCTGTCACCCAGGCTAAGTGCAGTGGCTCAATCTGGGCTCACTACAGCTTCCATCTCCCAGGTGCAAGAAATTCTCATTATTCAGCTTCCCAAGTAGCTGGGACTACAGTAGTCTGCCACCACACCTGGTTAATTTTTTGTATTTTTCAGTAGAGACAGTGTTTCACCATGTTGGCCAGGCTAATCTTGAACTCCTGGCCTGACGTGATCCTCCCGCCTCAGCCTCCTGAAGTGCTGGAATTACAGGCGTGAACCATGGCACGACAGCCCAGATTATTTTCTTAAAATTCTCTGAACACTTTCTAGGGAGTGTTTACTTATTTCACTAGGTAGGTTTACAGATTATCCAGCCCTTTAAGGATCTTACTTTTAAAAATGGAAGGCATAGAAGTAGGCAAATATGCAAGGGGAGAAAAAGAAAACAAAATCAAAACTAATAAAACTCTAGACAGTAAAGTAAATGCATCATTGCTTACATTTCCAAAGGAAATTCTCCATGGAGAGGAAAGGTCAGGCATAAGTGCCCAATTAGAATAGTCAGAAAGAAAAAAAAAAAAAAAAAAAAAAAACGATGGAGAACTAACAAAAACTGACTATGCTAAGTGGGACTGAAGAGATTCTCCTGTAATATATTCTAAAAATGTTCCTGGAAGTGTGTTTCTAGTAATGATTTGAAGGATAGCAGTAAATGTTAGTGGTATAGAACAGAGGCGTAATCTGTTGGAAAAGTGAGAGCAAGAGGTAATACAATTCCTTTTTTTTTTTTTTTTTTTTTTTTTGAGACGGAGTCTCGCTCTGTCGCCCAGGCTGGAGTGCAGTGGCCGGATCTCACCTCACTGCAAGCTCCGCCTCCCGGGTTTACGCCATTCTCCTGCCTCAGCCTCCCGAGTAGCTGGGACTACAGGCGCCCGCCACCTCGCCCGGCTAGATTTTTTGTATTTTTTTTAGTAGAGACGGGGTTTAACCGTGTTAGCCAGGATGGTCTCGATCTCCTGACCTCGTGATCCGTCCGTCTCGGCCTCCCAAAAGTGCTGGGATTACAGGCTTGAGCCACCGCGCCCGGCCGACAATTTCTTATGTAATAAACGTTTGCATTGGTCTCTTCTGCTAGACAGAGAAAATGCTCAAAGATAAGAAAACTGCTTCATTCATGTATGAATAACCAATACCATTTTATAGGATTTTCTGTGGGCCAAACTAGTTACTATGTGTAAAAGACCTAATAGTGAGCTTGGCAGAGTAGACACATAATAAATATCTCTGGATTACATTTTGGGGAAAGGTTGGTGCCTAAAGATCGGAACAAATGAGCGAAGATTATTTGAAGCAGGTGAATTTAATGTCAAAATTAAACTGTTTCTAACACAGCCTGCTAACTGGAACCCCTCGATCCTCCAGCGGAGGGGCAGTCTGCTGCATGTTTCTTAGGTCCAAGTTTCTTGGCTTTCCTTAGAGTGAGTCACAGACATTTTCATAGGAACAGTTGAGTTGAGAGACCTTTGTGGCCAAGCTACCCTCATTTCCAACAAAGTAATCTGTTCTTGCCACATGTTCTAGCTCCAGAGCTAGACTGCCCGGTAAGTTAAAATGATAGACGGTCCTTAAGAAAAGTCTGAGTCAGCAAGTTCAACAGTATATGCATTTGTCTTAGAACTTTAATAAAAACTCAGACCTACCAAGAAATAGACCTCAGTGAAGAGAGTGAACTATTATCCTGTAAGCATCACCGCATCATTCTTGTCTTCATAACAGATTTGAATGACGACTTTACATTTTGTGGCTTCTCAATGTTTATTCCTTCTTAGCTTCACAAGCACTGTGCAAAGAGATTTCTGTTATTTTCCCTACAATGCACTCTGTTGAATTGGGAGTATGACTTTGAAAATCTGTCATGTCCGTCACTGAAATATGTATGTAGATATTTTTCCAAACACGGCTTTAATATTATTGATGAAAACAATAACAAAAATAGCTGCTACCATTTGCTGAGCACTTACTATGGACCAAACCACATGTGTTATCTCATTTAGTAACTATGAAGAAGTAGTATTACTCTAATTTTACACCTAAGAAAACTAAAGCTCACAGATGTACACTAAAGCCCAAGTTTTAAACTCATTTTTTTGACATTTAAGCCTCTGTGTTTCTACTATCTTCTTCTGAAAAGGGGTGAAATGTTTCAACAACTTACTTAAACATTAACTTCCATTAGATAAATCACAGACATGATTATTTGTATTCATAATGCCAAATCCTACCTAACTACTAACTGTTTGGCTTATTAGACCCCATTCTGGGTATTACTAATTCTCAATTATTAATGACATCCCTCTTATTATCAAACACTGTTACGACTAGATATTTTAGTTCAGCATATGAAACCTTATTACTTATTTATCAAAGATACAATTTAAGCCCTACTTCAAAGATAAAACCTGAGATTGTGCTGACCTAATTGCCAACATTCTTTTTCATCTTCAGAGTTTTTTCCTTAAAACCCAAAGTTGATTAATAAGTAAAGTAAGAAATTGTGTAATTTTTTTCTAGGCATTTTAAACTAACCTTCTTAAAAAGCCATTTTTAACATTGAAACCTTCATGTGGCACCAGTGCTTGTTAGAAATACATGTAATGACCCAGAGGATTATATATAGATAATAGAAGCTGATAGTTTGACCTTTACCTGATAAAAAGTCAAAGTGTTGACTCCATGTTTTACCAGCAACATCTATAGATTGACTCTAAACCTTGACTGCTCTTTGACTAAATAATCTATTTGCAAATAAGTTCAAATATACCCTTCCTCCAACAGAAACATGCATACAATTATATATAACACAAATATTTGCTCTTATTGCTATGTAATATTATGAATAGTGTGTTTTCCATTCAGTTTTTTATATTCTCTTATGTCAAATTAGTTCAAATTGCCAATGGATAGGAGCACTGAATTTTGATTCAGGAGAACTGTCTTCATTGGTGCCTTTCTAAATGATACTTAACCTTTCTGTACCTCAGTTATGACTCTGATGATATAGTAGTATTAAAATGTATCCTATTTATTTCAAACAATCAGTAATTCTGCCACAATGGAACAAGGGTAAGTGACCCTTCCCACAAATTTGGTATAAGGTATCATAATATAAGAAGTGAAATGTAAATTTTAGCTTTTAAATTAAAAGTAGCCTTCTGTGAGCATATACTGTATACTAGTTATTGCATCAAGTACTTACATATATTACATGTAACATCTCATTTGTCTTCACAAGAATCCTAAGAGATAAGTGCTTTCTCCATTTTTGTAGTTAGGCAATCAGAGACTTAACAAGGTTAAGTAATAATTTGAGACTACAGACCTAGTAAAAATCACTGCAAGTATTGAATCAGAGACACTTAATTTTAATTCTAGTTCTATAATTTACTGGCTAAATGGCTTTGAGCAAGTGTTTAAATGTCTCTCAACAACATCAGATTCCTAATTAGCAAAATAAGGATGCCAATGTCTGCCTTATAGAATTATTGAAGGAATTAAATGTGATAAGACATTCTAGGCTAGAATTCACATGTTCAGCAATAAAAATGGTAATCATTACCATTATTTAATAGTAGCAATAGCAAAAAAAGTGACATCTTCAGACACCTTAGAATTTTGCATTTATCAGTTTGCATTTATCAAGGAGATATGGGGAACAAGAAATCTCTTGGGTATATTTTCAAGATTAGAATGAAAAACAACAAAAAAAAATAAGATATATTTTATAGTTCAATCTCATACATCTTAGCTTAACTTTCTGGGTTATAGTAGGCCGAAGAAAGTTCCTCAAAAAATGTCCACATTCCTGAAGCTTATAAATTCCTGAAACCTATAATTATGTCACCTTATATGACAGAAGTGGCTTTGCAGATGTGATAAAATTAAGGACCTTGAGATGGAGAGTTTATGCTGGATTACAGTTTCGTCTAATGTTATGACAGAGGTTCAGTTCTTAAAAGAGTCAGTAAAAGATATGAGAGGACAGAAGGAGAGTCAGAGAGAAATTCAAGGATGCTATGCTTCAGAGAGAAATTTAAAGATACTATGCTTCTGGTTTTAAAGATGGACAAAGAGGCCATACGCCAAGGAATATTCTAGAAACTTCATCTAGAAGCTGGAAAAGGCAAGGAAACTGATTCTTTCCTGGAGGCTTCAGACCAGACAGAACATAGCCCTTCAGATACCTTGATTTTAGTTCAGCAAAAGCCATTTTGGACTCTGACATCCCAAACTGTAAGATAATAAATTTGTGTTGCTTTATACCATGAAGCTTGTGGTAACTTTTTAAAGTAACAATACAAAACCAATAAAAGAGTGGTGGGTATTATAAAGCGAATAATATTTATATGTGTAGTATCTGAAAAAAAAGGAGGAGGAAAATATAAGAATTTGTTGGAACCTCAGGAACTGCCCAGAACAGATAAGCCAGCAGACTACTGGAAATGACTCTGCTTCCTCAGCCAGTCTATCTTCAGTGGGGACAGACAACCATGGGGCAACCATGGCTTAAAGGTATTAGTTGGCTAAGGTCATTCTACTTCCCTTGTTCTAATTTTCTGCTCATTCTATAATCCTTTTATTATAGCTTAGTTTCCAAAGTAGACATTTCTACTGAAAAGATAAACTGATTTGCCAATAAAATTTTCTTCCTGCTTAGCACCTCTATTTCTCACTGCAGATTAATTAGTTGGCAGCAAGTTTCTGCATACTTATTCACTCATATCTTCAATGAATATTCATAGAGCCTCTCTTATGTGTCAGGTACAGTGCTATTACAGATACAGAAATAAATCAGATATAGTTCTTACCTTCAAGGAGTTCACAATTTAAAGGTGGAAACAGTCAAAAGAGTCACAAACTAGCAGTCACAGTTCAACATGGTAAATGCTAAAACATAAATAATGTGCGACCAAAGTGCCAGGAGAGTAGCTAATTAATATTTGTGGGAATCTGGGAAGGCTTTGAAGAGAAGTGATGAGATTTACTGAGATTTAAAATCTTATTAAACAGTTTAACATGAAGTGGTACTTTAAACATGATGACTTCTGCATATACAGATAAAATTGAGCCCTTGCTTTTGTAAAACTGAGTACTAGATGTTAATAAATAAAAACTGGGCATCCTTGTCTTGTTCCAATTCACAAGGGAAATGCTTCCAGCTTTTGCCCATTCAGTATAATGTAGCCTGCAGGTTTATCATACATGAACCTTATTATTTTGAGTTATATTCCTTTGATGCCTAGTCGTTGAGAGTTTTTCATCATGAAGGGATGTTGGATTTTATTCACAGCTTTTTCTATGTCTATTGAGATGATCATAAGCTTTTTGCATTTAATTCCATTTATGTGGTGAATACATTTATTGACTTGCATATGTTGAACCAGCCTTGAATCCCAAGAATAAAGCCTGCTTTATCATGGTGTGTTAACTTTTTGATGTGCTGCTGGATTCAGTGTGCTAGAACTTGTTAAAGATTGTTGCATCCTTTAAAATAATCTCATATCTAAAAATGTGAAACTTTACTAAGTGGTTCTTTTTCTGCTCTAGTTTATGCTTAGCAAACAAGGTGACAATATTTGATTTCTTTGATAGAGACATAGTCTACTTTTTATATAGCAGTCAAAATGATACTTTTCAAAATATAAATCACATCATTTTCCTCCCCTGATCAAAGTTCTCCAGTGGGTTCTCATCTCATTCTGAATGAAACCACCAGTCCTTACTTTGTCTTATGATATAAACATGCGCTGCCTGCTCTACCTATTTTAACTTTCCCAGTACCTTTCTAACCTCACTTCCTACTAGTTTGTCTTCTTCATATGCCACACTGACCTTTTTTGCTGTTTCTTGAACATAATATGCAGAGTTTGGCCTCAAGGCATTTTTACCAGTTGTTGTCTTTCATTGGCATAGTCTCTCTCCAATATATTGTTCATGATTAACACTTTTTCTTAGGTCTTTGCTCAAATGCTATCTTTTCTTTTTTTCTTTACCTTTTTTGTTTTGTTTTGTTTCGTTTTGTTTTGTTTTTTAAGACAAAGTCTTGCTGTTGTCAGGCTGGAATGCAGTGGCACGATCTCAGTTCACTGCATCCTCTGTCTCCCGGGTTCAAGCGATTCTCCTGCCTTAGCCTCCCGAGTAGCTGGGACTACAGGTGCCCCCTACCACGCCTGGCTAATTTTTGTATTAGTAGAGATGGGGTTTCACCATGTTGGCCAGGCTGGTCTCAGACTCCTGACCTCAGGTGATTTCGCTAGCCTCAGCCTCCCAAAGTGCTGGAATTACAAGGGTGAGACACCACGCTTGGCCATTATACTGCTTTTATATTTATTTATTTACTTTTTATTTATTTATTTAATAGCACTTACCATCATCTGACACTTGTATTATTTCTTTATTTGTTTATTGTCTGTCTACTCCCACTCAAATGTAAACTTTATTAAGACAGGAAGTTGTTCTGTTTTATTCATCATTGCACCTTCAGTGCCTTTATGAAGTAAATGCTCAGTAAATGGTTATTGTTGACTGAACACAGGAATATGGACTATATGGACTTATATAAATGACTGACCCTCCTACTACCAATGTATAAAAATTCAGCACAAAATATGGAAATAAATATTTTTAATATATAGCTGAGCTCAAACACAAGAATTGGACATCTCTGGGTGAAAGAAATGTAGCAGACACCTGAAGCCAGATCAATCAACTTATAAGCTAGTGCCTATATATATGAACTATATAAGCCATAATAACTCAAAACTGGAGTTTTAATGCTCACCTGAGGATAACAGATATCATAGATTTGAAACTGTGACCTTGCATAAAGTCTGAATTCTGGAAAAGGTATCCTTTAGATAAAAGGAATTAGAAAACCTGTAACCTTGTCCTAAGAAGCAACAAATAAGACGGCCTCTACTTTAAATTTAAAGTCTTTCAAGGAAATTTCAATCCTCAAGCAAATTTCTCCTGTGAATATGTATTCCAAACCTACTGTTCCCATCTAGTATGAGATCTCTTATGTTGATAAATTAATGTAAAAACTATTTTTCTGGACAAGTGAAACCTTTGGAGTGTTCAGCTGAAGCAATTACGCAATTCTTCCCTAGTGATATTTCTCCAACCCATGGCAAGTGAAATTACCACTGATGAAACAGTTTCTATCAAAGTTGAACTCACAATAAGAAGTTATAAACTACATGATAAAGTGCTCCACCAGGAGGAAGAGTCAACCCACACGACAAATAGAAAGACTAAATTATAAAGAATTTGAAAATAAAAATGGAATAATTTGACAGTAAGTAAAAAATCTATATGTTTAAATTGACAAAATAGTGGGTTGAGAAGCAGATTTTTCTTCACATCTGAAAGAGAATTGGTAAATTAAAAATTGTGCAGAACACAAAATAAAAAGAAAATATGATCTAATATATGAAAAATATTGTGATTTCCAATATAGAACAAGAAGCCCAATTTACATCCAATCAGAAAGAGATAATTGAGAATGGGAAAGAGACATTATTAAAAACTTCAATGGTTGAGAAATATAAAAATTAAGAGAAGAAACTAATCCTTATATATGAAGAAGCACACCAAATTCTAAGCAACAAAAACAAAAATAAATTCACTCCTAGGTACCTTTTAGTTAAACTGCAGACAGCCAAGAATAAAAATGAAATCTTAAAAACAATCAAAAAGTAATGTGTTCATTTATTATTATTATTATGTTAATCAGAAAATAACTCAAAACAGTAAATTAGAATAAGGTAAAGTTGCCATTCTGGAAGTCAAAAGAAGTATTAGTTATTATACTATCAAAACTGGAAAGGAAAATATAACATTTGATGAGTAACTACTATGTGCCAGTTACTGAGCTAGATGATTTTACATTTTTATTCCTAACATATGTCATTTATTACCCAAGAATTCTCAAGATCATATTAACCACATTTTATACAAGTAAAAGTAAGTTTAGAAATAATAATCTTGCTCAATCATGCTATCAATAAATGAAAGTGCCAGAAATTCCTAAGGGTTTGGCTCCAAATTACACTAAATAGATATAATAACTCAAAACAAGACAGAATACAATAGAACAACATAGTTGTACTACTAACCTTGTATGACTTTAAATAAGTAATATAGCTTGAGGATCTGTTTTTTCATTTGTAAAATGGGTATAACAATAGTACTAACCTCGTAGAATTGTTGTGAGGAATAGTATCCAAATGTGTGTAATATATAATACAACTTGGCACATATTTAGTATTATTTAAATGCTAACTGGTTGTGTTACTTACAATTAATTATGATATTTAGCAGTCATTCATTGAAGGAAGACAATGTTTTATTCATTTTTTATTCTCTATAGCCTTACATAATGGGAATTGTATTGAGTAAATTATTATTAATTTACAAGGATACCTTTTTTCTTTTTCTTTCTTTTTTTTTTTTTTTTGTTTTAAGGAGTGGAAAACCAGAGTTTAATAGGTCAGAAAGAAGGGAGAAGGGAGAAGGAAGATGCTTCCCCATACAGAGACAGAGGGAGAAGGGCTCCAAAGCCAAAAGAGGAGACCCTCTACCAGGATAACTTCTTACAGGGAACATATCCTTCCCTAATGTTTGGAATTTCAGGGATAAGGAAGTATCAACTAGATTCCAGAAGGAGAAAATATATCTGTTTCTGAGAAGGTTTCCTCTGGGTGAGAAAAATAGATAATAATAACATATAAAATGAGTTTGATGAGAGTGCTGGGAAAATGATAACACATAAAGAGAAGATTACAGTGCTTAGCTTACATTAAGTTTCTTGACATCAAGTGTGGAAATTTTTTTATCTAATTTTGTCTTTCATAATATTTTATTCCTAAGCTACAATAAAATGTTATTCTATTCTTACTTCAATTTAATGTGGGACTAATCAAATGATACAAATGCATGTATGAATAATAAAAATGAACACAATCTTTGATAACCCTGCTTACTCTTAATTCAGTTCAAATGGCAACTTTTCTTTGGACCACAAATTGAATGAATATCTTCCTTAGGAACAACTGAAAATTAATAGTAGTATTTATACTTCAGGTTATATCGGAGTTCATATACATTTTGACCTACAGCGTCTGAAATAATGCCTATACTTAGGTTCCACAAAAATTTCCATTAAGTGATTCAATTTAATAAATTATATTAATCACCACTTAAGTGCTGAGTACTATGCTAATTGTCAACAATATTACAGCCTAAATAATCCACTGTTTATTGGAATGCTAACATCAAAAACAATCTTAAATGATAAAGTAGCCACTGAGGAGTCTAACGGTGCTCCTGAGTGTTAGATAACTGGCTGGTTCTTTATATACTTTGCCTCAGTGTTTTCAAGACTTGCTTGAGGATAAAATTCATTTGGCATATATGTTAAAATGCAGTTTCTCAGGACCCTGCTTGGAGCTTCTGATTCAATAAAACTAAAAGGGTTTAAGAATGTAGATTTAAAAAAATATATATCTGATTTGGTAAAATTTGGTACAAACTGTATTAATCCTCACCACAACCCTTTGAGGTAGGGTGAATTTGTTGACTAAGAGCAATTAGGTAACATGCTTGAGGTCACATACCTAGCAAATGACAGAGCTGTGACTTAAACTTAGTTTCGAATTCCTCAAAGCCTACAAGTCTACTATGCTACTTTGTTTTTGCTCAGTCAAGGTGAGTAAAATTTAGGATTATTTCTCCTCCTTTTTACATATGAGCAACAGACCACATGGCATTTCCAAAAGCAATAGGCATTTCTCAGTAAAGCCATAAAAACATAACAACTTGTGCCCTCCCAATAAGGACACCTGAGCACCTTTTGTGGCATGCTAAGCTTTCTTCGGCTTTTCTGCATGTAAATCTCTGCCTGTCCACAGATTTCTGAGTAAATAATGTAAATATTTAGCAAGAACTTCTAGGAACATAGAGAGCACTTCAGGCAAAATAGAACCATAAAGTGGCAGTATCTTAAAAAAACAGATTTGAGGGAATCTGAGGAAATTAAAAGGGTACTATAACTCTGTCCTGTGTGCTTCCACTTTCTTATTTGTATTTATTCTGCAACTGATTTGAAACTCCTTTTGAGCAAGAGTTGTTTCTCAACCATCTTTGGATTTCTAGGGCCTTGCGAAGTGCAGAATATAATGAAGCGCAATATATTTGACCTATGAAAGTGCAAAATAATTATTAACTATGTGGCCTTAAGCAAATAGCTTAGTTGCATATGGTCTGTTTCTCTCTCTGAGGGGTTTAGGTTATAATAATTAGCTACCTATTTCATAGGGTTATTCTGTTAATGAAAGAGGCATATGAGAGCACCCTGTAAGCCACAGAACATCACATGTGAATGCAAGGTATTTGGATTATGTCCCAGTCCCATTCATCATTGTACTCATTGTGCAGTTCCTATCACAATACCTGGCCCAGAGTTGATGATCAATCAATGTTTAACAGCTAGGCTTAACCTTAATTCACCATGAACATGGTAACATAGTGCCCAATATAGCTTAGTTTTTATTTCAACTCCATAAAGTAGTTACTGGTATTTTCATAGGTGAAATAGGTGAAAAAGCAAAGATCAGAGAGACAAGTGACTTGCCCCAGGTGCCAAAATATGAGTTGTAAAAAAGCTTGGACAGAATCATGCAAGATTTATTTCAAAGTAATTTTCCTTAACAATTAACGTGCAGTCCAGAGGGGCAGAGCAAGATAGCAGAGCGGAACTTGCCAGTGATTGTCCCACTCCAGACACATCAATTTGAATAACTATTCACACATGAAAATACCTTTACAAGAGCTAAGAAAACCAGATGGCGGATCATAGTATATGGCTGTAGTACAATAAGAAGAAAATAAGCATTGAAGAGACTAAGAAGGGTAGTTTTATATTAGCTGTGTCACCTCCCCCCGAACTCTATGCTGCAAAGGCACAGGACATTCCCTTAGCCCCCTGGACCTGACACAATAAAATCCAGCAGGGGACATATCTCCATGACCCCATGCTAGGCTTACCCTGGTGGAAGATGAGCCCACACATTCCCAACCTTCAGACTTGCCTGGGTGGCCCACATCACTGATGGGCCAATTTCAGCAGTCTTGGGCTCTGAGCAGCCCTCAGAAGCAGGCAGCCCTCAGTGGTCTGAGCTTCTCATGTTCCCCAGTGCTATGATAGCCACAACTGTCACAGGGTCTGGTACACTCCAGTTCTGCACCTACTTCAGGGTTTTCCCAGATACAGTCAGTCTGAAAAGACTGGATTAAGTACCTGCTTCTTCAGAGGTACAGATACTCCCACACAATAAGAAACAAGAACAATCAGAAAAACATGACATCACCAAATGGACAAAATAACATGCTAGTAATTGGCCCTAAATAAATGGAGATGTATGAATTTCCTGACAAAGAATTCCAATAATTGTTTCTAAAAAGCAAAACAAATATTAAGAAACTACACATAAACAATTCAACAAAATGGGAAAAACAAAAGTTCTCAGAATGAGAAATTTATTAAGAGGGATGAAAAAAATCAAACAGAAAATCTGAACCCGAAAAATACAAAGCACAAAATGAAAAATAAAATGCAATAGAAAGCATCAACAGCAGAATTATCAAGTAGAAAAATCTGTGAACTCAAAGACAGGTTATTTGGTAATACACATTCACAGGAGAAAAAGAATATAAAGAAATGAAGAAAACTTATGAGATTCACGGGACAGCATAATTGAGTCATATGAGTTTAAGAAGGAAATAAGAGGGTATAAAGAAATAGGAACAGAAACTCTTCCAAATATGGTGAAAGCTGTAAATGTCCAGTTAGAAGAAGGTCAAAGGTCATCAATCAGATAAAATTCAAATGACTACCACAAGATATATTATAATCAAATTTTGTAAAACATAAAAAAAGACAGGATCCTGAAAGCAAAAGACAAAATACACAAATAACATATAAAGGAGTTTCAGTGCAGCTACCAGCAGACTTCTCAGTAGAAACTTTATAGGCCAGGAGAAAATCAGACAATATATCAAAGTGCTAAGTAAAAAGAAAGACAACCAAGAATACTGTAACTAGCAAAGTTGTCCTTCAGAAATCAAGGTAAGATAAAGACTTTCCCAGACAAACAAAAGCTGAAGTTCATCACCACCAGATCTGTCTTAAAAGAGAGATCTAAAGAGAGTTCCTCAAGTTGGAAGAAAATATTGCTTATTAGTAACACAAAACTTCTAAAAGTATAAAATGCACTGGTAAAAGTAAATATGCGATCAAATTCAGAATAGTCTATTATTGTAATGATGGTGTTTAAATCACTTATGTTTCTCAGAAAGCCTCATCACTGTGAGCTGAAGTGCTCTGGGGTCTTACATAAACTTCAAAGGAAGTCTAGGAAACAAGGACTGAAATTCCTAGGCAACTCCTGGTGCTAGGCTTGGCTTAGAGGTAGTACACTAGGGTGGCATGTGACTTAGGGAGACAGTAGCTAGTATACCCCAAGGAGTGCTTGTGCCATCCACTCCCCAACCTCAGGCAGTATAGCTTGCAGCCATGAAAGTGACTCCTTTTTTCTACTTAAGGAGAGGAGAATGAAGAGTAAAGAGGACTTTATCTTATATATTGCATACAAGCTCAGTCACAGTAGGATAGGGCACTGGGCAGAGTCATGAAGTGCCTATTCCAGTCTCTAGCTCCTAGGCAGCATTTATAGATATACCCTGGGTCAAAAGGGAATCTATTTCCTTGAAGGTAAGCATCCAGTCCTGTCAAGATTTATCACCTGCTGACTAAATAGGCCTCGGGCTCTGAATAACTGACAGTTATACCCAGGAAATATGCCATGGGACTTGGGCTCTGAGGCCTGCTGGCTTTAGGGATGACCCAGAACATTCCCAGCTGTGGTAGCTATGGTGAGACTCCTTCTGTTTAAGAAAAGTAGGGTGAAAATTAAACAGGACTTTATCTTTAACCCTAGGTACCAGGTCGGTACTAATTTACATTCCCATCAACTATGTAAAAGCATTCCTACTTCTCCACAGGTGTTTTAAAATTTTCTTTATAGGGAACTTTCACATCTTTGGTTAATTACTACATATTTAATTTCTACATATTTAATTTTTGTTTGTGACTGTTGTAAATGAAATTCATTTTTGATTTTATTTTTTCGTATTTTTGACAGCTTTGACAAAGGTCTAATATCTAGAATGTACAAGGAACTTAAAGAAATTTACAAGAAAAAACAACCCCATCAAAAAGTGGGCAAAGGATATGAACAGACATTTCTCAAAAGAAGACATTTATGTGACCAAAAAACTTGAAAAAAAGCTCATAATCACTGGTCACTAGAGAAATGCAAATCAAAATCACAATGAGACATCTCATATCAGTCAGAATGGTGATTATTAAAAAGTCAGGAAACAATAGATGCTGGTGAGGATGTGGAGAAATAAGAACACTTTTACACTGTTGATGGTAGTGTAAATTAGTTCAACAATTGTGGAAGACAGTGTGGTGATTTCTCAAGGATTTAGAACCAGAAATACCATTTGACACAGCAATCCCATTACAGGGTATATACCCAAAGGATTATATATCATTCTACTACAAAGACAGATGCACACATATGTTTATTATGGTACTATTTACAATAGCAAAGAGTTGGAACTAACCCAAATGCCCATCAATGACAAACTGGACAAAGAAAATGTGGCACATATACACTATGGAATACTATACAGCCATAAAAAGGAATGAAATCATATCCATTGCAGGGACATGGATAAAACTGGAAGTCATCATTCTCAGCAAACTAACACAAGAACAGAAAACCAAACACCTCATGTTCTTACTCATAAGTGGGAGTTGAATGATGAGAACACATGGACACAGGGAGGGGAACAACACACACTGGGGCCTGTCAGGGTTGGGGGCTAGGGGAAGGAGAGGATTAGGACAAACACCTAATGCATGCGGGGCTTAAAATCTAGATTACAGGTTGATAGGTGCAGCAAACCACCATGGCACATGTATACCTGCACAAAACTGCATATTCTGCACAAGTACCAGAACTTAAAGTAAAATAATAATAAAATAAATAAATTAAAAGAAATTGAAGAGGACACAAAAAATGAAAAATATTCCATGTTTATGGAGTAGAAGAACCAATATTGTTAAAATGTCCATACTACCCAAAGCAATCTACAAATTCAATGAAATTCCTATAAAATACCAATGACATTCTTCACAGAAATAGAAAAAAGACAATCCTAAAATTTAAACAGAATCATAAAAGACCCAGAATAGCCAAAGTTATCCTGAGTATAAAGAAAAAAAAAAAGAAAAAAACTGGAGGAATCATATTACCTGACTTCAAATTATACTACAGGGCTATTGTAACCAGAAAGGCATGGTATTGGCATAAAAACAGAGAAATAGACCAATGGAACAGAATAGAGAACCCAGAAACAAATCCACACATGAACAGTGAACTCATTTTTGACAAAGGTGCCAAGAACATACATTGAGGAAAAGAGTCTCTTCAATAAAGATGTTGGGAAAACTGGATATCCATATGCAGAAGAAAACTTGACCCATCTCTTGCTTCATACAAAAAATCAAATCAAAATGGATCAACGACTTAAATCTAAGACCTCAAACTATGAAAGTATCACAAGAAAACATTGAGAAAACCATCCAGGACATTGGTCCAGGCAAAAAAAAAAAAAAAAAAAAAAAATCTTGATTAATACCCCACAAGCACAGACAACCAAAGCAAAAATATACAAATGGGAATCATATCTAGTTAAAAAGCAACACAGCAAAGGAAATAATTTAAAAAGTGAAGAGACAAGCCACAAAATGGGAGAAATTATTTGCCAATTACCCATCTGACAAGGGATTTATAGCCATAATATATAGGGAGCTCAAACAACTCTATAGGAAAAAAATCTAGTAATCTGACTTAAAAATTGGCAAAACATCCGAATAGACAGTTCTCAAAAGAAGTCATACACATGACAAACAGGCCTATGAAAACATGCTCAACATCACTGATCATCAGAGAAATGCAAGTCAAAACTACAATGAGATATTATCTCACTCAAGTTAAAATGGCTTTTATCCAAAAGTCAGGCAATAACAAATGCTAGTGGGGATGTGGAGAAAATGAAACCCTTGTAAACTGCTGTTGGGAATGTAAATTAGAACAACCACTATGGAGAAGAGTTTGGAAGGTCCTTTAAAAACTAAAAGTAGAGCTACCATATGATCTAGCAATCCCACTGCTGGGTATATACCTAAAAGAAAGGAACTCATTATATCAAAGAAATATCTGCACTCTCATGTTGTTGCAGTACTGTTTACAATAGCTAAGATTTGAAAGCAACCTAAGTGTCCATCAACACATGGATGGATAAAAAAAAATAGTACATATATACAATGAACTCATTAAAAAATGTGATGCTGTCATTTGCAACAACATGGATGGAACTAGAGGTCATTATCTTAACTGAAATAAGCCAGGCACAGAAAGATAAACATCACATGTTCTCACTTATTTGTGGGATCTAAAAATCAAAACAATTGAACTCACGGATTTACAGAGTAGAAGAATGATTATCAAAGCCTGAGAATGGTAGTTGGGGCAGGGGTGGTGGTGAGGAGGAGAGGTAGGGATGTTTAATGTATACCAAAATCGTATAGTTAGAGTGAATAAGAATAGTGTTTGATAGCACATCAGGGGGACTAGAATTAATGATAATTTAATTGTACATTTTTAAATAACAAAAAGAGCATAATTCAATTGTTTGTAACACAAAGGATAAATCCTTGAAGGGATGAATACTCAATTTTCCATGATGTGATTATTACACATTGCATGCCTGTACCAAAATATCTCATGTACCTTATAAATATATACACCTACTATGTTCCCAGAAAAACTAAAAATAAAAAAACAAAACTAAAGATCTGTTATAACATTTTAAAATAAGCCTCAAGGTAATTAGAAAGCAAAAACATATGATAGACACACAAAAAAATTAAAAAATAAGGAGTCAAAACATACCACTAGCAGAAATCACTTAGCCACAAAGCAAGACAACGAGAGAGGAAGAAAGGAACCAAATACCTACAAAACAACAAGAAAATAATTCATACAATGGCAGTGAGTAGTCCTTATCTACAAGTTATTACTTAAATATAAATGGATTAAATTATCCAACCAAATTACATAGATTGGCTGAATGAATTTAAATACACACACACACAAACACACCCCAACTACATGCAACCTACAAAGTTCCACTTTAAGTAATTGTAAGAACACACATAGAC
Source organism: Papio anubis (assembly GCF_008728515.1). Lineage (NCBI taxonomy): Eukaryota > Metazoa > Chordata > Mammalia > Primates > Cercopithecidae > Papio > Papio anubis. The sequence goes on along the minus strand of NC_044987.1, from coordinate 49,599,284 downwards.
TAAAAGTAAAGCGCTGGAAAAAGATATTTTATGCATATGAAAATCAAAAGAAAGCAAGAATTACAGATATATCAGATAAAATAGACTTTAAGTAAAAAAAAATCATAAAAAGAGATGAAGGGTATTATATAATGATAAAGGGTTCAATTCAGCAAGAACATACAACATAAGCAATTATAAATACCTATTCATCCAAACTCCAAGCACCTAAACACATAACATAAATACGGATAGATCTGAATGGAGACACAGAATAAAATTAATAATAGTAGGAGACTTTAACACCCCACTTTGAACAATGGAGAGATTATTCAGATAGAAAATCAACATGGAAACATTGAACTTAAACTATACTCTAGATCAAATGGACCTAACAGACGTATACAGAACATTTTCTCTAACAGCTGCAGGTTACGCATCTTTTTTAAGTCCACATAGAGCATTTTCCAAAAGAGATCATGTGTGACGGCACAGAACAAATCATAAAAGATTTTAAAAGACTAAAATCATATCAAGTGTATTTTCCAACAACAATAGTATGAAACTAGAAATCAATAATGGAACAAACTTTGGAAAATTCACAAATACATGAAAATTAAATGTTTGCTTGAACAGCCAATGAGTGAATTTAAAAATTAAAAGAAAAATTAAAATATTTGTTGAGACAAATGAAAATGAGAGCACAATATACAAAAACCTATAGAATATTGCTAAATTGTTTTTAAGAGGCAAGTTTATAGCAACAAATGTCTACATCAAAAAGAAAAAAGATCTCAAATAATACACCTCAATGAACAAGAAAACAAGAAAAAACTAAGCCCAAAGTTAATAGAAGGATGGAAATAGAAAGATTAGAGTAGAAATAAATAAAACAGAGTCTAGAGAAACACTGGAAAATGAGCAGTAAAACTAAGAATTGTTTTTTGAAAAAAATATATAAAATTGACAAACTTTTAGCTAGACCTACTATAATAAAAACACAGAAGACTCAGATAAATAAAGGCAAACATGAAAAAGAAGATATTGTAACTGATACAATATAAATAAAAGGATCATAGGAGGCTATTATGAACAATTATATACGGACAAATTGGATAACCTAGAAGGAATGGATAAATTCTTACCCACATACAACCTACCATGACTGAACCATGAAGAAAGAGAAAACCTGAATAGATCAAAAACAAGGAGATTGAATCAGTAATAGTCTTCCATTAAAGAAAGTCCAGAATCTGATGGCTTTACTGTTGAATTATATTACATATTTATTGAATAATTAATACCAATTCTTCTCAAACACTTTCAAAAAATTGAAGAGGAGAGAATACTTCCAAAATTCATTTCATGAGGACAGCATCACCCTGATACTACAGACAAACAAGAACACGAAATATAAAAAGAGAAACTACAGAACAATATTCCTGATGAACATGGATGCAATAATCCTCAGCATAATGTTAGCAATATAAATTCAACAGTACGTTAAAAAAGTGTATTTGCCATGATCAGCTGGTCTTGATCATGCACTTATCACTGTGATCATGACTTAAAACTATGAAACTACTAGAAGAAAACCTAGGGGAAAAGATTCACAACATTGGTTTGAACAATAATTTGGGGATATGGCCCTACAAGAACAGGAAAAAAAAGCAAAATTAGAAAAATGGGACTGCATCAAACTAAAAAGCTTCAGCACAGCAAAGGAAATAATCAAGAAAGAGATAACCTACACGAATGAGAGAAAATATTTTCAAACTATACATCTGTTAAGGAATTAATACTCAAAATATATAAGAAACTCAACTCAACAGAAAGAAAACAACCAAATTAGAAAATGGGCAGATGATCTGAATAGACATTTCTAAAGAGAAGACATACACATGGCCAAGAAGAATATGAAAGTATTTTCGACATCACTAATCATCAGGGAAATGCAAGTAAAAAAACAATGAGATATCATCTCACACTTATTAGAATGGCTATTATCGAAAAGATAATAAATGCTGGCAAGGATGTGGGAAAAAGGGAGCACTTACACACTGTTGATGGGAATATAAATTAATGCAACTATTATGAAAAAGAGTATAGAGCTTCTTCAAAAATTTGAAAATAGGACTGTATCATATAATTCAGTAATTCAACTATTGGGTATATAGCCAGAGTAAATAAAGTCAGTATGTTGAAGACACATTTGCACTCATATGTATGTTGCAGCCTTATTCAAAACAGCCAAAATATGGAATCAACCTAAATGTTCATCAATGGATGAATGGATAAAGAAAATGTGGTATATGTACATAATGAAATGCTATTTTGCCACGAAGAAGAAGGAAATACTGTCATTTGACACAATATGGATGAACCTGAAAGACATTTGGTTAAGTGAAATAAGCCAGGCACAGAAAGACAATTATAGCATGATCTTACTCCTACGTGAAATCTAAAAATTTGATCTCATAGAAGTAGAAAGTAGAATGGTGGTTACCAGGAGTTGAAGTGGTTGGTGGGAGGAAGAGTTGTGGAAATGTTGTCAAAGGACACAAAATTTTACTTAGAATAAATAATTTCAAGAGATCTGTTGTACAGCATATTAACAATATATTTATTCTTGAAAAATGCTAAGAGAGTGGATGAATATTCTCCCACAAAATAACTACATGAAGTAGTGCATACATTAATTAGCTAGAAAACAAATTTGTTTTCTAAATAAACTTAGTCCATAATTTATATATACTTCATTATGTTGTGCATGGTCAATATATAAAATTTTATCCATCAAAAAAGAGAGGAAAATAATGTGTAAGGCAGAGCTGGGATTGACAGAGAAACTGTCAAAAGAGAGAAGAGGGAAGAAGAAAATACATAGAAAATAATTTAGCTAATGACTGCTCATAGACAGTTAATATAAAGAAAATGCCAAATGATATACCTAGGAACAAAATATTTTACATCCAAAATGTTCTCTTTAATATACACGTTTCCCAGGGCCCCAATATATTCACCTTAAGAAAACAAAAAGCAAACAAACTTCCTTATCAACTCCTCCAACAAATCTCACAACTGAGGTATGATGAGTGCCTCAGAAGCTCTCAAAACTGTCAGCATCTGCCTTGCTGAGGCCCATTTCATTTGATCATTTATTTGACAGAGGAATAGCTCCAGTTTTGCAGTCCTCCTTAAATTGCTGAGATTCTTCCCCCCAATTAAATCACCCAGTGACAGCAGCAATTTTATTAGGCTACTTTTTAAACTTGGTCAGAAAGCATAAAGATAACAAGGTAAGGCTTGCAACAATATAAATCATGTTAAGAACCATCACTCTGTAGCTCCGGATCCAAATCAAAGCTATGAAATACAGAATGACATTGGATGCTGAAGTGAAAAATACCAACCATGTTTCTCTGAGATTCAGACATTAATACTCAGACACATTTTATATAACAGTCTGCTCAGTAGATTAGTAAAACAGAGGCCGTAAAGCCTGGAAATCCTCCTACCCACATTAAGCTAATTGAGTTGGAGACATCCAATTCATCATATTTGCAGGCTGATTTATAAGCAGCTCACCCTGCCCTGGAGCAGAAAGTGAAATATTATGAGTTAGCTATTCTTAAAATTTGAAACCCAGCAATTCTGAACCTGTCAATATCTTAATGGCACAGAGAAAAGAAGAAGAATTCAATTCATGTGCATTTCTGTGACCCTGATGAAAAAATAAATACCCAGTGCATATTTTATGACTGATATTTCTATGAAGAGTCTAGCCACATATTGGAAATTCTCTGTGCTAGAATTCTATGGAAAGTGTATCATCATTTTAGCAAGTTGATGGGGTAATTTGAAAACAGTTCTTTGCTAGAATGCAACTTCCATCAAGCATAAAGAACACAGCCTTATGACAGTTAAAACCCAAATTCAGACAGACAAGATATTATTGCTCTTGGCTTAAATAGATGGTAAAAGCTTATGGCACTAAATAATAAACAGAAAACTGTCTTATAAGAATGTATCAAAAATACTGAGGAGAATGGAATCAGAAGCAGTTCTGCATTTAGAGAACCCTCCTGAAGCAAATGTACCCTAAAATCCTTCTCATCTAGGGGAACCTGTTGATCTTTGCTTCTGAGGGCTGCTGTGGAATTGGGCAGGCCTCGCAGACACAGTAGATTGGGAGGCCTCCTCCTATTTTTTCTGAAATTTACAAAAGATTTATTCTCAAGGACAAGCATTCCTTAACCAGGCAGTAACTGTGAGACAGAAAAATAGGAATCATAGTTTCTCAGAGGTGAAAGAAAACTTGAAATTCATTCCATCCAGAAATTCCTAACCTTAAGTCTATGTTCCACAGGAAGTCCATAGATGCCCTTCAAGTAATTCATATCATTTCTGAAGATTTATGCAATATTTTTGTGGATATAGTTTTGTGGGTATAGTTTTTATCTAGGGAAAGGGCTCATAGTTTTTCAAATCAATTTCTCAAAGTAATTTATGGGTGGAAAAAAGGTTGAAAACGCTATTCAACATTCTCTTTCCTGAATCATCTCTACAATATCTCATTGAAGATTTTTCTACCTTTTGCTTGAATACCTCCAATGACACGAAGTTCGCTACCTTATGAAGCAGGTCATTCTCTCTTTGGACCATGTTATTTAAAACAAAAAGTTTTTAACTTACATAAACTCTGTTTTTCTTTCATTGTTTACTCTAAAGGTCTTGATGTCTACAAAAATTGTATGGACAAGTTATCTGTTTTAAACATTTTAAAGATGAACTACCATGTCATTGTGAGCTGAGTCTATTCTCCAACGACCACATCACTCATGGCCTTTGATGTTCCCATTTGATATGGTTTTAATAGCCTTGCCAGCCTATATACCCCTCTCTGAAAGCACCCCAATCTGCTGCCATTCTCTCTGAAATATAGTCCTCAGATCCTAACGATACATTCTAGCACAGTGTAGAATTGTCATCTCTTTGTTCTTGGCATGCAATTCCATTAATGTAGCCTAAAATTACATTGGTTTTTGGAAGTCCCACACACTGACAACTCCTTAAACTGACTGTATGTTGACATTCCTCCCTGTGCCCCCACCCACCACCTGACCCTCACCACCCAGCTCCTTTTTCTTTATCATATGTTTCTCTTAATTTTCCATTGACCGTTCTAAAAAGTGGGAATGAGAAAAAGAAGATGGAATGGAAAATGGAGACTAGAAAAACAGAAGTCGAGGTGGAGGTAGCCACAGAGTAACTCGACTGTGGAAGAAGGGGTCCTTTAAGCACAGATAGTAAAATTCAAGCCAACAAATAACCTCCTTAATCTTAATTACTGCCCACAATGTGCTTCCATTATCATCAGTATATAAATGTGGAAATTAGGTTTAGGAGCATTCAGTGAATTCTCAAATGGCATATTTCTGATGCCATGCCTAGCTCTTATCCCACACACTGCCCTGCAGCTCTGGGAAACCATCCCATAGAGAAATAATAGCAGAAATAATAGCATTGCTATGATGTAGATTAGTCTTTGATATATGAATCATTTACATTTTGTTTTTACAACACTATCTCATCAGAATTTGCACAAGTACACAAATAGACATAAGAGTTAAATAATGATGAGGCTTACTTTTACTGAATCAATCTGATGCACACAGTTTAGTTGGAGAGATTTGGAATGAAGAGAGAGGTTGGTCTAGTGTCAACAACCTAGATTTGGCCCTTTCCTAAAGCTGAGAGATGGCACAAACAAATAATAACTCAGTGATAACAATTTTCAATAACATCCCCTAGAAATTGAAATAAGTGAACATCTGTGACCTGCTGAGTCAAGAACACCTGTTGTTTACTTTTCTTGGGAAACAGAGATATAAACTCAGGTCTAGGAATCCAAGACCCAGATTCCTGTCTCAGCTATAGTGTTAGCTAGGTGGCTGCTTTGGGAAAGTCGCGTAATAGCTGTGATTCTTAGTTTCTTTATTTGTAAAATTAAGTGGTTAGAATATGTTATTCCTAATTCCTCTGCTGAGATGTAAGTCCAGTGATTCTATGAGGCTTGCTATTGGATACCGGGTTATCTGATTATTTAAGGAATTTACTGCTGAACTTAAAAGCCTCTTGCCTGGATCTGTGCAGCACATTATCTAAATTAAAACAAGGTATCATCTTGTCTGAGAAGGGGCTCCATTTTCTAATTCATATAAATATGTTGAATGAGTGGTGGCAGCTCTGCTTTAATTGTTCATAAGAGAAATAAAACCTACTTTTTGAAATGATATTTCAAATAGTTTTATATTGCTTGTTTATAATTAAAAGCAGGTAATATGTCTTATAGTCCACTGAGAAAATAAACTACCATCAGAAACAACTTTTTAAATTAAATTTCTTTGGGCCAGGCATGGTGGCTCAAGCCTGCAATCCCAGCACTTTGGGAGGCCAAGGGGTAGATCACCTGAGGTCAGGAGTTCAAGACCAGCCTGGCCAACATGGTGAAACCCCGTGTCTACTAAAAATACAAAAATTAGTTGGGTGTGGTGGCACACACCTGTAATCCCAGCTACTTGGGAAGCTGAAGCAGGCGAATCACTGGAACCCAGGAGGCAGAGACTGCAGTGAGCAGAGATCACGCCACTGCACTAGCTCAGTGACAGATGACTCCCAGCTGGAGAAAAGAAAGAAAGAAAGAAAAGAGAGAAAAAAAGAGAGAAAGAGAGAAAGAGAGAGAGAGAGAGAGAAAGAAGGAAAGAAGGAAGGAAGGAAGGAAGGAAGGAAGGAAGGAAGGAAGGAAGGAAAAGAAAGAAAGAAAAAGAAAGAAAAAGAAAAGAAAGAAAAAGAAAGAAAGAAAGAAAGAAAAAGAAAGAAAAGAGGAAAGAAAGAAAAGAAAAGAATAAGAAAGAAAGAAGGAAAAGAAAGAAAAGAAAGAAAAGAAAGAAGGGAGGATGTAGAGGGAGGGAGGGAAGAAAGAATTTCTTTACAGGCAACATGAAGAGGTGAAACTAGAAAATCTCTAGAGCACCAGTCCTGAAAACAAAATCTCTGGAACACCTTCAATTACTATAATTTCAAGCTAACATTTGTAAGTGTCCCATTACTTCTGTATGTGCCCTATTGCTTAATGGGCATTAAGGTCACGGTGGGAGGTGGGGAGTTGTTCTGGTCTATGTAAAGGAACTTCAGTAAGTGCCTCTTGAATGCATTTTAAATGAACTTACCTGTGACCCAAAATTGGCCACAAACTCTAATATACTCAATGTTCTGCCAATTCAGAAGGAACAAATCATCTGCCTTCAGAATGACTTTGGTGAGTCAGCTGGACTGGGAGAATATATCCTGGGAGCTGCATTAGGATTAAATCTGATTGCTAGACACTGATAATTCCTCTCTGAGTTGGAGAAAATCAATTCAACTTTCTCTACCATGTTTTCTTATACAACATTCTGTCTTATATAAGATTATATAAGTTTCCTTTGCATATACCTATAGAGACATTTAAAAATTGCCTTCTGGATGATTTTTTTATACTTATTAAATAAGGTTAAATAAGTGCTTTGTTATATAGCTTCTGTCCACTAAATGATTCTTGCACATCCTGATTATCTTTAAAGATTGTGCATATGTTCCAATATCTCCCATAACTAGCCTTAAAAGAGAGCTTTCCGCTTTAGTAAATTCTTGTTTGGACCACTCAAAATGTCCCCAATTCATTTGCTACAATGTGAGCTAACCAACGTGACATTCACTTTTGCAGAAGAGGTAATAATTTGAATAACACACCCTTACTTAGCTGAGATGGGAATATTCTATAGTGTAAAACCATTCTCTGAAGGACATCAATGATGAGGATATAACAATTTTCAATCATTACTGAGAGCTCAAAGAGTTAACTAATCTTAAATTTAGATTTGTTCTTAAATGCATATGCATTTTCTATTTTTTTTAAATGTGAAATAATTACCATTTACTGAGCAACTACAAGGCGCCAAGTACTACAGATTTTCCATGTATTATCTCAAGTAATCCTTACAGCATGGAATGTGAATTCCATACTATTATTTCCAAGAGGTTAGAAGTTAATAGATTTGCTAACAGACACAGCTAGAAAGCAACTCAGCCACAATGTAAACACAAGTAAGTCTGATTCTAAAGCCCATCTGCTTTCCACTGTATGCTATTACTTTTCTGGATTAGCTGGGAAAGAGTTAAAAATTCAACAGCACTATGTGTGTCAGAATTAATTTTTGCAGAGTTTGGAAAAATTTCCGATTATCTTTGCTAAGAAAAAAGAATTGAAAATATGCTCACCAAAAGATTACAATTCCATTCTATTTAGAAATATGGGAGGGATGTAGAAGTTATGTATCATTTTAGGGTACCACTAACAATATCATCTTTAACTACAGTAACAATAGGTGCCTTATATTGGTGAGCAGCCTCTGTGAGTGTTAGTACATTATTTCTAATCGTTACAGAAAATTTTGGCAATATGAAATCTTAGTTTTGAGAAAAATTTCTGTGTAACTGAGTTAACTCTAGAAATATCTGCAGCTACAAATAATCACTAACAACACTTACCTAGAATTTTCTATAAACACTTATTTTTAAAACTTACTATAATTTTAATAACCTAATATTTCTTAGAAAAAATTCATTATTATTATTATTGTTATTAATACTGTGTAGATAAAAGAAGTAGAAAATTTGAATTTCACCTCACAAACTCATCTTTCAAAACCCATGGAGAGAACCCCTTCCATGGGTGTCCAGTCTTTTGGCTTCCCTGGGCCACATTGGAAGAAGAAGAATTGTCTTGGGCCACACATAAAATACACTAACTCTAATGATAGCTGATGAGCTTAAAAAAAAAAAAACTGCAAAAAATATCTCATAATGTTTTAATAAAGTTTACGAATTTGTGTTGGGTCCATTCAAAGCTGTCCTGAGTCACATGTGGCCCATCACCGCAGGTTGGAAAAGCTTGCCTTAACCCTTGATGCCTTTGGTTCTAGAAATAATTCTTACATTTTGAGATACTGGTTCAGTCCTATGCCTAACACTCCTTTCTTCCCACTTTTTAATATCTGGCCTAAATAGCCACAATTATGTGGGTATGCTGTTTGTACCCTTTTCAATTAAAGATAATTGAGGAAAGAAATGCTTTATTTGCATAGAATTTCGATCAGGAGATTTTGTGCCTACATTCAGCATGCGTCTGTCAAGGCCATATTTCACTCAACCATTTCCTCTCACCACGGACTAGTCCTAGAACACAATGCATTGTGCACAAGTCACAAATCTCTGCCAAACCCTTATGGTTTTATTAACAAATCTGTTTCTTCCTCAAGACTAGATGCTTCCAGGATGATCATCTCAGCTACTTCCACCATCTAGTGGCAAGAGATAGAAATGAAAGATTTTACATTTTTGAAGATTATTGCTTAAAATATCAAGAATCAGAATAGTTTTCTAATTAGTGGTATTACTAAAAACATAATGTCTAGAAAGGAAAAATAAGCACATTATTTTCAGTTGGTGGTCAGGACCTCATGACTATTGGGGTCAAATGTAACTCATAAGGTTTTTTTTATTTTTTATTTTTTATTTTTTTAATTAATCAAATAAGTATTTTAAAACATCTGCTGTTTGGTCAACACAATCTTAGGCATTGTGAAGGAGCTACAAATTTCTGTATTTAAAAGACATGACTCCCTTTTAGTAGAAGTTCATAACTTAGTTATGAAAATAGAAGCTCCAAGCTACTAAGGGCTAAATGTTGTGGTAAATTTCTCACTACTTCATGTTATCCTCAGTAGGTACCTCTTTCTCCCCAAAGCCCATATATGGTGGTGTTGGCACCTGTGTTTCAGTCCTCTGTGTTCTCCTCCCCTCTCCTGAGCAATCCCATCTATTTTTCAGAACTCCAACTACACTGAAAACTTCAAAGTTTCCATTTTCTAGATCAGATTTTTATTTCAAATTGACTGTTGAACACTTCTACCTGGGTGTAACATAAATACTTCAAAATCAATTATTCCAACATAAACTCAGAAATTATCCCACTCCCTCCCCTGCCGTTCTAAAATCTGCTCTTCCTCTGGCATTCTTGGTTTCATTTCATGATATATCCTCTACTCAGGGGTCAAATTTTTAAAATTGCAAATTATCTTCTATTTCTCTCTCTCTTCTACCTTCTATATGTAATAGGTCTCAGTGTCCTGATGATATCTCTTTCTAAATAAACCTTCTAATCTATCTTTCCCTTCAACCCCAATACCTCTGCTTTATATCAAAGTTTATCTATCTTTTACATTTTACCTGATGCCCTTGAATCTGATGTCATACCTTTCCAATTTTTCCTTCCACTGTACTACATGACATGAATAATGGTCTAATTTGCAAATCAGGTCATGTTACTCTCTTTTTTAAAAATTCTGTAGTCACCCCTCATTACCTACAAAATGAAGTCCAGTCTCTACATAAGGTCCTTCATTACCTGTTCATGCCCATCTCTCTTGCTTTATGGGATGTTTGGGCCCACTCTATGCCCCTTTCCTTAATTCTTACATTGTATGTCAGTATCCTAGTCAACTACTTGGCAGTTCTCAGAACTTTTCCATATTGTTACACACTGCTAGAGAATAGGGCAACCTTGACTTTTCTCCCTTACTTCACACTTCCTTCAAGTAAAAAATGATGTCCTGTATAATTTTTTTTCTCTGACAATACCCATCTTAACCTCTCCAGCTCCAAAAAATAAAACAGTTTTTCTAGGTCTTGAGAGACCTTTCTTTGCTACTTTCTTTATTGTACACTGCAAAAGTATATGTGCCTAACCAAAACATAATTTTATACTAAAGAAATAATTCTAGGACAAAATATGTTTGGGAAATACTTTGTACTAATCATATTTCCATCTTAGATGTTTATATTTCATACTATTATAGTAAAGACTCTGAGAAATCCTTCAACAAGTTAATGGATTTAACTTCTCAAATGTGTTTAAGCATTCATTCATACCTTTATTTTAATAATGCTGACCAAATTCCACCCAACATACTTTGGGAGATGCTAGTCTAGTTTCATTTTAGATTCCAATAAGGGAGTAAAATAAAAAACAAAACAAAGCAAAACAAAAATAAGGTGCAGTCCAGGTCATGGGAGCTTACACATTTACTAAGAGCAAGAAAAATGGCAAACCTAGAGGAAAGCACGTTATATAGTAGTCCTCCCTGATCTTAGGTGGCACTTTTCTTGCAGTTTCAGCTACCAGAGGTCAACTATGGCCTGAAAACAGGTCAGTACACACAAGATATTTTGAGAGACAGAGGGAGAGCACATTTACATAACTTTTATTAAAGTATATTGTTATAATTATATTTTATTAACTGACTGTTGAACACTTCTACCTGGGTATAACATAAATACTTCAAAATCAGTTATTGTTAATCTCTTGCTGAGCCTCATTTATAAATTAAATTTTATCATATGTATGTGATGACATACATATGAAAACATAGGAAAAAACATAGTATAAATAGGATTTGGCACTATCTGCAGTTTCATGCATCCACGGGGGGGTCTTAAAATGTATCCCCCACAGATAAGTGGGGACTACTGTATAGTTCAACAAATAATTTTTAGAACAATAGAATAAGGTATATTTTTAAAGGATGACTATGTGGGATGCACTAAATCCTTGTGCCATAGGATCTTATGCCCAGTTGGGGTTGGCCAAGAGTTAACGAAAAGGCTTTATATAGGAAGAGGGTTTTTATTGTACTTTTGGCTAAAACATACTTTCCTATGATTGTGCTCTGGCAACTCTAGTAAGAAAACAGTATAAAAAATACACATTGTTATCCTTTGTCTATAGTTTTTTTATTGGCTTCCTCATGCTTCAGCTCTTCTATAATTTCTCAAATGTGCATTGCCTACAGATTCTCAAATGTCTTCTTATATATACTCAACAAGTGCCCAGTTGTCCAGGGTATTGAAGTTTACCCAAACCTCACATACTCCTAATTTCCAGCAAAGTTTCCCAGAACTGTTTATTCTAGTTTCTGTGAAAATTCAAGAACACACAATTATATTTATCTGATTAAAGTAATTCACACCAATTTATAAAAGGAGGCTTTAATCTTCCTTGTAATTAGTCATTAAACCTAAGAATCTAAGCTGGTTTTGACTGCAAGACACACTTCTTTTTTAATACTCCCTAGGAAATACAGCCAATTTTAATTGCAAGATGCCATTGATTTTAAGACACATCCAGATTGCAGATATGTTAATATGTGATAAAATATAAAGTTTAGAATTTATGAAATTTTATATAAATGATGATTAGGTAAGGAAGAAGAGGACAGCAGTTAACTCCCTCCCTTTCTCTCTCTGTTTCGCTAATAAATACTCCTACAGGGTACTCTGGTAGATGCTTGGGGCCCCAGGGTTTTAAGTTTGGGGAATTCAAATTTCAGTTTTGGAATAATAATAAGTAACAAATAATTATGAATCAAGTCCTCCAAGATAATAATCTAGATACTGAAAATCATGTTTCACTGCTCTTTGTTTCCCCATCACTTAGTGCTACAGTAGGCACTCAATTAATATTTATTGAACTGACCTAAAGTGAAAAGACCTAAACTGAAAAGAAAATTCTTGTGGTTTATCATAGGCCAACTTCTTTTGTGAAAGATTCTAGGTAACATCTGAAGAGAACGCATCCCCACACCTTGAGGAAAAGAAAACAAATTCCCTTGAATTGACCACTAAATTGCATGTCTCCTTCCAACCCCATACTTCACACTGGCCAAGGCACTCTAATGAAAACAGGCTTAGAAAGCCCATCTATCACTTAGGCAGCTGGTATGCACCAAAGACAGATGAATTTTAGAACCAGGGCTTCAAGTGATACACGATGGAGAAAATGATACTCAAACCTGTGACAGTGAGATTACTCAGCTAATGATTCAGAGCCCACTCAGTGTGACATTTAAACTATTATCCAGCAATTTCACACTCTGTTTAGGCATGCCATATGTAAATTCTCCATTAATACTAGAGTCACATTGTTTTCTCAGTAGGATTCTGGGGCAAGCATCTGATAATGTGTTTTGCCTCCTTTTCTTCCTTTTAGTGCTTGACCCAAGAATACTAGACAGATAAGAGAAGGCAAAGAAGTTGAAAATATGACAGTTCTAATGGAGACTTTGTACCTTTTTAGCAGTTCCCTGACTCTAACAGGCTTCCTTTATGAGAAAATAACCCATTAGATTTTAATCATGGTAGGTTTTTCAACAGTTGAACTGTGATAATGTAACAACTTGATTAGTAAATGTATCTTGTTGCTATAAAAATGCAAGTGCTTGAATCTGATATTCACAGTGCTGTGCTGGAGCTCACTCACTAGCTCATGAGAATCTCATGTGCCTCTATTTCCAAATATTTAAAAAGTAGCCTTAGGTCGGTAGCCTGAAATCAGCCATGCTGGGAATATTTACATCACAAAATTGGCCAACCTTAAAATGGACTTATTTTTCCCCCTAGAAAAATCTTACACATTTATTCCTATTACTATTGGTGATGAAGGAGAGATACACAGGGTGTCTTTACTAAGACAATATAAAAGCATATCTTGAGCTATAAAATCCCAGATCATACTGAATGGACAAAAGTTGGAAGCATTCTCCCTGAAAACCAGAACAAGACAAGGATGCCCTCTATCACCATTCCTTTTCAACAAAGTCCTGGAAATCCTAACCGAAGCAATCAGGCAAGAGAAAGAGGTAAAAGGCATCCAAACAGGAAGAGAAGAGGTCAAACTATTCCTGTTTGCAGATGATATGATGCTATGCCTAGAAAACCCCTTAGTCGTTACCCAAAAGCTCCATGATCTGATAAACAACTTCAGCAAAGTTTCAGGATATAAAACCAGTATACAGAAATCAGTAGCATTCCTATCTACCAACAACATCCAAGCTGAAAGTGAAATCGAGAACCCAATCTCATTTACAATAGCCACAAAAAGAATAAAATACCTATGAATACAGCTAACCATGGAGGTAAAAGATCTCTACAATGAGGATGGCAAAAAAATTGCTCAAGGAAATCAGAGATGATTCAAACAAATTGAAAAACATTCTATGCTCATGGATAGGAAGAATCAACATTGTTAAAATGACCATGCTCCCCAAAGCAATTCACACAGTCAGTGCTATTCCTATCAAATACCAATGACATTCTTCACAGAATTAGAAAACAACTATTAAAATTCACATAGAACCAAAACAGAGCCCAAAGAGCCAAGGCAATATTAAGCAAAAAGATCAAAGCTGTAAGTATCACATTATTGGACTTCAAACTATACTACAAGGCTACAGTAACAAAAATAGCATAATACTGGTAGAAAAACAGACACATAGACCAATTGAACAGAATAAAGAGCCCAGCAATAGTGCTGCACATTGCCAACTATCTGATCTTCAATAAAGTGGGCCAAAACAGGCAATGGGAAAAGGACTCCCTAGTCAATAGATGGTGCTGGGACAACTGGCTAGCCATATACAGAAGATGGAAACTGAACCCCTTCCTTATATCACATACAAAAAATCAACTCAAGATGGATTAAAGACTTAAATACAAAACCTAAAACTATAAACATCCGGGAAGATAACCTAGAAAATATTATTCTGGAAAGAACCTGGTGAAGATTTCATGATGAAGATGTCAAAAACAATTGTGACAAAAACAAAATTTGACAAATGGGATCTAATTACACTTAAGAGCTTCTGCACAACAAAAGAAACTATCAACAGAGTAAACAGACAACCTACAGAATGGGAGAAAATTTTTGCAAAGTATGCATCCAATAAAGGTCTAATATTCAGAATCCATTAACAAGCCAAAAAATAATCCTATAAAAAAAGTGGGAAAAGGACACGAGCAGACACTTTTCAGAAGAGATATATATGCAGCCAACAAGCATATGAAAAAATGTTCAACATCACTAATCATTCGAGTAATGGAAATTAAAACCACAAAGAGATACCATCTTATATCAGTTAGAATGGCTTTTATAAAAAGTCAAAAAATAACAGATGCTGGTGAGGTTGCAGAGAAAAGGGAATGCTTATACAGTGCTGCTAGGAATGTAATTATTCCAGGTATTGCGGAAAGCAGTTTGACAATTTCTCAAAGAACTGAAAACAGAATTGTCATTCGACCAAGCAATCTCATTATTGGGTATATACTCAAAGGAATATAAATTGCTCCTCCGTTAAGACACACACAAAGGTATGTTTGTTGCAGCACTATTCACAATAGCAAAGGCAAGGAATCAACCTAAATGCCTAGTAACAGTAGCTGGGATAAAGAAAATGTGGAACGTATACACAGCAAAATACTGCACAGCCATAAAAACTTTGGGAGGCCGAGGCTGGCGGATCATGAGGTCAGGAGATCTGTAGTCCCAGTTACTCAGGAGGCTGAGGCAGAGAATCGCTCGAACCCGGGAGGTGGAGGTTGCGGTGATCCAAGATTGTGCCATTGCACTCCAGCCTGGGCGACAGAGCGAGACTCCATTTCCAAAAAAAAAAAAAAAAGAAGAAAAAGAAAGTAAAAGAAAAAGAATGAGATCATGTTCTTTGCAGCAACATAGATGGAGCTGAAGGCCATTATCCTAAGCATACTAACACAGGAGCAGAAAACCAAATGCTACGTATTCTCACTTACAAGTGGGACCTAAACATTGAGTATATATGGACACAAAGAAGGGAACAACAGACACTGAGACCTACTTGAAAACGGTGGGTGGGAGGAGGGTGAGGATTGAAAAACTACCTATTTGATACTATGCTTATTACCTGGTGATGAAATAATCCGCACACCAAACCTCTGTGACATGCAGTTTACCTATATAACAAATCTGCGCATGTACCGCTGTACCTAAAATACAAGTTTAAAAATAAATAAATAAACAAATACTCAAACACATCTTGTTTAGTATAAACAACACCTCGAGAAGGTCATGATGAAAAAATCCTGGTCCCAAAATAGCTACCTCACAGCCTGAGTGTAGAAATTCTTGGCGAGCTTCCCTTTTCCTCCTCTTCACAATACTTTGGGGCCATACCACAGAACTGGTGGTTCCAAAAAGGAGAAAAATCTATTAGGACCGCGGTGTTTCATCCCAGGGTCTTGCTATTCATAGGTGGCTGTTCTTAAAACTGACATGAGGTGCCCTCAATAAAAGGCTAGGAAATTAGTTAGAAGTGACATAAATATAACAGAAAATCTAGGCTAACAGAAACCCATTGAAGTTGAATACAGTTAATTCTGAGACTGAGATTCCTGGAAGGCAAAGGATAAAGGAAAAACAGGAAAACTTCCTTTGTTTATATGAGATCTGAGATTTAGAAAAAGCATACTGTCCCCTCAAATCTGATATACATTTTCCAAATGAGACAGCGAGTAGCATAATAAATGATGGTACAATCACCAAAACTGCAGATGTTCAGATAATTATATTATCATGTATATGCTGAAGACTTAATATACAAAACAAAGCTCCCATAATGCTTTCATTGTTCTGTTTTTTTTTTTGTTTTGTTTTTTTGTTTGTTTTTTTTTTTTACTGTAACCAGACTAGCATCCCTCATAATTACAATAGCACCAATTATAAAATTTGGACTCTCCCTATTCCATTTTTGAATCCCAGAAGTAACACAAGGAATTTCACTACTTTCAGGCATAATCCTACTGATAAGACAAAAGATGCACTTACTTTAAATATTTCATCTATCATTGTTAGTTGACTTAAATATAATACTAATAATCACCATATTATCGATTCCAGTAGAAGGATATAAAATGCTAGCCTTGATTATCCTACTTACTTAGCCTAAAGTCCTTTGGGAGGTATGCTCTAGAGTTGATTAAGGAGGAAAAGTTGGGAAGGGAGAAAGATGGCGAAATTTGTGTATGTGTGTGTTGGGTGTTGTGGCATGGACAGGGTCTCACTTTGTTGCCCAGGCTGTAGTGCAGTGTGTGTGATCATGGCTTACTCCAGCCTCAACTTCCTGGGCTCAAAGGATCCTCTCACCTCAGACTCCTGCAACTACACTTGCACGCCACCTCGCTTGGCTAATTTGTTAAAATTTTTGCAGAGACAAGGTCTTGCCTTGTTACCTAGGCTGGTCTTGAAGTCCTGGGATCAGCGGTCCTCCCACCTCGGCTTCCCAAAATGCTGAGACTACAGGTGCAGACCACTGTGCCTGACCTATGGAGGTTCTTATAGGGAGTTTTTCAATCAGTTTGAAAGAATAAAACAAATGTAAGTACCCTCGATGCAGTTCAGTCTCTCAGCCCTGCCCTTTCTCAATTTACAGTGATTGGTACACAGAGTAGGGATCAGCAACTGTTTGAAAAAATTAAAGAGTACTGTCTAACTCTAGGAATCAGAATGATTCTATACTGAACACAGAATTCTGATTCCTAAACAGGACCTTAGAGGCAATTTTGTTTATCCTTCTATGGAAGGAGTCTTTTCTACAAAACCTCTGACAAGCCATTATCCATTGCTGAAAGATTTCTAGGGATAGGGAACTTCTGTCTCATGAAGTAGTCTACAATTTTTTTGAGTAGCTATAAATATCAGGAGCTGTGGTGTTAAAATAATCCCACATATAATATACATTACTGTCACTTATGAACAGTGGATCTACTTCTGCCTTCTGCATGACATTGATGTCGTGCTTTTCAGATGACAGCTCTTGAGGTAAAAAAGGTTAAGTCCCGTGTCCCCCAATTCTTAATCTTTTCTTCTCCAGGTTAAACATACTCATTTTCACCAGTCATCCAAACACTTGCACAGAAATTCTGGAGATTTACACAATGAATCCCAGAAGCAGAATATTAATATTAATATATTTTTACTTATTATGTAATATTTACTGGAATTTGACGATCCAATATTTTTATGTATTGGTAGTAGCTATAGCTAATTTATTTGATAATACAATTTAGCATACAAATACGTTTGAAATGTTTCAAAATTTGAAACATAAGGTTAAGCATAAGTTAACCTCTCTTGGATGTTTTGGCAGGTATAATAAGATCCAGAAAACATGGAAGACACTTTTATGTCTATACTTTTTATTGTAGCACAGCTATGTAGAAGTGCTGGCAAAATGAATGTTCTAGGTGATGAAAGAAATTTTTGTTTAGCAGTAATTACTAAGGAATTAATTGGTAGGTGTTTTTATTTTTTTCCATTTGAATTCCCTTTTATTTCAGCCGAATTTTGATTTTTCTTTTTAAACTTTGATAAACATTTAAAAGCTTTTTGTACAAAACACAAAATCCGGTAGTGCCAGTTCAGCCAAAAAAAAAATAAATAAATAAAAAATAAAAAATAAAATAAAAGCAGAGTAATTTGCTAATTTGCAGCCAAGGGGCATAGAAAAGTATTTTTTTTCTCATTTAATTATACCTTCTTGTCAAGATATAATTTATCAAGCAATTGTTTAAAATTAAATTTTAAAAAGTAGAAAGTATTGGTAAAAGTATGACACCAAATTGAAGTAAGTCTAATAAACAATTTTGTCTAGGATACAATAGAGGCATTGATTAGACAACTCACACATTTTCCTTTATAGTTTAGACAGTAAGGCAATCGTTAGATGTGATCATGTTATATTTGCTCCCTTTGTTGGACCACGAATACTGACGAACAGAGAGCATTTGAGCAAAACCTTGATGTACTTGGGTTTTAAAAATATGTGGTTAGCTTATTTTTCCTTTCAATGTTTCCATCTTGGCGCTTTCTTTACCATTCTCAGCAACTAAAATGATTTTTCCAGATATTCAAACAATTGCAATAAAAATACGTCCCAAAAATACATGGTGAGCCTCCAACGCACAAGAAAGACCCTTTGGCAACCCGTGTCCTCTATCACTTTTTAAAAGAGCCTCATTTAATCGGGCCAGCAAACATCTCCATTAGCAATTAAGACCAACCACCGCCACCAACTATAAAGTCGGAAGGGCAATATAACTGACCTTCAGAGGAGAAATATGAGACTGCAAGACGTATCCATGGACATTTTCTATTTGAGAGAGGTTCTTTTCTGATACATGCACGAGTTCTGGGCCTCTTACTTCATGGGTTAGTCGAGGTAAGGAATGATCATGTGGAGCGTCCTCATCTTGATATCGATACTTCTAGGAGAAAAGAAAAGAAAAGAAAAGAAAGGAAAAATATGTATATATCAGTGTTCGTGAGGGAAATAGACTGAACTTCATATTCTAATTTCATCAATAGGACACAATGTGCACCTACTTTTGACTTCACCAAATGGGCTTTGCTGTAGACTCTTCTGGCGGTCACCATAGACCAGATCAAATGCAAGCAAAACTGAGTTAACCACGAATATTGACCAATGCCCAGGACTTGTTTCTGCCCAACAATATACTCTCTTTGTTTGTGAGTTACAGAAAGGTGATAACAAATGAGACAGAACATTTACTTTACTTAAGTAAGTGAGGAGGTAACCCTCTTGACCAGAGTAGCTAACTATGTGTTAAAAATTCTAGGTCATGGATGGAGAAGAAAAAAAAAGTGCTAGGCAAGAAGAAAATAGAATTCCGATATATCCCATTGAGAAAACTTAATTTTCTTTCAGAATTTGTGAGTGATTTAAGTTCCTTTGGAAATGAGGAAAAAAAATTGTCACCCACATTGTTTGTGTTAGACTCAAAGAGAAGACAATCTTATCTTTCTTTACTTCACTCCCTAGGAGAAGGAGTATTGATCTGGGTCAGTCAGATTCTGGGACAAAAGACCACAATTTTTAGAAGCAGAGCTAGCTTTTAAAGAATTTTAAAAATCAAGGCAAGGCATCTGCCTATATTCCGATGGCTCCCTGAGGGGACAGAGGTAAATACTTCTTTCTCTCTTATTCTGTTTTCCTCTTTTCTTAACCTTCTTGCTTATACATGACTGTAACAGTAAAGATCATTGTCTGAGTCTTCCAAGCAGATATAAGGAAGTTGGCAGAGAGAAAAACAAGGTTCAGGATAAGGAACACTTTGAGAGAGCTCAGCCCTCTTCTTGGGGTCTACCTCCATTTTCAGCCTTAGCCTGAGTCTCCATCCTATTTCTTTGTCTCTTACTAATTTGTACCCCTTTTCCCTTGGATCTGTTCCTTTAGCGTTCCATCATTCTAAGGCTGTTGTCCTACCTGGGAAAGATGAAAGAGAACTCTCTACATCTGACCCCTAATTCAGATAATGAAGTGTTAGTTTGCTGTACTTTGCCTATGTTGTTTGTGCCTAACACAGGGATATTGGGAGCAGGGTTCTAAACATTGTCATAACACCATCACAGGCTAATTGTGATGTCTAACCTCTTCCCAGTGTCCCATTGTTTTTGTCATTAATGGTTAATTTTATCATATATATATATATGATATAATTATAATATATATATAATTTCTTGGACATCAGCTCTCAGACTGACTCATAATATAAAAGTAACAAGAAACATTCCAGGGATGATAATTCAATCTGTTGTTCACTCTTCCTCAGAAGCAGATTATCAATACTTATACTTTCTGGGGCAGGGTGGGCTTTCTTCAATGTCCCAAGTAACATTTGTCTCAACAAAAGTAACAGTGTCATAATTGCAGTTTTCAAAGGACTCTCACATACTTGTTCCATTGCAATCATTCTTGGCCGTTTCACCCATGAGAAAACTAACACTCCAAGAATTTAAGGTACTTGTCAAGAGTCACCTTAACTGATGGGCATCAGCGCCAAGACCCTATCCAGATCATTGCAATCTGAATCCTCTTTCAATTATCATCACTCTCCTGTACCCCCATAAGAAGATGAAGTCCACGTCTGAAAACCTAATTGGCAGCTTTGTAGAAAAAAATCACTGAGAATGCATGACACAATGAAGTTAGAACATTTCTGTGAACTGCAAATACCATGCTTTTGTTTAACTAACCCTATGAATAATTTGGCAGTGTAATCTGCCTCAGAAACATGGATCAAATTGAGCATTCACTTTTGATCAGTTATGCTCATTGTGAGTGGAATAATGTCACACATATGCCCATTTTAGTTTCTCTGGCTTTCAACCCATTGACTCCCCCGTCTGCTCCCCATTTTCGATTCTCTCATAAAGGCACTACCATCTATGTTGTCATCTGAGCCAGAAAAGTAGGAGTCAATCAGACTCCATCCTGTCTTTTGCCTGCTGCTATCTGTCAATTTAATAAGTTACTGAGTCTGCCCGATTTATATCCTAAATAATAGTTGAGTCTACTTTCTCCTTATTCTTCCCACACCCCCACCAACACTGTCCACGTTCAGGATTGAATAAGCTCTCAGCTGGGCTATATAAACAACCTCTGAATTGGCTAGCATCTCTGTGGGTTGCCCCTTTCCCATGCATTCTCTACACTGATCCAGGGGACTTTCTGAATCACATGCTGATAAAGTCCTTCTTGAAATCTTCCAATGGCTCACACTGCCCACAGGACAGAATACAAGCTTTCTTACCCTGCCATAACACTACTATATAGGCTGAACCCCCATTACTTCTGAATTACTTTTTTTTTTTTTTTTTTTGTGAGATGGACTCCAGCTCTTGTCACCCCAGGCTGGAGTACAATGGCGTGATCTCAGCTCATTGCAACCTCTGCCTCCGGGTTCAAGAAATTCTCCTGCCTCAGCCTACCAAGTAGCTGGGACTACAGATGGGCACCACCATGCCTGGCTACTTTTTTTAAATTTTAGTAGAACTGGGGTTTCACCATCTTGGCCAGGCTGGTCTCGAACTCCTGACAGCAAGTGATCCGTCCACCTCAGCCTCCCAAAGTTCAAGGATTATAGGTGTGAGCCACCGCACCCGGCTCTGAATTACCTTTTTTCTCAACATTCTCACTCCAATAGTTATAAAAGAAATATAAACAAACCGTTGCTTCTCATTTTTAAGCTTCTTTTAAAATTTGTGGTAAAATACACGTAAAATTTTGACCATTTTAACCATTTTTAAGTGTATGGTTCAGTAATGTTACTTATATTCACTTTGTTGTGCAACGGATCTCCAGACCTTCTTCTTTGTGTGCATGTTCCCATAACTCCCTGTAGTCTCCAATTACAACTCTTATCGTGCTATATGATTGTATATTTTCTGTGTTTTTCCATTGAACTGTGAAATCTTGTAAGGACTGGAACCACACTGGTATTGTTTATTCTCACATCTCCAGTCTTTAGTCAAATACACAACACCTATGCTCAATAAGCGTTTGTTGAATACAGTTATGAGGGACTGTTACACAAATGGATGAAATAGGTATCAGTTGCTTAAGCCACAATACTATTTTGTCTACTGGATAAAATCTTTTTCATTATAAAATGCTGTGATCTCAGGTTCAAGTATAAAGGACAATCACATCATTTGCTTGACACAATCTAAAAGGACATCAGACTATTAAGTACCATATATCTTTCTCCTCATCATTCATTTCAGTATATACTGAGAACATGAACTGAAAAGAGCAACTCTTGACCTCAAGAAGACCATAAATTACTAAGCTATACTTATGCACAGATACGCTACCATACGTCGTGATGAACTTAGTTCTGGGGGAGCAGAAATGGGTAAGCATTTGTGGCTATCTGTCTGTACCTTCCCAGTTTGAAACAGGATCTGGAATACCATAAAGAGGTAAAAGATATTCCAACCAAAGGCACAACATGTGTAGGGGAGACATGTGATAAGAGGGGATGATGTCTGAGGGAACAGTGAGGTCTTAAAGTGGATTGTCGCAGATGCTATTGTGTCCCCATCCAAATCCATGGAAATCTTTTTTACCCGTTGAAGGCTCATATCTGCATACTTCTCAGGAACATTACCCTTGGGTGATTGAAGCCTCCTCTCTTTGATGCCCACAGCAGTCATATTTGAACCCCAAATCGCATGCCTCATGGTGAGACAAATCCTGTGGTGTGAATTACACTACAAATTATCCAGTGAGATTAGCTTAAATTTAGACTGCACTTGGACTTACATTTCTGCAGAGTTCCTTTGTGCTTCCTTTACTCCCTATTTTTTTTTCCTTGGAACTGTCCTCCATAAATCCTGCACACATGAAATCCCATCTTAGATCTGCTTCTAGTGAGCTGATATAAGACTTGGATGAAGCTTGGGATGTAAGGCACAGTGTGGCAGGAGGAAGCTGGAAGGCAGATTGGTGTCCGCTGTAGACAACAGGGAGTCATCCAAGAGAACCTAGACCTAAATAATACTCTGCCCGGTGCCAACCAGACATTGCCTCATTTTATTTTTCTTTGAGTCTTCAGCCTATGACTAAGCAAGAAATGACAAGAACTGATGAGAAAGTCCCATCTTTAACTGAAACTCAAGCTTCCAAAGGAATCACCCTGATATGATATAGCAGAATTTCTCTGCTTGTATTCAAATCTTTATTTCCTTCGGCTGAACAAAAGTACTGATCTATGATACTAGGATTAATATTAACACCAACATTAATGCTAATCCTAACACTAATGTAATATTACAATCAATAATAATACCAGCTACAGTTAATGTGCCTGGAGCCATATTAAATGTTTTATATCCATCATCACCATATTAGAGATAATTGTGATTCTCTTTATCTTAGACTCAGATAATTCGGTATTTTTTCCAAGCTTACATACCTGGTAAGTCGCAAACTAGGTTTTAAATACATGTTAATTTCACTCTAGAGAAAGAGCACTTAATCTTCTAAGTTAGTTAGGACTCAAACGTCTTTAGAGGCCAACTTTATCTTCAGGTGATAAAACTTTTAGGAAATATTCTTACACCCTGACATAAGAATAAACCCTAACATTCTGCGTAATTCTGAGTCACTTCTCATCCCAGGGCTTGTCTGGTAGGTACTAATGCCATTCTGGGCACCTTTGAGGATTTCTGTAGTGCCTACAAAATGAGGGCCATGGGCAGAAGGCCTCTATATTGCAATCTGTGCTTTCTTCTTTTTCTCTCCTCAGCTTGGTCTGTTGAAGGGGACTTCAGTAAAATAAACTTTGCCATTCTGTGAAGAAAGTCATTGGTAGCTTGATGGGGATGGCATTGAATCTATAAATTACCTTGCGCAGTATGGCCATTTTCACAATATTGATTCTTCCTATCCATGAGCATGGAAGGTGGGTTAAAGTTCACTTGGAACCAAAAAAGAGCCCACATTGCCAAGACAATCCTAAGCAAAAAGAACAAAGCTGGAGGCATCATGCTACCTGACTTCAAACTATACTACAAGGCTACAGTAACCAAAACAGCATGGCACTGGTACCAAAACAGAGATATAGACCAATGGAACAGAACAGAGCCCTCAAAAATAACACCACACATCTACAACCATCTGATCTTTGACAAACCTGACAAGAAAAGAAATGGGGAAAGGATGTCCTATTTAATAAATGGTACTGGGAAAATTGGCTAGCCATATGTAGAAAGCTGAAACTGGATTCCTTCCTTACACCTTATACAAAAATTAATTCAAGATGGATTAAAGACTTAAATGTTAGACCTAAAACCATAAAAACCCTAGAAGAAAACCTAGACAATACCATTCAGGACATAGGCATGGGCAAGGACTTCATGACTAAAACACCAAAAGCAGTGACAACAAAAGCCAAAACTGACAAATGGGATCTAATTAAACTAAAGAGCTTCAGCACAGCAAAAGAAACTACCATCAGAGTGAACAGGCAACCCTAGAGAATGGGAGAAAAATTTTGCAATCTACCCATCTGACAAAGGGCTAATATCCAGAATCTACGAAGAACTTAAACAAATTTACAAGGAAAAATCAAATAACCCATCAAAAAGTGGGCAAAGGATATGAACAGACACTTCTCAAAAGAAGACATTTATGCAACCAACAGACACATGAAGAAATGCTCATCATCACTGGCCATCAGAGAAATGCAAATCAAAACCACAATGAGATACCATCATACACCAGTTAGAATGGTGATCATAATAAAGTCAGGAAACAACAGGTGCTGGAGAGGATGTGGAGAAATAGGAACACTTTTACACTGTTGGTGGGACTGTAAACTAGTTCAATCATTGTTGAAAACAGTGTGGCGACTCCTCAAGGATCTAGAACTAGAAATACCATTTGACCCAGCCATCCCATTACTGGGTATATACCCGAAGGATTATAAATCATGCTGCTGTAAAGACACATGCACACGTATGTTTATTGAGGCACTATTCACAATAGCAAAGACTTGGAACCAACCCAAATGTCCATCAATGATAGACTGGATTAAGAAAATGTGGTACATACACACCATGGAATACTATGTAGCCATGAAAAAAGGATGAGTTTATGTCCTTTGTAGGGACGTGGATGCAGCTGGAAACCATCATTCTGAGCAAACTGTCGCAAGGACAGAAAACCAAACACCGCATGTTCTTACTCATAGGTGGGAATTGAACAATGAGAAAACTTGGACACAGGGTGGGGAACACCACACACTGGGGCCTGTAGTGGGGTAGGGGGATGGGGGAGCGATAGCATTAGGAGACATACCTAAAGTAAATGACGAGTTAATGAGTGCAGCACACCAGCATGGCACATGTATACATATGTAACAAACCTGCATGTTGTGCACATGTACCCTAGAACTTAAAGTATAATAATAATAATAAAAGAAACTTTATAAACAGATTATATTTCCTGTTTCAGCTGTAAGGGGAGTAGAGGCAGGATAAGTGCTCAAGACAGGGATGCCTGGTATACTACTTATGTCTCCCTATGTTAGTTCATTTTGCCTCTCACTTCTAGAATTCTATCCTTGTCCCCCTTCTGAAGCTTGACCCTGCCCCCAACTCCAGATTCCTTCATCAAGCAAACTTTTTTAGGTTCTTGATTATCAGATTTAGTGTTGCCTCCTCAGAAGCATTCTCTGACTTCAAAGGTTGGAAATCTATGTCTCCTCCTTTATGTTCCCATAGTGTTCTGCACAGGATTTTGTCAAAGAGTAAGAACTTTATACTGTAATGACCTGTCCATGTGCCTATCTCCCCTACTAGCCCACAAATGCCTCAAGAGCAGAGGTAGAGTCATGTTCATCTCTGAATCTCCAATGTCTACCCGACAAATGACACATAGAAAGAGACCAGTAAATGTAAGTTTAACTGCATTAAACTGTAATTATCTGAGCAATAACGTGATCTGCATAATCAGAAAGCCCTCCCAGCTGAGCTTGCATGCCATCATACTCATACTCTTTTTCTACCACAGTCCCCCCTACACAGATAGAAAAAGGCTAAGGAAGTCTGACCAGGCTCTGCTCAGTACATTCTGCTGATGCTTGTGTGAGTCAGAACAAACCATACTGAGTTTCCCAGAATTTAAACACAGAATCCTACACATGCCTGATCTGTCACTGGAGGTTCTCTGGTACAATTTGGAAGATGGCATTTTGCTGGCACAGTGCATGATAACTGATCCAGAAATTGGAAATCTTTCAAGGTCTCATAAATAAAAATCTGAGTTTATCTCTGTTGCTGCATAAAAAGTGCTCTACTTCCGCCTTGTAGCAGGAATTGGCACTGTACTGATGAGAGAGAGGGGGTGGGGGGGCAGGGGGCAGGAAACAAATCAAAAGCTGGAGAGCCAGAACATGTTTGTGTGCACATGAATAGATGGCATATTATCACACCTAATAGTGAATACTATCCATGAACGCTTTGCTAAGAATGTCACAGAAATTATCCCACTTAAGGCTGATAGTAGCATTATGAAGCAGGTATAAAATTAAGTAATAATTACAGTTCCTCACACAAAGTCTGACGTTAAAAACTTGTTAGTTTCACTGCCTCTGTTAACTACACTGACAAACCATGTTCTTTGCATCAAGTTTTATCTGTCCCTCTGTAATCCAAGTTCCTTGAAAGTAAGAACCCTGACATGTATCTTTGTATCCTGCAGAGTGGTCAGGCTAGAATGCTACACAGTGTGTGTCCAATAGGCCTATATTGACTTAATGAGTGCTGTTTCTGGAAGAAAGCCTCTTAACTTAAAAAAACGTGCTTTGGCTGAAAGGAAGCACATATTCTAGAAGCATGAAGTCAGTAATAATAATAATAATAATAATAATAATAATAATAGCAACAGAATTTCAAAGGGATCCCTAAGGAAGAGGTGAGTGAATCTCAGAAAAGAGAGAAAACCAAAGGGACAAAGAAAACGAGCTCAAAAATAAACCACATGAAAACAAAGGGTTTTCATTTCATCTCAAGGCTGTAGAAATTTAAGTTCCGTAACTGAGTATTCCCATGTAGGCCCTGTCAGCCACCTTCCTATTTTGAGGACACTGATTTGTTTAAACACTTTGATATTTACTTTTATGGATTTCCTTTAATAAGATTTCTGCAGTCTGTAGCCAGCAGATCCTTTTTTCCAGCTTCTTCCTTCCTCCATGATGCCTTAGCCTATCTATTTCCTTTGTCTCATCACTTTTATACACCTGCTGTGTCCTCACTCCTACTCACTGCCTTCCTCTCTGGAGTGAAAACATGGGTAAAAAAAGAAAATAAGAGAAGATAAAAGAATGTTCAATGCAATGATCAGATCAGTATTTATATCCATTTCTTTAATTTGAAATGAATTCTCTGAATGATATCTTGACTGGAGCACAGTTTTATTTCTCCCATCCATTCTTTATGTTATTCCAATCCATTCTTTCAGAATGGTTACATATAGGTTGCAAATCTGGGCGTGGAGGTAGGTAGTTTCAGATAGGAGAAAAATAGGAAGAGGAAAGGCAAGAGAGACCGTACATAATTTTCACCTCCACTTCCTCAAGGTGACCTCCCGACTTCCCAGATTAGGAAGTTCTCTCCCCACCTCTGCACACCGCACACTGCTCCCTACTTCATAGGCTTTCAGGGCACCCTGCCCTTATTCTTCGTAAAGCTTGGCATGTTTTTATTTTACATTTATTTCTGTGATGATTTGCTGGATGTTTGTCTCCTCCATTGAACTAACCGTCCCCACCCCCCTCCCCATGGGGTCAAAGGCCCCACCTATTTGGTTTACTGCTGACCTTTAGTGCCTGCCACATAGTAGGTACTTGATAAATGTTTGTTGAATAAGTAAGTACTTTGCAGCCGGATCTATCTTCAAAATAATCACCCTTTAAAAAAATGACCCATATTCAGCAATATGGTTTGCCCAAAGAACCTTTGAAAGAGGGATTTTTCCAGAGTTTAGAGCAGGATATAAGTAACAGCACTGATGTGAGAAATGAAAAGCTCTCCCAGGTGCTCCATTTTAATTTTTTTAAACAAAACTCACAAGTGAAAGGAAATGCTTTCCTGCTTTTATTTCCACAAAGAACAGGACAAGCCAGGATGTTAATTAAATTACAAATCAGCTGTCTGCTTGCAGCTGACAGAGCTTTGTGTGCTTCCAAGCAACGTCAGATATTTTAAACTCTGTGTAATTACCTACTATGGACGAGCTGCCAGGAAGGATGCTTCATGAATATTTAATGAATCTTAAGATCCTTTTTAAGGAAATGATGATTTAAATAACTATGGGAGAACTTACTCTAGCTCAGTGCTAACCTCCATCTGTTAACTGAAGATACTGGAAATGTAGCCTGGTAGAAATGCAGTTTCTCCCCTAAAATGAGCTAGGCCCAGGATCTAGGGAAGGCTAGGCTCACACAGGAGAGGTAACTGTAGAATTAAACACACCTCAAGCTCTCTAAGTCAGAATGGAACCACAGACCTATGATCTGGGAAAGTAATGAGTATGGAATTGCAAAGTGAAATTTTGTAAGATGCCACACATTAAGGATGCTCCTTATAATTTACAAAGCACTTTCAGCAACACAGTCTCAATTAATTCTCTCAAGAATTGGATAGATTAAAAAGATATCATCATTCTGATTTCCAAATGAGAAAACAGAGGATCAGAGAGTTTCTAAAGTGCTAAATAAATAGTAAAGTTGTGTTTCAAACCAACATACTCCTCTGATTCCAAGAGGCAGCCTCATATAGTGGAATGTGCACGAATTCTGGCATTAGAAACATGATTTCAAGTATTGGTTATACTACTTGCTATCTGGGAGACATCTGTCAGGTTGTTGGATACATCTGAGCTTTGGTTGACTGAAGTTATAAACCAGGAATTACAGTATATATCTCATAGAATCATGAAGATTGAATGAGATGCTGTACTCCTGGCACACAATTGCTGCTTGGCAAATGTAATGCTCCTCTTTGCTTGGAGTCTCAAGACCTTTGCACACTGTAGATTTGTCATAACAACAACAGCAGCAGCAAGAAAAAAAGTGGTCACTAAAAGTGAATTTTTCACGTGGCAAAAAACTCTTTGGTGGAATGCTCCTCACTTTCCACAGAACAGAAACAAAAATGACCTTTTATACAATTAGTTACAAATACAGTCCTTGATTTTTTTGTCCATACACATGAGTATTGCGTAAAACATGTTTTCTTTGTAGCAGCTAGGTGCTGCCACCACTGTATATGGCTGAGTTCACAAATCTGTTGTAACTTGTAGCTTTGCTGTGACTTCTCTGTCTCATCTAAGCTTTGTTTCTTTGCAGTAATTAAAATTTTTTGCCACTGCCATAGCTAATGCTGCTACTGGAACCACTAGAGCCTCCTTGGTTCATGGTTTGGCAAAGGATTGGCCTTCATCACCATAGGGGTTGGAGCTTCTACCTCCTAAGCTTTCTCTCCTCATGGGTCCAAAATTTGAAGACTGATTGTTGTAACTGCAAAAATCACTGTAGCTTCCTTCACCTTAAAACTGCTTCCATCATTTACGAATCCATTACAGCCATCCCACTGCCACCATATCCACAACCACCACGGCTGCCACCAAAGCTACCATGACCACTGAAGTTTCCTCCACAATCATAGTTCATGCCAAAACCACCTCCATAACCACGACCAAAGTGTCCAGAACTACTTTGGCTTCTTTGGCTCAATGAAGTACTGGCCTCTCTTGCTTTGACAGGGATGAAGTTTCTGAACACTCTTTGAAGTTTTCTAACTTCACAGTTGTGGCCATTCACAGTATGGCCATTTACAATATGGTATTTCAATCTTATTTATAGAGTCATGGTCCTTAAGGGTTACAAAGGCAAAATCCCTTTGCTTGCCACTGCCTCAGTCATTCATGATTTCGGTCACTTCAATTTTCCCACATTGTTCAAAGTAATGTCTTAGGTGATTTTTATTTATTTATTTATTTATTTTTGAGAAGGAGTCTTGCTCTGTAGCCCAGGCTGAAATACAGTGGTGCAATCTCTGCTCACTGCAACCTCTGCCTCCTGAGTTCAAGTGATCCTTCCACCTCAGCCTCCTGAGTAGATGGGATTACAGGCATCCACCACCAAGCCCAGCTAATTTTCTTATTTTTAGTAGAGACAGGGTTTTGCCATGTTGGCCAGGCTGGTCTTGAACTTCTGATCTCAAGTGATCCATCCGCCTCGGCCTCCCAAAGGGCTGGGATTGTGGGAGTGAGCCACTGTGCCTGGCTTTTAGGTGATGTTCTTCAGTGTCTTCTTTAGTGCCACTCATAGGGTTTGGATCTGTGTTCCCACCCAAATCTCAAGTTGAAATGTAGTCCCCAGTGCTGGAGGTGGGGCCTGGTGGGAGGTGATGCATCATGGGGGTGGTTTTTAATGGTTTAGCATCATCTCCCTGGTGCTGTCTCATGACAGAGTTCTCACGAGATCTGATTGTTTGAAAGTGCGAAGCACCTCCCCGGCTCTCTCTCTTCCTCCTGCTCTGGCCATGTAAGACAAGTCTGCTTCCCCTTCGCCTTCTGCCATGATTGAAAGTTTCCTGAGGCCCCCCCAGAAGTCCAACAGAGGCCAGCATCATGCTTCTGGCACAGCCTGCAAGAACCATGAGCCAATTAAACCTCTTTTCCTTATAAATTATCCAGTCTCAGGTATTTCTTGATAGCAGTGCAAGAATGGACTGATCCAGCCATCAACAAATATCTTTTTCACAGTTAAGTAGGCAACTAATCTTTGAGACTCTCCTCTTAAGACAACCGTCTTTGTTCCATGACTCTGTCATCCACCTTATGTAGCCTTGCATTTAGGGCTGCATCCACCTCCTCCACAGTGGCATACATGACAAACCCAAAGGCCCTGGAACGCTTGGCGTTTGGATCTCTCATTACCACACAGTCCATGAGTGCTCCCCATTTGCTCACAATGGCTCCTCAGACCTCAACCCTCCAATGAAGACCTTCCACAGTTATTCAGGCTCTTTCAGAGACTCTGACTTAGACATGATTGTAGTAGGAAGATAGACTCTTTAGTGATGCTTCCTCTGTGGCATCCTGAGGCCCAAAGGAGTAAGGTGACAAATGCATCTCAGTAGAGTAACTTTCTAGAACCTCAGTTTCAGAATAGTGCCTAAAAGCGCAGATTCTGGAGAGACTGCCTGCATCAATTCCTACCTTGATCACCACATGACCTTGGTCAATTTATTAAACCCTCTGACACATGATATTCTTATCTGCAAAATTGGAATAGTAACTACCTCACAAAATTTTTTAGAAAGCCAAGTGAGATGATGCATGGAAGGCACTTAGAAGAGTGAGTGTCTGTAATCTATTAAGTAGTCACTTAGTATAAGTTATGATTGTTTTGCTGGAACATTACATATGTTATTTGATTATAAAAAATTGGAGGAATAGAAAAAACTGAAGGAAAATATTTGCCTTTTACTGTTTCGAATTTTTCAAAGTCTCTAACTGCAACTTTTCCCATTACTCCATAACACATAGACAGTGCATCGAATCTCACAGCCCTCCTGGTCTCACAAAGTACACTTTAGTCTTTCTTTATGCCATCTTAAATGTGTGAAAACCTTGTCTTTGCACTTTTTCATTCAACAAGAATTTACTGAGTACCAATTCTATGGCAGGCATTGTACCATGTACTAGAGATATAACAGTGAATAAGGAAGACACAGCTCATCCTTGCCCTTTGCTCTTTGATGTCTTCTCTACCTCTCATAACTTTCCCAACTGTTTTTCACACACTACTCAACCTTCAAAACTTAGTTGATAAATGATATTTTCCCAGATGCTTTCCCCAGACACCCAAATTTGGCTAAGCAGTCTTCTTCTGTGCTCCCATGTCTGACTCCCTGAGAACCCCTCTTTCTCTCAAAGCATATATATCTCTGCCATCCTCATTGGAATGGGAAGAGTTCACAATTCATTATTGTACCAGTGGCAAATATTCTGCCTGAGACCCAGTAGGTGCTTCATAAATGTTACTAAACGAAACTACCCCGGTAGAGATGTAAGCTCCTTAGACTCCTGTGTACTCCACCATGACTAGCACATTCTAGAAGTAGGACATACTCAAGAAACCTGGTGCTATTCTGTAGGAGAGCTGGTTATTGAACAGTAGTACCCTGTAAGATTTTCAACAATAAAATAAAAAATTGGTTTATGCTGTATAGCACAGGTAATAAAGTGAGTTCCTTTGAAAGTTTTCATTTAGCAGGGAGAATTGTTCCAGCTTTGGGTATGACATACCTGACAAAGAGTATTAGCTGGTGGCTTCCTGGAGTAAAAGAGTTAACAGAAAGAAAAATGGTAACATGCAGAGAAGCACTGAGTTCCCTTCTTCCTTCTCCTCTGCCAGCACTGAGTCAGAGCAACTACAGAAGCATAACACACAAATGAGACCATACTAAATGTTCTTACATGAGCCCATCTAAACCCCAGGTCAGCAGCTGGACTCATATTAGAGTGTACCAACCTCAAATAAGTCCAATGAAATAGATTAAAGTGTATGCAAGGCAGGGAAGAGATCTGAAAGAATATAATAATATGTTGACCATGGTTATTTCTGGTGATTATTAATTTCATTTTTTGGAGCTACATATATTTCTTTGAGGAATAACAAGAATTAGAATATGTAAAACATGATCAAGTATTTGCTTTGTTGTAGTGGAGAAGGTTCACTGTGCTGTAAGTTTTGTGGTAAGGAAAAATTCTCTAGTCCTGGAAAGGGTTTGTCCATGTTCAGTTGAGTTAATTTTGAGAACTGGCTGAAGGATGCAAGGGAAGGGGTTTCCAGCTGACAAATGAAAGAGGGAGGAGCCGGGAATAAATTTGCTGGGGAGGACCAGGCTTTAAGTCAAATTGCTTTGGTACCAAGAAATCAAAGCAATGATTTGGGGGCAAACTCGACAGTAGTTCATCCTTTTGAAGCAAAACTTCAAACATGGTCTGAGTAATTTTCCAGGGATAACTGCCACTGGATTCAATTGAACACTGTACGATCTTGTGGGCAGTCCCTGTCTGACTCAATCCACAGCTGTGCAACTGCTACAGCATCTGTGAATGAGAATCATTCACTACCAAAAGCTAGAAACATGTTTTGCTCAGTGTGTCTGGTGCTCAGAAAAGAGGAAATGTTCATTTCAGCAAAATCCTTCTTCAAGTGATGCAAATTCCCTGTGGCTCAGTTCCTGGGTTTAAATCCTGTTCCTGTACTAACCAGCAATGCGACTTTAGGGAAGTATGAAGGCTCTCTGAAACTCAGACTCCTCATTTATAAAATTGGACTAATAATGTATGACAGTGTCACTATAGGAAATTCATGAGATAATATGCATAAACGCTTTGGGCCAGGACCTACCTCCTAGTAGGTGCTTAGGAAATATAAGATTCTTCCTATTTCTCTTTTTTTGTTTGTTTGTTTTTGAGACAGAGTCTCACTCTGTCACCCAGGGTGGAGTGCACTGGCATGATCTTGGCTCACTGCAACCTCCGCTTCCTGGGCTCAAGTGATTCTCCCACCTCAGCCTCCTAAGTATATGGGATTACAGGCTTGCGCCACCACGTCTGGCTAATTTTTTTGTATTTTCAGTGGAGACAGTGTTTCTCCATGTTGGTCAGGCTGGTCTCGAACTTGTGGCCTCAAATGATCTACCTGCTTCAAATTCCCAAAGTGTTGGGATTACAGGCATGAGCCACCACACCCAACCTTCCTATTTCTCTACCAGTGTCATGTAGTCATCTTTCCAAGTATTGTAAAAAGAGTCTACACACACACACACACACACACACACGTGCATGTATATGCTCAATTCAGCCTTATCACCATTAGAGGGAGCAGGGTCCACCATGCTACTACAAGAATGGTAGCATCCCTACAGAACAGCACAAACCTTCTGAAGGAGGTAAAATGAGCTGCTAAGGCCTTGCTGCCACTTCTCTAGATCCAGTGCCTTTTCTGTATGTGAGGCCATCTTACCCATTCTACTCAGGCCTCTAGCTAGACCAACACTCCTACTCTTGATCTCTTCTTCCTATGATGATCATTTCTGTCCAGCAAGCAGAGAAAAAAATGCCTCAGACACAGGTGCTGACATTGCCTTCACTGCTCATTCAAGCTACTCTTCCTAATCGTGTGAGTTTTTGGACTTCAGAACCTGACTGTGAAATTGGCACTTGCCTAGCCCTCCCATTATATTTGACTTCCAAGGATGAGATCACTAACCCACTGGAACCTAGAATATCTCCTGGATGATCTCCAGAAGACTTTGTTCCTGGTCCTGGGACTTCCTGGGTGGTCTGTTGGCATGTACGTCCTCTGTGACACTATAGAGACTAAAATTCCTTCCTAGTAGGAAGCACCATTATTCATTCATACAAAAGAATGTTTATCTAGCATGTTATATGCTAATCACTAAATTTTAAGTGCTACATATAATATAGTAGTTTAAAAAAGCAAAAATGTATGACTCTGTAGACATTAAATTGTAGTTGCATTAGGTTATCTAGCTCTTTGTGCTCCCTTTTTCCTCAACATGCTTCCTGTACCAAGAAGCAGTTATGAACAGCTGTCCTTTCAGTGGTCCAGGTGGGCAACCACTATGAATTGTCTCTGGTGGTGGTGCAAATGGGCTTGATCTATCCAGCTGCCTTTGTTTCAGAGCACCTCATAATGAGCTGGTGTCAATGGCATTGGAACATGGCACAGTTGAAAAATAAGGCAGAAAGTGTGGCCCTGTTACTAGTGGGTTCCAATCAAAGAGGTTTATTTCACAATCAGACACTGTAATAAAAATATTAATGTTTCATCAAATAAGGTTGCTTTATAATCCATGCTTGCTTATGGTGGTTTAAATATTCTCCAAATAAGATAGTACCTAATAAAATGCCTTTTCAAAATAATAAAAGCATATTTATACTTGATCTAGATGCTTAATATGCAAATGAATGTGCAATTGTAGAATGTTGTTTTGTGCTTATTACACTCTTAAGATGTAAGCCCCAAATCAAGAAAACCCAGAAAGATTTCTAATTTTCTTGTCCTGCTGCCCTGCTGGGAACTGACAGTGTCATCTTTCAGATTATTGCCTATGATATGACGTGCATATGTATTAATGCTTTAGAAGCATTGATTTATTTAATCCTTATAACAAATTTATAGAGTAGTTACTGTTTTATTTCCCTCATTTAACAGATGAGAAAATACAGGGAGAGAGAAATTAAATAAGTAACTTGTTCAGACAACCAGTGGATGGAATGAGATTTATACCTCATTATCCTTGTAATCCCACCTTTAATTCACACACTATATTGTCTCTCAGGTATTGTGCATTTCTTACTCTCTGAATCAGATGTTTCTTCTGAGTAAGGTAAACACTTTGGTCCTTTGGTTTAAAAACTAAGGTCTGTAGGCTTCCCTTTATCCTTGCTGGGCCATAGAATGCAATTGGGAGAAAGTATAAATAGAAATAACCTAGTTAATGATACTGCCATTTCCCTGGTCACCCAAATACAAAATTACACAGATGGAGATGATCCTTCAGAATCTTTCCCCTCTCATGTCTTCCAGAGTGGGGTCCATCTAACTAAATTGGCAGAACATGACTGCTAATATCAGAGTGAAGGTCAGGATGGTTTACGTTAGAGTGAGAGCTCCCTGATGAAAGCAGTGATACTACAGCTGTAGGTATCTCAGTAGACCCCCGGCACATAGAAGAGGTTTAGTACATTTTACCAAGTGAATGGCTCTAATACAAGTTTAACAGACTCTAAATCAGCAGACATATTTGTTGTTTTTATTTGTTTATCTCAATTGTCCATTCCCCCATCACACTCTAGTTTCTTCTCCCTAGAATATTCCACTTGCCTTCTATTCCTCTTTCCAAACATACCTCTTGCCTCTTTCTACCCCAAAACACCAACTTTCCTTTCTCTGCCTCTTCATCTTTTCCCATCCCATTCCCCAAAATCTAGAATTTCACCAGTCCAAATTATTTGCAACTCAGAGTAAGAGGAATGGATCACCTCTAAGATTTTGCACTTGTTGCCTTCCAGATGCCTTTTGTCATGTCTTTAACATCAAAGTTCAGTTAAGGTGACAATCTTTCCAGGAGTCTTCATAATTTATTCATTTCCTCCATCAGTCATCTATACCTCACCCCCAGACTGAGGTCAGGACTCATAGCTACCTATGGACCCATAGGACATTTACTTAATCTATCATTTTTGTCTGTTTATTTGATTGTTTACTTTTTATACACTCTAAGATCTTTGAATGCAAAGATTGAATCTTGTTTACGGCTGTAGCACCTGTGTGAGGTATTCAATGGGTCCTAATAAATGTTTGTTAAGTGAATAATAACCACCTAGCAACTTATTTCCTTATCTATATACTCTCAAACAACCAATTCTTTTAACTAATCACTCTCAGATACATCTTCCTTAAACACAAGTTTGGCTATATCACTCACCCCTTTAAAACCCTTTGCTCCTGCTCCAGAATAAAACATAGGCCCTTTAATGGGAAATTCACAAGATTCTCAATCTCTTGCTAAAGTACTATCTCTTACTACTTTTTTACACTCATTGACATTCCTTTCAAACTAGCTCAGCAGCTCTTTTCTGGAGCCATCTCATCTTTCTAATCTTTTCTCACCTTCCTGTTTCATGCTTTTCCTTCTGTCTTGAAACAATGCTTCCCAAATCACAGGTGGGAAATATCTTGCTCTTTTTAAGATTCTTTTCATATGTCACATTTTCCACAGTCTTTCCTAATCTTATTCCCCCCTCAAAATGTGGTTCACCTTTGTCACTTTATATTGTTCTTAAAATAAAATTATCCATTGAGTTTGTAATCTTTTTATTCATCCCTCCTTTCACTGAACACTTAAAATGAGTCACTGATGCACTGTAATAGACACTGGCAATATTTAGAGAAAACACAATGACCAGTGAGCTCTGTTTTCAGTAGATAAGACTGGCAAATATTATCAATCTAAAATGTCATAGTTAAGATGCATGCAGATTTCAGACACACTAATATTAAAAAGTGCATCTTAGAATCAATGCAATATCGTATTAAAACATAGTATTCACATGCTCCCCAGAGGTCATTTAACCTAGCTTTGGCAATATAAAGGAGCAGTTTCCTGGAGAATAAGATATCGCAGTCTACTCTTAAAGAATGGAAAGGTAGGAATCCAAGAGACAGCAACAATACTGTCAAAGGAACAGCAGACTAGAACTCACAGAGGAGGGACGATAAAGGTTAACTTCCTCTCTTGAGACGTTCGGATGCTCGAAGGCAGTTTCTTACATTTCTTTCCTTGAGAAGGTTGGTACAGTCTTAAACAGTTGTGTTAGATTAAAATTAAAATGTATGGTGGACCATTTACATGCTACAATATAGATATGTTAGATAATTTCTCCTTAAAATGGGCAATATGAAACTAAGGTTTCAGGAAACCTTGAAGAATGAGTGCTTGGGAGGAATATTCAATTAAAATTTGAAATATAAATGATAAAGTATCATCCACGAGGAATAGATTTGAATGACTGCACTGTCATAAAGCTTAGACTTTCATTTCTAGAGACTTGGCCAGGCTGATAGAGAACAGTTAGTGCACATTCTCTATTCATCACAGAAAGTCCAATTCTAAATTGAATTCAAATTCTCTAAAACCTATGAGCAATGTCTGGTCTCTGCTTGGGCATATCTTGATCCATTCAGTTCATGGCTTCATGTGTAGTTATGTATGTTTTATTTTCTTCTTCATTCTTGTATCTATTCATCCTTGTATCTAAACCATTGGTTTTACCTGGATATGCAAAATTAACAGTCACAGTGAAGTTTCCCAAATGGGGCCATTTTTAACCCTAAAAATCATTACTCTTTACTTAATGTGGATAGGACTTGCTCAACCTTGAGGGCAGAAAAACTACCAGTTTTATTAGGTGCACTAGCCGCAGGGATTCAATAGTGAACAAGCAAGATAGACAATATTATTTCTCTTGTGGAGCTTTCCTTCTAGTGGTGGTGACTAACATAATTTAAAAATAAAGGAAATGGGCCGGGTGCGGTGGCTCACGCCTATAATCCCAGCACTTTGAAAGGCCGAGGTGGGCGGATCACCTGAGGTCGGGAATTCAAGACCAGCCTGACCAACATGGAGGAACCCCATCTCTACTGAATATACAAAATTAGACAGGCATGGTGGCGCATGCCTGTAATCTCAGCTACTTGGGAGGCTGAGGCAGGAGAATCACTTGAACCCGGGAGGGGAAGGTTGTGGTGAGCTTGGATTGAGTCATTACACTCTAGCCTGGGCAACAAGAGTGAAATTCTGTCTCAATAATAAGAGTAATAATGAAGGAAATAAAGTCAAGGAAATAAGATGCTCCAAGAGAGCACAAGAAGAAACCATATTCATTCAAGAATGCCAGGGACGCTTTCTGAAACAATGACATAGTAACTGAAGTCAGAGGAATGAGCATATTTCCCATGTGAAGAGTTGTTGGGTAAGCTGCCTTTCAAATGAAAGGAAGAACAACCATGAGAATCTTTGTATTCGAAAAGAGTATGGTAGGTTCAAGGAATTGACACAGCTTTCTGAAGAGGGGTGAGTGAAGCAAACATGAGGCAGGAGAGGTAACCCAGGGCCTTCTTAGCCTTGGGAAGGATTTAGGTCCCCATCCTGAGAAAAATGAGAAGTCAACAAAGAATTTCAGCAGGAAAGTGATATGATTTGATTTATATTTTCAAAAGCTCACTCCTGAACTCTTAGTGAGATTGTAAGAGGATGTAACTGAAATAAAAAGCAGTATGGAATTTCTTCAAAAATATAAAAATAGAACTACCATATTATCTAGCAAATCCACTTCTGGGTATATATCCCAAACAATTGAAAACAAGGTCTTGAAAAGATATTTACACACCCATGTTCATAGTACTACTATTCATGATAGCTAAGAGGTGGAAGCAATCCAAATGTTTGTTGATGAATAAATGAATGAACAAAATGTGGTTAAAAACATCTATATACACACACACAATATACACACATATATACACACTTTGTGTGTATATATGTGTATATATACACATATACATATACACACAGGCACATACACACACAATAAAATGTTATTCAGCCTTAAAAAAGAAAGGACATTTTGTCACAAGCTACAATATGGACAGATCTGAAGGACATTATGCTAAGTGAAATAGATTGGTAACAAAAAGACAAATGCTGTATGATTGCATTTATATGAAGTGCCTACAGTGGTGATATTCATAGAAACAGAAAGTGAAATGGTAGTTATCAGGGACTAGAGAGGGGGAGAAATAGGGAGTTGTTTAAAGGATAAAAAGTTTCAGATTTATAAGAGGAAGAAGTTCTGGGGATCTGTCGTACAACAAAGTGAATACAATTAACACTACTGAACTGTACATTTTAAAACAGCTAACACAGAGTCAAATTTTATGGATTTTTTACTACAATTTTTTAAAAAGCTTACTCTAGCTGCCAAAGGAGAATGCATTCAAAGGGAGAGGGCAAAAGTTGGGGAGACCAGTTGGGAGGCATTTAGAGTACCTGTGCTGGTGCCTGAGACAGGCAAGTGGCAGAGTCTGCAGGCCAATCAGCTCGGTCCCTGCCCACCTGCATTTCCTACAGTAGGAAGCATCTAAGGGTCATAAACTCCAAGTTTTCTTTTGCCCACCCACACAACATTCTAAATGTCCCTGTGTTTTATTCTTTCAACCCTCTTTTCTCAGAGGAGATAAGAAGTAATAAAAAA
Source organism: Papio anubis (assembly GCF_008728515.1). NCBI lineage: Eukaryota > Metazoa > Chordata > Mammalia > Primates > Cercopithecidae > Papio > Papio anubis. The sequence continues at coordinate 49,559,106 of NC_044987.1, read as the reverse complement.
TGAATTTTATAACACTTGGTGACTAAGTTCACTCCCACCTGGGCCCATCTTTTGCCTGATAGGAGACAGGACATGGTCAGGTAGCAGGTGGACTTTAAGCAACCATATCCAGCTTCGAGATTGGGGCCTCATGGACAGTAGGTATAAGATACTCTGTGGTAGTCTCTCATCAAAGGTGCACCCACAGTTATATTTTATAAACTTGAGCATCTGACCTAACACTATGCTTCAGTCTTTCTTCCTGACTCATATTTCTGTTTTGGCTCATAGCAATAACCCTAAATGGTTAAAGCAAGAGTATCCAATCTCCAATCTTCTGGCTTCCCTGGGCCACAATGGAAGAAGAATTGTCTTGGGCCACACATAAAACACACTGATAGCTGATGAGCTAAAAATAAATAAATAAATTGCAAAACAGTCTCATGATTTTATTAAAAAGTTTTTGAATTTATGTTGGCTCACATTCAAAGCCGTCCTGGGCCACATGTGGCCCACAGGCTGCAGATTGGACAAGCTTGAGTTAGAGGGTGGAGTGAAGAGCCTCAGTTCCCCAGATTACACAGGTAGTACTCCCACACCCGTAGTAAACAATTATTTTGCATTGTGGGTAAAAATTTTATTTAAAACTCATTATGGAATCATTCATGTATTCTTGTCATTTAGCTCCCAGTTATAATTGAGAACATGCAGTATTGGGTTTTCTGTTCCTGTTAGTTTGCTAAGAATAATGAACTCCACGTAAAAACTAATTTATATCAGGTATACAATCTATAAAGAATAATGTAACAAACTTCCTCATAACTGCCATGCATCTTTAAAAAGTATTACCAAAAGAATGGAGGTCCCTGGGTATCCATCCCTGGTCATATCTGTCTGCCTCTCCCCTGAGGTAATTGTGGAATTTTATCTGTATAATTCCCTGTTTTCTCCTATGGTCTTACTACATAGACTTGTAATTGTAGTGGTTAGTTTTATTTGTCAACTTGGCTAAATTATAGTATGCAATTATTTAATTTAGGTGTTGCTATGAAGGAATTTTATAGTTGTGGTTAACATCTACACTCAGTTGACTTTAAGTAAAGGAAGTTATCATTGATAATCTGGGTGGGCCTCATCTGACCAGTTGAAAGGTCTTAGAAGCAAAACTAGGATTTCCATGAGAAAGAATAGATTTGACCTGTGGATTTCTGCTTTAGTGCCTATTGAAGAGTTTCCAGCCTGCTGCCCTGCCCTACTGATTTCAGTTCCCACAATGACAAAAGCCAATTCCTTAAAATAAATTTGTTTTTACACACACATATAAATATATATACACAGACTGGTTCTGTTTCTCTGGTATGATCTTTACTGATACAGTATTCCTTAAAAATGCTTAGTTTATGTCTGTTTGGGAACTTTATATAAGCAGTATCAAATTGTGGCTATTTTTCTACAACATTTCATTGAGAAATGTATTTATGTTGATGTGTGCAGGACTAGATTTTTTAAAATTTTTTACAGTATGTCATTATTTAGTATATCACAATGTACCATTATTATTATTATTATTTTTTTTCTGAGAGAGATATTTGGGCTTTTTCTATTATTTTCCTTTCTGGAATTACAAAACTAACAATACTGCTAAAAAAGACCCTTGCATATGTTTCTTGGTGTACATATGTAAAACTCTTGTTAGAACATATATACCTAGGAGAGTAGAGGAGTTCTGGGTCTTAGAGTATATGCATCTTCAGTTTTACTAGATAACTGTTCTGTGATTTCTCGAATGATCTTACTACAAAGTAATTGTATTTTTGTCAGAAATATACCAATTTACATACTATCAGCAATATATGAGAACATGATTTTTCCATATTCTCAGTAAAACCTGGAATTTTCAAGAAAAACACTTATAATGTGACTATATATCAGATTTGGAAAATCTAATCAACAGGATTTACAGATACATTGTTTGTGAAGGATGAGAAAGATAAAGGAGTCAAGGATCATTCCAAGATTTTGGACTCTAATATTCATTAATATTTTTTCTAAGTGTCATTCTTATTATCTCTAATGTTTGTGATGAACTTGAACAAACAAAAAAACTTCACTAACTGGTTTGGAGTTGGTTTATTTCCCAGATTACAACCCCTGTGTGCAGGATTCACTGTCAGCCACAAGGTGGCAAGCTAAGCATCCTTAAATCTAAAGCTCAACTCAGGTCTGGGTGAACTTGACTATTCTTTATAAAGCAAGTTTATAAAGACGGTTTATAAAGCAAGTTTATAAAGATGGTTTATAAAGCAAGAACTTATTCCCCAGTAGTGAATTCTTATGGATATAGCACACACGTTTCTTTCCTAAAAAATGTAGCATCTTTGCAATATATTTCCCCTTGTATAAGGAAACAAGCAGAAACATTTTTTTTTTTTTTTTCTTAAATAAAACTCAAAACCTATCAGGGCTCTGCTAGCATCCTTTTGGCTTCTTTTAATCACCGTATACATTCTAGACTCCTAATCCTGCCATCCAAGACCCTCTACAAACTGCCTTGAATCTACACTTCTAACTTCACTTTCCTTTACTTTCTTTATACTTCAAATACATACTACTCCCCAACTCCCAACACACACACCACTGTTTCTTCCTCTCCCTAAACATTTCAGCTCTAAGGGCATAGTCCAACTATGTCAAATTCCATTCAGATGTGTATACCTCATAGTTCACGTTTCCATGATTTTGTGAAAGCTATTGATTCTTTATCTTCTTTATTTTTATTTTATTTTTTGCACCTATTCAATTGAAATGCAAATTTGAGTCTCAGCTTCAAGAGCACTCTTCCAAAGACTTCAGGGTCTTCTCCAGCAGTTAGCTATGATTCTCCTAAGACCCTCAAGACATTTTTTAGACCATCATCAGAGCTGTCACATTTTATCATGACATTTTTATCTTTTTTCGCCCCAAAAGTTTGTTACCAACAGGGAGTCATGACAGATTTTTATTTGACTCTGTCAGTGACTGTTCCTCGCATGGCAGCTCAATGGATGTTGACTAGCTTGCCGAATAAATGAATGAATAAATAGATATTGTATGAAAGCAAATATTTAATTTTGAGTGATGTTTATTTTCTATCAGTATGTAGAGTACCCAACACAGTACTTACATTGTTTGAACTTTTATCTATTATTACCGTTGTCATTATAACATAAATCATTTAAAAGTAAACAAACATGAATTGGTTGCTAACAAGACACAGAAGATACAGCTTCTGCCATGAAGAGATAAGCCAACGGGACCTAGGGAGATGGCATAACTCAGGGAACAATTAGAGACACAGACAATGTGTGCATATGTAAATTAGTATAACATACTGATATAATAAAGTAATTCACTTAATTAATGTAATTAAATAAATCAATAGGTTTCACTGTTGGCACGAGAAGTTTCCATAATTCAGTTGACACATCAAATTTTTTTTCAGCAAACATATTACTGATTTTCCACAAAGATTAACCAGCATATAATATTGATTTTTTTTAAAAAAGCTCTCCATCCAGAGCTATGAGAATCTCAGTGGAATTATAATCCCTTCTAATTAAAAGCTTCAACAGGCAAATATGTGTTTTTAGGCATTAGGCACCATATGCTGCACTGTAACCTGAACTTGCTAACTTTGTCTCTTTGGTCCTCTAAATAAAACTATTTCCTGATCAATAATTTTTTTTTTTGTATTTTATCTTCTTGGGTTTAGATCTAAAAGGTTTCCTCTCAAGTTAGTTTGTGCTAGATCTTAATTCTATTTTAATTTTAAATTGATTAAATCAAGTTACTGAGCGACTATGAGATACAAGAAAATGGGCTATGCTCTAACATGTGGCATGTGACATGTTATCCCACTTGTTTTTACCTATTATTTTGCTGAAGACCTACTCTGTGCCAGATACTCCTCTAGGAGGAATAATCTAAGGCTCAAAAATATATATAGGTATGCTGGAGTATCTTGTGTACTTGTTGGGAAATCACAGGAAGAAATTCAGCCCAACAGGTTTTGCATAATCTTTTTTGATTCTTTCAGTTAATGCTAGCTACAGGACTGTTTACAGTCTGGACCCCAAATTTGAGAATTTGATCTTTCCTTTAAGTCAAATTTCACAGGAAAGCTACATTATATTGATTTTAGCCAATGTTCCCAAATGAAGCAACTTAAGTCAGCTTACAAATTGCTGTTGACTATTATTGAATACCTACAGTGTGCTAGGCACTATTAATTCAGCTGAAACTCATTAATTCAAGTGAATAACTCAGTCCCCATTAGGAGGGCTCACATTCTACAAATGACCAGGCAAGAGAAAAACATCCAACTGAAAGGCAACAGAACTGGCAGGCACTTTTATCATCTGCTGTTAATTGGAAGAAGTAGAACTTAATTTTATTCAGAATAATGCTTCATCACAGCTTTGGAAAGTAATGAATTCTCAGGGGATCTGTATGTGCTCCTCTAATAAACTTTCTATAAGACATGGCAGATTTATTGAGAGAGGAGAGGGTTCTTCTTATAAAATATTCTGGGCTGTGGAAAGGTAAAATGAAACAAATGTAATCTACGTTTTGGGTTAAAATCACCAGAAAATCATAAAATTATTTTATCTGGCCATCCATAGGCTACTATGAGTTTTAGGTTAAGTATGAGCATAATGGAAAGTTGAGGCATGAAAATGAAGGGTATGCGGAATTGAGTTCCAGATGGAGTAGGTATTATTTCAAGAGGTCTGAGTGCCACCCTTTGCCATGAAGGAAAACTAATAAATTGATTTTGGGGAGTTAGAGTACTCCCAATATGACTTGATAATACATTTTTACAATATGACTTGATATTGCATTTTTAAATAACTCCTTCAACAAATATGTATTGGGCGTTTGTCATCAGCTAGGCACTCTGGTAGATACTAGGAATACAATAATCAATGAAATAATTTCATTCCCTTTTCTCAAAGTGTTTAGTCTGGTTTGGGGGGGAAATATTAAATGCGTAAGTGACTACTGACTACTTAATTATAGCCATAATATTAGCTGTGAAATAGTATATTGGGAATTTAGAGTTTGTACAGTGAGTAGCAGGACATATAGTTTAATAGGTTTAGGTGATAATGCAAATGATAAATGTGCTTTACTGAGCATCTATACTCTTCTGGTCATTATGCTATGTGTTTTGCATTATTTCCAATTTTTATAACTATCCTGTAAAAATAAAATACACTTCTGTCACAGACGAGAACACCTGATCTTACAGATTCCATGATGGCAGATGCCATCAAGCCATAGCCTAAGTTATACCATTTTGCCATCTCATCTTCTAAGACTCAGATTGAATGTTACCTATAAGACTCATATTAAATGATACCTTTCTGTGAAACCTCCCTTCTAGCAGCCAATGTTCTCTCTTCTGTGCTTTCCAAAGCTCTTGTTTTAAACTCTATATTTAGAAGTGTAACTGATCTACTTACAAGTCTGACTTGCCCACCAGACAGTAGTCTTCTTGAGGAGGAGACTATGTTTTAACTGTATTGCATTTACTTTTATACCTCCTGCATCCAGCAAGCTCAGTGTTTGACATTTATAAGTCCTCAATAAATATTTATTAAATCATTGTTGAGTGAAAGAAATTTGTTTTTATAATCTATAGCAAGAATGCAACACATGGGAAAATAAGGATAGCGTTTCATTTGAAATGTTAAGAAAATATTTGAAAGGCAAATTGTTAGTTAATAAGTATCTAAGACCATGAACCTTGTACACAATACATATTAATTTGAAGATTTAAAATTGACTTCTTTTTTTACTTCCTAAGTATTGATGAACACTATATATGTCAAACAAAATTGTAACTGGGTTTCAACCGAATAGAATTCACCTAGATAGTTTTGCCTTGCACTGCTTTCTCAATCTTGATTTATACTTATCAAAATGTGACATTTCCTGTAATCCATATATACCCCTTATGTACCCATAAGAATTTTTAAAAATTTTAAAAATCAAAAAGTAATGTGATAGAATATACTTTTATAAAGTTACATGTTTATAACAAGCAATGTGTAATAGAATCCATGACCCTTGATCCAGAAGAAACTCCAAGATATCATTTTGTTCAGTCCCCTGTCTTTGAGAAATACTATTCAGACCTGATGGCTGTCATAGACTAAATAATGACTACCATTTAAGTTCCTAACTCCTTGGCGAAAACCAGCATTTTCTATGACTGCCTATGTCTCTATCCAATACTAGCTTCTAAGATAATATAAAATGTAAATTTTTTAAAAAAAGAAAAAAAAATTAGGAGCACTCATTTCCTTCTTCGCATTTGGATTCAAAGAGAGAGTCCAATTCCAATTTCCAGCCCCTACATGAAGCCTTCTGGGTTTGCCTCATCTGCAAGTGCCCTCTCCCTTTATACTTTATCACTCAATGCTTATCATAGTTAGCTTGAACATTATACCCTGTATTTTGGAACTGTTTGTGCCATTTGTTTAAATAACAGTCTATGAGATCTATGAGTCCTTTCTTAAAACTAAATTTTTAACAGCAGTTTTGTCTTATATTTTCTGATTCCTCCAATAGTAGACGTGTCTTGTGTTACACTAACAATGCAAAGAATCTTTAAAATGTATTTCTTGGAATAAATAAATATCCAACTCTTTACCTCTTTTTCTTTTTTCTTTCTTTTCTTTTCTTTTTTCTTTTTTTTTTTTTTTTTTTTTTTTTTTTTTTTTGAGACAGGCTCTTGCTCTATCGTCCAGGCTGGAGTGCAGTGGTACAAACATGGCTCCCTGCTGCAGCCTCAACCGACTGCACTCAAGTGACTCTCCCGCCTCAACCCTCCAAACAGCTGGGACTATAGGCATGTGCCACTGTACCTGGCTAATTTTTTATTTATTTTTCGTAGAAATGGGGTCTTGGCATGTTGTTCAGGCTGTTCTCAAACTGCTGGTCTCAAGTGATCCTCTCGCCTCAGCCTCCCAAAGTGCTGTGATTACCAACTTTTATAAAACCACATTTCAATTCCATTTACGTAAGTTTATCTTAAGTAATATTTCTACTAAAATTCATTCATATTGGGTTGCATTCCTTGTGCCTAGCACTGTTGCTAGCATATAATAGGCTATAAATACATATATGTTGAATATACAAATGAAGGAAGAATCCAGTTGGCACCTGCGGACTTTTCAAACACATCTGACATTGAGCTATCTCAAAACATAATGGTGAGTAAATGAATGAGTGGTTCTACACCCACAACACATCCACATTTGCAAGGAACACTATGCATAGTACTATTGTGATGTACGTTTTTTTACGTTCACCATAAATGTTGATGTTTCTTTTTTTCAAAAAGCCTGACATTTTTGAGGCCTCCTTCTAACATAATTAGTGAGAAGTAATGACTGAGTGACCTTTTGACAGCAATCCCCAGGGCTGGAAGATATCATGTTTTTTTCAGAACCTGGAATTTTGACTGCAGGCAGCAGCAGTGGGAGCTCACTGAAAGAGCCAAAATGTGTCAGAGCACAGGGCAAAATGGCACAGCTGCCAGGTGAGGTTCAGATGCTATCTGTTTTAGGTTAAAGCAGTGAAAAGGCAGACTCTAAAATCAGTCTTGTTCTTACACTCATGCATAGCTGGCTTTGAGTTCAATAAAGTTTAAGTAAATCAGTTAAATGTACACCAGAATCATTAGAACAACACTCGGATCTTGGTCCTGGCTCTGTGAGGCTCTGAAGTAGCTATGTAACATCTTAGTAGCTATGTGACCTCCTCTGGTAGACAAATTTCTCATTGAAATGTGTTTAGAGAACTAGGCTAAAAAAGTGGCTCTCTGTTGTGCTGTACAGATACACTGAAAGGTCATGTTCATCTGTGAGAATCATTTCAGATACTGATATTAATTATATAATGATTGGAAACCATTTACTTAAAAAAATAAAGGAGAGCAGTTTTAAAAGGAGACAACTCCAATCTCACTCATTTATAGTCTGTGTGTTTGCTTTAGAGGAAAAGAAAAAGTCAGATTTCAGTTAATGCAACTTCAGTAAAACATAGCCTATTTTATCTAGGTTAGGCCCATTGCAAGTGACCCTAACTGAAGCTGTGACAATAACAGGTGGTTGCAAATGCTCTTCTATGCAGTATTTTTGGGGGTTTTTATAAAAGCTTGGGTATGCTTATAGGCATGAGTTGCCTCTTTATGCCTGTCACAGAGAAAAAAATACTGAGAAGAGTGAACAAGAAGCTGTCTAAAGTCCCTGTCAGCACTGAACTGTGGAGATGTGGATCAGAGTCAACCTCAGGGGACTGACTTTACAGTATCCCTAGAGACACTACACTGAAGGAAGGCTTTAAACCCCTGAAAGATCCCATCCAAGAATGTACTATTCCTTTATTGGGTGAGACTGCAGGGCAGGGGGGTTGCTTAGGAAAGAATAGTAAGAAATATAATTCTTGAATAAGCGTAAAATATCGCTTGTTTTTAAATATTGCCCAAAATAGCACCTCCATTTCTTTTTTATTCTGCATATAATGTCATTAACTAATATTTACATACGGTTTTTCTTTAATAAAAAGATATTCTTACAGAACTATGCTGAATCATGGATCTAGGTCTCGAGTTGCCATAACTGTGAAATGGTTTGGGTTAAATATTACCTAAGGTGTCTCCTGAGTACGATACAGTGATTTTCTTAAAAATATGTGGGTGCCTCGCTGCTGCCACCTGGTGTCAGCTACCTGAACTACAGCTACCAAACTTCACTCTTTCCTGTGTTTGCACATTCTGTCCAATTTAGTGATAATATCACAGTGCAACATGATGATTTTATAAGTTGAAATGGTCTCAACAGATAATCTAGTCCACATGACTGTGAGACATAAAAATTACATTCTACTTTTAAAGACACCTACAGGTAAATTCTCTAACTTCTTTTATCACCATTTCTGTGTTTCACTACATTTTAAATTCTTCCTGATATTACTCCTTCCTGATATATTCCTCACTATACTGTAAAGCATTCCCTTCAAACTTCAAAATAAAACTAAAATATTTTAATTTATATTGGGTGGAATTAAAAGAATATATAAGTGACCAGCTTGTCCATATACACAGATGTTAATAGAAGCTTCTGACACAGAAAATAGGTCTCAGTCAATACTGTGCGTTCAAATTACCTGTAAAATGTCTCTATTAGCTGGAAGCATGGGCTGTCAAAAGTAGTAGAATAGGTAATTATCATGATTATAGGGATTTGGGTTTAAATATATCAGTTATTTGCTGTATAACACTGTAAAGATTACTTAATTTTACTAAGTCAGTTTCCATTTGCACATAGGTAAAAAATTTTACACCTCATGGAACTTTGAAAATTAAAGCAACTAGAACATAATAGTGTCTAATAAATGTTAGAAAACTCTGTGAGTCATACAGAGCACTATAGATGCCCCTGAACGAAGGTTTCCAACCCTTAGAAAAACAGCACAATACCTAGAACATAGTATGTGCTCAATACATAATTGTTGAATGAATGATTGATTATTACTCATATACAAGTGTTAGATTGTAAGGTTCCCTTGACAGGCTTTGATGCTGTACCTCAAATTTATACAGGAGGTGGATCTGATCACAAAATGGGTGCTTATGAGAATAGGACCCAGATCATTTAACACATTACTATGGATTACATTTAGTTGTATTCATGTGAGCTTTCCCTACAAGCCTATGAAATCCTTGAAGCAGGAACTATATTTTAAATATCTCTATATCTCCCATACTGACTATAATGATCATCAAATGTGACATATGTAATAAATATATCATTCAATAGAGTATTGTTGACACCAACGTAACTACCATTTCTATGTTAAATTTAACATGATGAAGTAATTTTTTTTTTTTTTGAGACAGAGTCTTGCTCTGTTGCCCAGGCTGTAGTGCAGTGGCATGATCTCGGCTCACTGCAACCTCTGCCTCCTAGGTTAAAGAAATTCTCCTGCCTCAGCCTCTGGAGTAGCTGGGACTAAAGTCGCATTCAACCATGCCCAGCTAATTTTTTTTTTAAATTATTTTTACTAGAGATGGGGTTTTACCATATTGGCCAGGCTGGTTTTGAACTCCTGATCTCAAGTGATCCACCTGCCTCGGCATCCCAAAGTGCTAGAATTACAGGCATGAGACACCATGCCTGGTCTGAAGTAATTATTTTTATCTTATGTCATAAAAAAATGAAACTCTAGGCAAGTAGAATCAGAAGCTCTTTCCCAGATATATACTATTGGTTTTAACTTTTAGTAAAATCAAATAGCAGCAACTCCTTCACAAGTATCTACACAAATTGGGGTCAAAAATGTTTGCATTTCCTAAGAAGAGCAGATAATGCCCAGTGAATACAATTGTCCCTCTCTCTCATCTACCTGGTGACTTGCAACACAGCTTTGTTTGTCTAACTGTATGGGCAGGACCTATAGGTAAAAAGTTGAATATATAGAAGATTTAAGCACTAAGGTTAAAAGGCTCCCTGACTTCCTAAGATTTGAGTTATTGTAAAAAAAAAAAAAAAATCAGAGGAAATCCTCTGTCACAATGTGACTAACTGAATTGGTAACTGATTATATAAGAGAAGTGTGTTGAAACTGGACTGTGTAGTTTCAGAAAAGCACAGTTGTTTGTAGTCAAGAGGAAGGCCATCATACTGCCACAGTTCCTCTAACCTTGTTCCACTTTGAAGTGGATTGCAGGGTAAATTTTTTAAAAACTGTACTAAAAAAAAAATCCTGATGCAGTCCTTTCTCGGGTCTGCAGAATGAAGAGGGTCAGCTTTACTTAAGTGATTGGCTTCCTGTTTTTCTTAATTATACAAAATGAGGACAATGCAAAACACAGCTGGTGGAAACTCAGATGTTGCTCAAAGCTTGAAACACATAACAACTTTGTGATGAAAAACAGAAAATACTTGCTGGTGAGGGAAGAGCAGCAGTGACACATTTCCAGTGGTATACTTACTACAGCTGAAAAACCAACTTCACCTCGAACAATCAAACAGGGTGAAAGTCTTGCTGTGGAGTATAAATGCTAGCCTTTAACTTAGTCACACAAGCGTTGTTGAAAGAATAGAAAGGAAGAATGGAAGAAATGCATAAAAGGAAGGTATTGAATATCTGGTTTATGGATGATTATTATTATAATGCCTAAAGGATGACAAAGGATTTCTTCTGTATATCTGAAAATTCAAATTACTGTAGGCAATAAGAAAGCAAGCTGGAAAGTATGCTACTGGATGACAAATCAATTGTGTCTAGGGAAGAAGAGGTTATATTGCTTAACCAGGATTTGGAACAAATATTAAGTTCTGTGTGACAATAAAGAAATTATCACATATTTGTAATTTATATGTGATCCCTTGATGGATCCTCAATCATCTTTCAGGCTGAGTTAAAGTATAACCTCCTCTTTAATACCTTTTCCAAAAATTAGGCTGAAATTACACATCTTCTTTTCACTTCCTTAGGGTTGAATAGCACTTGACAAACTATTAAAATTAGTTGTACATATATCTGCCATACTGTTAAAGTATAAACTTCTTGAAAGTAGTAGCTGTTACTTAATCATTTTTATAATTCCCTAGCAATTGGTATCACACAAATCCTCACGAAATGGTCAATAATTATGTCAGAAAGATGTCAGAATAGGAAGTTTTAGGCTCTACTCCTCCTTACAGAAAGTTCAGCAAGCAACTATCCACTGACAAGATCATCCTTTTGAAAACCCCAATACATGAAAACAAGCCTGAAACACCTGTGTGGCTCTACTGAATGAAAATCTAAGAAGGGTAAGAAGACTGGCCTTAATTTAACTGTGCTGCTTCTCCCACTCCCCCAAGTCTGCACAAATTCAGAGAATATCTTCCTGGGCCCAGTTTCTTCATGGGCAAAAGAGAACTGGAGGCAGTCATATACCATCCCTAGCATTCCTAGATGCTTCTCAGGAAGCCCACTTCGGTTTTACCTCATAGGAAACACTAGAGGAAATGGCATGGCTAAACCATCTGTAGTCAGGTAGAAACAAAGAAAGGAATCATACGTGATAAGTAACCAGTGCACGAATCTTGGTGGTACTTCTGTGTCCCTGTGACACCAGATCAGAAACACCAACCAATCTCTGGCTGAGCATAGTGGCTCACACCTGTAATCCCAGCACTTTGGGAGGCCAAGGCAGGCGGATCACATGAGGTCAGGAGTTCGAGACCATCCTGGTCTACGTGGCGAAACCCCATCTCTACTAAAAATACAAAAATTAGCCAGACATAGAAGCATGCCTGTAATCCCAGCTACTTGGGAGGCTGAGGCATGAGAACCGCTTGAACCCTGGAGGTGGAGGTTGCAGTGAGCCAAGATCGTGCCACTGTACTCTAGCCTGGGAGACAGAGCAAGACACCGTCTCTAAATAAATAAATACACACATAAATAAATAAAGGCAGCCAACCTGTAAAGCTGAACTGGTCACCTTCAGAAACATGTTGGGATGCTCAATCTAACTTCTGTACATAGATGGCTAGTGTCTATGCCCAGCCTTAGAGCCTACCCCAACAAACCTGCCCAGGCCAAGAGACTCCCATCTTTGTACATTGCAGAGAAGCAAAGGTGCTAGATTGGCTTAACCTGGGAAGTCACTCAGCCAATAACCTTACCCAGGCAGGGAGATTTCCATTTCTATGCATTTCAAAGAAGCAAAAAGCTAGATGAGCTTGACCCAGGAGGAAAAATAGCTACTCAATTCAACCAAAAGCCTATCCCATGGCTCCACCTGACAGGGAGGCAATCTTTAATTGTAAAATCCTAAGGAGTATAACCTATTGTCCCATCTATCTTGAAAAGTATCTCCCCTTAACCTTACAGCCTAGCCTGCAGCCCTGCTCAACTGCAAATCTCAAAGAACAAAATTGCCCAGCCAGAGAATACATCCTATTACCAGCCTGACCAGAAGTAATAGCAGTACCTAACCAGAAGCTTTGTCTGACAGCAGTGCCCAGCCAGTGGTCTCACTGAACAACAGAGGTCAGCCAGCAGCCCTGCCAATATCAGAGCAAAGGCCAACAGGAAAACTCACAATAAACTCGGTCTGGGGTCATCATGAGCTGGTCCTTCCAGAATCACAAGCTAGACTAAATAGTGAAGGTCTAGCCCTGCCAAAGAACCCCTGGAAAGGCCATAGCAGGGGCTGTATCCTCAAATGCATGAACAACATACAAGAACAAAAGGATTATGAAAAATCAGGGAATCATGACACCTCAAAAAGAAACTAATACAGTTCCAGGATCAGAGCCAAAAGAAATGGAGATATATAAATGACTGACAAAGAATTCAGATTAATACTCAAAGTTCAGTGAACAATAAGATTATATGGATAGAAAATTTAATAAAATTTGGAAAACAATACATTAAAAGTGAGAAGTTTGACAAATAAATAGAAATAGTAAAAAAGAACCAGATAGAAATCCTAGAGATGAAGAATATAATGACTAAACTGAAGAGTTAATTATAAAGTTTTAACAGCAGACTTGATCAAGAGGAAGAAAAGATCAGTGTATAGTATGGAATGATGGTTCTGAGAAGAGAGGTCATATTGCTCAATTAGTATTTAAAACAAATCTTAAATGTTGTTATTCATGTGTCCTTTGGGCAATTTCTTTTTGTCCTACCACATGCACTTAAGATTGAGGCCAATTATGGGGGAACAAAAAGATAGAAGAAGACTGAGTCACTAACACTGTGAAGCATTTTAGCCCTTGACTGGACACCTGGGCTTTGCTGTGAGATATAAATGAACATCCACTTTACCTAAGCTACCTCTATTTTGGTTTCCTGACAGTTGGTAGCAATGCATAATTCCAGCTAATCACCTGTGTTGATATTTGTGTTCTCAGCTCAGTTGGGTGAGGTGGGGTGGTGAATAGCTGGGTGGAATTCTGAATGTTGGAAAGGATGAAGTTTCAAATAATTAATAACCAAAAAATTAGCTAGGGACCTGTTAATCTGTATTTGTAGAACAAAGATGGATTCTATGTTATGGCATATAGTGCCTTCCAGAACTAGTCCCTACATAACTCTCAGTCTCTAAATATATTCAGTTACTCATAAGACCCTCCCCTATCAATGTGCAGTTTCATGTCTCCTTGCCATTGATTATGTTGTCCTCTGCCTACTTCTTTATCTGGCTTATTCTTGTTCAGGATTCGGTTCAGGTGTTATCTCCTACAGGCAGGTCCTCCTGTCTTCCTTTCACAGGTTAGGTATTTCACCCTTGTTCACCTGCAGCACTCAGTGCACACTTTTAACTTATATATGATCTCACTTAATTATAATTTTTTGTTATGGTGTCTGTCTCTCCTCTCTAAATTGTGAGCTGCCTGAAAGATAGGATAGTGTGCATTCATCAGTTATTATCTTCAGTGCCTGGCACATAGTAGGTGCTGCGTAGTACCATCTGGTACACAGTCCGTACCGTATAAGAACAACATAGTTAGAATCACATCCCATCACTGATTCTGCCTTCCACTTTAGGAGAGACCTAAAATCCACCCCTTGTCAATTTCTAGAGCCTAGATCTGCCCTGAACCCCATGACAGAAGACAGTTCCTTGATTTCCATTACTCTTGTCTCTAAGGACATCTTCCTTTCTCCTTTCCCTTCCCCTTGATCATCTCAGTTTAGAAAATATATTTTGGTGCCTACTTGGCTACATAGATGCTGGACTGGAACTGTGTCTTAAAATTAATTTGTCAAAAAAATTTCCTTTGCATTTTATTCTATCCATTTCTGCCAATTTCTTCAGAGAGCGAAGTTATCTTTGTGACTCAAAGCTTGAGGACTAAGAAAGGGGGTTGGAGGAAAATCTGTCTTTTGACATTTAAAAGTATTTGCTAAAATTAGAGAACAGTTAGCACTTCTGTTTAATAGTGAGATGAGGCTACACACATTTATGAACATCCAAAATATCCCAGCTCTGTGTTCCTACTGGCCACACATACCTATTCTATAAAAGGGAGTAAATAAAAAGAAAAGAGATACCCTGTTTTGTCATCAACACAGAGTTTAAGCTAAGAGGTATGCTGTTTCTTATTTTGAATAGTTGTTTTCTTCCTCTCACTCCCTTACCTCCTTTTCTTCCTCTTCCTTTTCTTTCTCTTGTTTTTTTCCCATCTCCTCTTTTTCCTTTTCTTGTTTTCTTTCATCTTCATTTCCATCCCTTTCTCCATCCCTATCTCATTTTATTTCTCTTTCTTTTCTTTCTCCTTCCACATCCATGCCTCTTCTTCTTCTTCCTCCTCCTTCATCTTTTCCTTCTCTTGTATTCAGAAGACACTAAGACTATATTACATTCATTTCACAGTACAGCATCCCAACAGAACTGTTACAATGAACTACTATTTATGAAGAGACAAACGCCATGCTCGGTCTCTACTATGTCTACTTCTTGGTGTTTCGACATGGCACCCTCCCCTCCTCCTGCTCATCAAATGTCAAATGCTAGTGTGTACTGTCTCCTTTCTGTACATTGTTAGTGCCTTTTCTCTATGAAGCAGCAGCACACTTTTTTTTCTACACAGTTTCAGGAGTGGTGGCATGTAGATATAAAAAGCTGCCAAATTCTAGTTATAGTTAATAGTATAGATCTGGAAGAACAGAGTAAGTGGTGTGGATATGAGATGGATGGAAAGTTTGATTTTCAAACATGCTCATAACTTTAGGGAACAGATAGAAAACAAGCATGAAAGACATGGCAAACCATGGCTGAGTTTTTAAAATGGGAACATTTGGGGTTTACTAATAACTACTTTCACTTACTGCATACTCTTTATGTATCAGGCACAACTCTGGATAGCTCTTTTGCTTCTTGTCAGTTTGATTAGGTACTTACAACAACTCTTTGAGGTAAATACTTCCATTCTCATTTTGCATGGAGAGAACTGAGACTCTGAGGCATTAAGTGGATTCTAGATTTAAATCTACATATTTTAAAATCTGATGTCTTCTTGAAGTGTAGGTTCAAGCTACTACAACATCACTTTTGCTGCATTCCATTGGCCAAAGCAAGTCATTAGCCAGGCCATTTTCTAGAGATAGATAATAGATACCACCTCTTAATAGAGAGTACTATAAAGAATTGTAATCATTTTTGTAATCTACTACATTAGATTTTAAAATATCCTACTTTAAACCACATACATTTATGATAGTCTTTCTCAAATACCACCATTCAGGTAAAGAACTAAATGCTATTGGAAATACAAGCATTCTCTTGGAATAGGAAAATATATTTAAAATAAAAGCAAACATTCAATTTCTATTAAATCAGAGGAAAACCAGATGTCATGGGGAGGAAAAGCTGCCTATGACTCTGGGTGTTGTTATGACACTGCCCATTTCTCCTAGGATTTCTTCATGGTAAAAATGTTCATCCATAACAATCATTCATCTTCATGCTCCAGACTGGCAAACTCTGAGTCAGGCACAAAACTTATGAATAACTGAGAAGAACTATGAAGACTTCTTAAAGACAGCTGTGTTGAGAGATTCATAGAATATGTTAGCCTGAAAGGTACTTAACTATTCAACCAACTCCTTTATTTCACAGAAAGGAAGTGAGGACTAGGGAGGGGCAAAACTTGTTCAGAATCACACAGCAAGTCAGGAGTGAGAGAACTGAGACTCCAGATGTCTTATATTTCCATTCATCTTTCTTTCATGACTCAGTGTTCCCACTCCCCTGGGTGGTTGATTGGGTGAAACAGTGTCTGACAGAGACACAAACAGAATGGGATTCAGGAAAAGACAGGTATCATTCCCCAAACTGCTTTTCCTCAGCAAAGAGAAGAGGAAGGTCTCTATACTCGTACTGTTACAGAGTTTATATCTTGAAAATAATGTTACAGGGCCTGTATTATTCCCCTAAACTAATATTTCTCTTAAGCAGAGAAAAAAAAAAAACCTAAACTTCTTAAACAGTAATGCTAAACCAACACATTCTTCCTTTGTGAACAAGACTTAAGCTATACTTGTTCTAAGTTTCACTATTTGGGATCTTGATACCAATTATACTTTTATACTTTATAGAAAATTAAAGAACCAAGCTAAAGCTCCTTAAAATCTTTGCCTGCACTTTGAATGTTGTCTATAATGATCTTAGACATATGTTAACACTCATAAATCCATCTAGAAGAAAATTCAAGTTAGCACATACTTTACTATGCCTGCTATCACAGTGAAAGATTGGGAGGTCCATAGCATTCCACATTTTCTGCCCGTTGGTCATCACTTCAGTGTGCTCTTGGCACCTCAATTATGGAATATCCTACCATTCTTTCTTGAAAGGTGCTCTTGCTTCTTTGTTGCCTATCTCAGTGACTGGAACGACCATCTCCCCACTTGCCCAAGCCAGAGACCTGGGCATTATCTGACTTTTCCCATTGTTTGTTTTTCCACCCTTAACCAGCATCTACCCAGTCAACTAATTGCAAGTTTATCCAACTACACTCTGTCAATTTGTCTTTGAGATCACCCCTTCCCACACTGACTCTGTCTCTATAAAACTTCCCTGACTAGAAGCATCGTCAGCTTTCTGCTAAAGTACTGATACACTCCTATGATTGGCTGCCCTGCTCTAAGCTGGGTTCCTTTAAAATCCATTTTCTCTCACTGCCACTAAAATTATCTAATTGAGCTAACCAGATCTTATCACTGGCTTTGTAAACACCTTCAGTGTCCCATACATTCAGGATAAAAATCTGAGCTCCTTAGCAGTCCTTACAAGCCTCTCTGAGATCCTACCCCTCTCCACATTTCTAGCTTAATCTTCTGTAACTCTCCATTTTACTAATATTAAATTACTTATACTTCCTTCTGATTGTGCATGCCTCCCCCACACCCCCCATGGAGCACTCACACGTTCTCCTCCCCTCCCTCAACTGTTCTTTTCTTAGTTACCTCCTATTTATCAAACTTAGTTCCAACATGGATTCCTCCAGGCAGCTTGGTATTATCCTTCCATTCCCAGACTGGGTAAAGCGGAATGATTCCTCCCAATTGATTCTGTACAACATTCCCTCATAGTACTTTTCATGTTAAATATATCTTTAAAAATTTTTGTGGGTACATAGTATATATATTTATGGGGTACATGAGATATTTTTGATACAGGCATGCAATGCATAATAATCACATCATAGTAAATGGGGTATCTAACATCTCAAGTATTTATCCTTTATGTTACAAACAATCCAATTGTTCTCTTTTCATTATTTTAAAATGTACAATTGAATTATTATTGAATATAGTAACTTTGTTGTCCTATACTACATATTCATCAGTGTTTATGTGCCTCTCTCTCACAAACTGTAGGCTTATTGAGACTTGAGATTATTTCTGCCAATCCACATCTAGTATAGTATTTCTCAACTCTAGCTAAACAGTGGAATCACTGGGAAATTTAAAAACATATATATCCCAATGCTCAAGCTTCACTCTAACCTAATTAGAATCTCAGAGGCAGAGCAAGACACACTCCTTGCCTAAGACTTTGAACCTGGCTGTTTCCTCTTCCTGAAAAGCTCTTTTCCATGTGGCTCACTCCCCTTGCTTTAAGTCTTTGTTTCAGATGTCTCTTTTTCAAAGAGGTCTACTCTAGTCACTCTATTTAAAATTATTAACACCTTTCCTGTAAGCTTTCCAATCCTTTAATTAACAGCATATATCATTCGGCCATATAGTATAATTCAGTTTTTCAATATGGTTATCGTTTACTGTCTGCCTTTCCAAATGCAGAAATAATCTATTTTGTTTACTAATATGGCATTAATGCCTGCCACATAATATCTATCTATCTATCTTTCTACCTATCTATATCTTTTTTTCTATCTTTCTCCAAAAAGAATGAATGAATTATATTTATAATCTGTTTTTAGCAGAAGCAGATGTTTATGAAGTCCTGAAAGCCTGCAGAAGTGAAGCTGATTAATTATGCTTCTAGGAATCAGAAAATGCTTCACTGAGGAGATGATGATCAAGCTGAGCCTTGGAGGATTTTCTAGACAGAGAAAGAGGGTAAGTTATTGAAAGAAAGTGTCTAGGTAAGCACCAAACTCAGAGTGCAACACATTGAAGTCACTTAATAAGGTCCTGTTAACATGAAAAGACAGTTCAGGCAGAGGGAACAGCAAGTGCACAAAAATGAAAAAAGGCATAAACTCTTTGGGATGGGTGAGGTATGTCAGTAATGAGGATAAAGATTGAATTGATAATTTTTGGCTAAATTAGATAATTTATTTATTAGATCATTTATTTCTGCAAATGACACAAATAATCTACATGGATTTTTAGTATCTTAATTCTCGTAGATTTCTCTACAATATTAAAAACTATTAGAGCTGCTTACTATCATTGATATACTTATGACTCATATCTTCTTATTAGTTCGTATATACTTTGTGATATGGTTTGGCTGTGTCCCCATCCAAATCTCAACTGTAATTGTATCTCCCAGAATTCCTGTGTGTTGTGGGAGGGACCCAGGCAGAAGTAATTGAATCATGGTGGCCGGTCTTTCCCATGCTATTCTGTGATAGTGAATAAGTCTCAAGAAATCTGATGGGTTTATCAGGGGTTTTGGCTTTTGCTTCTTTCTCATTTTTCTCTTGCTACTGACATGTAAAAAGTGCCTTTCACCTCCCATCATGACTCTGAGGACTTCCCAACCATGTGGAATGGTATGTCCAATTAAACCTCTTTTTGTTCCCAGTTTGGGGTATGTCTTTATCAGAAGTGTGAAAATGAACTAATATGGTAAATTGGTAACAGAAGTGGGATGTTGCTGAAAATATACCCAAAAATGTTTAAGCGACTTTGGAACTGAGTAACAGGCAGAGGTTAGAACACTTTGGAGGGCTCAGAAGAAGATAGGAAAATGCAGTAAAGAACTTCCTAGAGACTTGTTAAATGGCTTTGCCCAAAATGCTGATAGATATATAGACAATACGGTCCAGGCTGAGGAGGTCTCAATGGAGACGAGGAACTTGTTTGGAACTGGAGTAAAGGTAACTGCTGTTATGTTTTAGCAGAGACTGGCAGCATTTTGCTTCTGCCCTAGAGATCTGTGGAACTTTGAACTTGAGAGTGATGATTTAGGATATCTGACAGAAAAAAAATTTAAGCAGCAAAGCATTCAAAAGGTGACTTGGGTGCTGTTAAAAGCATTCCATGTGAAACGGAGCATAAAAGTTCAGAAAATTTGCAGCCTGATGATACAGTAGAAAACAAAAATCTTTTTTTTTTTTTTTTTTTTGAGGAAAAATTCAAGCTGGCTGCAGAAATTTGCATAACTATTCAGGAGCCAAATGTTAATCCCCAAGACCACAGGGAAAATGTCCCCAGGCCATGTCAGAGACCTTCACAGCAGCCCCTCCCATTACAGGCCCAGAGGTCCAGGAGGAAAAAGTGGTTTTGTGGGCCAGGCCCAGGGTCCCCGTGCAGTGTGCAGCCTAGGGACTTGGTGCCCTGTGTCCCATCCACTCCAGCTGTGGTTGAAAGGGACCAATGTAGAACACAGGCTGTGTCTTCAGAGGGTGGAAGCCCCAACTCTTGGCGACTTCCATGTGATGTTGAGCCTGTGGGTGCACAGATGTCAAGAATTGAAGTTTCAGAACCTCTACCTAGATTTCAGAAGATGTATGGAAATGCCTGGATGCCCAGGCAAAAATTTGCTGCATGGGTGGGGTCCTCAGAGAACCTCTGCCAGGGTGATATGAAAGGGAAATGTGGGGTCAGAGCCCCCATACAAAGTCCCTACTGGGGCACTGCCTAGTATAGTTGTGAAAAGAGGGCCACCATCCTCCAGACCCCAGAATGGAAGATCCATTGACAGCTTGCACTGTGTACCTGAAAAAGCCTCAGACACTCAATGCCAGCTGTGAAAGCAGCCAGGATGGAGGATGTACCCTGCAAAGCCACAGAGGTGGAGCTTCCCAAGACCATGGGAACCCACCTCTTGTGTCAGTGTGACCTGAATGTGAGACCTGGAGTCAAAGGAGACTTTGGAGTTTTAAAGTTTGACTGCCCCACTGGATTTTGGACTTGCATGGGCCCTGTAATCCCTTTGTTTTAGCCAATTTATCCCATTTGGAATGGCTGTATTTACCCAATACCTGTACTGCCATTGTATCTAGGAAGTAACTAGCTTGCTTTTGACTTTACAGGCTCATAGGCAGAAGGGACTTGCCTTGTTCCACATGAGACTTTGCACTGTGGACTTTTGGGTTAATGCTGAAATTAGTTAAGACTTTGGGGGACTGCTGGGAAGGCATGACTGGTTTTGGAATGTGAGGACATGAGATTTGGAGGGGCCAAGGGTGGAATGACATGGCTTGGCTGTGACCCCACCCAAATCTCAACTTGAATTATATCTCCCAGAATTCCCACATATTGTGGGAGGGACCCAGAGGGAGATAATGGAATCATGGGGGCTGGTCTTTCCTTTGCTATTCTTGTGATAGTGAATAAGTCTCAAGAGATCTGATGGGTTTATCAGGGATTTCCACTTTTGCTTCTTTCCCATTTTTCTCTTGCCACTGCCATTTAAGAAGTGCCTTTCACCTCTTGCCATGATTCTGAGGCATCCTCAGCCATTTGGAACTATAAGTC
Organism: Papio anubis; assembly: GCF_008728515.1. Taxonomy (NCBI): domain Eukaryota; kingdom Metazoa; phylum Chordata; class Mammalia; order Primates; family Cercopithecidae; genus Papio; species Papio anubis. The sequence goes on along the minus strand of NC_044987.1, from coordinate 49,537,395 downwards.
CAATTAAACCTCTTTTTGTTCAAAGTTTTGGGTATATCTTTATCAGCAGTGTGAAAATGAAGTAATACACCTTGCATTATTTGTGTGTGTGTGTGTGTATGTGTGTCTTTCTTTTCTACACAACTAATCCTAACCTTTGGTAGTATAAAAAGGGTCCCATGATTTTTCTTTTGTAAAAATACAGTTTTTCAATAAGACCTTAACCAACTGCACTTTTATTTAAAACTCAGTAATACACAGTGCCAAAAGTTTATGGCTTCCTGTGAGAAGCAGTATAAAAACTACTGTGGTTTTTGCTTAAGAAGAAAGAAAAACTTTCAATACTTCCATTGCTAAACTATAATGAAAGATTAGTAGTAATTGATAATGCATTGAAAAGAGGGGAGGGAGAACATTCCAATAATAGAATATATGTGCAAGGGCCCAGAAGCATGAGAAAGAATGACCAGTGTGAAGATGTTAAGTATATGTTGCTATAATATGATAAAAATATGGGGAGATTGGCAAGGTGAATCTGTGGGATATGGATAAGTTGCTTAAGTGATAAAGGTTATGATATGCTGAGGAGTTTGGACTATATCATAAAGTATTGGGCAGCCTTAAACTAGGAAAGTATTCGGGAAGTAGGTAGAAGAACAGACCAGTTAAGTGATTCCTATAAGAATAATTTAGGCAAGGGATGATAAAGGGCTAAATTAAAGCAATGTTAATGCAGACAGAGAATAACAGATGGAGGCATACTTGACAGTACTTGGTGGCTGGTAGAATGTGGGGGCTGATGGAGAATGAGATGTCTGGGATAAATCCCAAATTTCTGGTTTGAGCAGCTGAGTGCCTGGAAGGTGCCACTCACCATGAAAGTGAGTATAAAAGAAGGAGGGAAAAGATGATGAACAAGTTTTGTGCATGTGAAGTTTGAGATCCTGTAGAATATGTCTTGTTGGCAGACTTCTAGAACTCAGGGGAGGAACTGGGCTACTGATTTAAATGAGGAAATAGTATGAGCATCTTCAATCCTCAGTAATCAATTAAAGTGTGTATTTCCAAATGTAATATACCAAGGGTTTGCAGTAATATGCTGTGGGTTTCATCAAGCCTCAGACATTTTCCTGGATCATAAATAATGCTTAATATATGGAGAAAAAAATGTGTATTAAAACAAATATAAATAATCTAAGGTCTGGACTGTAAAATTTGCATGGATTTTTAAGATAAACCCAGTCTCCAAACAAATTGCTAACTCTTTCACTTGTACTTACAGTCTTAATCTCACACTACATTACCTCTTACAGAACTCTTGAAACATGTGTTCGCCCTCCTCTGTCTTTGGTCCTCTGGTGGAAACATTTAAACAAGACTATATTAAAGCAGTTCACAGGCTCTGTGTGATTTGGGTCCCAGTGAGCAGCCCATTCAAGAGGTCAACCTATAAGGATTCAACACACCTTCTAGCTGCGAGTAAAAGGCAGCAAGCTGCTGTTATATTCTCATTCAGCTCTGTCTCCTCATATTTTGAAAGACTGAAAGAATCCCCATTGAAACACTAAAATGTGGAAAGGAACAGCAAGCTATTTGGACATTATAGTTCCTTTGGCATGAATATAGTATTTGGGTTTCAATTTCATCCTTACTCTATGCAAGATAAATCATTCACTTCAATTCACTTTAGGAGTTGCCTGCTAAGGGGTCAGATGCTTCTTTTATATTCAGTTGTTACCTGCTGTCTGCAAAATACATACGATAAAGTATAAAAATTCCTTTTACCATCAGGTAGCCTAAATGTAAAGAATACTCAGAATACTGTGTTCAACTAATAGAGTTTCAGTAGTAGAGAGGGTATTTTCAGAAGTGCTAACACCAGTTAATGAAAGATCTTCTCTTTGAGAGAAGCATGAAAAAGCCATTCTGTCTTTACACAAAATGACTCCAGTATTTGTGGTTAAACAGCTGCTCTCCGTTTTTTTTTTTTTTTTTTTTTATGGTGGAACTCATTATTTTATTTCCTTTTACAAATATTTGATGAATTGAAGAACAACGTTAGCAAACAATAATTATGAGAAGTTCAGTAGTCTTTTTTCAGTTTGGAACTTTCCTTTATTGGCCTATGATATAAATTATGACGAATACAAAAGACATTCCATCTTCGGAAGTCTGGTCAGTTTTTCTCTCTCTGATTTTCCTCATTCCAGCCAGGTCTTTCTTAATAAATGAAAATCTAATCACCATATACTATATTTATTTCCTCTATAAACCATTCTTGTGATTATTCCTCCAGCATTAGGACTATATATATACATTTTCCTTTTCCCTAAAGGAACATGGAAAGAGGGTAAGAGTCATTTTAAAGAAATTATTGGGCACAAACTATGGGGCAACTCTGCTAAGCTATTACTCAAATTTAATTTAACTTTAAAAATATGATAGACATTACTATTCCAACTTTATAATGTCTCTCATGCAAAATCTATGCTGAATTTCAAGAAAAATCTCAGTATTAATTATTTTTAAAAGTTAATTTAACATCCGTAATTCCAGCACTTTGGGAGGCCGAGGTGGGTGGATCATAAGGTTAAGAGATCAAGACCATCCTGGCCAACATGGTAAAACTCCATCTCTACTAAAAATACACAAATTAGCCGGGCATGCTGGCATGCAAATGTAGTCCTAGCTACTCAGGAAGCTGAAGCAGGAGAATCGCTTGAACCCGGGAGGCAGAGGTTGCAGTAAGCCGAGATTGCACCACTGCACTCTAGCCAGGTGACACAGTCAGACTTGGTCTCAAAAAAGAAGAAGAAGAAGAAAGAAAAGAAAAAAAGCTAATCTAGCCATCTTTTAAGGGAAGACTGTTTTAAAAATATCAACATTGATTTAGTGCTCATATTCACAAAGAAATTAGAACTCTCAGTTAAAGTAACTGGAATCTAATAGAAAGTGGCAGGACTATGAATTAAACTCAGGCCTGTCAGATAAGAAAGAAGGGCTAGCAAGATAAAGTTAGGTGAGACGAACTATAGCTTTGAATTCTATCTGAGAAGTTGGATTTTATTGAATAAATACTCGAAAACCAGGATAAGTTCTTGAGTAGAAATGCAAGGTAATGAAAATTATACTTTAGAAAGATTCATTAAGTTTATCAGGGACTTGAATTGCAGGGATAAAAATTATACTAATCTTGAAGGTGGTAAATAAGTACATATTTTTTAACTTAAAATATATATGTACTTTACTACTAAAAAGTCCTAACTACTACAGCGTTAGGACTATATATATATTTTTAGGGAAACTCTTTTAACTTAAAATACATATATATTATATATGTATGTATATGTATATATGTATTTTAAGTTAAAATACATATATATAATATATGCATACATATACATATGAATACATACATATGTAATATATACATACAAATACATACATATATACACAATACATCTATACATGTATTTTAAGTTAAAAGAGACAATGTTTTCCAAAATAATAATAATACTATAATTAAGGAAGTATAACCATAATTACATGGTGGCAATAAATTATGGGCCAGTTACAGATATAACATTGTGTTTATTCATATATATTAACATCTATAGCTCTAGCTATATGTCTAGCAATGAATCACAGCAGCAAAGAACTGAGGGATGACGTTACAACCTTCCTACTATAGAAAAGGCTATTTCATAAATTATGAGACTAGATGTCCTGTTCAAATAAGGTCAAGATGAACAAAAAGAGGCTTGAATGGGAATGGCAGAAAGTCGGATTTAAATTCAACACAATCTTATCCTTGCGGGTTAGTACAGGTGTTGCAGTAAGTAGTTCGGCTAAGGGTCAGGTGTCTTCCTGATTCTCTTTCATCTTTCCTAAAGGAGCTGCCTAATATCAGATGCTGTCAGGAGTAAGAAATGTCAATTTCATGGTTTTGCTTATGCTTGACCCAATAAAAGAAAGTAATGAGAACTTCAAGCTTCCTTTTGAGGTCTGTTCTAACCTGATGATTTTGTCATTTTTATGCTTCATTTCATCATTGAAATACTCAGAGTGGTGGCAGATCCTATCAATGACAGTTCAGTGGTCCCAGATCTTTCAATTCCAACTAAAATAAGATTGTTCTTAAGTGTATCTGAAAGCAGCATGGCCGATCTGCTTCACGTGGCAGCATATGAATATAAGCATTTGGTTCTAATTCCACCCACCACTGCTCCCTCTCCTTGTTGCTTTTAAAAGCAACTGCTATCACAGACGCAGAAGATATGTCACTATGAACAAATGCTTTGTTTGAAAGAGCTGCATTTCATGTCTGTCATCTCCTTACAGTAAAACTCAAGTCCACTTTCAGGCAACTCCAGTGAAATGAAAAGACAAATTCTTACAAGGTCCATTTTTGTTTTAAGGGTTAAGTCGAACAGAAAAACTTTCTACCTTAACATACCCTAATGTTATGTTTTTTTACTATAAGTTTGATGTATGCAAAAGAATACATGCAATGTAAGGGAAAGTCTTGAAGCACAGTAATGAAATTAATATCAACTTTAAAATCTGAATGATAAATATTCTTGTATGGGTTCTGCTTCATTCTTGTATCTCTGTATCTCTTATGATTTAACAACTCTCCTAAATTTCTCAGCACTCCTTTATTCATTGTATGGTTTTAGTATACATATACAAATCCACCCCAAAATATTAATATATTGTTCAGATGTGCTTGTTTTTGACCTTCATAAAAATGTTATCATACTATATATCATTTTCCTTGACTTGCTCAACATTATGATTCCATTCGATTTTATGTTTCAAAGATTCATTCATGTTTATTTTTAATGCTATATATTATTCTATTATGTGAATATTCCATAAATTATATTTTTATTCTCTTGTTGATATAAATTTGTATTGCGTTCGCATCATGTTTTAGTTTTTTCTTTTAAAAACAAAGCTACTATGGGCAATGGACATTTACAATAATTTTTCTATGGTATATATATCTAGGAGTAAAATTGCTAAGTCATAATGTTCAGCTTTATAAAATAATGTCAATTCGTTTTCTAAAATGGTTACACCCACCAGTAGTATAAAATAAACAACCCCAATAGCATTTTACAGTATCAGGCTTCCTAATTTCATACCTTTGTAATTGAATATAAAATGATATCGGGCTTAAATTGGATTCCTTTCTTATATGTGAGGGCTGGCATTTTGTTATACTATGTATGTATTCACTATTTGTTTACCTTTTCTTTTGAAATGTTTCTTTTCTTTTGAAATGATGATGTCTGCTGACCATTTTTCTGTTGTATTATTTATATTTATTTTTATTGACCTACAAGAGTTCTTCATGTATTCATAGCTCAATATAATCTCAAATATCTTGAATCAAGTGATCCTCCAGTCTCAGGCTCCCAAGTAACTGGGACTACAGGTTGGTGTCACCAGGCCCGGCTAATTTTTTTTTTTTTTTTTTTTTTTTGCAGAGGTGGGTACCTGCTATGTTGCTCAAACTAGTCTCAAACTCCTGGCCTCAAGCAATCTTCCTGCCTTGGCCTCCGCTGGGATTACAAGCCTGAGCCACTGTACCTAGCCCAGCATTCCTTTAATGTAATTGAGTTCAACATCTTTCAGTTATGGGTTCATGATTTTTTTAAGATACGCTTCGTAATGACAGGGTCATAATACTATGCTATATATTTTTTTTAATGTTTAATATTTTGCCTTTATTTATGTATTTAATCAAAAGTTTGTTCATTTTTATGTATGTGAGATAGGAATTTGATTTTTCATATTATATATAATTGTCCCAGAACTATTTAATTAACTCATTAAATCCTCATATATGAGGTAGGTACTATTAGGATTACTTTTTTAATAATAAGGTAATTGAGGCATGAATAGGTTAGTAAATTGGCTCTAGAACTGGTGAACTTAACTTCTGTTTCAAGGTCCTTTTGTTTGTTTAGTCGATATGCTTATCTAATCCTGAAACCGCCTGTCATCAGAATTGTTTTAGTATAATTGATGTCTGCTAGGCCAGGTACCCCCACCTGACTCTTCTTCTTGGGAGTATCATGGGTATTCCTTACCCTTTGTGCTTTTCATGTACATTTTTATCAGGTTGTCCAGCTCCTCAAAAAGTCCTGTTAAGATTTTTGCAGGAATTGCATTGAATCTAAAGATCAATTTGGAAGGAATATCTTTATTCTATTGAATATTTATATCCATGACCATAGCACACCATTGTATTTAAGTCTTCTTTGGTAAATTTCAATAAATGTTTATACATCCTTTTTTGCATATATTTAGTTTGACTAACTCCTATGAAATTTATTTTGTTGCTGTTGTTTTATTTGTATTTTACATGGAGATGGTCCTCCATACAATTAGAAATAGCAGTGCATTGTTTAAATCTTCTGCAACATTAGTAATTTTTTATCTCTTGACATTAAAAAGTATCTTATAAGCTTGATGCTGTGGGCTTACACCTGTAATCCTAACACTTTGGGAGGCAGAGGTGAGTGAATCACTTGAGGCCAAGAGTTTGAGACCAGCCGGGCAACATGGTGAAACCCTGTCTCTACTAAAAATATAAAAACTAGCCAGGCATGATGGTGCATGCCTGTAATCCCAGCTACTTGGGTGGCTGAGGCAGCAGAATCACTTGAACCTGGGAGGTAGAGGTTACAGTGAGCCAAGATCGTGCCACTGCACTACAGCCTGCGTGACAGAGTGAGACTCTGATTTAAAAAAAAAAAAAAAAAAAAATATTTTGTAACTAATTGTTCATTGTGATGGTGGATTTATTACTTTCTCTATGTGTGCTGTTTATATACACTAAGGATATTTTATTAAGTGTGCATAAATTTATAATGTATATTTATGAAGTAAGCATTATATCATGATCTTCTTTAACTCTAACAGTGTATTTTGTCTTGAAGTAGATTTTGCCTGAGATTTATAAGCTACCTCAGCTTTATTTTATTAGCATTTGCCTAGTACATTTTGTTCCATTTGTCAACTTTCAAACTTTTTGAGTCTTTATATTTTAGGCTCATGTATCATTGCTTCTCAGCCGTTTGGCTAAGATCAAGTGTAGGCTTGTGTCTCATCCAATGGCATATTAGGTGGATTTTAAAAATCATTTAAATGTCAATTTTTGTCTTTTAACTGGTAAATTTAATCTATTTATATTTGTATGAGTATTTTTGTATTTGAAATTATTTTTCTTTTTTTTTGTTTTTGTCATATACTTTTGCTTCATATTCTTTATTGCCTTTTTTGATTAAAATTTTTTATATATTTACATTTTATTCCTCTACTAATTTGACATTTATACAGTGTTCCTAATATTTCAATGGTTACTTCTTAAATGTTGTCATACATTCATATTTTAATAAAATGTAAGGTTTATTACTATCTTAATTAATGCCTTGCCATCCCCATCCTCCAAAAAAGTACAAAGACTTGAAATCTGATTACTCCTATGATAATACAGTAATCTTATATTTAGTTTCCCACCTTGATGGGTTTTCAAAGCTTATCAGTAAAGTCAGAAAACTCAATCGCTTTTTTTCAGACACTTGAATCATTTTCTTCCAGGGAACTTTAACCTCCTAATATCTTATTGTTCACTGCTCCCTGGTCTAGTTCAGGTCACTGTTTTTATGGCAGAGTGTAAGAAGTACATATCCAGGTGACAACTTTTTGTCTGTGCAATTTGAGAGGACAAATCCCTTTCAGCTATTGTGATTAGAAAGTAGCAGAAGGAACTTAAGTTACAGAGTCAGAAAATCCCAAATTTATTTTCTTTGGTTTATGTGTTCTGGCTTTAACTGAGAAAGGATCTGAGTCTTTCTGCCACTGATTATGTTCATTTCTTTCCCTTGTAGGTATTTTCTGGGAGAATTTCTGACGAAAAGAAGGTACCCAAGATTTCTCTCATTCCATCATTATAGCTGATATCTCTGTTACACATTCCCATGACCCGTGAGCCAACATTTACAGGAACATACCACTTCATATATCCTCTAGAAGTCACATTATATCAAACATTTAACAATGTATAAGTCATGAAGTTTGAAAACTGACAAGAAAGTTAGTAAATTTTATTTATTTATTATCATTTTTTACTATTAAAACAGTAAATCAAGCTTCATGATGTATGCAGCCTACCATATAAATGTTTTTCTGTCATAACTTTAATTTTTTTTCTCATGAACGTTTATTTTCACAAACAAAATAATATATTTATTCTTGACAAGATTTAGATGTGTTTTTCTGGTTTTTAAAAATGCAGTTCTGGCATTTAAAGGTCCCCAGTGCATCTGATAGCAGACTTGCTCCAAGTTCCCAACATCACTGAGTGGGCAGGTTTATTCCTCTGTCAGATTCACTCCTGCAGGGATCGGCAAAATACTCCTAGAATTTGGCTTTCACTCCTATGAATCTAAAGAACTCCAAGAAAACCTTGCTCATTATATTACACGGTCTTTGCTATTTAACTCTGTTCTTACTTCCTATTATGATAGCATCACTCCTCTGCTTAACAAGCCCAAACGTTTTAGGATGACCTAGATAGCTATGTGCTTTGTGAATGCCATGACCCCAGCATCATTCCTCTTCATTCCTCCCACACACACTGTTCCAGGATCACCAAATTTATTGACATTCCCTAAATATTCCTCACTATTCTGCCTCTCCCTTCAACTAACATTTACTGATCACCTACTATGTGCCAAACACTGGCGATACAGAGAATAAGAAGATGCAGTTTCACTCCTCAATCCATGCTGTCTCTCATGTTTAGAATAACCCTCTAGCAACTCCTACTAATCTTCCAAAACCTACTCACACATCATCTTCTTTTTAGCCCCACCCCCAACCACCTCATTTGCACAATGATTCATCATTCTTTTGTATTCTTAGTGTTTCTATGATGGTGGCAAGATAATTAGAATTTGGGTTTACATTATTAAATTTTTTCTTACTCACCAATTCCAAACAGGTAGCTATGATTTATCCCTTGCCTCTGGATTCTGACAAGGCTCAGGGTACACTCAACTTAAGTTTACAGACTCTGAAGCCCTTTTGTCAGAGGCACTTGAACCAGAGCAACCCCATTTTGTATATGGGCTGGGTAAAATGAGGCTAAGACCTGCTGGGCTGCATTCCCAGTAAGTTAAAGCATTCTAAGTCACAGGATATGATAGGAGATTGGCACAAGATACAGGTCATAAAGATTTTGCTGATAAGACAGGTTGCAAACCAAGATGGTAACCTTTGTCTAGCATATTAAAAAATAAAAAATAAAATAAAAAAATGAGCAACCAGCAGCCTTTGGGGCTGCTTTATCTATGAAGCAGCCATTCTTTTATTCCTTTACTTTCTTAATAAACTTGCTTTCACTTTACTCTATAGACTCGCCCTGAATTCTTTCTTGCCTGAGATCCAAGAACCCTCTCTTGGGGTCTGGATCGGGACCCCTTTCTGGCGACCACAGAAGGGACAATAGTGAGGAAACCCCCGACCCAAAGACTAACTTCTGGTAAGTGGTAGGGTCTGGTAACACTTTCAAAGTAGTATTCTAGGTATCCTGACTTTGGAGAGGGAGTGGAGAGGTTGTGGCTGATGGGTAGAAGGTAAAGAAGAAAGAGATAGTGTCTTTAGGATGCTGGAAAGTGAGTAGCGGAGACTGTAGGAGCTTGAGATGAAAATAAAGGTCTGTGGGTCTACAGGGATAGCAAATTTGGAGAAATATTTGGGAATTGCCTGTGGAGAAGTCGAAGCCTAGAGAATGGGATTCTCAGCTTCGCTAATGATTTCTACACCTTAAGTGTATCAGAAAAGCAAGAAGGCATGAGACCATGGAGTTTTAAACAATGTACTTCTGTCTCCATGAACATCAGCGTATGGTATTGATCAGTCAGTCACTCTAGAAGCTCAGTCCTGTGAAAAGTCAGTACTGTGAAAAATGCTCACAACTTTTCACAGTACTAGGGGTGGGAGGAGGAGAACAAATCCCTTATAACTAGAAGTCTAGATTTCTAGAGAATATTGAGAGTTAAACATAAAAAATGAAATTTAAAAAAGATGTGATACTTAATGCAAACCTAATCTTTTGTCTTGAGAGTCTTATCAATTACACATTCTTCTATTAAAACATGCATCAATATATTCTATAATTATATATTTACCTGTCCCTCTGTTTGCCAGAAGTTTTGAGAACAGGGGTCAAGTCTTAATCATCTCTGTCACCTCAGGCTATGGCACAAGATTTTTCATACTGGAAGAGCCCAATGGGTATTAGACAATTGTCCCAAATGACCAAATATACATGGAAATAAATTACCAAGATGGAATTTATTTTAAAACTCATTTCTTACAATACATATCACTGGAGGTATTTCCTCATACTTCCATACACATGTGCAAGGCAAATGTTGCAGTCTTTTCTAACTGGAGCGTACCACCTACGTTTAATATTTGTATAGAGTCAAAGTTCTACTAAGCATGGATATGTACTTTGGAAATGTTCACCTTTAAATATTATCTGAGAAAACAGGAAATAACATGACATGTCAACTTGTATAATCAGTCAATGTCCTCCCATGTTGGAAAGGCAATGGTAAGCATCTAGGTTTGCATTTACACTTGCTGTCACACATAACAATCACTGCAGGGCAAATAGTAATTAGTGTGTAAAGAACAGTGTCCATTTGGGATCAGCTCCTGAATTACCATTTAAATGTGGTAATGGCAGAAAACTTGCCACAATTATTGCTGCCCAGCAAGCCCCAAGAGATCCCATTCTTCTCCAAAATATTCGGACACTTAGCACATTTCTTTCTTAGTGTTCTTAAACTGTTGGTTATGCTTAACACATTTTTCCTCCCAAGTAAATAAGCTCTGAGATTAGGAGACATAACTTTAGCTTTTAAAATTCCTGACAGTGCCTTCATGCTTTGTAATAGAATAGGCAGGCACTCAATAAACACACAATTATTAATTAATCTGACAGTATCTAGAGTAACAAAATTGTAAATTACATCTTGTAAATATTAACTTTCTATCTTCTGGGGGTGAGAGATAATGGCTTGTAGGGGGAAAATAGAAAATAAAGATCTAATTCCAAACACTGTGATTTAAGTCACTGATAAAGTGCTATACTCTAACATATGAAGGTGTTCCTTACCTTCATATTGCTGTTGCGTTTACTCAATAGATGCTGTATCTCTCTCTACCCAACGGATGCTCTGGACTATATAGCTATGAATAATGCAGAAGTTCACCTCTCATAGATTACGCAAACTTTTGAAAGAGGATATTGATATACCAATTAACCAAACAATAACAGAAATTTAAAGCCAATGATGGGTGATGGGGCACATCTATGAGATCTGGACCTGTTCCTAAGAGGTACAAATTGGGAAGAAAATGATGGGACAAATCAAAAATGCAAACTGGATTATGCAGCTCTCTGGTTCAAAGACTGCTATAGTTACTTGTTTCGCTCACAATAGAGTCCACGTTATTTAGTGCCACATAAAAATGTCCAGTATGAAGGCCCTGCTCCAATATTATCTTTCATCCTCTGCTCCCTCCTATTAGTAGCTCTGATGTATTGCTGCAATTACCTTAACAACCATACTGTCATACTCCATGCTGTTGTCATGCTCATAGTCCCGCCTCTACCCCAAAGTTTTGTTATAAACACCGCTATATGTGTGTGTGTGTGTCTTTCTCTACTATATAAGATTGATCAGGGAAAATGCAAAAGACCATGCCTTGTTTTTTGTTTTATTTTGTTTTGTTTTGTTTTTTTTCCTCAGTACTTAGAAAAAAGAAAGAACAGTCAGGTGCAGTGACTCACCCCTGTAATCCCAGGACTTTGGGAGGCAGAGGTGAGAGGATCACTTGAGGTCAGGAGTTTGAGATCATCCTTGTCTACATGAGAAAACCCTGCTTCTACTAAAAATGCAAACATTTGTTGGCGGCAAATGCCTGTAATCCCAGCTACTGGGCAGGCTGAGGAAGGAGAATCTCTTGAACCCGGGAGGTGGAGGTTGCAGTGAGTTAACATCATACCGCTGCACTCCAGCCTAGGCAACAGAGCAAGACTCCATCTCAAAAAGATAAAAAAATAATAATAATAAAAGAAAGAACTAACAGCTTGAGGCACCAGGCAATGATTCCCAACTTTGCTACACTTAGAATTACCTGGGAAGCATTTACAACTCCTGATACCCAGTTTGTGTCCACAATCAAATCAGAATCTCTGTAGGGATAGGACCCAAGGAGCAGGGATTTTATTATTTTTTAAATTTATTTTTTGGGAGACAGTCTTGCTGTGTCACCCAGGCTGAAGTGCAGTGGTATGATCTTGACTCACTGCAACCTCTGATTCCTGGGTTCAAGCTATCCTCCCACCTCAGCCTCCTGAGTAGCTGGGACCACAGGCACGAGCCACCATGCCAGGCTGATTTTTGTATTTTTTGTAGAGATGGGGTCTTGCCACGTTGCCCAGGCTGGTCTTGAACTCCTGGGCTCAAACAATCTGCCCCCACCTCCACCTCCCAAAGTGCTGAGATTACAGGAGGGAACCATGGCACCCAGCCAAGGCAGCAGGAATTTTAGAGCTCACCGGTGGGTTGCCAAGTGTAATCAAGACTTGAGATCCATTAATTTAAGGGTTCAATTACTTATGGGGACATTTGTGAGTATAGTTTAAGGTATATGATGTGGGCAATAAGCCAGAACTCACTAAATTAAAGTATGAGCAATGAGAAAGCAGAAAGAAACAAGTGTTAGACCAGCAGTATGCTAGTCTCTTGAGAGTCTAGGCAATACCATTCAGGACATAGGCATGGGCAAAGACTTCATGACTAAAACACCAAAAGCAATGGCAACAAAAACCAAAATTGACAAATGGGATCTAATTAAACTGAAGAGCTTCTGCACAGCAAAAGAAACTATCGTCAGAGTGAACAGGCAACCTACAGAATGGGAGAAAATTTTTGCAATCTACCCATCTGACAAAGGGCTAATATCCAGAATCTACAAGGAACTTAAATAAATTTACAAGAAAAAAACAATCCCATCAAAAAGTGGGCAAAGAATTGAACAGACACTTCTCAAAAGAAGACATTTATGTGGCCGACAAACATATGAAAAAAAGCTCATCATCACCGGTCATTAGAGAAATGCAAATCAAAACCACAATGAGATACCATCTCATGCCAGTTAGAATAGTGATCATTAAAAAGTCAGAAAACAGGCCGGGCGCAGTGGCTCATGCCTGTAATACCAGCACTTTGGGAGGCCAAGGCAGGCGGATCACGAGGTCAGGAGATCAAGACCATCCTACTAACATGGTGGAACCCTTTCTCTACTAAAAATGCAATAATAATAATAATAATAATAATAATAATAATAATAAAAATAGCTGGGCTGATTGTGGGTACCTGTAGTCCTAGCTCCTTGGGAGGGTGAGGCAGGATAATCACTTGAACATGGGAGGGGGAGGTTACAGTGAGCCAAGATCATGCCACTACACTCCAGCCTGGGTAGCAGAGCAAGACTCCATCTCAAAAAAAAAAAAAAAAAAGGAAACAACAGATGCTGGAGAGGATGTGGAGAAATAGGAACGCTTTTACACTATTGGTAGGAGTGTAAATTAGTTCAACCATTGTGGAAGACAGAGTGGTGATTCCTCAAGGATCTAGAACCAGAAATACCATTTGATCCAGCAATCCCATTACTGGGTATATAACCAAAGGATTATAAATCATTCTGCTATAAAGACACAGGCACACATATGTATACTGCAGCACTTTTCACAACACAAAGACTTGGAAACAACCCAAATGCCAATCAATGATAGACTGGAAAAAGAAAACGTGGCACATATACACCATGGAATACTATGCAGCCATAAAAAAGGATGAGTTTATGTCTTTTGCAGGGACATGGATGAAGCTGGAAACCATCATTCTCAGCAAACTAACACAGGAATAGAAAACCAAAACACCGCATCTTCTCATTCATAAGTGGAAACTGAACAATGAGAACACATGGACACAGGAAGGGGAACATCACACACCAGGGCCTGTCGGGGGTTGGGGGCTAGGGGAGGGATAGCAGTAGGAGAAATACCTAATGTAGATGATGGGTTGATGGGTGCAGCAAACCACCATGGCATGTGTATATCTATGTAACAAACCTGCAGGTTCTGCACATGTATCCCAGAACTGAAAGTATTATAGTTTAAAAAAAAAAAGAAAAAAAAGAGATTCTCTCTACAGCCAATTTTGTTAGGAAACATGCCCCATCTTTGATAGCATTAGCATATTGAAGACTGAGCAATTATTCAACAAAGAAACCTGTTTAACATTACCTAATTGAATATTTTCTAAATTTATTTGACTTCAGAACACTACTTTTCCCATCTAACATCTATCAATTTTCCCAATAAATGCCAATACAATGTTTTTTAATTTCAAGAAATTACATGAGAATGGCAGTGCAAGTAATCATGTAGCATAGAGGAGGGAAAGAATGGTTGAGAGAATACTTTATATCTTTAGAATAGGAAATAATTGGTCACATTTGTAGAATGAAAAGAATGAAACACATGGGAGGGAGGAATTGAAGATGCCATAACAAGCAATGATCTGATTTTTTTTTAGCCCTGTTAAGAAATGCAGAGTTAAACTGTGGGTGGGTTTTCTTTTCTCAAGCCTCTCTTCTCCATTGATGACCTCACAGAGTCCAGAAGACAAGAGAACAAGGACTGGCATTCTAATGTAACATTTACTCATGCCTCAACATTCATTGAGCATCTTCTATGTGTCTCATCTAGACACATAGAGACGATTATTCCATTTGGAATGCCAGCCAAGACCTCACACAAAAAATGAAATTTAAATTGGCTTTTCAAAAGTGAGTGGAGAATTTACTAGGAAGAAAAAGAATATGAAAGACAGAAGAAAGCATGAGAAAACAACATGAAAGAACAAAGTAGCAGTCCAAAAAAATTGTGGCTGAAATATGGGTGGGAAGGGTAGAACATGAGGCTGGAAAATTAGACTAGGCCATATATGTATGTGTGTGTGTGTATATATATATGTGTGTGTGCATATATGTGTGTGTGTGTGTGTATACGTAAACTTTAAATGACATGTACAACAAACAGTTTGGGATTTATGAGGTATAAAATAGGAAAAGACATGGTATATTTGTCTTGCAGAAAAATCACTTTGACAGCAGTGTGAGTGATAAACTGGAGACCTGCCACAGAGGGACTAGTTTAGAGCCTATTGCAATTATGGAACTGTTGCAGGTTTCCATGGATACAACTGGGTATAAAGTATTATTTAGTAACAGAGCATGAAACATCATGGATCATTACTGGTTTAAAGCAAACCTCCCACCTCAGGATTTGGGCACCTTTCCAAAATATAAACTCAGCATTTATATCAACTGCTGCTATGAAAGTTATTTGGGATCATGTAGATGACCCTTCAAGCAAAAAGTAGATCACAAAATGTAGGTCGTTGAAAAAATTACAGCAGCACTTTGTAATATGGAGATTTAAGATGATACTCATTTTAGATTTATTTTGGGGGTCTCATACCTATCTTGAACATATAGTTATGATAGAAAAAGCTCTACTTCTGCAGCACAGTGGTGTGAGCTCTGTTCACTGTGACCTCCACCACCCAGGCTCATGCAATCCTCCTACCTCTGCCTCCAGAGAAACGGGACTAAAGGCGTGTGCCACCATACTGGGCTAATTTTTGCATTATTTTGAGATTTTGAGAGATAGGGTTTCGCTATGTTGCCCAGGATTGTCTCAACCTCTTGGGCTCAAGTGATCCACTCACTTTGGCCTCCCAAAATGCTGAGATTACAGGCATGAGCCACTGCACCTGGCCTGGCAATAGTACCTTAATGAAAGAGTTAGTCATATCCAGAGCTACCTCAAGAAAAGATAAAGTTCCTTTCTCTAAAAAAAAAAAAAAAAAAAAGCAGCTTATTTGTTGCATATTGAAATAAACAACTGAACCTTGTGTGAGATCCAGTGGGAGAGTCTACAAACACCAGGAACTTCCTGCCTCTGCAAAGATAGATTTTGCAAAGAGAAAACACAATCTTACTCTTAAGGTAGTGAAGCTTTCACAGTTTATTACTATTTCATTTCTTCCTGAAGTTGTTTCAAGCTTTATTTAAGGTTGGGCGAAGAAAGCTTACTATGATTCCTTTAACCATAAATAAAAGCATAAAAGAAGAAATATCGCAAAATCATCCAAATACTCTAGATGCTTTCTTGGTTTTAAAGTCACAGATTGAAGACTGGTTTTAAAGCAGGAAGTATAAGCATTTGCTGCTCTGATTTTTTTACTTTAAAGAAATAATTTGAGTTTTAAAAGATTTGAACTCTACAGCATAGAGAAACCTACAGCATAGAGAAACAAAACAAACCTAATAAAAATATTGCATCTTAAAGGTAAGAGTTAAAGGAATATTAATATGGAAAAAAATAGGAGCCACTCTGAAGAATCTGACTAAATCACATAGGAGAAAATATATGTTTTTTCTACATGAACACCTAGCATTAGCTAATTTTAAGGAAAAAAGAAAACATTTGTTAGGCAATCTACAAACTTCTCTCATCAGCTGAAAGAATTTTCAGACTTACTCTGTTGAAATTTCTTTCCTTTTCCTCTCTCTCTGTCTCTGTCTTCCTTTCTCTTGACGGAGTTTTGCTCTTGCCACCCAGGTGGGAGTGCAATGGTGCAATCTGGGCTCACTGAAACCTCTGCCTCCCAGGTACAAGCAATTCTCCTGCCTCAGCCTCATAAGTAGCTGGGATTACAGGTGTGCGTCACCAGGTCTGGCTAATTTTTTCTTTCTTTCTTTCTTTCTTTTTTTTCAGTAGAGATAGGGTTTTACCCTGTTGGCCAGGCTGGTCTTGAACTCCTGACCTGAGGCTATCTGTTCACCTTGGTCTCCCAAAGTGCTGGGATTACAGGTGTGAGCTACTGCACCCAGCCTACTCTGTTGAAATTTCTGAAGGAAGAATGGAATTTCAGTGGCAAATATCAGCTCAAGTAAAGGAAGGCATTTCTAACAATTAGCACTGTCTCTAGATGGACTCTGCAGCATTTGAGAGGGTGTATGTAGTCATTTGTGGGTGGTGCTCTGGCAGAAGCTAAGAGACCATCATGTGTTTGCCACAGAAAGCATTGTGGATGAACTAGATGATCTCTAAATTACTTTTTGATTTTGGGATTACATATTCTCAATGAGAATGAAACTGAGGTCTGAACTGTTAACTTAATTGTACGAAATACATCACTTTCCAAATCCTTATATCAAAATACTATTTCTAAAAGACTTACTATGTTATGTATCAGGCACTATGCTAGGCATAGAGGATTCAGCGATGATAATGACAGAATGAATCTATTGTAGGCAGACACAGTGACTCACACCTGTAATCCCAGCAATCTGGGAAGCTAAGGGGGGCGCGGATCACCTGAGGTCAGGAGTTCGAGACTAGCCTGGCCAAAATGCGGAAACCCCATCTCTACTAAAAGTACAAAATTAGTAGGGCATGGTTGCACATGCCTGTAATCCTAGCTACTTGGGAGGCTGAGGCAGGAGAATCACTTGAACCCAAGAGGCGGAGGTTGCAGTAAGCTGAGATTGCGCCACTGCACTCCAGCCTGGACGACAGATCGAGACTCTGTCTCAAAAAAAGAAAAAAGAAAAAGAATGAATCTCTTATGCTTATGGAGCTTTAGAGTCTAACTGCAAAGACAGCAAAGTAAGCATTAATTACAAGGAGGGATAATGATAGGGGAAGTACTTGTATTTCTCCTCCTGACCACTATCATTATTAGACAAACATTTTTTTTTTCTGAAAAGTTGATACTGTTCTCAAAAGCACTCTGTTTCTACAAATGCTAGAATCCAAAAATTATGTCAAAATGTCTTTTTAAAACGAGAACAATGATATCAATGATGGGTGAAATGATAATGAGTAGAGGAAGATGAAAGGATACATACATTCTTCCAGTCTCTGGTTTTCGTATTATTTGTAAGGTGTGGATGCTTTTCAAGAGGAAGGCTAAGATGATATGGCAGTGGCAACCATGAACCATTGGAGCAGAAGTTAGTTACTAGATGTAAATAAAGAAAATCTATCTCCAAAAGTTTGCTTTGAACTTTATAATGGGTGGATTGCACTGATACCATCTGAATCCATTTATCAGTAAAAGTAGCACAAGAAGGCATCATTTGCCTTCAACAGGAAGTACGGAGCACCATCTATGAAGTATTCTTGCCATTTGAAACAATAACAACAACAAAGCCCATTTAATGTAATCAGGCCTCTACTCCTAATTAGCAAATTACAGGAACAAGGACAGGTGAAAAGAGAACAAATTAAATGATACCATGAGAATAGTGCTTAATCAATCTGTTTTTCTTTTAATATTAATAAAAATTCCAATAAAATAACTATTACTGTGCATTTTCACAAATAATGAGACCAAAGCGCAGAAAGCTTTATTAAGATGTCCAAAGTTGCAGAGCAACCAGCTAAGATAGGGTTTGGGGAGCAGTGTGCCTAAATTCATAGGATGTGTTTTGTGCTGGGCCTCGCTGCTGCCAGAGAGATCATTTCATCCAAACTCTCATTTTACTGCAGCACAGAAGGACTAAGTCCTTTGCTCAGAAACCACCAACTAGTACTTGCAGGTTCTAGGTGTAGATTACAGGTTCCTTAATTCCAAATTTAGTGCTCCTCTGTCCTTACAAATTATAAATTTGGGCAACCCTTGATGCCCAAGCTGCAATATGGATCAATTAAATCAGGTTCTTTGAGGGTTGGATTAAGAAACCAATAGTTTCTGAAGTCCCCAAGGTGGCTCCATTTTGCTTCTAAGGTTGAAACACTGGTATTATGATGCTTATTTTCCTAATCCAACTCAGCTATTTTATATTTTATCTAATCCTATTCACCACTAAATTCTAAGAATTTCTTCCCAGGTACCAGGCTTATCTAAACTATATTGAAAATATCGGTTTATGAAAGGAATTCCACCTTCTCTGATAATATTTTACTTGGTTTATTTATTAAAATCATAACAGGCCAGGCACAGTGACTCATGCCTGTAATCCCAGCACTCTAGGAGGCCAAGGCAGAGGATTGCTTGAGCCCAGTAGGTTTGAGAGTAGCCTGGGAAACACAGGGAGATCCATCTTTGAAAAAAGAAAAACAAAAAACAAACAAACAAACAAAAAAACTTAGCCGGGCATGGTGGTACATACATGTGGTCCCAGCTACTTGGGAGGCTGAGGTGAGAGGATTGCCTGGGATTTGGAGGCCCTGGAGGCTGCGTTAAGCCATGATCACACCACTGCACTTCAGCCTGGGTGGCAGAAGGAGACCATGCCTCCAAAAATAAAACAAATCTGGGCCAGGCACAGTGTCTCATGCCTGTAATTGCAGCACTTTGGTAGGCAAAGGTGGGCAGATCAACTGACGTCAGGAATTTGAGACCAGCCTGGCCAAAATGGTGAAACCCCGTCTCTACTAAAAATACAAAAATTAGCCAGGCATAGTGGTGCATGCCTGTAATTCCAGCTACTCAGGAGACTGAGGCAGGAGAATCGCTTGAACCCAAGAGGCAGAGGTTGCAGTGAGCCAAGATCATGCCATTGCACTGAACCCTGGGTGACAAAGCAAGACTCCATTCAAATAATAATAATAATAATCATCTAATAAATCAGACCTCAGGACATTAATTGAATCTTGTTTTATGAGGCACTATGAAAACTGTGTCATATGTCAGCATCCATAGGTGGCGCTCCCTCTTCTACTTCTGCTTTCACAGTATAGACCCATCTCGGTAGAATCAGCTTTCTCCAGGCATGTTGGGTCATTCTCTTCTTTCTTGCTTTAGTGCCTTCCTTTTGTGAAGAACTGGGCAGAAAGTGCCCCTCTGGATAGACTCATCTAGGACTTACTTTTTCTATTTTAAACACTTTTTGTCTAAATTTGAATGGTGTATTCATACATCTTAGTTCATGAAGAAGGGAATAGGATGCCTATTTTACACCTACAGGCTTAAGCCATATGGATTTCTTAGCTTTTACCAGAGCTGTGTTTTGGAAGCATTTAGTATTCAGGTATAAAGTGGTACTCTGAGGCCAATTTAGCTTCTATGCCTTATGTACACATTCCTTAATTAGAAATTCCAAGGAAAGCAAGCAGTGGCTCACACCTGTAATCCCAACACTTTAGGAGGCAGAGGCAGGCAGATCTCTTGAGCCCAGGAGTTTAAGACCAATCAAGGTAACATGGAAAAACCCCATCTCTACAAATAATACAAAAATTAGCCAGGTGTAGTGGTGCATACCTATAGTCCCAGCTACTTGGGAGGCTGAGGTGGGAAGATCACCTGAGCCCTGGGAGGCTGAGGCTGCAGGGAATCCTGATGGAACCACTGCATTCCAGCCTGGGCCATAGAGTGAGACCTTATTAAAAAAAAAAAAAAAAAAAAAAAAAAAAAAAGAAAGAAAGAAAAGAGAAAAGAAGGAAATGCCACAGGGAGGAATATGAGTGTCAGGGCAAAAATAGGGCATTTCTGAGTCCCTAGCCATCATACCATCTTTGAAGAAAATAAATTTCAAACTAAACCGTAAACATTTATTAATTTGTATTGGTAGTTTTTTAATCACTTACATGACAGATTGCACCCCTCCCCTATACTCGCCGCAATACTGTGGGGACAGCAGAAATATTCAACAGATTACTAAATCCAGGATTATTGAGACTAAGTAACTTATTCTATAACACAAACTGGTTATGAGGATATGACTAGAATCTATCTGTCTTCAAATATAATGCTCTTTTAAGACATCTTGTTTATTTTTTCAAACTTGTTCTTCAGGAATTTAAAAAGGGAATTTATCATGTATAAGTATAACAGCAGTATTTAGTGTCAAGACCTCACTGCTTACCAAAACCAGAACTTTATTCCTTTCATAGGCTATCATTCTTGGGTATTTCTCAGATAACAACAGTAAACTTTGTATACCAAAGAAATCTGTGAAATGAAATTATGGATTATCATTATTCATTAAAAAATGAAAAAAAGAAGGAAATAATTGCCTTTTACCATTTATCCCCCAAAACTGGTACATGGTAGGTGTTCAAGGAATATTTAGATAATTGCTATAGAAGTTCAAATGTTCAAAGGAAAAATGGCTTAACACAAGGTAAAAATAGAAGGTTACAGTAGAGAATATTTATATTTGACTAATTAAAATACGAACTTTGCTCACTTCATTGTGTTTGGATTATATGTATAAAGGTAGTGATCTAGCTATGCTGAAGCTACCTCTACTCTACTATTTTTATGTAGATATTGTACACAGGTAATCAGCATATATTATCAAACAAGGATAAGGAGAAATTATATTTGGTGTTGACAGGTTATTCTGGAAGCTGTAGTGATGCATTTTCCCCTGAAAGAATTGTTTTGAAACACACACACACATACAGAATATTGTTCTTCAATACTGACACATTTTTTCTGATAATAAAGATAGGCATCAACATGTAATTAAGAAGCATTAGGAAAAATACCCGTGGAAACTACAATTGTGAGAAAAATTAGTAAATTTTCTGGACAGTGCTACCATGAAGGGCTACCATGTATCATTTAAGAGCTTTAAAAATGGACCTAGCCTTTATTCCAACAATCATTTCATCTCCAATAATTTATTCTAAGTAATCAAAAGACAAGACAGACAATTTTGCATAAGTATGTTGAAGAGAACATGACTTATGACAGTGAGAAACTGGAAATTACCTAAATATCCAACAATACAAAATGACAAGATTTGGTATCTCTGTAGAATTGAATCCTAATCACCCACTAAAATGTTTTTAAAGAACATATAGTGACAAAATAATTATGCATGATGATGTTAAATGAAAGACCCAAAGAAAATATACCTACATTTTGACAATGTTTGTGTAAGTAAATTTAAAAAATATATATTTCAGTTTTTACACAATTGTAGTTTACAAATTTTCTTGAATGATCATGACTATAGATAGAATATTGGGAGAACATATTATTTATTAATATTGCTAAAGGTCTGTGGTAGAAAATAGACTGAATTCGTGGTTTAAAAACCTGAGTCCCAGATGAATACACCTGAGTGTTCATCTTTGTGATCACAAACCAATTATTTAACATTTGGGATCTCAGTTTATCCTTTTGCTAAAAGAGTAGCATAAATTCCAGAGGTCTAGAATTCAAATATTTTCAGGGGTCCATCAGATAATATAAAAGCATCAGGAAAGTCAGATTCAGACATTCATTCAATGCAGAAATATTGAGTGCTTATTAGATGTCAGACTGCGTGCTGGACACTGGGAAAGCAGCAGTGAGAAAAATAGAGGGGGCTAGCTGCTTATATTAGGATCAAATCTTAATATTTTCCTAGAGCTGGAGAAGTAGGGTAGGACAAGATAAAACAGTTGCAATAAAACCAATCATTTGCACACAGTATCTCAGTTTATTCTCTAAACAGCTCTAATAAATACCTATTATTTTCTCAATTTCCCCATTCTACTGGTGAAAAAAAAATAGGGAATTTAACTGACTTGCCCAATTTCATAAAGGTATTAACAGAAAGATATAAAGTCATTATATTAAAGAATGAAAACTTTGTGACAATTCCTTCAATCTTTCTATCAGTTTCTAAATGAGAAAGAGACAAACAAAAGCTTGTACTAGATTTCCATTAAGCTTTCCTTTCAATTCATAAACCCTATGATTATATTTTCAATCTAAATTTAGTTCTGTAAACCATATACCAGTGATCTCATCTACATATATTAAAACAACCTATTTTCCTATTATCACCAAAAAGCAAGTGTAATTTGATTTTGTTTTTATGTCCCTTTAAAGATGCAGTGGGAGAAATAGAGTGATCACCTTGGGGCTCTGGAATATTCCCATTTGGAATCTACTTTTGATTTTGCTTTAAAAAGTCAGCTTCCTCAATATGTTATCAGCTCTGCAGAAGATCTTAAAAGTCTACTGACAATTGTCACCTCAAACATTAATTCATTCAGTGTTTCTTCACAACAGAATTACTGTTGCTGAGTTAAATTTAATGAAAAAAAGAAAAAGTGTAAAACAATTTAAAAGAAACTAAAACTCAAACTAAATGATAGACATGAATTAGATAATGTTCTTTTCTGATTGCATTGGTTAAATTAGAAAATTCTAATTTAGAATCAAAGCCCAGCTTATCTTTGAAGGCAATATAATAGAATAAAATACTGAAAAATGAATAGCTAGCATAAAAGCCTAGGTCAAATGTAACATCAATCGAGCACCTTCTTTTAGTCTTCCACTGAGAATTAATTTCTCTGTTCATGGTTCTCCCAGAGGACATTATGAATGCTTTAGAAGGCTTATTAGTCTGTCCTGAACTCGTTTATATAACTGTCTCTACCAATAAATATTGAGCTATTAAAGGGCAGTGGCCAGGTTATTTATATCTCTATGCACCCGGATCATGATGGTCTGAACATAGCAGACATTCCATATATATTTCTAAATGAAAAAATGAATAATTCAAATAAACTTACATTTTTCTATTGAAATGTGACTTTTCCTCTACTTGAATATGACCTAGAGCAAGCAATTTACCTCTAGATCTCAATTTGCTCATCTGTAGAAGCAGATATACATCTGCATCACCTCTAACATAAAGTTTTAGATGTGAAAGGATGCAATCAATCTAGGAGCCATTTAGGATAACTGTGGAAGAAAAAAGGCAAAAGACAATTCTTAGGGGTCAACAATATGTTCAAAATTACAATTCCATTATTCAAGCCTTAGATTAAATTCTGCCTCTCTCCAAGAAACCATTCCCATTATTCTAGTCCTTATTCCTTATTCCTCTCTCTTAATGGCTTCATTTTCCTAGTTCTCAATCTCTGAACCTGAGTCATCTTTGACTCTCATTCTTTCTCATTCTTCTTTGTTATCAAGATCTATCTTCTCAGTTCTGACAATGTATTTTATCCCGTGTATTGACTGATGACAAGATTATCCAATTAAGTCATTTTATAAACATTTATTGAGCATGTACTCTCTGCCAGACACTGTGCTAGGTATTGTGGGTACTCTGAGGAACTCAGTGGCTTCAGCCTCTGCTCCCATGGAGCTTATATTCTAGTAGGATCTAAAAACAAACAAATGTTCAATAATACACAATGATTAGTTTTTCACATGGAAAAATGGCACCTATCACATGCTGGAAATAGGAAATTTTCTTAAAGAAATGATATCATTATCACCACAATGACCACACAAGGGATCATCATCATCATCATCATCCTAATATGTAATAAGCTGCTACTAATTTATCCTTAAATTGTTATGAGATAGGTACTATTAGTCCTACTTTACAAAAAAAGATAGTGTATCTAAGCAAAAATAACTTGACTAAGATTGCATAACTAATTTAACATTTAACTCCTGAGACTGTGACCTTGAGCAGTAATACTGCTTAAAATATTCTGATACCAGATAAATCAACAGGAATAAGAAAAAGAAGAGCTCAGTTAATTTTCCAGAAGTAAGAATAACAAGTACAAAACTCATGAGATGAGAGAGAAGAATATATTAAGGTAATTGAAGAAAGTTGAGCATATACAAATCCTGGGGCAGTGGGGAGTGGGGTAGGGAAAGTAATTATAAGATAATGAAGCTAGAGAAGTTAGCAGAAATTAAATTATGTGGGGCTTTATAAGTCAAATTAAGGTATTTGAACTTTATGTTATAGGCAACTATTGCAATAGTTATCCTACTGGCATTCATTTCATCCGCCTAATTTATGTGAGGCTACTGTCATTCAGGCAGTGTTCTAAGTGCTAGAGATGGCATGGAACAAAATAAGCAAGGTCCTTAATCTCAGAAAGATAATTAAAAAAATAAACCAGAAAGTAAAATGTATTGCTAAGTGCTACAATGGACTGAAAATAGGATGTGATGGGAAATGACAAGGTCAACACCGGATGATATTAAAAGGTCTCTCAGAGGACACTGATTTTCATCTTTGCCTTTGTAGTCATTATGGTTTACACTCAAAGCTGTAGCTCCATAATGGTTTGTGATAATCTCTTCTAAATAGTTCTTCAAAATACATTTTAACAAATAATATGTTCCTTTAAGAAAGGTCAATAGATTTAAAGTAAAAGGGAACTTTAAAAAAATTTCTACTCCGAAGCGATAATTAGTGTTAACTATTTGGTATACATTCTTCTTGACAGTTTTTACCTAAATTAATAATATAAATATTTGTTTTCACATGAATGAGATAGAAGTTACTGTTTGGTATCTGTTTTGGTTTGTTTGTTAACATATGATAAACATTATTCAAGGCTAGTACATAAAAATGTAATTCATCATTTTGGAAAACCATAATTATAAGCATTTTGTTCAAGGTTAATGCCATAAATTATTTAAAATATTCCAATTAATAGGCATTTCCATTGATGCCAATGTAACAGTACTAGACAATATACTACTACAGATTGTTATGTATGATCATTCTTGAGTATTTCTCAATCGTTACCTTAGCATGCATTTTTAGAAGAATTCCCAAGTACAGGGTATGCACTTAGTAAATACTGACATATTCTGCCATATTGTTTCCCAGGAAGTCTATACCAAGTTATAGTTTCATAATTAAGCACAATTTACATCAGTGATGATAGTTATTTTTCTATATATTTGTCAGTACTAATTATTAATCTTTTAAAATATTTATTAATCTAATAGGTGAAATGCCATATTGCTTTAATTCACATTCCACTGCTAGCACTATTCAACATCTTTGCATATAAGAACCCATTTATGAGGGACAATCTGTAATGCTACGTAATCCTCTGCAAAAAAAAAAAAAAAAAAAAAATCCTAAAACTCTTCACTGTCTATTGCAACCATTTATAAGGAACAATCTGTAATACCATGTAATCCTCTGCAAAAAATCCCAGAACTCCTGTCTATTAAAAAGGTGTTTGGACTTCTTAATTTGACATTCATGACTCTCTGCCTAAAATTTACCTTTCTAGGTTTCTGGTCTGAAATTTCCTTACATGGCTCCTAAGTTCTCATCAGATAGGTCTGCTCACTGATCTTTCATTATACTTTTCTTTCCCACATCTGCAGCTGTGATCATGCTGAGGAATTTACAATTCCATTATTCAAGCCTTAGATCAAATTCTGCCTCTCTCCAAGAAACCATTCCCATTATTCTAGTCATAACTGACCTCTTTTTTGAATTTCTTCAGTGCATTTCTTGTTCTCCTCTTAAGGTACTGATCACATTCTACTTTTCTTTGTTTTCCTAGTAGATTTTTAGCTATACAAAGCCTCCTTTAGCATGGTAGCTGGAAGATAGTAGCTACTCAAATACTTCTAAAAGAAATAATTGATTTTACAAAAAGTTAATTCTATGTATTCCACACCTCAGAGTGCATTTTAAAAAAATGAAAGCATTTAACATTTTCAACAAGATTTTACTTTTAACAGTGGCAAGTATACATAATTTAAATGCACAATATTAGGGAAATGGATAAATAAACCATGTCATATTCATGGAATTTTATGTGTACATAACAATTTATAAACAGAGAGTACAGAAATGTATATAATGTGTGTCACTGTTATGTAAAATAAAGAAAACACACACACACAGAAATACTCCAAAATATAAATTACAATTGTCTTTGTATGGTGGACCCATTCTAAATATTTTTCTGTATGCTTTCCTGTGCTTTCTAAATTTTCTATATTAAGCATGTATGATATTACTTTAAATAGCTTTACTTCCATCTTTCTTTAAAATAAATACAATTGCAAAGCTGCAAAATAAAATTTTAAAAAATTAATTGATAGATTAAATGGCAATTGTGACACACAAGTGAAACTGTCTAAATTCCTTTTGGACAGCTGACAAGAAGATAAATGCCTCTGTATTCAAGTAAAACAAGTGCACTAGCATTATGAAAGGGGGAGTGGGAAGGAAAAGGAAAATGGTCTCTATGCTTTTGCTATAGAAACAAGAAAATAAAAAGGGGAAGGGAAAGGTCATAGGAGACATTGATGCATTAAGCTCCTCTTTCTACCTGGTGGTGTAGTATCAATTCTGCCCCAAGACTTGTTCAAACCCTTTCCCCCTAGCAAGTCTTCCCTGGACCCTCGCGTGTATCAGTCGCTACTGTCTCTGAATTCTGTTTTATTTACTACAAGTGTCATATTTGAAAGTATTTAATATGTTTCTAAATAATTTCTACTTTTTAATTATTTCTCCATATCCAGGATCCAAGGTCATCAAGAGCAGGGGGCCATAGAGCTTATTATTATTATTATTATTTTAGTGTTATTCAAGCATCTAAAGCAGCCAGACACACTATATGCTTATTATCTTCAGATGAGCCCTTTTCACTGAGATAGTGAGTCACTCAGATGTCTTACTCTAAAAGAGAAAGGGCTTTAAAATGTATTGAGCCACAACTATAATTCAAGTTATTTACAATAGCTATTATATATTTTATGCCAACTGCTAAACAAGGTATTCTCTCCATTTGAGAGTCAGAGGCAAGTATACAGATAGAACTTATTTCCACGAGGCTCCAAAGTCCTTTCTTCTACCCTGTAAAGTTGAGAAAGCCACATAAAACCCTCAACTTCTTGATGCACAACCTTGCTTAAGCTAAACTAGAACAGGCTATAATGATGTTCTCATAAGGAAAGATGTAAGATTTTTTTTGGCAGGGGAGCAGAACAGTAAATGTCATTTCTGCAGGAAAGTGAGGCCAGTGGACTTTAAAAATTTCATACTCTGGCTCCTGAACTTATTAAATAAGGACTCGGGTCAAGATTTCAAACATTCTAAATCCAGTTTACTCCTTTTTTTTAAATGAATATAATTCCTACAATGGGAAGTGCATGGACTCTAGAGCAAGACAGATCTAAATTCAAATTCTAGGCTTTACCTCCTCCTATCTCTGACTTTAATCAAGTTATTCTCATTTATCTAGTAAGTATTGATCCCCACATCTAATGAAAGAGACAATCACCCCACAGAGTTAATTCAAGGTTGAAGTAAGGTCACCTAATCTCTAATATGGTATGTGGCCTCTGGTAAGCGCTCTAAAAGTGTTAGTGGCCTCCCCTCACCCCAACATCCTTCATCCTCTGAGATAAGAATAGTTCTTTACTGTAGACACAACACATGACTCTAACAATCAGGCTCTCTGAAAACCTTTTCTTTGGTTTGGTGACCTAAGGAGAAGGCCTTGTGTCAGATAACAATTCCTGCGTCAAGACAGGCTCAAGAAAAGCACCCTCTAACCACAAATTGAAGACAGTTCCTTATAAGCATCTCTCCAGAGGCAGTGAGCAACAGGAGACTATGCTGACTTTTGACTTTAAAGGCAAGACCAGGATCCAACTCCTCTCTATACTCAGAGCACCTAGCAAAGGCCCTGGCACTGGCCAGTGAGCAGTATTAGACACGTGGCCCAACTCATTCAAGGCAAAATTCCTTCTTGAAGATTTTACAACACAAAAGACAAAAATAAACACATTCATATCTGATCCTGTTTCTTCTTTGTTTGTGTGTTTGTTTTTACCACAGTCCCTAGAGATACAGACTTGACCTAGGACAGAAACAAGCTGCACCACCTCCAGCAATGGTTCTGAAAAGGCACTCTTCACACACTTATCTGCTGAAGCAGTGACTCATGAAATTCACAACGTGCTAAGATTCGGTGAGAAACACTTCATATAAAATTAACATAAGCAAAAGGTTACTTGAGGGAACACTGCACTACTTTTTTAGGTGACCCAGTTATGGCTAAATTTGGAAAGTTGGCAAGGCTGATTTTTCCCTTTAAAACAGATCTCACAGAAATATAAGATACTATGAAGCCTCAGGGCCCAGTTTTTTTGCCATGGCATCCATGACGAGTAGGGCCACTTGACAAAGCCAGACACTGTGGATGTGTCTGGTCACTTCAGGTTGACACTGAGATAATGGTTTTCTAGAGTATGCTTTGTGAGACAGAAATCAGACGACAAATCAAACTACAAACACTTAAACAAAAACTTAAATAGTGATAAGTATATGCCAAGCACTGTTTCAAGTGCTATGTAAATGTTTATTCCCATAATAACCTTATGAGGTACTTACTATTATCCTCTCCATGTTTTAAATAAAGAAATTCAAATGGAAAGAGGGCCACACATCTAGTAAGTGGCACAGGGCCACAAATTTAGTAAGTGGCAGAACCTGAATTGAAACAGAGGCAGTTTGGCTCCTGAATCTGTGTTCTTGATCGCTACACTGCCTCTTAATGCTACGTGATGTTATTACATATAGTAAGACAATACCTATCATTTGGTTTCTGGCACAAAGTCTCTGGGAGGCAATGCATTGGAGTGGTTTAGAATGCTGACTCCAGAGCAAACTGCTTGGCTTGAATCCTGCATTCTGATCTCAAGAGCTAAGCAAGTGTTCATGGGTAAATTAGTTAACCTCTCTGTGCTTCGGTTTTCTTATCTATATATTGGGTACAATAATAGACCCTATCTCAGTGGGTTTGGAGGACTAAATGAGTTAATACCTATAAAGTGCTAAAAACATTACTTGAGAAGTAGTAATAATAGTCAATAGTTGTTAAGTGTTATTGTTTATTAAAAAGAGAGATACTATCTTGTCTCTGAGTCACAAAAGAAGCACCATAATTCTCAGATTTTTGTGAGAAGACATATGTGATTGGAAAAATACAAACTGTGCTATCTGATGAACTTCTGTTAAGATCAACCCAAGCAAATGGAAACCTTGGGAAAGGCACTTCATTACACTAGGCCTCAGTTTCTCCAACTGCAGATGATTAACACACCTCTGCCACAGGTGGGATGAAAATTATGAGTTAATATGTATAAAAATATGGAAAATGAAACTTTTGATTACTGATAATTTGGTAATCAAATAGGATTATCAGATTCCCTGCCTTCCCTTTTTTGTGATTGGATATACTAGGAGAGGATGTTGAGCGAATTAGCCAAACTCCAGCATCTTTTGCCAACATAAAATGACTCACGGACTGGCAGCATTTAAAGGTTAGGCCCAAAGCAATCTCAGTATTTAAGAATATTTTAAATTATCTATAAGAATATAATTTGGAGACAATCTAAATGTTCAGCAATAGGGGGTATGGTAATTAAATATATGCTCTGGAATAGGTTATTCTATGCAGTCCTTTAGAATTATGCTTTTTTGCGCTTAACTCAACAATTCCACATTTATAAATTTATCTTATGGCATACTAATACTTGTATGCTAAGATATATATGTAAGTATTTTAACTGTAGCAATATTTATAATAGCAAACAGCTGGAAGTAATCCAATGTTTATCAGTGGGGCACTGATGGAACACATTAAATGAGATATGTGGATGATACTGAAGGAAAAAGCTTTTCATGAAGCCACCTCTAAATATTACCAGTAATATTTGTTTTATTCCTTATATTTTTATATTTTATAACTTTTCTATAAGCATACTAATATCATAAAATACTAATTATTATTATTCTGTAGTGAGCATATATTACTTTTGCACCCAGGTAACAAATATTCTTTTAATGTTTTTAACAGGATTTTTTGCCCTTAATACTTCCTATGAGTCCTTTAAATAAAGCAAACGTTTTTAAAAATCATGACAATTTCATCAATATAGTTATATCACTAGGTCATAAAAGGTTCCAGATAGTGACCTAAACCAGAATTATCTTGGAAGAAAAGTCAGGTGGATTGGTAGGTCCTACACTGACAGACACAAAATCTACTCCACTACTGATGAATAAAGGGAACAAGGGGTAAGCCAGTGGTGGAGGCCTGAACCACCAGGTCAATGGTAAGTCCCTCCCCTGGCCTGGCCTCCAGGACCTGATGACGGTGTCCTTGTCCTCCTCACCTTTGCTTCCCTGGCCTTGCCAATCCCACTTTTATAGTTTCAGCCTATTCGTCTTTTCTGGGAGAGGGGGCCCAACGCAAGGGTAGCAGCTTGAGTGTGTAGCACAGGTCATTAATTCCCAGACCAGCGTCCCAGTCATACATAGCTACAGATTACTTTTGTACCTTTTCTCCCCCTGGAATTCATACATGCTGTTTCCTCTGCCTGAAATATTCTCCTCCCTCTCCTGTCAAGTTTCTTCACCTGGATCTTTCTTCTTTATTTATCAACTCAGGTGCCTCCTACTCTAGAAAGTCTACCTTAACACATTAGTCTGAGATATGTGTATCCAGCATCTGTTATATGACATACATACACACACACACACACACACACACACATAAATACATATGTTTCCCAATGGTTTATGCCTCTAATAGAGCTAAACACTCCCTATTCAAATTTACTATTTACTTACTGGTTTCTCAAATAGTACTGTCAAATTTTTGAGGCCAAGGACCATGTGTTATTAATAGTTTTGTCCTTAGTACCAATCAAAGTTTTGGCATATAGTTTGAGGTCAGCAAATGTTTATTTTATTGTATGAATAAATGATGAATGTTAAAGACAGCAGACAAAGGTCCATATGCCAGTTTCTACATCTACAATAGAGAAAACGCTATTTGCTAAGAGGAAAAGGAAGTGCTGAGTAGTGACTGGGCGACCAGGGTTGTTAACTATTGAATAATATGATTAATAGCATATACAGCTGAACAGGGACAGTTCATGAGGTTCCTGGAAGCCTGATGGGGTCAGATGCTTGAAGAAGCTTAAAATTCTATCATTATTGGTCTCCTGCCTGAGACTCTTTCCTTTACAACTCTAATTGTTATCCAAGTGCCTCTATGCTACTATTTTTATCAGTGGCCCAAGAGGTGATGCCAAGAAACCAGTAATTAAAATCATTTTTTTAAATAGCTGATGATTCAGCTATACACATAACTCCACCTCTTAAGAAACTTAAATGAGGAGTGACTACAAAGATTTTTCTGTGCCCTTCTTGCCCAAAGAAAGATATTTTCACCATTAGTAGACCCCAAAGAGAAAGCAAAGACTATATAATACTATTATGCCAAAGATGTTCATTGCAATGTTGTTTATGCTAGTAACATATCTGAAGCATCTAAACATACAGTGATGGGAAGAGTTGTAAAAATAATGATGCAATGGAACCATTACAGTGAGATTTTTTTTCAAAAAGATACATCATTTTTATTTTTTACAACTATTTTGAAGAATAATTGACTAACAATAACCTATTTAAAGTGTACAATTTAGAAGTTTTGAGCCATGCAAACATCTATGAAACCATTAGTTTAATTAAGATAATGAACATATCCATTGCTCTCAAAAGTTTCCTTTGTACTCTTTCCCTTTACAACTTTTCTCATCCTCAAGCAAGCTTTCTGTCATTACAGATTAATATTAGTTTTCTAGAATTTCATATTGAGGGAAGTATATAGTATGTACTCTTTTTTAGCCTGGTTTTCCTCATTTGATATACTTATTTTGAGATTGACCTCTGTGTTGCATGTGTCAATAGTTTATTTCTTTCTGTTGCTGAATAGTATTTCAATGTATGGAAGTGTCACAATTTTTTTTTTTTTTCAGGAGAACCTGCTGATGTATATTTGGATATTTCCACCATTTTGCTATTACAAATAAAATGCTATGAACATTTAGGGAGAAGTCATCATTGACTTATGTAGACATATGCATTCATTTCTCTTCAGTAAATACCTAGGAGTGGAACGACTAAGTTGTTTAGTAGATAATGTCCATGATGACTAGCAATGTGGAAAGTGTTTGTGGTGTGATACTAAGTATTATATAAAGGAAAGATTTAAACATATTCATGTGAAAATGAAAATAAGAAAATACACTAAAGCTAGAGTGGTAGTTTAATTTGTGTGGTAAGACTAAAGGTAATGTTTTTTCTTTTCTTAGTTCATAAATATTTTATAATATGGTTATGTTCTTTTTAACTTTTTTAAATAAAAAGGAGTGATAATATTTGTTAAGCAACTGCTATGTATATACACATACACACATTCCATTTTGTCTTTACAACTTCATAAGATAATTTTTATTGGTTCAATCTTCACAGATGACACAATCTGGACTCAGAATGATTACATCATTTGCCCAATACACCAGAGCTAGTAAGTGATGTGGCTGTGATTTGAGCCCAGGTCCACTTCACAAAAAAGATTTTGTTCATTCCAATATGTAAATTCTTAATCATGGATAGCAGCTCATATATCTTTATAAAATGGGGTACACAGTTGGAACCTCATGAATTTCTAAATGCAAATATAAATGATCAAGCTTCTGTTG
Source organism: Papio anubis (assembly GCF_008728515.1). Taxonomy (NCBI): domain Eukaryota; kingdom Metazoa; phylum Chordata; class Mammalia; order Primates; family Cercopithecidae; genus Papio; species Papio anubis. The sequence continues at coordinate 49,503,937 of NC_044987.1, read as the reverse complement.
AACAACTCTGTACTGTGGTGCTCCGTGAGGCAGTTGGGCTGATCGAGAACACTGCAAGACGCTGGGGACTGGCTTGATCTATTTTGGAATCCTCCTAGCAACACTATCAGGACAACTGCTCTCTCTTGAGGAACTAAGACTTCACAGGATGTTCAGGAAAACCAAATCAGGAAGGAAATATGGATATTTTATATTAAATAATACCATGAGATATTTTTAAAAACACCAGATAACAGTTTATCACAACTATATTAGGAAAAGAGTCTCTGTGATCTAAGTCATCAAGGAGACACTCTGTTAATGGCAATTTCCCACAAAAATTTCAGACTAGGCTAATAGATACAGCCAGTTCCCTTCAGAAAAGAGAATTGCTGACTCTTCCATGTCCTAGCTACTCAGCTTAGACAAGGTATTGAACCCCCTCTGAGATTTGGTTTCTTCAACTGTAAGGTGAAGAAAATGGTATCTATTAGAATAATTTATTTTGCTGGTTAATTGAGAAAACACACATAACAGTTATCATGGTGCCCTGCACACAGTGATCACTCACTAATTATCAACTACTATTGCCATAGTTGTTTCACTGCTTTTACTAAATACCACAGATACAATGCCTAATTGCCAAGACAAAATGATGAGCTGAGAAGGATACAAATTAAAAGTTTTTTATCCTTCTTTAGAATGCTTCAATCTCTTTCAGACCCTACTACTCTAAAATTTGCTACCTCAAGTCATTAAACCTAACAATGGAGATTCCTTGCCTAAGAGCAGCTAATGATCACACTTAGAGAACTCACATCAGAAAGTACATTCTTAGGTTGAAGTGACATCATATGATTACCAAGTTGGAGGCAGTCATTTATAATACTTTTACTGATCCTCTCATATTTGTAAAATGGGACCTTGCCTATGGATCTTACGTTATTTCTGTAATCAGATGGAATAAGAGATATGAACACATTTGATCAACAGTAAACAACTGTGAATATGTAACAATTTCAGTGAAGTAAGATAACTAGCACTGTATATTATTCAATCATTTATTATTTTTTTCAACAAATATCTTTTGATTGCATAGTATGGGCCTTGAACCTTTCCAGGTGATAGGAAAATAAATGGACGGTAAGTCCAGTAAGTAGAAGAAAGCTATAAACCAATAAGTGCTGTGTTGATATAAAATAATAGAGGCTGGGAAGATTGGGGAAATCATTATCTTTAGGGAGAGGTGGAGAATGTCAGTGGCGGCTTTATGAAAGAGGTAATGTCTGAGCTGACACTGCAGCATAAGCCAACAGAAGAAACCGTGTGGGCAAAAGAAGACATGTAAAAGCCTGACACACTTGTGGAAGGGGCAATTAAAATCAAGGTCAGAGAGGTAAGGAGAAGCTAGATCATGATGTGCCTATAGACAAATGTTATAGTGTTTGAATTTTGACTAATACCAACAGAGAGAAATAGGTTTTACATAATAAAGAAAGCAGATTAAATTTGCATTTAGAACAATCTTTCTGTCAGTGAAGTGAACTGTAGTCAGGGAGACCAGTTGTCTTGGAGTTAGACAAGTAGGTGCTAAATAGTGAATGACAAATATATATACATTTTTTTTTACCTGTTTGTTGATCTTTAAAATATCTCCCTGTGTATTTAACAAAGCTGTTATGATAACAAAGTCATCTTGAGATTATGTGAGTGGTAGACTTTTATAAGATGAAGAATGCTATATAACACAAGATGTGTCATGATTACTGTCATTTTGTCTTGCCACTTTGACCATCTGGACAATCAATTCAGCTATAGCAGCTATAGCAGTTACATCAATTGTGCTATAATCCACATCTGCTGTTACAGGACTTTGAAAGTAGCTATATGAGCCCTGCCATGGTTCTTCATTTTTCATGAGTTAATCCAGTAAGAAAGAAATAAACATAACTGATAGAACCCTTAAGTGAAAGCCACACTTAATTCCTCAGCCAAGCACTCAAGCAGGCACCAAATTCATAAGGATGATACAAATTCAGTGGAATATCCCCCCCCCCCGATTTATTCTGTCACTTCTAATTGTTGTGAATGACAGTTATGTGAAAACCATGAAAAGTATTATGTGTCATAATTGTAATTCTGGGGTGGAGGAACCAATGAAAAATAAATGTAGGTTTATTTTTATCGGATGAGTCTAATAGCCACATTAAACATGACATAAATTTGATTTGCAAAAGTAACATTGATCAATATCTAACACAAGCATTGTACACATAGTATACCCTCAATAAATACAGATATGGACGCAAACAGAGTTACCGGAACCATCTAACACTAATTACTAATTACTACTCTTGGTCACCTGAAAAGTTAAAGGTATGGAATGTGTTTTTTATTTCTCCAGGTAGCTAATGATTCTTCTCAATTTTAGGTAAACAATACAGTCTTTCAATAAGGCATTATTTGTTAACCGAATTTGTCATTCAGGATAGTAAGTTAACAATGATCTTTACCTGGACACAGTCCTTAGCTATACAATGTTGTATCCAGGCTGGCTGTCATAGCATATACTCGTCCAGTTTCATTTATGTTTTTAGGGGTCATAAAGGGACAGAGCTGCTCTCTGTTTCCATCTAAAATATTGCTATGTATCAAAAACCACAAAATGAGGCTGGTGACCTGATTAAAAAGGGCCCTATGATATTTTGTCTCCGAATTATGTGGGGTTATTAAATTTTTAAAATCCCTACTCACAGAGAAAATTTCAGGATCACATCAGTAAAAAAATAATAATTCATTCTAGTACCCCATGTAATATTTCCATTCAGTCATTTATCATTCAACAATAGCCACTCAACATATGCCAGACTTCAATTCTGGGTATAAATGATAAAGAAAAATATATATAGTGATGAGGTTCATGTTCTTATGGAATTTGCCATTCAGTGATCAAGACAGACATAAGTAAGCAAATGAAGATCTTATTACATATGACAAAAAGTACTATGAAAAGTAAGAACAGGATTGATCTATTTCAGACTGGAATGGCAAAGGGGATCAGAGAAGACCAATCTAAGAAGGTTACATGGGTTGAGATAAGAAGCACAAGAAAGAATCAGCAAGGTAAAAACGTGGGGCAGTTGTAGGAAGGAAGAGCTTAGGTTCCAATTTTCAGTTGAGAAAATCTGGTCTTTGCAGTTACAGATAACCTAATGAGTCTGAGCATTTACTTTCCAATTTAATAAACTATAAAGTTCATGAGACTGAATTTTGAAATTTGTTTTATGTACAATGAAACATTATTTCAGTAAACAAAGTACTTGAAATGAGATAACTGAATAGGCGGGGGTATTGTCTGAAGTATTGTTAGGATGATGATTTTAAAATAATGATGAGGGTGAATTTTAGCACTATTAGTTGCATGACCGTACAGTTTGGTAGCTTTCTATAATTCACAAAGCACTGTCCAGTAGAATAATTTAACTGAAGACTCTCACAAAATCTCACAGTGATGATGTACTAAAATGAAAAGAGTACTAAATTTTAAATCAGAAAACCCACAATATAGTTTACTACTACTTGTTGGCTGTATAATCTTTGGTAAACCACTTAGGCTTTGAGAATTAGCATCTCATCTAATGAAAAATGATGATAATAACACTAAAATTGCCTACATTTGCACTGTCATTATGAAGACAAATGAAATCACTTTTGAGAAGGTGCTTAACACATCTCAAAACGCAATATAAAGTTAAGGTATCTCAAGTTTTATTATTGTTAGTTTCATTTTAAAGTGGATAGATAACATTTCCCTCATTTTTCCAATGGGTAAACTAAAGCACAAGAAAGGTAAATAATTTTTGTAAAGAAGCATTGCTAGAAATGTGAATCAGATATCATCATCCAGTTCTTCCTCCTTTCTTCTTTTTTTTTTTTTTAATTATACTTTAAGTTCTGGGGTACATGTATAGAACATGCAGGTTTGTTACATAGGTATACACATGCTGTGGTGGTTTGTTGCACCCATCAACCTGTCAACTACATTAGGTATTTCTCCTAATGCTATCCCTTCCCTAGCTCCCCACCCCCAAACAGGCCCTGGTATGTGATGTTCCCCTCCCTGTGTCCATGTGTTCTTATTGTTCAACTCCTACTTATAAGTGAGAACATGCAGCGTTTGGTTTTCTGTTCTTTGTTAGTTTGCTGAGAATGATGATTGCCAGCTTCATCCATGTCCCTGCAAAAGACATGAACTCATCCTTTTATATGGCTGCATAGTATTCCATGGTGTATACCTGCCACATTTTCTTTATCCAGTCTATCATTGATGGGCATTTGGGCTGGTTCCAGTCTTTGCTATTGTAAACAGTGCCACAATAAGCATACGTTTGCATGTGTCTTTACAGTAGAATGATTTATAATCCTTTGGGTATATACCCAGTAATGGGATTGCTGGGTCAAATAGTATTTCTGGTTCTAGATCCTTGAGGAATGCCACACTGTCTTCCACAATGGTTGAACAAATTTATACTCCCACCAAAAGTGTAAAAGCATTCCAATTTCTCCACATCCTCTCCAGCATCTGTTGCTTCCCTTTTTTAATGTTTTCATTCATTCAACAAACATTAGAGTATTAGGATGGCCATATAATTCATCATTAACAATGGGCACTTTTGAAAATAAAAGTGAGCACTACCAATGGATACACTGGGAAGAAGGGAGGTAAACACCAAGACTCTTCTGGAAACCTAACACAACTGGAAACCTAATTCATATGGTCACCCCAAGTATTATGCACTGGAAATCAAGGAATAAACAAAAGCAGCCTTTGCCGTAAGAATGTGATTTCAAAAATAGGTAAAATCAGTGTTGTAAAGGCTAAAATAAGTATGTGTAGGTAGTTATGGGAATTTGAAAGCAGGGCACTTAAACTATTCTTGGGGGTTAGAAAACACTTAAAAAAAGGAAGTGATCTGTGCACTGAAACTTAAAGGCTGTAGTATCCTGGTAGATAAATAGTAAAAAGCATCTGAAGCAGCAGAAAGAGTCTTTAAAAAGTGTGTCATATTCAGGGAATTGTAACTATTTGAGGAGGAGCATATAGGTTCATATGAGTAAGTAGAAAGAAAGGAGCTTGGAGAAGTCCAAAGAGGTTGAACCCGGGGTCTTGATGCTTTTGCTAAAGGGATTGTACTTAATCCTGGGGGCTACAGGAGGATTTTGAAGCGGGGAAGCAACACGATCAAAATCTATATTAAAAAGTTACCACTTCCATCATTACAGAACACAAGGCCCTCACTCTGGTGGGCACTCCTGCTATAATACATCAATGTTTTTAATAAATTCTAACCATCATCCTTTTAATGAATCTCAGCCATGTAAGAATGTGAGAAAAATAAGCAAGAACAAACCAAATGACACACAAAATCCTATCAACTAAAACCAGAAAAGTGGGCTGTAGCAATATGAAAGCTAGCATGCCATGAGGAAAAATAGTTCTTTCGGGTCTGAGATCAGAAAATTTGAGAATCTAAAATTAAGCAGGACTCTTAAAAGAGACCAAAGTGGTTCCAACTCAGAAGAGTCTTTTGGCTCCAATCAAAAACCAAATCTAATCTTCTCTGGAAGAAAACATCTCCATGTTGACCCTGAAAATTCCCACTATTTAAGTCCAGCAAAAATATGAGATCACCATCAAGGAGATAGGATGAAACAGATTACTATGAGTGAGAAAGTGCAGAAACAACAACAGATGTAGACTTACAAGGACTTTAGATTTTAAGATTATCAGACACATAATTTAAAATAGCCATGAGAAATGTTTAAATAAATAATAAAGAAAATATTTTAAAACATCAACAAATCTACTATCCAAGAAGGAGATTGTAAACAGACCTCTTTGACACATTGATAGATGATGTAAGTAAAAATTTAGTAAATGTATAGGAGATTTGAAAAATATAAATAATTAATAAACTTACCTAATGAATATAATTATAAATTTGCATCCAGTAATTACAGAACACACATTTTCCTTAGGCAAACAAAGAATATTGACAAAATATTCATGACATTCTAAATTAAAATAAATTTCAGAGGATAGTTACCATAACAAGTTTTCTAGGTGTTATGTTATTAAATTAGAAATTAATAACACAAGAAAGAATTCTTTGGGAATTTTTTTTAAATTCTAAATAACCTGGCTCAAACAAATAAATCTTTGTAAATAGGTGGGTTGGAATGTTAATTTAAAATACTGCATATCATATATTATGTAATACCAAAGCACCTAAAATATATTGAAATAAATGTATAAATGTATTGTAATTTAAATTGTTAACATAAAAGAAAATGGCAGAGGTCAATGTTACATCCATCTGAAATATTTATTTTACAACAGGTTAAACCCCCAAAAGTAGAGTTAATAATAATAGCAGAATAATAAAATTAAAACAAAAATAATAGTAAGAATAAAAGAATGAAAAAAGAGAAAATGACAACACTACGGATACGAAGTTGCTTGAACTAGCACACCTCAATCAATGTAATCACGTTAACAGAATAAGGGAGAAAAATAATTGTCCTCTCAATACATACAGGAGTAAAGAGATACTATTCTTTATCAACAATAACAACAACAAAAATGAAGAGACCTGATAAAAAATTTCTCAAAAGTTTTTCAAAATTAATGATTTTTTTCAATGTGAAATATTTAAGAAATTATAAATTTTTATTGAAAGGCATTAAAGATCTAAATAAATGCAAAAATAGTCTATATTTATAAATAGAAAAATTCAATATTATAAAAAATCAATCCTCCCAAAATAACTTATAGGTTCAAAGAAATTCCAATAATAATCCCAATAAGAATTTTTGCAAAAGTTTCCAAGTTCATCTAAAATGCACATGAAAGAATAAAACCTAAACAAAGACACTTCTGAGGAAAAATAAAATGGAAGAATTTGATCTAGTAGACCCATTTTAATAATAATTTAAATTGTTAATAATAATTTATTATAAAGAATTTTAAATTAATATAGTATTGATTTGGCACAGAGATAAACAAGATGACCATGAAACAGAATAGAGAACATAGAAACAGGCTCACATAGTATGGAAATATGATTTAGGACAAAGTGAGCATTGCAGATAAGTAAGGGGGAAGAAGAAAGAAGTGTTATTTAATATGTATTGCTATGAGAAATATTTAGTTATTTGGAAAATAAGAATACAAAAGAATCAACACCAGACTGATTAAATACTTTAATATAAAAATATTAGTTTTATATCTTTATGATCTTGGGATAGGAAGATATTGCTTAAATAACACAGAAAATCCATCAACTATAAAGAAAGAATAATTTTGACCACATTAAAATGAATAACTTAATTTACAAAGTGGCAGAAGATATCTGCAACATCTATGATCAATAGTGGATAGTATCCTGAAGATACAAAGAACTCTTAAAAGCCAATAAGAAAAAGATAATACAATATAGATGTAAGCACAGAGCAATAAACCACTACTTTGCAGAAGCAGACACATGAATGCTGCATAAAGATATTTTTAAAATCTCAATAGTATTCTTCATTCTGAAAATATAAAAAAAGAACTCAATGATATTTTGTACTTCATAAGTCTGATAAAATTTTGTGTTGATGATATGAACAATGCAAACTCCTAAACACTTCTAGTAGGCAGATGAATCTACAACTACTTTGGAAAACAATTTGATGTGATCTTGTCAAGTTGAATAGGTGAAAACCACATGACCTAGTAATTTCAATCCTAAGTAAACTCTTGTGTACTGATATCAATAAATATGTGCAAAAATAAATGCTCCTGCAGTTTGCAGTAGCAAAAATTGGACAGAATTGAAATATCTGTTAGCAAGAGCATGGATAAATGAATCAATATTATCCCAGAAATATTGCACAGAGTAGAAATTAACAATATACTACTACATGCAAGAATGGGGATGACTTTTAAAAACATTAATAAATGAGAAAAGCAAATTGCAGAAGATGAAAGCACATAAATAGAATTAGGGAATGGTAAAACGTACCCTCAAGGGTAATAGCATTATTCTAATTCTTAACTTGGAGGAGGGGCTCATGGTGTCAGTTTTATTATTATATCATTTCCACACATATATTTTAGTTATTAAATATAACAGAGTAAAAACTATGGAAGTTTCTTTATAAAAAATTTAAATGTAGAAAAATTACTCTGGCTACTGTGAGAAGAATGAATGGGAAGTCTGGAACCTGGGGGTTAATTAGGAGATTATTTTCATGCTGAAGATTACGGTGTTTTTAAAAAGATAAGCACTAGTTGTGAGTATGGAGAAGGAATAGATGGATTTCCCCAATGAGCAACATCACCGTATTATAGATTGGTGTTTTGGCCTGAAAAATAAATGAGCCTCCCATGTATGCCTCATTTGTTCACTCACTAATTGAATCAAATATTTATAGGAAGTCAGAATTAATTTAGGCACATAGAGAAACTTGCTAAGAGGTCACCAATAAGATCTTGGAAAGAAATAAATGTATGAGCTATTTGGAAGAGAACTAAAAGCAGGGGCTGCTGGCTGACTCACTAATTGGTTGGTCAGTTCCTACTAATGGGTATTTGCAATTACCTGCGCAAAGCATCCAAGTGGGCTGCTGGGGCTTTTAAGACCAGTATCAGTAATAACTGTGTCATGGGAATAGTGCAGGGGTGATAGTGTGTGGCTATAAGATGCTTGGGGGAAGGGTGGCAGGAGGGATTTATTTGCTCAGAACACTGCCAAGCTGAAAACTGTTAGCACACTAGGCTGGAAAACTTCTACATACCCAGCAGAGTAACCTATAAATAGGAAGTTGCTTGTTGAAATTGTACATTAATAGTACAGCATTTTGAAGCTGTTATTGGACTCCTTAAGGGTCAATAAGTAAGTGAAGAAGTACGGACCCCACTTTCCCACTTCACACATCAAAGGGGGCATTGTTTGATATAGTTTATGATTTAATAGTTTGTCCACAGAGAATAGGCTGCTTTGTATTTAGATTTTGCTACAAAAGCAATCTTTGGAAAACCTAGCATGATTAAGGGCATAGAAAGTATCTTCCTTTATGTCAGAGAAAAAAATATTATATTTTGGAAGTACTTTATCCTGAGTAAGTTTTTTTCTCACAACGTTCATAGATAAATTGTTATACTTCCAGTTCACCACCAGAAATAGTCTTTCTTGATAGGAGTATATGACTGTATAGAATGCTATACAACATGCTCTCACAGCAGCACAGATTTACTGATATTGGGTATTATGAGTGTAATCAGACCGACTACAAACATTCTTGGATATGAAATCCAAAAGTCAGATTCCTTCATAAGAGTCTAATCCCACAGTGGACTGAAAACGTCATACATCAGTCCTGCTTACTGAATAGTATCAACTTTTGCACACACTGATTTTGAGAATCAATGGGACTAGCAACACGTGTTAGGTGTTTCGCGGAAATGGAGGGGAGAACTAGGGAGGCATCATAGCAAAGGTGACTATTGAGCTTGTGATTGAAGGATGAGAGCATTCTATGTGGGTTGGAACTAATATTCCAGGCAGAAGAAATGGCATAAAGAAAACATTAGACATGGTCAAAGAATGAGGAAACATTTACTATGGCTATAGCTTAGAATTGAAGGATCAAAATGGTGAATCGAGACCTAAACATGGAAAGTTTGAATGCCACGTATATTCTAGGTCAGTTTTGCCAGAAATGGAGGATATCAGCCACTGTGATAGTTCCTCAAAGCTCCTTCAAATCTATGCTGGCTATGGTGGTATAGAGAAGCTTGAGAGCTAAACCAGTCTCTGGAAATTTTACTATTGTGGTATCCCTTATATCAACTTCCTCCTTTTTAGTTCCATGGCTTCCAAGCTAGTGCAGGCCCTTATTAACTCTAGCCTCTTAACTTTGCATTCAGTCTCTCTGCTTTCCAGGGGATCCTATCAATTGTATGAAGAGTACTACCCCAAACACCACCCTTTTGATTATGCTGCTCTTCTGCTTATCATTGAATGACTCCCTACTGATGACTGGATATATCCCAACTATTAATAACTTTGTCCTGAGTTTTCCTACCTACATGTATTTACTTATGCCATTCCCTCCACCATGTGGAGGATAATCAAAGTAATGACCCCACCTTTTTTCAAGAGGGAACTGCGAGGCTTTCTGATCTCCCCGACACAAACTTGCTTCCTCCCTATCAAAATTCTACTCATTAAACTCCACTCAACGAAAATTCTTTCCATGAAACCTTCCCAGATCTTTCCAGCTATGTATAATAATAATCAGTGCTTACATAGCACTTTCTAGCTTGTATAACACTTTATAGCTCATGGATCACTTATATCATTGAAAGTATGGCAGAGAAATATTATTATATTACACAGTTTTACAGATGAGGGAAGGATTAGAGAGGTTCAATGACTTAGTGTTAATCATGGATCTTCTTACTCCAGATCTCATGGTCTAAACTCTGTACATCATTCTTCTGCATTTGAATTCTTGAGAAATATTAACTACATACATTTTAATAGTTACAACCTCAATTACTTGTTTTTAATACAATGCATACACATAGTATTTAATAAACAAATGCAATGTCAATGTACCTAATTCAAATGATTCCAATCTAAAATAGACACCGGCTTCTTCCCTACCACCGTAGCGTACATATGGCTTTCCCACCATAATGAGAACATTTTTTCTCTTCTGTGTTGTGCAATTACCTCAGTATTGCAACACATATTATACTGTAATTCATTTATTCTCTTAACATTATTCTCTGCTGGGTCCTAAAGTAGTCCAGTGCTTGCAGTACATTTATTTGTGTATCTTCAATGCCTTACTAAATGCTCACACATAATATGTACTCAGGGATTATTTATTGAGATGCTTACTAGAGTAATGAACCATAACAGATAATCTTGGAATAATGTAGGATATGGTCAGACATCCATGTGTTGGATTCTTCTACTTGAGTAATGATGGGGGGAAGAAATCAGGAGGTGACGTGTCGGTTCTAAAAACTTTCCTGATTTGTTTTGTTTTTATTTTTCAAGAACTTGAGAAAGTTCAGCAGTATATTTTCCTGCTTTTCTTTTATACCATGACTATTTCTACAGAGGATCTGAGGCATTAGTGCCATCATAATACTCCTAATGTTATTATAGCCACTGTCACTAATACCACCACTATATTTACAAGTAATCCTAAAATGGGATAGCAACACTTTTCTTCAAGAAGTTATTTCAGTAACTAAATTGACACATATAAAACTTTAACACACTAAAACCTTGTAAACATCTTACAATTGATTGCTATGTAATCATAACATGATTATTTATGTTATTTTATGATCATTATTAGAACAATGGTCAGAATGGCTACTGTAGTTATAACTCCTACTAGGAGTTCCCATACATTAAGCATTTATTGCTCAGGTACTGTATGAGGTCTACCAAATCATTATTATTAACCTTAACAAAAATCCTCCAAGAGCTTCACTATCATTCCCATTTAATAGAGACAGAAACTAAGGACTAAATATTTACTCATCAAGCTCTTCCTCATGACATTCCTCCTTTTATTGGTCCTCAGCATTTTCAGTGAACATCACAGGTCAAATAGTGCAAGCACTCCCCGCTTTAACCCACACCATTCCCTCATCTTAAGACTAGCATGACAAAATTATCAAATAATAGTTACCTCTCAGAAGAGAGTCAACCTTTTATTCAAGTCAAAAGTCCTTAAAAATTTGAAGAATGAAACATCTAAAACTTCATATTACTCCCCCTGAAGCCAGTGCATGTTCCTAGGACACTATTCATCACAGATTACTCTCTACCACAGATTACTTGTTACTGGCAACTGCACTAGAAACTGGAAACCATAATTGGGCTGGATTACCAAATGGCTGCTCCATTTTTTCCTGAACAAGCTGCTTCCGCATTACGTATGACTAGTTCCCATCAAGACTGGGATAATTATATTATTTCTCTACTCAAGGTTACTCTATATGTGTCACCTAGAAATCAAATCAAGTCTGGGGTTTCTTCTGGGAGCATCTGCTTGCAACTTCCAGGTACTCTGAGAACACAATCTTATGATCCATGAAATAGATTTCCTAACTAAAAGCCAGACCTCATCTCTATTGGAGGAAAATGATAAAAATATTGAAACTTCAGATGGAAACAAAGTTGGCCTGCATTACCCTTATTCAAGACCCAAGTGACAGACATTTTCCTAAAAATATCGGTATGTTGAAAATTTGAAGTCTGAGGTTATTCGAAATTTTGACAAATTTTTTGATTCATGAACCTTGTATCTTTCTCATGATAGGCCAGACTATAGTTTAACATGTGAAAGAAAATCATGTTGTTTGGAAAGGCTAGTCATTTAGATTATAAGAGAATAACCACAGGTGCAGTCTTCTAATCCAATATTTTCTCTTTTCTCTTAAATTTTAAATGTGAAATTTAGTGGGATCCTTAGGTCAGGGATAAACAATTAGGTGCCAAGCATAGAATGTATTTTTCTTTGTCTTCATCACCATTGTCTTTATCATTTTTATCATAATAATTAGGAAAGTGTCTGCTATTATGTATCGAGGGTCAACTATTTTGAGACTAGTTTGGGTGATTCAGATCTATTATCTTTTATTATGAAGACAATATAAGGCAGGTGTGTTGCCCCTGCATTAAATAATATGGTCTTCTCTCAACAGTACTAGGAGATATTAAAAGAACATACGTATAAATTATCAGTGGTTTCCAAATTTACATTGTGTGGAGTAAGAAGCAGACCATTTTCTGTGAGGAACCCTTATCTCTGGTACCCCTAGCAACAAGGTCCTGAGCATGATTCCTCTTTGCTTCAAGACACAACACTTCTAACTTTTGAAAGCTGGGGTGGGAGGGAAGCCAAGGGTAGCTTGTACAGGCAGTGGGATGGTCTATGTATCTGGAATCCTCCTCCACATCATTGATTCATCCAGCAAATGTGTACATTGGGAAGCATGTGAGACTTAGGGAAGAAAGCTGGTGGAGCCAGTCACTACCCATGACTCAGAGGTCTGAAGGTGGCAGAGCTTCTTGATATATGATGCTAAAACATATTTTGGCCTGAAATTCAGAGGGAAAAAAAAAGAAAGTAAAGATCCAGTCCTTATTAATTAAAATGAAAAAGGCACTGCTTATAAAATCAGCAACAAGGCTGAAGGTAGGGAAACACAAAGTCAGCTCTGCACTAGCAGAGAGGAGCTATGCAAGAGGAACATGTACAGGAGCAGCATCTGAATACAGTGTATTAGCAACCTAACATTGGTAATGTCAGAAACATTCATTGTAAACACAAGGCTATGCACAATCATTTATTCAACAGTCTCAGTTGTTATTTATATATTTTGTGTCCTGTATCATTTGCTGGTAGTAAATTGTATGTAAGGCTTCTTGAACCCACAAAACAGAAAAATCTCTAATTTCCAATTTCATTTCTGAACTCTTACAGAATTTACAACATATAGTACAAAAATTAAATTAGTACCTAACTGTGAAATTCCATATTATTCTGTTGTTATAAATGAACAAATTTTGTAGCATTCTCCCCCAGAGTATTGCAGCAGAAATTTCAGCAAAGGTTTGTACCCAAAAGTAGAAACACAGGCTGTGGAGAAAGACAGACCTGAGTTTGAATCTTGCCTCTCACCAGATATTAGCTATGTAACTGTATTAGACTATTCTTGCATTGCCATAAATATCTGAGACTGGGTAATTTATAAAGAAAAAACATTTAATTGGCTCAAAGTTCTTCAGGCTGCAAAAGCCAGCATTTGCTTGGCTTCTGGGAAGGCCTCAGGGAGATTTTCCTCATGGCAGAAGGTGAAACAGGAGCAGGCACTTCACATGGTGAAAATAGTAGCAAGAGAAAGAGGTGGGAGGAGGTGCCACACACTTAACCAGATCTCATGAGAACTCACTGACTATCACAAGGGCAGCACCAAGCCATGAGAATGCCTCACCATGACCTAAACACCTCCCACAGACCCCACATCCAACATAGGGGATTACAATTCAACATGAGTTTTGGCAGGGACACATATTCAAACTCTATCAGTGACAATGGTAAATTACTAGATCTCCCAAAAGTTAAAATGTCTCTTCTGAAAAATGACAAGAGATATATATATATACACACACACCCCCGAGGAGGTTATTGTGAATATTAATTAGCATAACACCTGTAAAACACTTAACACAGCACCAGGCATAGATTAGGAGCCCAATATTCCTTCTTTCTCTCTATCCTTCTCCTTTAAAATCAATTATTCAACATTGTCAAAGTTATTCCAAGTTTTACATTTATTGAGCACCTACTATATGTCAAGCACTATATTGCATGCTGGCAGTGCAAAAATAAAAATAAAAAGGTTTACAATCTCTGCCCTTGAGAGATTTAGATGTTTGTGTAAATTGATTGTATGTTCCTTAATCAAACTGACCCTTAAACAAATTGTTGATTCAAAATTCTTCCAGTAAGAAGTTAATAACTTAACTATACTCCAAATTATTCTGGAATATTTCTTGTTCTTTATATACCAATATTGACTCTATCATGCACTTTTATTGTAAGAACTGTATAAAGTTTCCTGATGTATTTTTGCTTATCTTCACATCTTTGCACATGCTACATCTTCTGCTTAGAAATGGCTTCCACCCTGATATACTTCAAGTCTTTCTCAGAAGCTTTCTTGAAACTTGCATGAATTTTGAAGAGCCTCTCTACTTTCATGACAACCTATGTGAGTTTCTGTCTCAGAAGTCACTTGGTGGGTTGGAGAAAAAGATACCAGTTTTATGTTTAACTGCTTTATAAAACAGAAACCAACCTGAGGGCAAAGATTTTTAAATTATTCATTTTTGTGTTTCTATGCTTAGCAAAGTGTTCAATGAATAGTTGGTGATCAATAATTGTTAAATGCATAATTGAGTGAAATAATGAACAGTCTGGCTGTGACCGAGATTGAAAAAGAGAACAGATGACCAGTATTCTACAGCACACTAAGCAGGTTTTGTCAGTTCATTTGTCTAGAACAGCCCCCATAGCTTTCTGCACAAGGCCAGGTCTCTCTGACAAGAACATTTGGTTTCCAAATTACATATTGCACAGCATGAATCCTTCCTTTCCTGCAACTGCCTGTTAATTATAGTGCCACCTTTGCTCTGTCTTTGTCTCAATCTCCTAATCTCTGAGATATAATACCTGATTTACTTAGTTAGGATTTTCTGACCTTTATAAGCAAATTCTGCAACCCCTTCCCACATACATCTTTTTGTAAAAACAATAAAGAAAACAAGAAGTGTCTGTTCAGAGTTCAAAGGTAAAAAGAAATATAAGATCAATATAAAATTATTTAAGACTGAAAAATACTCCCCTTTGTTCCTTTTTTTGTTGTTTTTATTCACATGTAATTGTAAAAACCAACCTGCTTTAGAGAGTAGCTGTGGGAATGCTGGGGAGCTGTCACTGGAGACTAGCAGCATCTCCAAGCTCTTGAAGCTGACAGCTCCTAGAAGCCAAATGAGAGATTCAACTGCAGAGTTCATTTGATCACACAGGCAGAAGTGCCTAGGAAAAGTTTCTACTCTTCATGTGAAAACTTTGAAGATTTCAAGTTCTTCCTTAGGTTATAATATTTAGTAAGTATTCTAACAATCCCTCTGTCATTCTCTGTTTTTTCAGGAGAGATGCTGGGCCCATCTTATTCATTTGTGTGCCCACTACCTAACAGAATTGGCAAATTAGGTGCTCACATACATACTCAAAAGCTCAGGCAAGGGGATATGACTGAGAAATGGAAGAAAGAAAAGGCAGACATATGAAGAGAGGGAGAGGAAGTTACAGAGATAGCTGTTAAGGGGGAGAAAAGGAAAAGTAGAGGAAAAGAGGGAGGAAAGAAGAATAAGAGAAAGGGAAAATGGAGAATAAGTTCCACTACCTTTTTCTCATAAAGTTTACAAGAGACGAAATCTTAAAATAAATATAAAACACCTCCAAAATATTCATAGTTACTGTGAGGGTGAAGCCCCTCTCCAGGCAGTTGTTGACTCTTAGAACCACTGAGGTACAATAGAGACACATTCCAGATGTATCATGTCTGCTTTACCTGCCCCTTGCCTTGGTCTACCTAAGAAGGATTTCAGGCTCAAGTAATGAGTGATATTCCTCAACCCTTTCCCTTACTGACCCATCAAGAAATCCTTAATGCCACCCAAGACCATCATCTATTCAGCCTCAGCAGATCCAGTGATTTCCTAATAGCCTCTAGGGTAGGGGAAAGACAGCAGGAGCCTATGTCTGAGTAAATTACTCAGAAGGGGCAACAGAATCTTGTAGCAACCATTTGGAACATTTCTCCAGCCCTTTTTTGATCCTGAGGTTAGGTTTGGGGTAGCTCTTTTTTGCTACTATGACTCTTTCCTCCTTTGATCTGATTTTCAATCCAACTCTCTTTTGCTTTAGAATTTGCTGTGCTCTTAACTGCAAGGCCTTCATTTTCCTAACATTTTTAAACATCATAAGAATTTAAATGTCACTTGTTCTATGACAAAAGCAGTAACTCTTGAGTGTGAGAACAATAAAAAAAATTAAAAATAAATGTATGATCTTATCTATTAAATAGAGCCACTGATAGTATGCTAGACTTTTTAATGTGCATTGACACATATATTTATTGTCTTAAGAATAAGATGATACTGTACATAGTTTCTAATCTGATTTTTCTATCTGAATAATACATTATAACTATTTTCTTTCATTAAAAATTCACCTCAATATTAATCTGATGGCATAACTCTTTATGTTCCAGCAATTCCTTGTAAGGAAGCAGGGAGTGAAGAAAGCTCTGGAACTCTAGCAGTCAGCTTCACTGTTCACTTTAGCCTGCACTCACTGTTCCTGTTTTTCCTGACATAGCATAGCAGCCAGTCAGAAGTATCACCTTAGCATTTGTTTGGTTTGTCTGTTTGTTTCAGGAAATATGATGCCAATTCTGTGAACTTGGTCTGGGTGATTCTTAAATGCATAAATGCATTTCTCACACACAAAAAAAGTTTTGTTTCTACGGTGAGCCATCCCCATGGAGTATCAATGTAGAAAAATGGGTGTTTTAATGGTAAACAAGGCTACCAAAAGTAATGGCAGGGAGCACATTGCAAATAATTCACTAGATTATGTGTGTTCCTTATGAAACAGAGACTCTATCTTCTCCATTTTTATTTCTCTTAGGCTTAGACCAGTAATTAGCCTATATAAAAAAATCTAATCCATTAAGAAATGTTTACCTAATGAATGAATGAATAACTAAGAGAATGGGCATAAACGATAATTAAGAAGACTGGTCATAGGATAATAACATTTCCTGACACTATCACATTATTTTGGGAAAAATGAACAGTGTGCTGTAGAGAAAATGATTTAAGATTTAGACAAAAATTCATCTTAAGACACATAACAGAAATACAGCGTTACTAATCCTCTGTTTTCTGTCAAATTGTCACAATAAAATGTCCTTACAGAAATGTTGCTGTGATCAAATGAGATGACGGTGTAGTGAACCAGGGAAACCTGGAACTTCAAAGTGTCATAGGATCTCAGCACCAAGACGGTATTACAATAGGCCATACTTCACTACTACCCCCCTGCACAATACATACACATAAAAAGACAACAATAACAATACAACAAAATAAATATCTTCACTGAAAAGAAAGTTTTGAAATGGGTGGCAAGGAACATGGGTACCAGCTGGTGCTATTTCAGGTAACATGAAATAGTAGAAAAAATAATGGATTTAGGAGACAGACCTAGGCACAAATTTTGGTTCTACCACTTCTTAGCTGTATAATTTTGGTCAAGTTGTTTACTTCTCTGTCATAGTTTTTTCTTTGGTAAAATTTTTATAACAACTCATGCTTCCTGGGATTATTATGAGAACTAAATAAAAGGATGAGAAGTCACTAACATCATATGTATTCAATAAATGTCATTTCACTCGCTTTTCCTCACTGCCACACCCCAGGCTTTGCCTGAACCAGTGAGAAGAAGATGTTATTTATACTAAGCAGTTTTGCCTAAGGCCTTGCCCAGTAGCAGACCTGAATACCAAACTGCCAAATGGAAGTTTTCTGTGTTGAAATATGTATACCAGACTTCAAATATAGAACTCAGAGGTTATTCTATCAAAAGCTTAGCACTTGTCAACAAGAACAGCAGACTCCAGAGATCCTGTCAGTCTTGGTTGTTTTTTTTTTTTTTTTTTCCAAGAGAGAAGCAGCCAAATCCTTATTGATCATTCTACCGAGGTAGCGCTAACCCTCCAAAATAATATATTTAAAATCATAGGTTATTTTATGTTTGAAGAAAAAAAATTACTGGAAATAAGAATCTTTATTGACTCTTTTAGTTTTAAGGTCAGTTGACCTAGAAAAAGAAGAGTGCTCCCTTTGAGAGTAGAGTGAAACTCTGACTGAAAAGGAAGAGGCACACTGGAACATGTAAATTTGATCCCATTTTGCAAATGGAACTAAAAGGAGCATTTACCATAGTAAGCTGACAGCCTTTAGTAAAGTCAGGTTTAAGTTTGAAGAGTTCCAACTTCCACTAAGTTAATCATGTCTAGCAGTGCAGACAGATGATTCAAGCAAATTTCAGACCGTTCTTCTAATACGGTTAAGCCATCCCTGAAGGTAAATGTTAAAACTATTTAATAACTGAAGCTTCAGGCTTTGCAGCTTGGGCTTTGCCCTTAGACTTTTTGGTTGCTACTGGAAATAGGATTATATTTTAAAGTTTCTTGTATCAGAAAAAGCAACACTCCAAAATTTTTACATCCTTTAGTTTTACTGCAAGCAATTTCCTGTCTTTGGGTAATATGGATCTTTCCTATTCACAAATAAAAGGACACATTAAATGTATGCCTTCTTCATAAGTCAGTAGCTATGAATGACTTTGAGCAATTCTATAGCTTTCCTTTCTTGAGTAAACTCCTCAGCATCAAATAGGACTCTGCTCCTGAGATGAAAAGAAGAAAGGCTGGGTACCCAGAATAATTCAAATAAAATGATGTTTATGATCCATGTATATTAACAGTGTAGCCATTTAGAGAAAGTCAGGGCTATTTATAATCATTCTGGACTATCTCCAATCAATTATTTCCCTGTTTGAAACTCTTCAGTTGCTCTTATTTTTAGAACAAAGTTCAGACTCCTCAGCTTATTATTCAAAACTTTTCTTGATCTGGTCCTTTCCTACCTTTCCCAACAACATCTGAAACTCTCACTTTTTTTCCCTGGAGATTTCGTTTCAGCCACAGTTAACTACCAGCCATTACCATGACTTCTCTGTGCTTTTTTCTAACCTGTTTCCTCTTTCTGGGATATGCTCCTCTTCTCACCCACCCATACCTCCCGCAACACAGATTTCTGGGGACTAAATATACCCTACTCATTCATTAAGAATCAACTCGTGCACCACTTACTCCAAGAAACATTTCTTGACTGCCTCCTCTTCCCCTCTCCCTGGACAACAGGAATCTGTCCTCTGGTCTCCCACAACATTGTTTATTTTTATCATAGCATTTCTTACTGTGTATTATGACTATTTGTCAAAAAAATGTTTCTTGAAGGTAGGCTCTGTGTCTCATTCTTCATTAAATATTGATACAGAGCTGTCACACGGCAGTTTCTCAATACACTGTCATTGTTGTTGATGAATGCTGACTATGGGCCAGGCTTGTTTCCTAGAAACATACAAGTTCAGGACCATCCTTATGTGCAGGAACTGAACAAATCACACACACTGGCCTACTCTCATTGTTGGGTTCTTAGTAAAATTTGGACTGAGTGAAATAACAAAGGCAGTTGTAACAAGAAAATAATAATAATAATAACCAAGTACTCACAGGCAGCTTGCTGTCTCACTGCAATAACTGAAGCAGGATAATGACGACACTGGAATTATTGGCACATTTAGCCATATTCTTTAAAGAAAAAAAATACATACATACATACATACATACATACATACATACCAAAAATGCTCTGTACAGCTGCTCTATTTGCACTTGAGGCATCTGCAACTTAGGCACTAAAACATATGTGAAGAGTATGTCAGGCTATTTGGGTTGAGAAACCTGGATTTGAGATCCAACTTTGTTTGTAACCATCTGTATTGCCCACAATCAGCCCCTTCATCTCCCTGATTCTCAGTCTCTTCCTTTTACATGATCTTTGATCTCCTTTATAGTTCAAAGGTCTCATTCATTTTGACATTCTGAGCTGGTAGAGCCCCTGACATATATAAAGTATTCAAAAATACATAATAAATAGTTAAATTAAGTGTAGCCTAAACTATCTACTTATTTTAAGTTCATACTAAAGGTTTCTTCATATATATATATAGTGGACTGTAACTTAACTGGATGTGTAAACAGAGTATAACCTACTCTTTTATCAATCAGTTTCAGCCAATCACAGGCAGACAACCATTCAAACTGTGTTCAAATAAGGCAAATGCCAAGTTGTAAACAATCCAGCTGTTTCTGTATCTTACTTTCATTTTCTGTATGTCACCTTCATTTTTCTGTCCATAAATCTCTGACCATACAGCTGCCCAGAGTCTCCCTGAACCTATTCTGGTTCGAGGGACTGCTCGATTTGTGAATTGTTCTTTCTCAATTAAACTTTGTTACATTTAATTTTCCAAAGTTATCCTTCTGACTAAACGAATGAATAAATGTCACTCTCCTTCCCCGTATGCTTTTGGGGTTTTGCAGAATGATCCATAAACCATGATAACGAACTTGAAGGAGGCTGTGTCCTACAAGCATTAAGAGCTTCAGCAGCTCCCACTTTCCTCTCAATCTGCTTAAATAAGCCTTTTAACGAAGTAGCACTGGAGCACAAACTGGGGAAATACTGGACATCCTCAAGGCCAACAAGGAAATGGAGACACAATAGATGAAGATTACAGGGGCAATCCAGAAGTTCCTCAGAAAGGCACAATAATTCAACCCGCTAGAGGAGAGGATGCCAACAGGGACCTCTGCAAAGAGCAAGTGATCCTTTGAAGAAAACAAAGCTTCAGTTTTCCTATGAAGTTCTTCAGAGAAAAGCAAAACAATAATAGCAAACTTTCCTTTAGCTCTTCCCAGGCAGCGGGAATTTCAGACAGAAGATCAGCATATTTGCCCTTAAAAGCCACGGTTTGGGTGTGCCCATGTGACCAGGCCCACTGGGCATCTGTTGGCAGGAAGTCGAATGCTGCCTTTCTGATAAAGGCTTGATGGACAGCCCTTCTATATTCCTTACCCACCCTTCTTTGGGGCCAATACTGATGCCCGTTACCACTCTTGGCTTTTAACCTAAAAGCCTGATGCCTACTGTGGTCTTAATTTATTGCCCAGTAGATGCTTTAAAAGGAACACGAAAAATATACAGGCATGCATGGAAAGCTAAAGCATTTAGAACTTTGAGCATCTTCCTTGTAATAAATACCTAATACATATGTGTTAAATAGATTATTTGAACTATAAATATACAATTATTATTATATAATACTTGTATATGTATTTTCTTTCCATTCAGCTATGCATTTCTCTCATTATTTTGTTTAGGACATTAACTATGAAGATAGAAACAAATACAGAAAACAAAGCACCTGTATTTCCAGGCACTATATTAAGCCGTCGCACACATTATTTCACTTAATTCCCTCAAGGACTCTGTCTTCTTTCTCATTTTACAGATAAGGAAAGTAAAACTGAGAGAAGTTAAGTAACCTCCTCCCACCAAGATCACATACTAAGAAAGTGGTATGGCCAGGATTTGAAGTCTGCCTTTAACATCTATGCTCTTAGCCACAACACCATACTGCCAAATGCTTCTTCATACATTCTTCACAGAAAAATGTGTACTATGGCATTTAACAATAAATAGTTTATTCCTTAATTAAAGGATAAATGAGAAACAGTGAAAAGCCAAGGACAAAATGTAGAACGTGGTAGTTTACCATGGTTTCAGAAAACCAATGAGACATTGTTTGGGAGGAACTATGTTGGTGTTTCTGAATGACTAAGTTAGGGTACATGTATAAATTTCCCTTTCTACCCTTTGCTAATCTGGACAATGCAGATTAAGTTTTTTTTTTTTTCTTATAGAATATGAGTGAAACAAATATATAGTCACAGAAGTATGTATATGCACGTGTGTGTGTAAAAATCAAAGTCTGAAATACATCTTTTGAGCCTTCAGAGATTCATTTGGCCTAGAAATAGCCACAGTCCTCCCTAAAATTCTAATGCCTAGGATTTATATGCTCCTTACACAGATTAAGAAGTATTGCACAGTAGTATTACTATGACATTGAAGTTAAGAAGACTAGGATTCAAATTCTGATTCTGCTACCTACCAGCTGTGCCTCCTTGGCCAAGTTATTCAACTACTAGTGGTCTGGGTTTCCATTTCTGTGAGTTGTAGAGAGTAAAATCTACCTTGCAGGATTATTATGATGTTTAGAGATAATTTTTGTAAAATTCTTACTGTCATTTTGCGTAAAAAATAGACACATAAAAATGATGGTTTTTATTATTCTAGGTAGAGGACACATCATTTTCCTATTCTGGAATGCACACCTGACACACTTCTACTCATTATGTAAGTCTTAATTCAAATGTCATATTTATTTATTCTATTAACATTTCTTAAGAAAATAATGTAATGCTCTTTGCTATTATAAGGTACTTGGAGAAAAAAATTTAAATCTTAAGATCTCTGATCTCAAGGGATGCCCACTTTTATTTTTTTAGAGGGTGTTTTGCTCTTGTCACCCAGGCTGGAGTGCAGTGGCACAATTTTGGCACACCACAACCTCCCCCTCCCGGATTCAAGCAATTCTCCTGCTTCAGCTTCCTTAATAGCTGGGATTACAGGTGCCTGCCACCACGCCCGGCTAATGTTCGTCTTCTTTTTACATTTATTTTATTTTTTATTTATTTTTTATTTTTTTGTATTTTTAGTAGAGACAGGGCTTCATCATGTTGGCCAGGCTGGTCTTGAACTACTGACCTCAGATGATCTGCCCATCTCGGCCTCCCAAAGTGCTGGGATTACAGGTGTGAGTCACTGTGCCCGGCTGGGATGCCCACTTTAACGGACAGATTAATAGACCATTATGTGAAGTGTGGTAAGTGTCCAAAGGAAGCAATGTCCAGTGGGCTTTTAAGGCCAGAGGACAGGCTACAAGGAGAGTCAGAGAAGTCCACCTCGAGAAGCTTACAAGGAGTTTCCCTTACAAAGATTATAGCAATGATTATGAAAAGTTTCCCAACACCCCCAGGCTAAGTGATCACTCTTTTCTGTGAACCTACCACATGATTTATATCTCTATCACAGCATTGTTCATATTGAACTGAATGTTTAATTACCTAGCTCTGCTGCTAGACAGTGAACAGCTTGAAAGCAGTTGCCATCGCTTTGACTAAGATGAATTTTCAGCATCACTCAAAGGTTCTAACCTAGAGAAGCAGCTTGATAAATGCCTGAAAGAACTGAATTGAATTGTCATGGACCTCTGAAAAGGCAGCTGGTTAAATAGCAGGACAAACTATAACCCCAAACTGCAGCTGCTTGGGATTGAAGGGAAACAAGAGAGGGAGAAAGATGACTTCATTTGTTCTTGTCTGCGAAAGTTCAGATTCAGAGCAAAGCAATGCCAAAGGCAAAAGTGCCAGGCACTACTCTCTAGACACTTCAGCTCATTTTGTTCTGTGGTCTGTGATTGAACTCTAATATAAATCTGAGGTCTATGGCCTGAGATGGTTCTTAGTGTGAAGCTTTTGGTTTACAGTGTAGTGCAGTCTCTTCAAAACATGCACTCTGGAACAAGTAAGACGTACAAATTTGATTCTTACAAGATTTTCTAGCAGAACTCTCAAGTTTTTGTGAGGCTTAGAAAAAGTTAAACATTTACAACATGCCAATATGAAGCTCATTTAGCCTCTGCTAATGACCTCAGTGACTGTCTTAACTATGTTACTTTCTGTCCAGTTTCTCTACCTTATGTTTGCCTTAGAGAGCTGGAATGAAAACTTGTTTGCTTGGTTGGCTGATTTCATCTTTGATTTAGCAGTTCCAACCTCTACTTTCATTTTGACCCAATATTAGATGTGTTGTTCAATCCATTGTCTTGAAATCTGGCCAGATTGCAAATAAGCAATTTCAACAAGAGTAATAAAAATGGACAGAACATAAGGAAGAACATCAATTGTAATCTTTGCTTAACCTCCTGTATGGTCCAAATGTGTCCTTGGCACCAAATGGAAGGTGAAGAGGAAATATAAATAGATAACTTAACTTTCACTAAAATTCAGTGATTAATAGTAACATAGACAAGATAGGAAAGAGAAATAATATGAGTATTTAGTGTGTGTTTACTATGTGCCAAACATTGTCCTATGTTTTCTCATTTACATTCGATGGCAACCTAACAAAATAGGTGACAGTCCCATTTTTGCAAGGGAAGAAGTTTAGACCCAAAGTAGTTAAGATGAATAATCATTTAAGATTAAAAGCAACAAAATGATGGAGCTATAATGTGAACTTATTTGTCTGTCTGGCTTTAATGTACATACTTTATCCATTATAAAGTTAAATGAGTATTAGTTTTTGAAATTGTTCAACTAGCCATACTTTTTGTTTCATTATAAATTTAATAATAGAACCACAGTCTGAAGTAGAAGGAATAGAGGAAATCAAATATTCCAAAGACTCCGTAACTCATCATGGGACTTAACACAGAATTTCTGTATTATCTTCAGAAATTATTAGTTTGATTTCATATTTAGTGTGTGTGGGTGTGTGTGTGTGTGTGTGTGTTCAGCAAATTAGAGTTTTGGTCAACATGCCATTGATACTGCATTAATAGAATTCCAGTATAACACTTCATACCTTCATTAGCTTGTTGGCTATCATTACCAGCATATTTATACTGAAACACTGAATATAATTCAAGAACCTCTATTGGAACTTCTGGGATACCCAACCTGAGGACCACTGATAAAATCTGACAGCACTCAGTGTGATTTCACATCACGTCTGCATGAATATACTCAGCTTATGTCTTTAGCTCTCTTTAACTTTTTAATTTAGTTATTTTATTTTATCAAGTATGTTATGAGTTCCTTCTCATTTATTTAAGTTTCCTCATTCAATAAACCAATATTACTATAATAGAATCCCAGACTCTAGCATTTGGAAAGAGTTGCTTATTTTTGACATTTCGGTCTAATATAATCTGAGTGTTATTTTTTGAAATTGTTCAACTAGCCATACTTTTTATTTTATTGAATGTTTTGTACTGAACATATTTTTCATGTTCTGAAATGGCAATACAACTGCAGCATATTCCAGATATCTCTGTGTGTGTGTGTGTGTGTGTGTGTGTGTGTGTGTGTGTGTTTGCCTAAAAGTGACCTCTGATTATTTTCTTTTTGTAAAACCAAAGAATCATTAAGGCATCCATAAATAAAGCATAAACAAATAATAGCAGTTGCCATCTTATAACACTGACAGTTTTAGTACTTATTATAAAGGTTTGCTTAACTTCAAGCCTTGTACATTGTATGAAGGAACATTAGACCATTTAATTCCAGGGCATTGGTGAGGTCATAAGGCTAATCACTAAGACTTAAACCCAATGCTCCTGAACTTATTGGCTAACATCTGCCTGCTACTTGGTACTGCCTCTGGAGTCCTAATTTCAAACATTATTAGCGGCTCTTCCCAAATTAGCAAAGAAAGTCACACATGGGCCTTGGGTTCCTCAATGCCAATGTTCCCTCCCAGGGTCAGATATGCTTTCTCAGTTCCCTTTCTTCTCGATATATCCAATTCCTTCCTATGCTCAGTATGCTTCCCACTCTCAGGCTGCTCAGCACATCTGTCTGAGTAGGCTTCCTCATCCCTCCAGACTGACAACAGCGTCTCCTCATCTCCCCATTCTATTAATTTCCTGAAGATAATAAGCCTATGAGCTATTTCAATTCTAAACTTTTTACTTCTGCTCTTTGCCACATCTATGGCAAGAATGAAGACTTTCTTAGCAATTAGACTGTCAACACTCCAGAAAACATCAACATTACTCTGAAGGGACACACAGTTATTGTGAAGGGCCCCAGAGGAACCCTGTGAAGGGACTTCTGTCATACTAATGTAGAACTCAGTCTCCTTGGAAAGAACAAGAGGCTCCAGTTGACAAATGAAGAAACATAAAGGACCTGGCTACTGTCTGTACTCTTTGTAGTCATGCACAGAACACAATCAAGGGTATTACAGTGGGTTTCCATTACAAGATGAGGTCTGTGCATGCTCACTTCCCCATCAGTGTCGTTATCCAAGATAGTGGGTCTCTTGTTGACATCTGAAATTTCTTGGATGAAAAATAAATCCTCAGGGTTCGGATAAGGCCAAATGTTGCTTGTTTGGTATCTCAAGCCCAGAACGATGAATTAATCTTTGAAGGAAACAACATTGAGCTTATTTCAAATTCAGCTGCTTTGATTCGGCAAGCCACAATAGTTAAAAACAAAAATATCAGAAAACTTTTGGATGGTATCTATGTCTCTGAAAAAGGAAAAGTTCTGCAAGATGATGAATAAGATCTAAGATTTGTCCAGCTACAGAAACAAGATGCTGGATGATTCCTAAGACCTATTTGTGATATATAAATGATGCAATAAAACACCTATTGATGGCCAGGCATCGTAGCTCACGCCTGCAATCCAAGCATTTTGGAAGGCCAAGGCAGGTGGATCACGAGGTCAGGAGTTCAAAACAAGCCTGACCAACATAGTGAAACCTCGCCTCTACTAAAAATGCAAAAATTAGCCAAGCGTGGTGGTGCACGCCTGTAATCCCAGCTCCTCAGAAGGCTGAGGCAGGGGAAACATTTGAATCCGAGAGGTGGAGGTTGCAGTGAGCCGAGATCAGGCCACTGCACTCCAACCTGGGCGACAGAGCAAGACTCTATCTCAAAATAAAGAAAAAAAAATGCATATATATAGAGAGAGAGATTTGGAAATTTTTTTTTACATTTAAAAAATAAATAAATTTTTTATTTTATTTTATTCTGATCACTTTTCCCTCTGGGGAAACTGATCTGGGGAACCAGGTGTTAGAGTCACACACAGTCGATGGTCTCTTTTCCTTAAGATCATAATAGTACAGTAGTTACAAGGACAGACCTTGAATCCACGCTTTCTGAATTTCAATCCCAGCTTCTGCCTCTCAGCTGCATATCCTTCAGCAAATTATTCAAACTCTCTCTGTCTCAGCTTCACCATATATAAAGTGAAGATATCAATAATGCCTTTTTTTATTATTATACTTCAAGTTCTAGGGTACATGTGCACAACGTGCAGGTTTGTTACATATGTATACATGTGCCATGTTGGTGTGCTGCACCCATTAACTCGTCATTTACATTAGGTATATCTCCTAATGCTATCCCTTCCCCCTACCCCCTCCCCACAATAGGACCTGGTGTGTGATATTCCCCTTCCTGTGTCCAAGTGATCTCGTTGTTCAATTCCCACCTATGAGTGAGAACATATAGTGTTTGGTTTTCTGTTCTTGTGATAGTTTGCTGAGAATGATGGCTTCCAGCTGTATTCATGTCCCTACAAAGGACACGAACTCATCCTTTTTTATGGCTGCATAGTATTCCATGGTGTATATGTGCCACATTTTCTTAATCCAGTCTGTCACTGATGGACATTTGGGTTGATTCCAAGTCTTTGCTATTGTGAATAGTGCCACAATAAACATACGTGTGCCTGTGTCTTTATAGCAGCATGACTTATAATCCTTTGGCTATATCCCCAGTAATGGGATGACTGGGTCAAATGGTATTTCTAGTTCTAGATCCTTGAGGAATCGTCACACTGTTTTTCACAATGGTTGAACTAGTTTACAGTCTCACCAACAGTGTAAAAGTGTTCCTATTTCTCCACATCCTCTCCAGCACCTGTTGTTTCCTGATTTTTTAATGATTACCATTCTACCTGGTGTGAGATGGTATCTCATTGTGGTTTTGATTTGCATTTCTCTGATGGCGAGTGATGATGAGCATTTTTTCTCATCATCACTGATGTCTGTTGTCTGTTGGCTGCGTGAATGTCTTCTTTTGAGAAGTGTCTGTTCATATCTTTTGCCCACTTTTTGATGGGGTT
This sequence comes from Papio anubis, assembly GCF_008728515.1. Taxonomy (NCBI): domain Eukaryota; kingdom Metazoa; phylum Chordata; class Mammalia; order Primates; family Cercopithecidae; genus Papio; species Papio anubis. The sequence continues at coordinate 49,475,619 of NC_044987.1, read as the reverse complement.
GTTTTTTTCTTGTAAATTTGATTGAGTTCTTTGTAGGTTCTGGATATTAGCCCTTTGTCAGATGAGTAGACTGCAAAAATTTTCTCCCATTCTGTAGGTTGCCTGTTCACTCTGATGGTAGTTAATAATGCCTTTTTAAAGAGGGTTATGTTGAAGATGACATAAATTAATTCACATAAAGTCTTTAGGAAATTGCCTAACCCACAGCAAGCACTCAATAAAAGCACTATTATTAGCTACTATTGACTTCCTTCAGAGATGTCCTTCTCAGTTGCCCTTCACTTTGATCTCTGGAGATGGACTTCTCAAAGATTCCCCTTCCTTATGAATCCATCCTTAAAACAAGCTCAAAGCCTAATGATGAGACAAACTGCATGTTTCCAGGAGAGTCAGCAACTCTGGGGTGCTTCAAACTTGATGTTTTCCTGTACACTAGCCTGGGTTTGACCTACCCCTCCCTGGATGCTTTGCTTCAGTGAGGCAGCATAATTTAAATGGATCCAAGGCCAGACTACCCAGTTAAGAACTCTGACTCGATTCTACTTTCAAGCGTGGATTACCTCAGGCAAGAACTTAATCTTGCTGTGCATAATAACAGTACCTAACTTATGAGGTTATGAAGATTATATATTAGTTCAATATTTGTAAAATTCTTAGAACATGACCTGCATGTAATAAATTATATATGAGTTTGTTGAATAAATGCCAGTTGCTATTAGAAGAAGTAGAAATGTCCATTTTTGTCAAATAATGAAACTGTGCATGAGTGGATATGTTTTATATATATATACACACACACACATATATACATATGTATATATATATACATATATATAGTGTGTGTGACATATGTGTATGTGTGTGTGTATGTGTGTGTGTATTAAAAAAGACAGGTTGACTCCTTTATAAGTTTCTACAGGAGCTTGAATTATCAAACCTTACTCCTAAATTACCACTAAAATTTCCTCAATGACTTCCAAACTTACAGTAACCACATTCATCCAAGTAACATAGCAAAGTCCTGAAAAATAATACTTATAGTAAACTAAAGCCAACTCCTGCAGCCTCGTATATACAAAACTTTTCCTACCTAATTGCATAGGAATAAATTTGTATGGAGTATAAATCAAATACAGATAAATAAGTTTTGCGATAATGAGAACTTTTAAAGTGATAGAGATACACCTCAAATTTCTGCAATCACTCATAGATCAAAGAAATTTCACATTAAATAGCTCCTATGTACCAAGCACCACATTAAGTTCTGGGCGTATAATGGGAAACAATAAGAATGCTTGCCTTCCTGTTGCTTACTTAATTCCTATCTCCTTGTAGTCTTGATTGTAAGATAGAATCCACCATAAAGGAAGCAGAAGAGAAGACATGCACCTGCCTGCTGCACTACCTGTAAACCAGGGCTAGAGGTTCCCTACTCTACGTGGACAGTTTTACCTCCTAGTTGGAATGAAGCAGAGAGGCAGACTAAGTGTTTGCCTTTTTCAACATAATGTGCATTGAACAGTCAGTGTGCACAATTTTGTAGTAGCCCTGAGAAATGACACAAAGAAAAGACAAGGTCTTTTATTTTTCTATCAAGAAACCCCAGAGAGCACCTGCAAATTGATTTAGCTATTTTAAAAGAATCAATAAAAATTACCTACATAAAAAAGAATACTTAAAATAATACTACAGTAATTTTTTCCTCTCCGGTACTTTTTTTTTTTCTTCTCCAGTCTAAGCTGGTGGTTAAAGACAGTGAAATATCTTTCATTCTAAACTTAATTCCACTCTATTCAAGCTCTGGCCAGAGTTAAATTGATTTATTTTCCATCACCATGTATACACCTGTTAACACATTTTAAGGTAGATTCTCTGTATCTTTGGGTACACAGTAGGCACTTTTGAGGCTGTGCTAGTTACTTGGGTGTGGGGGGCATGATGGGAGGTGATTAGACTGCCAAATCAGTCTGTCCAGGAAGGCCTACTCAGGAATTGGGCCCTTTTAATGAATTTCATGAAGATGTAACTTTCTAAAGGAAATCTCTGTGGACCACAAACAAGTAATGCAGTTTTTGTAACTTCTTCCCTTAGAAACAGAGAAAGCAGTTATAACCATTACATAAGCAGCTTCAGAGTATAGGATGTAGAATCTGATGACCGAGCTCTTTTATTTCCCAGGTGTTACCCCAGTTTCCTCACCGGCAATACTAAGGGACCAAATAGATTTTCTTTGCAGAAAAATCATAATGCAGGTTAGTAAAATCACCATGTACACTGTAAAATGTTCTATATAATTATTATTCCCTCAAATCTGGAAGGATGGTTCTCTTAAAATAGGAGAATCTTATCTCTTACAAAGCAGAGATTTCACCCATACCTTGATAACAGTTTAGACCACTAATTGCTTTGGTTTTTTTTGTTGTTTGTTTGTTTTGTCTTAAGCCAAGACTTCTGTACAGAAGAAGAGGTGTATAGGGCTTTTAACTTTTCTTTCGCTACTTGGCAGAACAACAGAAATGCCTCTGTAGTCAATGGGCATACAAGTCTGCTTCTTATAAAGCAATGTCTGATATTTTTAAAATATGACAAGGAAAACAACCATAGGAGCAACAAGGTGTTAAAGTCTTACCATGTGTTGAATCATTGTGCCAGGTAGTTTACATATGTTACCTCTAATCCTTATAATCACCCACGCAAGTGTTGCTGTATCATTCTCATTTTATTGATGAGTAAAGAAGTTCAAACAGTCAGTATCCTGCCCAGAGATACAGAGCTGGTAAGCGGTAGATAGGGAATTTAAATCCAAACCTGCCTGTTTCTAAATGTTTATTTTTTGCTTCCGCAATACCTGGCCATCTATACGTGTAGAGGCAGTACATTAAGAATCTGGAAATCATTCCTGAGTTTTCCCGGGGGCTGAGATGGGTCTTTTTGAAGGTCCATCTACATACTCTAAGCCTATCCCACTGCTTCATGTGAAATGAACCTCAACCCAATTCAGAAGAATGAGAGGCTCACATCTGTATGAGCATCTCCTAGTGTGAAATTATTTCTTCACTTCCTCCAGCAATGAGATTACCTTACTTCACTGCCTGGTAAAGTTTTCTTTCAAAAGAGCATCCTGAAATTATAGTGTGCAAGGCACTATAAACACATGTAAGATGTCTTATTGGAATGAAGTAATTTTTTAAGCAGACCAAGAAAAGAAAATGGGGAGAGTGGGAAAATAATAATTCTTGTATGTACAAAATAATGAGAGCTCTGTGGGTGCCTGAGCACTGTGTGGCTAACACAGGAGATTTGGATGACTAAGTCAAAGGCCTCTGCCTCATCCTCTGCCATTGTTTCAAGACACACAAATTCTCTTGAATTTGGAACCTGCAGTGCTAAAGAAACACATAGCTCTCATTCATAGAAAAATTACACTGCAGCACATTCTCGATTATCTATACACCTGCAGAGTTGCATTAAGAAAGTTAATATCTTAGCATGGAAAATTTACCTAAGAGTTTCAAAACCATGACCTTACCCTCCAGGCACTCCTGCTTTCAAAACTGGATACAGAGGAAGCAGTCAGGGAGAAGACAGAGGGAACTGGCTATGGAGGGAGACAGGCTTTGTTCACATTCTCCATATTCCAACTACTAGCTATGTGCTCTTGGACAAACTATTGAACGTCTCTGAACCTCAAATTGTTATCAGTAAGATACGGGGTTATAATAGGTACCTTTTCTAAGAGTTAAATAAGATATGTCAAGTAACTATCAACATCTGATATATAATGGGGCCTAAAAGAAGGTTAGTTATTTTTGCCCAAAGCCTGAGGAGCAGATTGTAGCTCACTTCTTCTGAGAGTTTGGGAAAGGTTCTCATCGAACACAAGGATAAGCTATTAAGTGACCATCCATAATTAACTTTAATAATGTTTTTGCATAGAGTGGTGAGCACCACAGGTTAATATTTCCCATGCTTGATTTTATTAATTGCATGCACTCCAGTAGAACATATTTCCAGTGAGGCATCTCCGCAACTGGATGGACATACGAAACCTGGTTCACAACATTCAGGCTAACTCAGTGAAAAGAGCTACACAATAATTTGTCACTTTTCTTCCACAATGATGATGGTGTGAGACATCTTCCGGAAAATTTCTGAGAAGTGGGTCAGCTCTGAAACATCTAATGCTTTGTTTTGGATTTTTCTGTTTGTTTTTAGTTTTCCATAAAAAGCAAAGCTGTGGACTCTTAAAAATTTTCAAGGTAGGGGTGCAGGTGTATTCTCTAGCACTGGTTTGCAGTGGCTAATAAGAAACTATGTGGCTTCAAGTAATCTATGCACACAGTAGATGGAAGAAAATAATCCCTTTCCCCTAAATACAGGTTATTTAAATTCAAATGAATCAATATGGAGTACTTGACACCACAGGGTTTGACCACCTCCGTGGCTGTAAATGAAAAGAAGGACTTTTCAAAGAATTTGAATCAGGTACAAAATAAAAGATGCCAGTTGTTTATAGAAGCTGGCAATTAAGAAAATGTATGAGGGTAAACAGAAGAAAGTAACTTCTTGACAACTTCTTTGGACCTTAATTCTTTGGCATTTATTTGACATCTTTGTCAGAGCCAGGCAGGGGGCCAGCATAACTTCTGCAGACTTCTCATCACCCAGAAGACAGGCGCAGCATGAATTACTTGGATGTTTCAGTCTGACAAAAACAACCAGAATCCAAAGCTTCATAATGTAAAAAGAAAAAAAAAAAACCCTATTCTAGAAACCAATGGCCTGGAAGGTCAACTTTGGTTCAAAAAATAACAACCTCACAGCACAAGATTTTACACTTAAAAAAAGGAAAAAAACAAATATTAATATAAAGTTTTTAGTCAGTCCCTGCTGAGTAATATATACTGAGGGTTTCCTTTCATTAGAATCATCAAACCTTTACTGCATGCACATATGATAAGCGCTGTGCTGGACCCTGAAACGCAAAATGTTATCCAGCAGATGTCTAATGATGGGACATCCTCTCTTCACACATTAGTAGTACAAGTTATAACCCAGGCATATTCTCTGTCATTGAAGGGCTTAAAGCGTATGTCTTTATACGTGACTTGTGTGTATAGGTATTGAGAGAGTAAGAAAGGTAAATATTAAACAAACATAATACAAATTTATAAATGCTAGAGGCATTTATAACATATACAGTACATAACATATTATCTAATTCTATTGGGGAGGACATATATAATAAATATTTTAGGTACTAATGGCATAAGAGCTATAAAAGTACAAAGAATGAATTAACAAAAACTTCATATAGGAGGTACATTTTAACTGCACTTAGAAAGGCATGTACAATTATGCCACTTGAAGAAATAGTGGGAGAGAAGGTTTTGCTCCGACATCTTTGTATACATATATATAAATAAATGATAATGATGCCCTCTCTAGACTTATAGTTACAATCATCATCAAATTAATATTTCTTATAAAACAAGTGATAATTAATATTGGGTCGTAATGTATTCAATGAAATATAAACAACAAAGGCAAGCGTGCATCAATCCTAGGCACATCAGACTACGATTATTGTTTTCTAGGTATTTCAACAGACCAGTGCGGTAGAAGTGTTTTCAAAATTAAGTTTGATGATCGAAATTTTTTCCTGTGTAAATTTTCCAAGATTAATTCCATTAGCCTATTCACTCATTTCTGCATTTATTTACATATCTTTATTAAACACCTATAGATAGTCAGGTAGCCATTAGATGCATTAGGTACTCATTAAATGTTCGTAGATGACTTGCAGATGAGAGCTCACATCTAGTCAGTGACACAGTCGGTTCAGTAACTTCTGTCATAGAGATGTGAACAGTATTTGGGGGCTAAAGAGGCTCCTATTAGGCTTTCTAGCATTTATTACCCAAATTTGGTGTGAATGTACACAGAAATGATTTCCATGTGCAGCAAATACTACATGCCCCTCTTTAGTTGTATGAGTATTCATTAATATTAATCATATATACCATTTACTGGGACTTTACCATGTGATAGTTATGGTGCTTAGTACTTAGCATACTCCAATTCATTCTCACAATAATTCCATAAAGTAGGAATTATTAGCCTCTTTTACAGATGAAGAAAATGAGGCCTAGAAACCTTAGGTAACTTACCCAAGGTAATAGAGCTAGTAAAAACAGGAACTAGTTTATGAACAAAATCTTACTGCCTACAAAACCTGTGCTCTTATACCCAAGTCATCTTATTTGGCACTTTTGATTATAAGCACTTGAGAATAGAGGCCACTTAGAATGCTATGTGTGTTAATACTAAAAAGGACCTTGGAGACACATTACTCACCCCCTTCATAGAAGAAGAAACAGGCTGGTTCTGATAGCTTGATTACCAAAGGCCTATTTTGTCACTAGTGCAAAGGGCACATCCATTCTAGGGTGTTTGTGTCATAGTTAAATGGATTCCGAATGAATGCTAGTCCTTCCCAGTTTAATACAGAGATACAAGTAGATAAAATTTGTGTGAGAAATTGAAATCTAAGGGGAAGACTGTAGCTTCTTGACTTTCATTTTATTTCATTTTTCTCTATTGTACCCTCTTATCATTTGGATAGTTGTCTCCTCTGCATCTCATGTTGAAATTTGACACCCAATGTTGGAAGTGGGGGTCGGTGGGAGGTGTTTGGAGCATTGGGGTGAATCGCTCATGCACTGCTTGGTGCCTTCCTTTTGGTAATTAGTGAGTTCTCATTCTTAGTTCTTGCTAAAACTGGTTATTGAAAAGAGCTTGGCATACCTCCCTCAACCCCCGCCCCGTCTCGCTCGCTCGCACTCGCACTCTCTCTCTCTCTATATATATATACACGTGTGTGTGTGTGTGTCTGTGTGTGTGTGTGTGTATATATATATCTCATACACGCACACAACCTCAAGCCCTCACCAGAAGGAGATGCTCCTGTCATGCTTCTTGTACAGCCTGCAGAACCATGAGCCAAATAAAAATTTTTTCTTTATAAATCATTCAGACTCAAGTATTCCTTTATAACAACACAAAGACAGTGCCACGCTGCCTCATTTCTGAGTAATTATGATTTCCTATTTTTTTTTCTAAAGCAACAAAATGAATAAAATGTGAATATTTACAAATGACATGTAGGATTTTCTTTGATATCCCCTCCAATGATTCAGGTATAAAGCTTCCAAGTACTTAAACTACATAAGCTTTGAATTGGGGCCATTTTTCTTTGCAGGTTTTGTTCTTTGTTTTCTTCCTGGATCTTGAGTACTGACATGCACTCAAAAGTGCCACAAACCTTAGAGCCCTTGAATGTGACCATTAAGGATTCTCTGATGAATCCTTAATACCACTAATTTCCTAGTAACAGTTTCCTTATAGAGTGTCACCATGTACAAATATCCCATTTTCAAAAAGGTGGTAACAGACCATTAAAATGAATTGTGATACTCAGCAGAAAATATTCATTTTTATATAATGGGACCAACTCAGCATCCTACAGAATAAAGCCCCATGAGGTAGATATTAGTAGTGAAGGAGAAAAGCTGTGTAATGAATAGGGTGGAGAGAAATTCATGTATTAAATAAACCCAAATATTTGATTTCAGGGTATTGATGAATTAGGCGCTAATGCATACAGCTACTCATAGTGGCTATGATTTGTGTGTTTTGTAAAATGTTTTTAAACAGGAAAATCAAGGTATTACATTTTTAAGGGGGAAGTTATACAAAAATATATTTTGTGTAACTCTTTATTTGATACGTTTGTTGTCTACTGGAACCGGCCTGCAGCAAAATGGTGAGGTGGCCAGATCTTGTCTTTGGCCCATTTTGTGCTTTGATTCCTCTGAGACTGCCTGTGGCATGGCCCTGAAGGCATGCTTTATGCCTGCAATCCTAGTTCTAAGGAAGGATTCCAGGGAAAATCACAGAGCCACACCAATTCTGCCCTTCCAGAAGTATATCTCCAAACTCAGACCTGCTCTTAAAGTTGCTCAGAAATCCTAGAGATGACTCTAGGGAGTTCCCTTTTCTCATGTTCCTTCAGAGACTATTCCAAATTCCACCACATTCTTTGAGTCCATAATATCATCTCTCTCCCTCAGAGAGTAAATACAAGGTACCAAGAAAGGACCCTTTCAGCTTCCAGGTGATGTGTACTCTAGTAGCCTCTATTTCAAAACTAATGTACCCCATGAGCTAAAAATTTCATCTATTCATTCCATCTCCTCAGAAATGTATCTCTTTCCTCTATTTTAACTTTTTCCTCTGAAGCTGCTGCAAAAGTCTGCCAACATTTGTTTAATCGATTCTTTACCTCTCATTCTCCTTTCACCAACTACAATTGAACTCTCCTCCCTCATTATTCCACTGAAACCACCCATGTGGAAGTCACCAATGACTTCCTAATTACCAAATGAAAAGAACCTTCTCTCTCTTTTGTTATAGGTATTGGAGATGTTGGAGTTTTGGCCTGAGACTAGACATTTTCGTTACTGAATTGAGACTATTATTGAGAAATTGGACATCTTAATTACTGAATGGAGATCATTATTTACAGTTAAAAGGCTCAAAAAACTTGAGCCAACTGGAGTAGTCATACAAAGCAAATAGTGAGAAGGTACGAGAATCTTGTTTATTTTGTTTACACTGATGAAGTGACAGACACAGTGGGATTAAGAAACTTTGCAATATCCTATATCTAGTAAGTAGCAGATCTTGATTTTGAAGCCAGAGAGCTATGCTCCTTCTTGCTTAACCTCTTACTAAACTGCTATTCATAGTCTCTTATGTTGTTACTTTTTCAATAGTATGCTTCAGAGGCTCTCCCAATAAGTATATACTGATCACAGTAGTTAAGAGCTAAACTATATTTTATTGTGTGACTATGCTATAATATAATAGATTTTACCATAACAGAAAACTTACAATAAACTTTCCTATATATATAATTTTTGTGCATTTGTTGAAGTACGGTTTTCATGGTGAATCTCTGGAAATGGAATTTCTAAGTCTCAAGGATCTGTGCTTTTTAAAAAGTGATGGATACTATCAAAATGCCCTCCAAAGACGCTGTACCTTTTTTTCTTCTGAAAGCAAACATTATCTTACTTGACCTTTCTGAGCTATTTGACTTTGTTGACTCCTTCATCAATATATTCGTTTTCATGATACCGTTACCTTCCAGTTGATCTCTAACTCTAACTCTGCCTGCTCTTTCTCCGTCTTCTTTAGAGCATCCTCTCCCTCCATCTCACGTTTAAACACTGGGTATTCTCAGGCTCACTCTTTTCTTTTCATCTATAAGTTCTTCCCAAGTGATTTCATCATACTTATTGTTGCAACTATAAGAGTTAAACTGCACTCCATATTGTCTCAGAAAATCTTAGCCTTTTCTTGTTGTTATGTAGTATTTGTGTACTTTTGGACCAATTAATTATGCTAATGGGGGAGAACTCAGTGATACTGTTGATACTAAGATGTTCAGTAAAGTCCAGATCCAGAAAACTTTTCGGAGTTCACGGGAAGATGCTATGTGTCTTGAGACAAATAAAAATATAAGCTTTCAAAGCCATGAAGGGAGCAAAGGTCACTCATCTTCTGTCTCCTGGGGAATTTCACACTGCTTGAGATGGTCACAGGTTGTTGGAATCCAAAATCAGGTGAAGCCATTGGTATTGGAAAACAGACCATGGCTTGTGAATTATTATGTTGATGTGATGGCATTTGTAACTAATGAGGCATTGGGAAATGTTTTAATGGGAAAAGGGATTTTTGTGACTTGTATAAGCTATGGAAAAATGTAACCTTGGAGACTGGACTAGAGACATCTGTAACTTTGCTTCCATAACACTAGTAGGCACCATGAAAGCTGAAAACTCTGTGATCCAGTTCAGCATCAAACTTTTTAATATATTCTTAAGACCCCAAAGAGTCGTGAGTACCAATATACAAGTTTTAATGCCAGTAATAATGAAGTTGTCAGAATTATTGAAGGTGGAGGAGGTACATTAGGAGATGAAGAATATTCCTGTAAATATATGAGTAAAGACTAGATTAATATAGCAGTAGAGTTTTAGAGGAAAAAGAGGAATAAAATAGGCTTGTCTGGAAGAATGATAGATGGATGATTATGAAAGAAGCTATAATACCTAAGCAAGAAGCATGAAACATTTGAATACATGAAGAATGTTCTGTGTTCCTAGAAGAGCAAATATTGTAAATGTGTCACTTCTTTCTAGAGTTTGTCATAGCTTTAATGCAAAACCAAGTTAGACATTTGTGTGTGTGCGCGCGTCTGTGTGTGTGTGTCAGTTTTTTTTTTCTTGAGTTTTGTAATAGTCCAATGAGAGATAATAATTGAGGAATGCAAGATATGCAAGAGTTATTTAAGAGATAGATTTATATCAATGCTTGATTATTGATTAGGTGTATGGGCTATGGGAGGAAATTTAGGGTAATGCACACCCTTCTGTCTTGAGAGATCGATTGGATCACTGTGGCATTCACTGTCACAGACAAAACAGGAGCAGGATCATGTTTAAAGAAGAAGGCAATGAAATCAGCTTTTGATATTTGCAATCAAACTGTTTATGGAATGTGTAAGGAAAGATTTTTTCAATAGCTTTGGGATAAAATCTAAAGTCAAGAAGATAGGTCTGGGATAAGTTTGTTGATTTGGACATTTGCATATAAAAATAGATATGCCAAGAAAAATAAAATTAATTACCATTTTTAGTACTTACTGAATACCAGGGACCAGGTTCAACTGCTATAAGTATTATTTCATTTAAACCTTTTAACTATTATTATTAGATCCATCTTACAGATGAGAAAACTAAAGCTTAAGTTATTAAGTGACTCACCCAATGCACAGCGTTAGCAAGAGGAAGAACCTGGATATAAATCTAGGCACTCCAAATCTAAAGTCAGTGTGCTTCACAAGATAGTACAGGACAATGGTGAGGTATAACAGAATCCAATATTGGAGGTTTTTTGTTTTTTGTTTTTTGTTTTAGACAGAGTCTGGCTCTGTTGCCCAGGCTAGAGTGCAGTGGCATGATCTCAACTCACTGCAACCTCTACCTCCCGGGTTCAAGTGATTCCTGCCTCAGCCTCCTGAGTAGCTGGGATTACAGGCATGCATCATCATGCCTAGATAATTTTTATATTTTTAGTAGAGACAGGATTTCACCATGTTGGCCAGACTGGTCTCCCACTTCTGACCTCAAGTGATCTTCCTGCCTTGGCCTCCCAAAGTGCTGGGATTATAAGTGTGAGCCACCGCACCTTGCCCAATATTAGATTTTTAATAATTAAAGTAGATATGATTCCAGACTTGACAGATGTAGAAAGAAATTCAGAGCAGTTTCAATTCTAACTGAAGGCTCTTTCAAAAAGATCTAAGTTACATTAAACTGAAATGAGCTTCCTAGTAACTTCCACCTAATGCCTACCTTGAAATCCCTGCAATCAACAGAGCAAGACCAAAGTCTCCTAACATAGTCAGTTATTTGAAACCAGTAAGTAATGAGTTTCCATATGCCTGCTTCCACTAATGACTCCCCTGTTACCTCAACATCGTTTATCCTTTAGTTAAACATCCTCACTTGTTTAGTCTCTTACATGATCAACTTGAACTGGCCTCACATGTGTCAGCTCCTGTTTGAGTATTTCTCTTGCACTATCATGACAGGAGCAGACACATTAGAAGCATTCAAGAGTGATGATCCTGCTCCCTAAGTTATAATTCTATCAGTATATGTTTCCTCCTAACTTATGGGATATTAGAGCAAATATTTCCACGTGGGTCTCAGGAAAATCTCTCCTGCTCTTCTCAGTGTCAGGCGTTCTCTTGGCTCTTTCATGCAATAACAGGATGGGGCAGGGTGAGGAAGAGGATGGAGGAATTAGTAGCTTATTGGCTCTTCTAGCCTTTCTTGGGAGAGGCATTTGGCATCTCCATCATTCCAGAATTCTAAGACATTCCTACAGAAAAGATCTTTAGCCTTAGGTTCCTCATGCAAACTCAGTGTTGGTTATAAATCAGCTTTTCTATTTGTAGGTGACCAAGTACGTAAGACTGAATATTTTCTTAGTAGAATATGAAGTGATGTCTTATAACTCTAGTAATACATTATACAGTGTCCACAAGTCACACCATGAACCTGAGGACCCTCTCTTCTGAAGATCCAAAAGCTTTCTTCTCCATTGCTATCACAAGCAATTCACCCATGGAACTTCTTTGTAACCCTTATATCCTCCTAGAAGTGAAGTTTTTTGTGACACTCACCTCATCCCATCTCTCAATGAATCTTGAAGATTATCACATTTGTCTAATTTCTTCTCACTTATTACAAACTCTGTGAGGGCAGGGGCTATGGATTACTTACCTTTAAATGCCCTATATCATCTAAAGCATAACTGGATATTCATAAATGTTTTCTCAAAGAATTGCAGTCTACCATGGATCACTTTTCTGGGGGGAGGGACTATTTTTCACCTGCAAACTATGCCAATCTTTGATCCCTACTTTCTTATCTGTAACTGGGAATAAAATAGTAGCTTCCTCACAGGGTCATTGGTAGGATATAACCAAATAATGAATGGTACATAATAAATCTTGCCTATAGTCACCATTTAGTAAGTCCTGTCATTTATACCATTATTCCAACTGTATTAAAGGACGTGCTGTTTTGAATTTTAGTATTTATTCACTTCTCTCTCTAGCTGTCTGGTATGTCCAATATCAGGGCCTGGAAATTACTTACTTTTGTACATGGCACAAAGAAAATGTTTGTTGGATCCAAAGCTACCTGACACCAACCCTTTGCTTCATCACATTCATTCCCTTACTTTAGTAGTGTGTGCTGGCATGAAGTTCAGAGGCAAGAGTTTGCTGACATTCCTCCCTTGGGACCCCGATGTAGCTCTGGTTTCAGCAGACTTCCTACCACTCTCTTCCTCTCCATCTTTTGTCCTCAGCAGATCACCTGTCTCCTTAAAGACTGGAGCTTTGCTAAACTCACTTTTTTCTACCCTGATTTATTTAAACGGAAGCCGCCTTGAGATAGAAACGTATCTAAAGGTTTTATAGCATTTCTGAATTTCTGTTTCTCTTAATTGAAGTTCCATTTGTAATGTGTAGATAAACATTTTTTCCCCTAGAAAAATGAAAATGCTGGCCAATTGTTTATCTTTGATATATGAAAGACTCTGATCTGCCCTGTGTGTTGTACCCATTATCAATAGGTTTGCAGGGTAATTTAACCATTCTATTTCCTCCCATCCCATTCCAATCTCCTCTCATTTCATATTTTACAAAAACTAGAAACATAAGCAGAACACTGACCTATAATCCAGTTACTCAATTTCTAAAAAGAGTGACAAAAACCTCAAGAGAATGCAAACATACTTTGACTCCATATGCTTTAATGTTGAGCAGCCTGCTTGGGGTTGTCCAATGGCACAAATAATCCTCAATCTCCTTCGAGCCAAGAGTTACATTTTTCTGTTATCCTTAGTGATTTACTAGAGAACAGAGAAAATAAACTTAATGGGCTACTGCATGCTATTTCTTAAATACTTAAAAAAATTACTTAAAAAAAAAAACAACTAAGTTACAGAGAAAATAAATATTCAGAAGAAAGGGCCCAGGTTTGGAGAGACGGAGCTCACCAGAAGAAAGAACATCAGAATTTAAAGTCAGAAGATCTGGGTGTGACTCTTGGCTTTGTCGCATCATTCTGTGATGATGGACAATTCAAAATCTCTCTAAACCTCTTTATCCTTATTTGTAAAATGATGACCAAACTGTACTTTGTTGTTTTGTTTTTCATAGAGTGGTTATGAGAATTAGACGTATGTGCAAGTGCTTGTAAATAGCAGGAAACTATGCAAATGTAACTCTTAATTTCTATCAGGGGGCCTTTTCATCCACCCAGGCAAATGTTTCATTAGCCTGTGCTCAAATGTTCTGAATGGCATTCTGCCAGTTCATTTCCATTCACTAAAACAATCAACGTTCCAGTAGAATATTGATCTGGGCCTCAGAGTAGAAAGCAAGACTAATTTATTCATGACTTAGTAACAGAGACAAAGAAAAGATGTGTTACCTTAGGTCAATTTTCATAATGTACAAGAAAGACAAAGGAACCACACAGACACCATTAACAACAAACCTCATAGCACAAAGCCTCTGCATGGAAGGAAACCCAGTCCTACTAGAGAGAGGACTGTTGTTTCATATGGCATGCATCGACAGGTTGGAATCATGATGCATTCAGTTCCAAGTTATCATCAGTAGCAAAGAAACTTTTCCATGTGTATAACCAGTCTAATCTTTCTGAAGTATTCAGAAATATATCCAACATCTGTTCACTTCTCTGCAAAGACATCCATTCGACTCACTTGAGCCAAGGAAACAAAAATCGCCATGTAAAACATAGGTCTGCTTGCTAAAAAGGCTACTCAGTATATTAAAAATGTGAATCAGCAAAACAATATAATACACTGAAATTTTAGAAAAACTTTATCATACTAAGAGTATAGCCAAATGTAGTGGAAGAGAAATACAAGTTAAATATAGTAGCAGGGAGAAAAGAAAAATACTCTGGGCTAGATGTCAGAAATCTAATATTTTGCTCCTATGTTTGGGATCATGAAAAAGTCTCTTTACTCTGTCCCATTTCCTTAACTGTGAAATAGGATAGTTGAATTTAAACAATCAAGACCATAATGGAAACAGAGAGATCATAGTTCAAATCTCTGTCCTAGCACTCACTAACGAAGTCACCTTAGGAAAAAAATCTCTAAATAATTAGAACCCTGGTATCTTCATCTGTTAAGGGGACATAAAATTATCTCCCTCAAAAACTTGTAATAGGGAATGGAAAAAAAATGCATTGAAAATACCTGGTGCATAGTAGGTATTTGAACTATTTTAATTCTCTACCCCCAACAAGTTCATATTTCTGTTTATTGTGTTAGGATCAGTTCACGCTAATAGTTTTGTTTGTAATAATTGCTGTTTATTGAGCACCAACTCTGTGCCAGGTGTTATCTTTATCCGTAATCTTAACAACGATTCTTCAAGTAGTCATTATTGTCCCCATTTACCATATGACAAAAATGAAGGCCAGAAGGATTAAGAATCTTTCCTAGGATCACACAGCTAGTAAAGCTAAAGCAGACATTAAAAACCTGATATGATTGATTTAACATGCTAATCCGTCTCCCAATGGACCTGTAATAACAATGATAATCATAGTAATAATAAAAACAAACCTATTTTAATCTAATTGCCAAAAAGTTCACAACAGTGATCCTTTAGAGCACTGCAGCTTACTGAACTCAACTAAAAATGTGTGAGATAAGCAATAGCAAATAGGGGTTTTGATGGAATGACTACAGACAGAAATGCTGTAAAGAGCCACAGAAAAGAGCAAAGAGCCATAGCCATGGCACTGGTAAGCCTGGCTCCCTGCCCCTAGAGCATTCTTTTTATGAGACCCACTCTATGGCCTACACATTGGACCAACAATACTCAACCATTTTGGCACCAGGGACCTGTGTTGTGGAAAACATTTTTTTTTCACGAATGAGAGGGGTGGGGAGACACATTCAGGATGAAACCGTTCCACCTCAGATCATCAGGCATTAGATTCTCATAAGAAGTACACACAACCTAGACCCCTCAGATGCACAGTTCACAATAGGTTTCCTGCTCCTATGAGAATCTAATGCTGTTGCTAATCTGACAGGAGGTAGAGCTCAGGCAGTAACGCTCACTCACCTGCTGATCTCCTCCTGCTGTGTGGCTTAATTCTTAACAGACCACGGACCAGTACCATTAGGCCACACCCAACTGCAGGATCTGCTTCCAATATTGTTTCCAGTCAAAATTTAATGTAGTTGTTAATCGATCTAGCATTGCAGCAAAGGCTGCTAATTAACCTCCAATAAACATTCATTCCTTCTTCCTTAGAGGACTGCCCCACCCCCCGACCTTTTAGTTGGGTATATAACCATGTGTAATAAAGATCACATTTCTCTGTCTTCTTGGAAGCTTCATTATAGCAATCTGACTTATTTCTGGATAATGTAATTTAAGTAAACATGTGCTGTGTAGGAACTATTCCAAAATGGGGAATGCAGTGGGTGGCTTATTTACTGCTGCTTCTTTCTCCCTTCTTCTTTCCTTCTTACTTTCTATAGGATAAAATGTATACATGATGATTTAATTTTGAACTACTGTCTTGGATGGGAGAGGAACTATTTATGTTGAGGGTGGTTTGAGTGACTAGATAGAAGGATCCTGAGTCCCTGATGATCATGGAGTTATCAAACTTGATTAGAATCCTTCTTTCTAGGTACATTTAAGTGAGTGATATAGATGAAATGTTTGTATCTCCACCAAATTCATACATTGAAATCTAACTCCTAGTGTGATGGTGTTAGAAGGTGGGGCGTTTGAGCAGTGATTAGGTCATGAGGCTGGAATCCTTATCAATGGGATTTATGCCATTATAAAAGAAACTGTAGAGGGCTCCTGATACGGTTTGAATGCTTGTCCTCTCTAAATCTCATGCTTAAATGTTATCCCCAATGCTAAAGGTAGGGCCTGGTGGAAGGTGTTACAGTCATGGAGGCAGATTCCTCATGAATGGTTTGGTGCCTTCCCCATGGTAATGAGTTAGTTCTCACTCTATTAGTTCATACAAGAGCTGGTTGTTTAAAAGAGTCAACACTTCCTCACCTATCTCTTGCTCTCTCTCTGGCCATGTGATACATCCGCTCCCCTTTTGCCTTCCAACATGAATAAAAGCTTTCTAAGGCCTCACCATAAGCCAACACATGCTAGTGCCATGTTTGTACAGCCTTCTGAACTATAAGCCAAGTAGCCCTCTTTTATTTATAAATTACCCAGCCTCAGGTATTTCTTTATAGCAATGCACACTGGACTAACACAGCTCCCTAACCTCTTCCAGCATGTGAGATTACATCAAGAAGATGGCGATCTATGAATCAGGAACTGAGCCCTCACTAAACATCAAATCTGTAGGCACCTTGATCTTGGACTTCCAAGCTAGCGTAACTGTGAGAAATAAATTTCTGTGGTGTGTAAGCCACTTAATCTATAGTGTTCTGTTATCACAGCCTGAATAAGCTAAGACAATGAGAAAGAAAGGAACTTCTTTATTTTTGTTTCAAGTATTCTCTCACTCACAGACAAATTTAATTCTAACTGACAAAAATATCAAGTCCAACTTGTAGGTAGCCTCAATCTAATTGTATATCTTCTGGGTGGAGCTTTGTCTTTTTTTTTTCCCCAACACTTTTTAAAATTTGAAGTCCTGTCTAAAGTGTGGGCTCTCTATTCTGCACCTCAATTCCCATTAGGTCTCCTATAATGCCTTTTCAAGACTCCTTTCATCTTGCTCTAGGTCTAGACTGGAATGTCATCTTCTTAATATATCTCTTAACTACCAATAAACTTCTGGATGCAAAAATCTCTTGATGTTTTCCAGATATCTAGAGATGCTAGAAGCTCTATTATCTCTTTGGGGCATGGCAGTGCTTTTATGATTATTTAGAGCAAGAAACACACAACTTACATACAGATATCACAGATCCTAATAATAAAAAGTGTGAAATCAAATAAGTTACCGAATGACTATCCTTCACTCTTTTTCCCAATTTCTTGCCCTGGAAATTATCATTTGGATGTTGATTTTCAATAATGTCTCTCTAAGATGCTAAATCAACTATGAGGTATGTGAGGGCCAACAGTTCGTACAAGACCACCCTCTTTTCTGATATCAATTGCAAGTTTGGGTGATTCCCAAGGTTACATTCAACTTTTATCATTCACTAGAAAGACTCACAGAATTCAGTGAAAGCTGTTATATTCATGACTATAGTTTATTAAAGGAAAAAAAATAGACATTAAAATCAGCCAAGAAAGGTGTCCACTGGACAAGGTCCAGAAAAGGTGCCAAACATGGGGCTTCTGTCTTCTACTCATGAAGTCATGAACACATTACTCTCCTGGCATTGATGTCTGACAACATGCACAAAATATTACCAACCAGGAAAGCTCACTTGAGCCCTAGTGCTCAGAGTTTTTATTGGGGCTCCATCACATACTGTTTGCATGGCTGAAATTGTCTCCCATCCATCTGGAGACGGAATTGATACCACATGATCCAAAACCCCCATTAAAAATCACAGTGTTAGACTATCCAATGGCAAAAGCCCCAGGCAAACAAAGACATTCCTACCAGGCATCATATTCTAAGAATCTGGAGATCACCTCCCAGGAACTGAGGGTAAAGGTCAGACTTCTCTTTGGATAATGTTAAATTCTTCATTACACAGCATTCCTCTTAACTCCCAGGATCCTGGATTTGACATTGACACCTCTGATATTTTACTGGGCACCCTGACACTCCATTTGCTTTGGCAAAACATGTACTATACTACGGTTTGTGCTATTTTTGGCATCTGCATCATCATAATGGTGTGTCTTATCTCTATAACCTTCTGAGGACTGGTCTGATAGCTCTTTTAAGGAAGTAAATATGATGGGCAGACCAACCTGACCCAGAGCAGAAACATTAGGATCTGAGGCAGGGCAGTAGAGGGATGCTTTTGTCCAGGCCTAACGAAAATAATCCTCAGTTTGAACTAGACTATGATGGAACATGCTGTAAAAGAAGGAAAATCTACATCCCACACCAGCCTTTTGATTTATGCATTTTCATATGAAAGCCATTTCATCAGCAGTATTGAATATGAAGAGATATATAAATATATACATTGACCCAAGCAATAGGAAGTATACTGCAAATGGAGATCTCACTCCTTCTGATAAAGGCAAGGTGACTGAGTGGGCCTGTTTCTTTCTGTGACTTCCCGAATCTATGATTTAAATGAAATTGATGCCATAAAATGTTTCATCACATGTTATAAATAAACTCTCTGGCCTGAAGGACTCAACTTTAAGTTGCACATTTTTATAAAGAATACATTACAGTTTAATGTGGCAGTGGGAGGATCTAATTCAATTCAAGCAGTGATGATTAATTAAATTTAGTCTGCAAAATTTTTTTATGATCTTCAGATATATCATAAAATAAAATTTTATGACTTTGTTACCATATATGCTCCCACTCTACAGGTAAAGTCACCTGCAATTTCTTCATACAGAAAAAAATGCCAAGACATAATGTTTATTTGTAATTATGCCTTTGCAGGTAGTTTTTGTTTGTTTGTTTTTTGTTTGTTTGTTGTTTTTTTTAACTGCATGGTCTAGAGGTGTTGTGAGATGGTTTCTTGGCTTAAGGGCACTTGAATAACAATGAAAGCTGAAAGCATCAGAAGTAATTGCCTTGTAGAATGCATTACAAAATCTCAAACGTAGCAATGTAATTTAACTGAGAACCAGATTATCTATCTGGGTTCTATCTCTGTATATGATCATGAGGACTCATTCATCCTCTGAACAACAGCTTTCTCAATTATAAAGTTGAAATAGAATGAATGCTCATGTCACCAGGGATTATAAATATATGTTTGTAAAGTACATCTTAAAACTATAGACTGACATGAAAATGTTAATTGCTATTATGTGTACTTTTCAGTGAAAATTTATCATCACTTAATAATTCACTGTGGACCAAGAGCTGAAGTACAAGCTAGGGATGTAAGAGTAACTAAGACATGATCTGTCTCTATGATTGCCTCACAGTTTAGTATATTTCTGTCTGCACATAAGGTGGGGGAAATGGGATAGGGGGAGGGAGATTCAGAGATTCAGAGAGATTGAGAAAGAGACGTCCCTCATTCACTTTCCAGAATCTAGAAATAACTTGGCAGGACTTAGTAAAGTCCTTGATCATTAAAGATGTTCAATATAAATGTTAATATATTGACGTTGTAATGCAAATCCAGAGACTACTCGTCTCAAGTTTCCTTAAAGAAGCACAAGACATACTGAATTAAGGGTAACAAGACAGGGAGTAAAATCTTACCTGGACAAAATGCATGTACCCCTCCCCCATGCATGTTTTGGCTTTAATTTTTTTCTCTGTAATTTCTCTAGTTAAGAAAGGGTCAGCCTGTACTAGGGAACCACAAATGGAAACACATGTGACATGATACTATGGAAGTAGAGGGCCAGCTCCTCACATCATCCTGGTTTCCATAGCCATTCATTCAGATGTCAGTATCAGATCATCAGTACTTAGAATTAGTTTCTTTGTAAATCTGATTGTGTATTTTTTTTTTTTTTTTTTTTAGATGGAATTTCACTCTTGTTGTCTAGGCTGGAGTGCAGTGGTACAAGCTCTGCTCACCACAACCTCTGCCTCCTGGGTTCAAACAATTCTCCTGCCTCAGCCTCCCAAGTAGCTGGAATTACAGGCATGCACCACCACACCTAACTAATGTTGTATTTTTACTAGAGAGGGGTTTCTCCATGTTGGTCAGGCTGGTCTCACACTCCCGACCTCAGGTGATCAGCCTGCCTCAGCCTCCCAAAGTCCTGGGATTACAGGCGTGAACCACCATGCCGGGCCGTAATCTCTCTTTAAAAGCAGTCACAGGCCAGGCATGGTGGCTCACGCCTATAATCCTAGCACTTTAGGAGGCCAAGGAAGGTGGATCACCAAAGGTCAGGAGTTTGAGACCAGCCTGGCCAAAACAGTGAAACTCCATCTCTACTAAAAATAGAAAAATTAGTCAGGCGTGGTGGCAACCTGTAATCCCAGCTACTAGGGAGGCTGAGACAGGAGAATCGCTTGAACCTGGGAGGCGGAGGTTGTGGTGAGCCGAGATTAAGCCACTGCACTCCAGCCTGGTCAACAGAACAAGACTCTGTCTCAAAAAAAAAAAAAAAAAAAGCAATCACTTCTTCGTTTGAAGGTCCTGGTCAGATCCTTCCAGTCAGCGATTAAACCTGAGAACCGAGAAAAGGTGGAACTATAGGTTTATTTTTATTGTTAACAAATCAGAGCATTTTCTGAGCCAGCCTGCTCAGTTAAAAGTAAGCCCTGAGAGGAAAAGCCCTACCAGGTTACAGCATAACATCACCCTCTTCCAATTTCCTAGCCAACAAGACCACTTTAAGAGGTAAATAATTTCCTCTGTTTATTACTGGAAAATATGTTTTCCTTAGTATGTCCTTCTCCCAATCTTTACCTTCTTCTCCATTTTGAAGATCACCTTAGATATTACCTATTCAACTTATTCTGTATTACACTTTCTCTATACAGAAAAATATACCAAGACATAATGTTTATTCATAATTATGCCTTTACAGAATGGATATATATATATTTATAAATTATATATATATATGTTCTGCATGATCTAGAGATGTTGTGAGATAGTTTCTCGACTTGAGGGCACTCACCACCTCCTCTTTGTCCCTCCCTTCCCTGACCCAAGGCTGGATCAAAGATTGCTGTCCTGGGCTCCAAGAGTGAACTCTGGTGGTTACCTCAAACAAATTAGAATCTATTCTAACAGTCTATTTGACAGGATATCCTAAAAATCAGGTACCTTGTCTTATGAATCTGTGCGTCTCCAGAGTATACACAGAGCTCAGCAAATATTTGTTGGAAAAATGCATGAATGAATAGGGCAAGAACACAGAATATTTATTTACTGTATCTCTTACTCTTTCTATCCCTAGAGTGACTCTAGTTTTTCTAGGACTGTCTTAATTTATGACTATTTACTCAGCGCACTTATATATTACCTTTCACTCTCAAAAAATAAATGGGTTTGAACGACAAATTATATAGTCAAATGCTATTCGTGCCTGAACCTGTTTGTAGGCCCCTTATATCTGGACCCTGAGGTTCTGTCATCCTTAGATCCAAGTTCCCGTATCTAACTTTTAATCATGGGCTGACACAGGACGATGATCTTTTACTTCAGCCAATTCCACTCCTGCTATTCTCCCTCTCTTCCCCTACTCAAATCAAAGGGCCTTGCAAATGTCTTGTCTCCAGATCTGGTGCCCCAGCAGCCAAGCTATGACTAAAGGACACCTGTTTTGAAGTCCTAGGCCTCTTTGGACTATAATTCCTAACAACCAAAATTCAGCTTTTTAATCTCAAAGTAGTTACAGGCAGAACAAAAAAGACAATTTTATACCTTAAGAGGCTTCCTTCTGAGTGAAGAAAAATGACAGGCACATTTCCATGAAATATCATCTTAACATTTTTCAAATGATCTTTTTTGCTCTGTGGATAAACTAATGAAAAATAATCATAATTCAATGTTAAATATTAGCTGTAAATAACATTTGTGTACATATAGTTCCCTTTTTTAAAAAAAGTTTCAAATTCCAAGCCTCCTCCTTGGCTCTCAAAAAAAAAAAAAAAAAAAAAAAAGTCCAAAATAATTTGCCCACTACAATTACAAATTCCATCTACTTCAAATGACTTAATTACAAAGTTATGGAATATAATGAAAATCACAACTGACTCTAAGTTAGCAACTACACTTATCATTAACAGGAGGCTTTGACAAATGTTTATAGTGCTTTGAAACAGGAGGTCAGGACATCAATTACAGAGGTAACATAAACTCATTTTTCCTATTTATAATTCAAATCCAAATTACCACATATTGTAACATGTGGCAAAAGCCCCAGCTTTTCAAACTTATGCCTAGAGGTCAGGTAATTGGCTCATAGAAGGAAAAGCAGAAAACCAAGCAGGAGAGATGGGAAGTAGGGCACTGTGGGTCAAAAAGCTTCAAATATATCCAGAAAATTAGGATTGATTTTCAGAGGTGCTCTGGCTCTATGTTCCCCTAGCCAGCCTTATTTTCTATCATACTTCTTCCCTTTCTTTACCAGCACCCTACACAGAATAATATGAAGATGCTGATATTTGATGATTGTGGTAAATTGTATTTCTGTTTATAATTATTAATGCCCCTCCATTGTCCTTTCCTTTAGGAAATCATACATTCCTGCCCCACTGATTTGGGGTTTGGCCATGTTTTATGCTTTGGTCAGTGGAATATGACTGGGTATGACATATGTTATCTTTTTAGTGAAACTGGGAGAATTACCATGAGTTTCTGCCACTAATCTTGCTTTTATATGCTGCCATGAGAATCTCAGCTAGAGATTCTTCTATAGAATGGGAAGGCAAGGAAGGGGAGCCGGCCCTTAGCTAGAGACTAGCTATAGTGGTAACACAAACCTGTAAGTAACATAAGCAAAAAAGTTAAGATTTATAAGTGCTGAAATTTTAAGCATGTTTGTTATCACAGCTGACCAACACATTGATAATGATGATATATAATAGTATTTATGGAGCTTTACAATGTGTCATACACTGTCTTAAGTGTTTTATATGTGTTAAATTATTTAATCCCATTTTACAGATAAGGGAATAGAAGCAAAGAAAGTTAAATAATTTGCACAATATTACATAGTAAGTAGCCAAGCCAGGTTTGGAACTTAGGCACTCTGGCTTCAGAGGCTAAGATCTTATGCTATACTGCCTTTCTACATATATATACATATATATATATGTGTATATATGTATATACATATCAGTCATACTTTGACATTCCCCAAATATTCAAATCTCTTTCATACCTCCATGCCTTTCCACATGCTAATCTTCCTTCTGGAATTCCCTTTCAGTCCTTTCTCACTTAGGAAACTCCTATTCATCCTCCATGACCCATCTCAGAGAGTAAATTTCTATGAGTCTAATTGCTTCTTATTCACCCCACCCCACTTCTTGAAGACAGTTGTTTCTTTCTTCTATAATGGCATAACATCTTATAAATAGTCTTGTTGTAACAGTGTTATTACTTTTTCTTGTGCTTTAGATGTTGAACTCTTCCAGGGCGAGGAAAATATTTTACTTATTTTTAAATTTCTAGAGCCAATGTGCTTGATACCTAGTCAATGATCAGAAAAAGTTTGATGATTGAATATAAGAGTTCTAGTGACCAATTCAATTTGTTCCTTAAGCCCAAGTAAAAGAAGATGTGGGAATAGGTAAGCATTCTATTAGTCTACAGTTTTATTTTGTCACTGAGTTCACGTTATAAACTATAAAATAGGAAGTTAGTACATTACATTGCCTTCACCTGTAGAACAATTTCTCTAGCATGTATTGCCCTCCCCTCCCCTCCCCTATAGGCATCACTAGGAATTCGGCTAACACATAGTTCTCCAAATCCATTTCTTCCCATTCACATTTATTTGCTGCTCAACCAGATTTTTGGTCAAGTATTATCCTGGGTGTTTCCTTAAGGGTGCATTGGGATGAGATTAACATTTAAAGTAAATTAGTTGACTGAGTAAAGCAGATTGCCCTCCACAATGTGGGTGACTCTCATCCAATCAGCTAAAGGCCTGAATAGAACAAAAGGCTGACTCTTCTCAAAGTAAAAGAGAATTCTCCTACCTAACAGCCTTCAAACTGGAACATCAGCTCTTCTTACTTCTACAGCAGCTTCTGGTCTTCAGACTGGAACTGAGACATTGACTCTATAGATTTTAGACTTGACAGCTTCTCTCTAATCATGTATTCCAATTCATTATAATAAATCTCTTTATGTATATATCTATATATGTATACATCTATATATGTGTATGTATATACACAGCCCATATTGGTTCCGTTTCTCTGGAGAAGTCTAACTTTTATAGGAATCAAATATTTAGGGACCCTCTTATCATCAGCAAAACAATTTGATATCAAAAAAGTACTCACCAAACAACTAGCTCCATATGCATTTGGATGTGTGTATACACATATATTTGTACAAATAAGTATGTATGTGTATAATTACAAATATAAACACATTTATACATACATATATTTATATTTAAATAATATCACAAACTCAGAAAGTTTTTTGAGGTAATTATAATTATCCCTATTTCATGACTGAAGAAATAAAGCTTAGAGACAAAATACCATTATTATGGAGATACAAACATGGCTAATATTGAAATATAGATAATATAATCACAAATATTAAAAACACACTCACTAAAGGTAAAATATGAATTCATGTATCATTCTTAGACAAAGTCTTTAAAATTAAAAAATTGAGAGGAAATATGAGAGGATAGAATATTGATTAAAGATTTTTTTTTTTTTTTGAGACACAGTCCTGCTCTGTCACCCAGGCTGGAGTACAGTGGTGCGATCTCAGCTCACTGCAACCTCTGCCTCCTGGGTTCAAGTGATTCTCCTGCCTCTGCTTCCTGAGTAGCTGGAAATACAGGCACCCACCACCACGACTAGCTAATTTTTAAATATTTTTAGTAGAGACAGCTTTTCACCATGTTGGCCAGGCTGGTTTTGAACTCCTGGCCTCAAGTGATCCACCCACCTCAGCCCCCCAAAGTGCTAGGATTACAGGTGTGAGCCACCACATCTGGCCAGATTAAAGAGATTTTTAGTAACTAGATTCCATTGAAAAAATTTATCCTTGGTCCCAACCCAAAAAAATTAACTCTGGTGGACAGAGCACATACTGAGGAATCAAAATACTTGAGTCATTATTCTGGATATATTATTTAATAATTGAGTAACTTTTGAGGGTAATCTTTAGACCTGAGAAGGCAGACTAGAAATAATAAGGACTCTGAGTGAGATAGATTTCAGTGTGAGCCCAACTCTGTGACACACCTGCTATAGGAGAGTATGCAAGTTAACCATTCTGAGTATGAAGTGCCAGATAAAGATAGCAATACCCATTTCAAATGAAGTGCTTTCTAGAGTGCCCAACAGAGGGTACTCTTGATAAATATTTGTGCCCCTATCTCCAGACCCCATTTTCCTCACCCATGGGTCCTTTCTGAGTCTATACTTCTATAATGCCATGATCTGTACCCTACATTCTAGGGTGACTTTAGTAAAAAAGTTGCTGAGTGGATTCTTCTGGCTATTTCTATCCCATAGTGTATTTGTAGCTTTTGTTTCTTCTTTAAACAATTGAGTTTAAAGATATGTTTTGTCAAATGTTCTCTGCATTCCAAATGTATCTTTGGATTATCAAATAGAAAGTGACCAGCTTCCCAAATATCATTTCTGTGAAGAGAATTGCTGTGGTCAGAATGCCTCCTTCACTGAATGCCCTTTCTGATAAAACTAAATTGAAATGGTTTAAGTACTCATTATAGGTTTACTGAGCTCTGCAGTTGATTCCTTCAAGCTACATCTATTGAATGTTTGGATGGCATAAAAATCAGTATTCTAAGAAAAAATACAAACACTTTCAAAACATCCCTCGTGGTTTCTAGTGTGTCTTTCTACAGCAATAATATTTTATCTCTGAATTAGAGTCAAGTCACCACCTCCACTTACTAACAATTTTTATCATCATCTTTCCTTCTCCATTTCTACATCCAATTGTCAAAAAATTTGAAAACATTTTTACATTCAATTTTTAAATTAATGTCTGTTATTTTCATGTGAAGAAGACACAAAACACTGTGCAAAAACAAACTGTTATCATTCATTCAAAAAATATTTGAGCATCCACAATGTGCCAGGCACTGTTCCAGGTGCCAGTGACAGAAAAAAATAAGCAAACAAAATTGCACTATTCCTTGTTCTAACAGGTATATCTTCAAATTGGGGGAGTATATAGTGTATTTGGTCTTGAGAAATGTGATGGGGAAAAATAACACAGGATATGGGACAGGAAGTTAGGTTGGCCAGGGAAGGACTCATCGAGAAGATGACACTGGAGGTAAGACCTAAGTGAGGCAAAGGGCAAGCATGTGCTTGGTGGTTGCGGGGGAGTAGAGGGGGAGTTGGGGCCTGGTATTTCAAACCAGGGAAACTAGGGTAGAGACCCTGATGTAGAAGCATCAGTATGCTTGCTGGGTTTGAGAAATGTCAAGGAAGCTGAAACAAGGGGGAGAACGGCTGGAGACAAGGATAGAGGTGTCTGGATCCTAAGGAAAACATTTAGCAGTCATAAAGACTAACCCCATATGCCAAAGTAGGTGAATGACAAGCATTGGCTGTGCTTTCCAAATACCAGGCTGTCTATATTTTGTTAACATAAATTTATTTCCAAAGTGAATGCACTACCATCACCTCTGGTATTCTACTCATCATATATTTAATTATTTACTAATGCATTCATAAAGTCCTTCACTTCTTTAGACAAAGTGTTAGCATCTGTGGTGTAAGATATTAGATATGTAGGGAAGAACAATATGCTTTCAAACAACACAGTAAAGATTCACCAAACCCCTTTTTCCCCCTGCTAAACACACAGCTTGACTACATTTCACTGCCTTTCTTGTAGTCATTTAGGGCCACTTGGCAATATTTTGATCAAA
This sequence comes from Papio anubis, assembly GCF_008728515.1. Classification (NCBI taxonomy): domain Eukaryota; kingdom Metazoa; phylum Chordata; class Mammalia; order Primates; family Cercopithecidae; genus Papio; species Papio anubis. The sequence goes on along the minus strand of NC_044987.1, from coordinate 49,448,240 downwards.
TGGACTGTCAGAAGAAGCGATACACTTCATTTTTAGGCTTGGACTCCTAAGTCTCTCCTTGGAGATCATCCATGACCTCTCCTTTCCCTTGTCTGCTGGCAGAGAGTTGGTGGAGGATTCTGAAACTCCGGGGACTCGAAGAAAGAGTAGCATTGAACTAACAAAGAAAGGTAACACAAGAGCCTTCCTTGAAGAGAGACCAGCGCATAGAAAGGCATTGAGGTACAACTAAACAGGACCTGTTGTAGAAAGAACTATAAAAAGTTATTTCGACTGGAGAATAAGGTGAATGGGCATGATGGCAAAATGTATATACAAGGACTAGATTTCAGAGGTCCTGCACACCATCCAAAGAAATTAAGACTTCCTCTTGAATGAGATCTAAAGAGAAATAACATGGCTTAGGTCAATTCCAACCTTCCTCCTGATCACATTTACACCATTCTGAGCCTTCCCTGTCTTCTTCACCACTCACTGTATTTCTCATTAACAAAATGTCCATATTCTCAGTGAGGTTTGTGAACTCTCAAAGGGCAGGCCCACTCTCTCTCCTTCAAATTTGTTTTTCAGAACATGAAGTGGGCAAACTATTTTTTCATATTTAAAGCAAGAAAGCACTCTAGTTATACATTATTTTGATGTAAATCATGAGGAAAAAGAGTAACTTCAGTGATATGTTGCCTCTGCCCAGGGCTGTGGGAGATCAAAGAGTAGGGTGCTTATGATGGGGTGCTAGTGTGTCCACCAGAGGCTACAGAACACACACGTGGTGGCGATTTCACAACAGGCTCACCACAATGTCCAATTCTGTGTCTATTGCCTCTGGTGGCATAATATAATATTTCAAACAATAATACAAACCACTGTTGATTGAACATGTGTTGTTTTACATAAATTGTCACTAATCACAATACATCTCCATTTACAGATGAGAAAGCAGCTTCCAAGAGTTTAATGTCACACAATTACTGAGTGGGTAGAGCCAAGATTTGAACTTAGGTCAGTCTGACACAAAGCCCCTGTTCTTTCCATCATATCACTCCTGCCCCTAGTATTGCTGTGGACTCACAGTCCAAAGCACCATTTGTTTTGATTCTTGTATTTTATCTTAAAAATTCCTATGAACAAAGTATTCTTATTAACATCAGAGTTGATACCTTTTTATACGTATTAGTTTTGTGTTTTGAATTCATTACCATAAGAACAAAATTACGAATTTACAATCTCTTGCCAGCAAGTCTTTAAAAACAAAGTGTATGCCCTGTGGGGTAAGAAGACAAGGGTTACATCACACCGTCTCTCCACACTTCTGGGATTTACTGAGTTCAATAGTTTTTTGTTGTTGTTGTTGTTTTGAGACAAGATCTCACTCTGTCACCTAGATTGGAGTGCAGTGGTGAGATCACAGCTCACTGCAGCCTGCCTTGATCTCCCTTGATCAAGCAATCCTCCTATCTCAGCCTCCTGAGTAGCTGTGACTATAGGTACATGCCACCATGCCCAGCTTATTTTTTAAAACTTTTCGTAGAGACAGGGTCTCACTATGTTGCCTAAACTGGTCTTGAACTCCTGGGATCAGGCGATCATCTCATTTAGGCCTACCAAAGTGCTGGAATTACAAGTGTGAGCCATTGTACCTGGCCTTACAGTACTACTCTTGACCCCAGAGCAGCAGTTCCTCTGAAGCCTTTACAACTCTATAAATGTCCTGCAGCTGGAAGAACACGATGATAGTAGGGGGAGGAGATTAGTTGTACAACCTTCTGCTCTGGGAACCTGCTGTAAAATAAACACTGCGGAAAATTCCTGTTTCTGTTAAATAGAATGACTTTTATGTTGGCCATTGTCCATGTGCATGTGCTCTCAGCAGAGAAAAAGAGACAAAATAAAAGTGACTTGTGCAGAAAATTCTAGAATAATTAGAAATTCTTTTGCAGGAAGTCTGGCAAGTTTCACAACTTTTAATGACTGGCATGGACTTCTCTTGGTTTAATCTTGGCTTCTGAAAATTCATCTGAGTCAGTCACTACTCAAAACAGACTGAAAAGTGATTATGGGAACTAAGTAAAGGACAGCTGGCTCCCAGCAAATTTGTGAAATGAGATTTTTTGGTTTTGGGGTTTTTGTTTTGTTTTCCTCTTGTATTTGCATCTGTGTTCCCTGGATGGAAGGTAAGCTTCAAAGGCAGAGACTTAAGACTATGTAAGTATCTAGCTCTGTGACCTTGCACAATTCTATCAGCTGTCCAGAACCTCATTTCAACAGTCCTCATTTTTAAGCAAATATTTATTGTTCACTAATTGTATTCTAGACCTGGCTCCAAATGTTGGTGATATAATGGTGAACAAATCATAGTTCCAACCTTAAGTAAACTCATGGCAACATAACTAATAGTGTAAAAAAAACTTTAGTAAGACTAATTGGAGGATGCTAGTCACCCAAAGTGGGTGTCTAGTCTATTTCTGTCCTTCAGAAGAACAGAAAGCTTCTCCAAGAGAGATCCAAGTCTGTCTAAACCTAAATGATGAGCTGAAATGAGCCACATGACATATCCATGTATTGAGAAGGTAGGGTATGTAGAAGCATATCTCAGGCAAAGAGAATATCAAAGGACACAGGTACAGAGGTAGAGAACTGGTAGATAAATTTTTTAAAAAGCATATACAGACAGTCTAGAAACCTAAGATATTTTTAATAGAGAAGTTGTCTTAAGCATGCCTTAGGCTTACAATAAGTTTAAGTCTAATATTCACTCATTTCCATCCATCCATTCATTGTTCTAGAAACTATTCTAGCTGCTAGAGTTATAAACACGAAGAAGTCATAAAATAGGTAAGTGAAAATTGATGGACAGGACGTCTAGAAAAGCTCCTTAAAATGAAGACAGATACCCGAGGCATTTCTTTTGCCTTTCCCTTTCACTCTTCCCTGCTACCAGAAATACAGGTCTGATAGTTAAAGTTTTAGCAGTTCTCTTGGGCCACGATGTGATCCTACTGTATTAGTCAGTTCTTGCACTGCTATGAAGAAATACCTAAGACTTGGTAATTTATAAGGATAAAAGGTTTAACTGGCTGATGGTTCCACAGGCTATGCAGGAAGCGTGGCAGCATCAGCATCTGGGAAGGCCTCAGGGAGCTTTTACTCATGGCAGAAGGCAAAGCAGGAACAGTTATGTTACATGGCAAGAGCAAGACATGGTGTGTTGGGGGTAGGTGCCATATACTTTCAAATAACCAGACCTCACGAGAACTCACTCACTGTCATGAAAATAGCACCAAGGGGGAAATTGACCCCCATGACCCACTCACCTCCCACCAGGCCCCACCTCCAACATTAGGATTACAATTTGACATGACATTTGGGCAGGGACACAGACCCAAACAGTATCACCTGGACATGGAATGCACAAGCTAGAATAATAGACAAGGAGGAAGGAGGAGCCTGACAATCATGGAGCTGCCTTCCTCTACATTTATTTTACATAAGAGAGAAATAAATATTGCAAGGCTACTATTATTTGAGGTTTAAATTATATGCAACAGAACCCAGTTTCCAACCAATTTAGAGAGGTAGCATGATGTAGATTAAGAAAGAGTATAGACTTTGGATACAGACCTGGATTTGAATTCTGGCTTTGCCAAAAATAAGCTGTTTCCTTCTACCAAAACGGGACTGATATATAAAGGATATATAAAGATATATATATAAGTGCCTACCATATAGCATATGTGTGACATTATTACCTGGATTATCTGGATTTGGTGGAAAGTTTAAAAAAAAAAAGTCTACAAACAAAACATCCAAAAGCCCTAGATTCTAAAAAAAAGTGTATCACTCATGTAGTGAAGACTGTGACAAAAATAAGAATTTTCTGTGGAAGAATTAAAACTTGAATCAAGGTGATAAAAAATTAATGAATTAGGTGCATTTCAAATTAAATGTATCTCCTTAATATCAGAGTCTGCAAGATATTTAAAAAGATAACTTGTAGGGACTTCCTCGTCTACTATTCTACACCTGTCAACTACTGAAAGTCATGCTACCTGCAACTTATTCACAACAACTAGAGCACTTCAGCACAGGGACAGCAAACAAATACAAATGCTGGCTTGCTCTCTTCTGAACAGGAGTAACAGCTTTCATATGCTTTCAGACTTAATTAACTTTGGCCTTAGGCCCAGACCCTGAATCATCAGTTTATAAGAGGTGCAGAATAATGGCACAAAACTCACATAATGTAGGGGTAACTCTTAGAAAAAACTTTTCTAGAACTGAAAGACAAAAATAGAATTGGGCACAGTAGTGAAAGCAACATAGTGACAAGTGTCCTTCTAAATTTGTCCATCTTTCTGAATTATTTTTCATGAAGACAATTATGTGTTCATGGTGCTACTGTATTCAACAGTAAATTCTACTCAGGAAATATGTGTGACTCCAGGTTGCTTTGTAATTGGTAACAGCTCCTTCCAGAGTCTACTTGATTAAAAATCTCAAATCCAATATATCACCAAGAGAAGACTTTTTACTTCCTTGAGTAGTCATCATCATTGTGATACTACATGAATGAGCAGCGTATAATGAATTCGATAAGTATTTTTTGAGCCTTACTAAGTAACAGGCACTGTAGTAGTTTATCCTGCCTTCTAAATTAGTGATGCTCTATTCTGCTAACTGGAAACCCATACACCTCTTCAATCTCCCATTCAAACCTTAGCTCCTTATTAAACTATAGAACTGGGTATCTCTGGACAATATTTTACACAAAACAAAGCTGAACTTCAATCATCATGGCATCTATTGACCACCGTGACATGTTCTATCACTTTGGTTGAGTATACAAGATTATTAGGAATAATACAAATTTATTTATAACCTCTCATTGACCTCCTTTTAGTTTTTGACTATAGGAACAATAGTCAGAAGTTAAGCAGCATGACCATATATGTGATTATTGTCCATTAACATGTACATACTACTTTTGTGTGTGTTCACATGCATATGTGTGTCTTCATGTCTTCACCTTCCTTACATGGGCTTATCTTTAATCTCTAAAATCTATTACTTCAGCCACCATCTCTCCCAGCTCCTGAGTCAATCCTGAGTAAGCCTTCCCATATGTTAATGACTTTTTCCCACAAGACAGTTGAAATTAATTGTCCTGTCACTGACTTTATATTCTGGGAAAATCCTGGATTTATGGAGTTTCCCTAACAGAGAACTTTTCATTGACTCCTATTGCATAAACCCAGTATACAGCATCTGCCTCTCTTTCTTTCTTTGCATCAAGCTATAACTGCAGGCCTGAAATAAACCTGGCAAGCCAGGTAGGGACTCTGTGATTCAGTCCAACCCTGCAGCCCCCTCTATCCAGGGTGTTGATTCAGCTGTTTTGATTTTCAGCACCTGTTTGGATTCTTGTTCTTAACAGATGAATAAACAGACTATCTTAATTTTAATATTAGTACTATTTGTAATCCTTGATCAACCACTACCTCCTAGAATAGATCTTCTTGGGCGACACCATCAAATTCATTGTGCCCTTTTGTACACTGCCAGTTGGGAAGCTGACCTTCTGCCTCAGAAGCTAGTCCTACAGCTGGCCTAGTCCCTGCTACCATTGTCTCCCTTCTCCTCTCCTTGCTTGCTCTGAGGCTGAAGTCAGGGCAGGCCTATTGGCTAAGTCCCCCTGAATTAAGAGACACACATATACAGTACTATATTTATGTATGCATACCTGAATCACTGTAAATATATATATATGTATATGTATATGTAAATACATAGACACATCAATACATATACATAGACTCTCAAAAGACTTCTGGTATTATGGCAACTGCCTCAGAAAACACCACCTGGGTTCCACTGCTTTAACAAAACTCATCATGAAAATTAGCCTCTTGAGATAAAAACCTAAAATAAAGTAGGAAAGAGAAACCATAAGTACAGCAGTGGCTCTAAGAAGCAGAGCTGTTTCTCTCCTGAAGAGTTGCCATTACTGTTAGGGAATAATGTCAGAGGCTCTGGGAAGGCTCTCCATGCAAAAACCTTTCTCAGGGATTCAAATATGTTTTTAACAAATAAGATGAAGTGTAAAATTCCACAAGTAGAATTCAGCCTTAAAACCCCAGAGAAACCAAGATTGCTTGTTACAGCTCATAAACCCTAGTGGCTTGTGGGCTATGTTTTGTTTGCTCTAGTTTACCTCCATCCAATGAATGCATCTTCTGGTTCTCATAGCACCCATTGCCTGACACATGTTCACAATGCTTATTTATAGAAACTGCCTATACCCTAGTTGAAATTCACTAGATAACTGACATTAGATGGGATGATATTTTAGCCTTCCTTTTTGGTAGCTATATAATCCTAGCCCATTGTCTCACTTTTACCCCTTTACACCAAGGAGGATTGAAGTACTAGGTTCTGGATGATGGTCATTTGTCCAGGTTTCCCAGCTGAGAGTAATTAGTTGCCAAAGGACTTATGCACAGGGACTCTGGCCTCTTTCTTCTCCCTTCTCCACTTAAATCAGTGGGAGGTAGTTTCCTGGATATGTGTGCCTCCTCTGGTGGCCCATACTGGCCCTTGAGTGGGTTGTTTCTCTATCCAGGTAGAGTAGTATCTACATAGCAGAAAGGCAGTAGATCTATTTGAATCTCATAAAAGAGCTACATATTCCAGTCTGACCTTTACTAGTAACAAGCATGGTACTATAATTCTCCTGCTGACTTGCTTCTCAATTGATACAGTTTCCAGAATAAAGATGAGAGCTATTTATTGAGCATAATAAATAATATATATATATGAGCTTTACCAATGAAAATAATTTGATGATGGGTTGGCTGTTTGTGTATAAGAAATGAAGGCCATCCTGGATGTGGAGAATACTTCAGATAGAAAGTCTGGAAACCTGAAGGAAAACATTAACTTTGTAATTAGTGAGCTCTTTCTTTTTCCCCTTTGCTTTGGCTTTAAAGAGAACCTATGTTTCTAAGGATTTTAAAAATAAAAGTTCTTAAGAAATGTCTGTAAGGGTAAGAAAACTGAAGCCCAGAAAGATTAGATGTCTTTCCAAAGATCATATGGCATAGCTATGATTGGGATCTGAGGTCCTTTATCACACACCCTTTAATCAACATCTACTAATAAAGGGAAAGTAAGAAAAACGCCAATGGTAATAACATTTAAAGTGGTTTATACATATACAGCACTTCCTGCCAGACATTCTTCTAGGTACCTTGAAATATTAACTAATTCATAAAATACTTTATATGAACCAACAGTGTACCTGATTCTGTACTACCTGTAGAAAATACAGGCATAAACAACAGAAGTGGCTCTTGCCTTTACATTCTAGTAGAGGTGAGAGCCATAAATATAATATACTGATTAGCAAATCAGTAATTATACTCTAATATGTGCTCAAAGAAATATAGACTTTCATGACAGATTGTAATAAAAGGCCTGATACTTGAAGTGTAGGAGTAAACTAGGATGGGGGGAAAGCAGGAAAAGATGTTCCAGGCAGACGGAACAAGCGGGAAAAGACTGCAGCAGAAAGGGGCCCTTGCAAAAGCATGGGGCATGGTTGGTGACTGGAGATAATGATGGAGAGGTGGGACTGGGACAGATCATGAAGGGCCCCAGAGGTCATAAAAAGAATTTGGGGTTTTATGCCAAGAGTAACAGACATCCATTGAAAGAGATGTGTGAATAACTTGACAATACAAAGAAGAAAAATGTAGGTGCCTGACTAAATTTTCGGGGATGGAAATCAATAATCTTGGTTAAGGCACTCATTAAAGTAGATTGTATGAAGGTGGGACAATGAATCTGCCTAACTTCCTTTTGATTTGAATCAGTCATTTGGAGCATCCCCAAGGTAAGTGCATTTCAGGATATTCCAGTAGCTTCACTTATAAAACTTCATAGTCTGGAAACTTCCTGCTGATTATAAAGGATTTTGAGAGTTATTACCTAAATCCTGTGACTCCTTGTAAATCAGTGAAGACATCATTATAAGAAATACTAGTGAAAAAAAACGTATTTCCCTAGTGACCATACTGGAACGACAATCTCTTATTACCTAGAAGTGAGAACTACTTACAAATCCTTCCTTATAAGAATACCCCTGCACAGAATCATTCTAATTTGACACAGATCATATTTTTACAAAGCACTATAAAAGTTCAACCACAAAATATGCCTGGAATCCTAGCAGTTTGGGAGGTTGAGGTGGGAAGATCACTTGAGGCCAGGAGCTACAGACCAGCTTGATCAACATAGCTGATCTCTGCAAAAAAAAAAAAAAAACAATAACAATAATAATAATAATAAACAAAATTAGCTCAGTGCAGTAGCATGCACTCATAGTTCTAGCTATTCAGTAGGCTTAGGCAGGACGGTTTAGTCTAGGAGTTTTCCATTGCAGTGAACCATGACAGCCCTAGTGCACTCCAACTTGGGAGAAAGAGTGAGACCCTGTCTCAAAAATAATAGTAATGTCTACTAACTCAAAATGCTGAGTAAATTGCATATAGAACAATATTAATCTACTATTCTTACAAAGTAAAATTCTTCAGAGACTGAAGGAAGTCCAAGTCTGCAGAATGCCATTAAGTATCAAGGCAATTAATGAGTTTCAGAAGTTCACTTGTAACAAATTGTGTCCCTGAGGATTTATTAAAAGACTCTATGGAAAAGCAGCTTCTCTTATCCAATCACTTCTTCCTCCATCTATAACCAGATGGTGAGAGCTAACCTAGGCCTCCATAGCTGCTTTTCTCTTTCTTTCTCTCAGACTATGGACAATGCCATCTGTTCCCAAGGGTTTGTGAATCATATGTAAACTAATGACACACACATCTTTTCTGTTTAGCTTTAACTTTTTTCACTGGATGTTTTGCTTATCATCAAAAGCAACAGCAGTCCCTGTTTGTTTTCAGTCTAATACACCTTTGAGTTAACACAGGGTTAGCACACTAGGGAGAGAATGTATGGATCTCATCCAGCCATTAAGGAAGTAGTATATGGAGGTGAATAAAAGCATGGAACATGGGGTCAAACAGATCTGAATTTACAGTCAAGTCCTGCCACTTAACTGTAATGTAAATTTTGACAAATTCTTTCATTCTAGGAGCTTCATTTTCTATACTGATGAATGAGGACAAGAACAACATCACATGACTATATGAAGCTTAACTAAGATCACACACTTGAAATGATGCCTGGCATATAATGAGCACTGAAAAGTTTGCAGCTTCTATCATCATCATTGCTCAACAGTTAGCCAGCTTCTCATTTGTAAATACATATTTATACCCTGATTAAATATATTGTATGCGTGGTAGAAGGAGGTAGTGTAGTGGAATGTCTTTTGAACTAGAAATGAACAGAAATTGAGTCTAGTTCCTTTTCCTGTCCTCTTAGCCATGTGACCTAGGTAATTTATTTAAATTTCTAAATCTCAGATTTTAATAATACTTATTGCATAAGTTTGGAGTGCTAAACAAGATAATGTATGGCTATGTAAAGTATGATTCTACAGAAAAGTTCCTATTTGAGTCAGTGTTTAGGATAAATAACATTTATTCTCATAGAAATCATGTTACAAATGGCTAAGTTCATGGGATCGCCCACAGCAATGTATCCATCTTAAGCATAGCTTAAACACAATGTATTTGAAATAAAAAATATTACAAAATAACAGCAATGACTCCAATAATAGTTGCTAAATAAAAGAGAAAAAAAGAACAATGTGGCTGAATAAAAAATATTTTGTCTCAAGTGCTGATGCTGGAACAGAGAAAATATAATAGATATCTGCAGAATTTAATGATTGATGTCTGCAAACAAAATATAATGAAATATTTCACATTTCAATGGAAATGTGAAAGTTCAATGTCAACATATGGAGATTTTCAGGAAAATTTACAATGATGACAGATTCCAGTTGGGTTTTACAAAAATGGTTGGAGAGTTGCTTTTTCTTTCTCAAAGTTTTAGGTTTCAAAACGAAAGGGAGAGCTACACTAAGATTTTCCTGAGATAATGAATGAAAATCAAATAAACCAAGAAAAAAATAAGAGGGCAGGAAAGAATATGAATTTTCATGTGAAGGAGGGTTACTTCAGGAAGAATCTCAAGAGTTATGATCAGTGATACAGGATTAGGGGATAAAGAAGAAAGAAAAAATAAGTTGCCTGTAATAGTTATGATTTATTGAGAGTTTACTATATGCCAAAGTCTGCTCTAAATGCTTCTTATATATTAAAGTTATTTAGTCTTCACACTTCACCTATGAACTAGTGTGACTGTGATCCTTATTTTATAGATGAGGAAACTGAGATGCAGTTATAAATACAGTAAGTTGTAGAACTAGGATTTAAAATCAGTCTGGATCCAGACCTCAGACTCTTATGAAAAAGAAGAAATATTGGGTTTGGGACAATTTATTCATGTAACAATATTTAATATCAGAGAGTATATACAGATGACTATTACGGTCACACTTTCTGTATTGATGGAACTTACAATTTAGCTCTCGTATTGAGCCAACAGGTAGTGCTCTGCATGAGCATAGTTTGGTCATCCAGTAATACTAGATTATCAGGTTTCCAAATAAGCAAAGTTAGAGCCATTTCCAACTCTTCACTGCTTTATACATGTTAGTGACATCTTTCAGTGTCCCTTGGTCTCTCTCTCCTCCAGCATATGGTCTTTGCCTCTGTTCAAACCATAGTCAACCTCCTTCCTCCTCCTCAACAGACTTCTTCTAGGCAGAACACTCCAATCATCTTCAAAGCTGTTTCTTAAAGCTGTTTTCACCAGTTCCATCTATCCCTTTTACCCTGTCACAACTCTGCTTCTTGCTGAACAAAAATCTAGGCTACAAAAGGACTATGGCAATTCGCCTATTGCTCTAGTATCAGTACAAAGATAAGGACTATCTCTCTTAAAATCAATTATTGTCCCTTGGACTAACCAACACCCTGTCTCTTCACTTCCTCATAATGCCAAGGTGAATCCTACCTATCCTTACATGCTGGTCCTCTCAGAAAGGATACTATTCTATTATTCAAATTAATCTTTAAATCCAGGAAATCATTTCTACTGGGGTGTGAGAGTTTGACATTTATTCACTTAAAACCTTTCCCAAATATTTATCTAAAAATTTAGCTAATCTGATGTGCTTGAAATAAACATTTGCTTTGCAGCCAGACATATTTAGATTCAAATTTTTGCTCTTCTACTTCCTAGCTGTGTGTCGTTGGACAAAGGTAACCTCTCCATAGAGCAGAAGCAAATGCCATAGCTTCTATTGCTGATTTGAGAATAAAAGGAAATGTTAACTTTGTCTTTGCAAGTAATGTTGTCTTTTCAGGTCTGTTGTCTTCTAGCAGTTTTATACACAATTCTTAGTTTCTAAATTTTTAAATTCTAGAACCCAAGTTGAGTACACAGAGAAAAGAAGATTCTTTTACCTTCTAATCAATGCTTTGGATCATATAATAATATATCAATCATTAATTTATTCAACTAACATTTATCAAGCATCAACTATGTGCCAGGCATTAGTCAGGACACTGGGATGGAGTGGCCAACAAGATCCATAAATATCTATTAGAACAGCACTGCATATCAAATTATATGACTTCATTGAAATGAATTCATTTCTATTTATTTCACATAGTTGCTAAACCTCTATTTTCTTTAAATATAAAAGTCAATTTGAGAAATGTATTCAACAATCATATAGGAAAGCAGTGACTTACTGTCCTGAAGACCACTTGCAACTAATCACTTCACAATCCTTCCTTCCCCCAATATGAGGGTATAAGTGTTATCAAAGAATATGTGCCCATCTCTATGCTAAGTGATATATCTTATTTCATTTTTATTTATCTGTAAAGTAGACAATTTAAAGATGGACAACCTGAAGTTCAGAAAGCTTAGGTACTTGAAGAAGCCCACAAATATACTAAGCCAGATCCATCTAGCTGGTTGAGGCACTATTGGTTTGTAATTTTAAATGTGTAATATACATTTGGGAGTGGGGGGTACTGGTTTGAGTGTTTGAACATGCAGCTTTATTCTCACAATGCGTGGTTCCAAGGTCTCTTAATGGCAGAATACAGTTTCAGAACACAAAGAAGAGAACATGCTGGCTCTTCCAACCATCACTTTTAAATGCTTTCAATTAATGCTTGGATCTCTGCAGGTGGGAATCTGCAGATGAGACAATCCATCTGCAGTCAGTAATCACTCCATTTCACTGTCTTGAACTCCTGGCTAGTAAGGGCAATTAAAGTCACGCCCCTGCTGAGATTCAGACTCAGTGATTGTTGCTGCTCACTTGCCAGAAAAAGCAAGAACCAATGTGGAAAAATTGAACCTTATTTAAAAAAAAAAAAAAAAAACCCTCTTTTCCTTGCTGACTTTTAGGCCTGACTTTGATGCAGAACATTTAAGAAATATTGCTATTATAGTATCTGCTTCTAGTGAGGGCTTCAGGCTGCTTGTACTCATAGCAGAAGGTGAAGGGGAGCTGGCATATACAGAGATCATATGGTGATAGAGGAAGCAAGATAGAAGGGAAGGAGGTGCCAGGCTCTTTTTAACAACCAGTTCTTATAGGAAGTAACAAAATGAGAATCCACTTACCCCACCACCCATCCCATGGAGGACATTAATTTATTCATGAGTGATCCACCTCCATTGCCCAAACACCTCCCATTAAGCCCCACCTCCAACATTGGTAATCAAATTTCAACATAAGATTTGAAGGAGTCAAACAAACCAAATTATAGCACAGTCCCAGTACAGTCACTTTCTGGCTATGTGATACTGAGTAACTCAGTGACTCTGTTTGAAAGCTGTAAGAACAATGAGGATAATGGTACCTGGTCTGGAGACTTCAGGGAACTGTTGTTAGGGTTAAATGAAATTATCATGGAAAAGAGCTTTGAAACACTACCACACAAAATGCAAAGGCAAGGAATATTTTGGTTCTCTCTCAACACAGGCTTTGTGTGGTAGCTGGAAAGGAAAGGGTCCTAGGGAGGTGTCGTGGAGAGTGGGCAGCCTGGTGCTCCTCCATGGCTTGCCTCCTGTGGCTAGTACTAACATTCAGATGTGGTTGCTGAAAAGAGCTCAAGGCTAACAACTCTGGATGAAGATCTGTCAAAGTTCTGCCATTGGAGGAAAAAGCCAACCTCCTTGACCCACAGGTCTCTCAATCCCCATGGCTGGGGCCTTGAGATGAGGCCGCACAAACTCAGCCCCAGCTCAGTTTTAGGATTAATCTAATCTCACACAGAGGACTCTAGGAAGCCTTTACTCAGTGACTTGGTGGCACAGCTCTCAAACCACCAGCTGCTCTATTGCCTTTATTGCTCTGATCTCACACCTTTCTTCTTGTAAGTCAAAGGAGTAGTGAGAAGAGGGTATGGGCTTCATAATGCTATGAACATGGATTCCAATAATCACTGGTATGATTTTAAATAAACAGGCCAAACTTCTGAACCTCAGTTTTCTCTTTATCAGAATGCAGACATAAATAGCTACTGAAGAGCAAATTAGTTTAGAGAATTTGTGGTGGGGTCTTTGAGTATATTTGAGTAACATTTTCATGACTTAAATATACTGGTCTGAATGATGAGTGTAAGTTATCCAAGAAAAAGGAAAGGAAGGGCATTTCTGGAAGAAGGAAGATTTTGTGAACACAAGAAGCAGAAATGAGTCCATGTGGCTGATGACTGAAAAGAAAGACATGTTAAATAATCAAGTTTAATATGTGTTGTGACCAACTAGGAGAATTCAAATGAATTTTAGGTTCTCCTTTGTTCTCTTAGCACTATCTCCATTCTCCATACTTACTCTCCTATGCCTGTGGGTTGATGTTTCTTAAACACAGATTCCCTGCCAGGTATTGCAGGGAATTTTGCCTGTATGTACCTGTAAATTCTTCACTGCTTTAGAAACAAGCATTGGTAGAAAAGCTTCACAGTCATCATCCAAATGTTTGACTTCAACCTGAGAATTACAAAACCAAGTACTATAAGTTTTCAGAAGAAACAACTGCTCTTGCCATAAAAGTTGCTGAAAATACAAGTTTCCAAGAAACAGAGATTAACTAAAAGCCTTCTACACAAAGTTCATTAGCCTCCAAATGACACAACCACTGAAGGATTTTGAGACTCACAGATGAGCACATGCAGCTGGTAGGAAATGGGCTGAAGTCGCAGCACCATACCATTATCTGCAGGTGCACTGAAAGCACCAATTAAGCCGGGAGACAGGGTGTTTAGGTGGAAGGATGGGTTTTGAGAAGCAATTTCATTGTGAAACAAAGCTCCACAATGTCCTATTGCTGAACCCAGAAAAAAGGAAGAGGCCCTTAATGCGAATAAGAAAGCTCTTGACTTTGTTTTCCACAGTGCAAAACATCCCAGTTATAAATGTTGACTTATTTTTAGAGTCAGGTTTCAGAAAACATCTATACCAACAAAATCAGGAACAAAACATCTTGAATTTACAAATGTCAAATAGAAAACATCTGATTTAGCTTGCATGACTATAGCTTTTCAATCCCCTAAGCAATTTGTTTCATGATGAGATTGCTCATGAATAAAAAATGTCCTGGCAAAGTTGGTTTTATTACATCTCAGATATTTAATCAGGCAGGCATCAGGCACAGGATAGGTGCAATGTGTATTTATTTTCTACTTTGGCTACAATATCAAGGACTCAAAAAAAATATTGGAAGATCTGAAATGACAAGCTGAGTAGTAGGAGATAATTCCCCTGTGGCATTTAGAAGGTGTGTTTTTCTTTTCGTCTTTCCTTGAGTGCTAATTTTATTCTTGGTATCATCTGCACCCAGCTTGCTCCCCTTGCACCATCATCTCTGTGGCCAGTGTCTTGACTTCCTTTATACAACTTTCTTTTTCTTGTTCACACTCCAGAAAATTGAATTGAGTTTTCTAAGCCTCTCCACTCCATTCACTAATACACAGGGTGTCCAGGGCCTGTTAACAGTATGTCATAGAACATGTTGGTTGATGGGCTGACAATGAAAGCAGCATCAACTCTACGGGTACACTTCTCTAGAGTTCAGTTTGTATGTGGTGCACTGAAGGTAACCTGAACATGTGGGTCAGATCTGGTTTCAAATCTCAACTCAGTCACTTACAAAGCCATGTGACCTTTGACCGATCCTTAAAGTACCTTCTCTGAGCCTACCTTCTCTTCTGGAAAGTGAGAATAACAATACCCACCTCTCAGAATTGTTGTAAAATTTCCATGATACCAAATAAATCGCAATGTGCAAGGCCTGGCACATAATCATATTTTTTGTTTAATGTGAATTATTATTGCAATCTAATAACTTCTAGTTACTTTTATTGCTTCCACTTAATGTAATTATAATGTGTTCCCAGATACAGAATTAAGTGGAATACAGTGTTTGGCTTTGAGAATTTCAGTGAATGATTCTAGAAGAAGAACATATAAGATTTTGACATTATCAAGGTGAGTAGCGCTCTTTTTATTATTTGCATTTTATCTCTCTTTGATTTTTACTTAGGCAGTATCTGTTTACATTCTCACAACAACCTCTTAAGGGATTTACAAGCATCCAGGCATTCCTATTTGAGAGACACAGAAACTAAGGTCCAGAGAAAAGAATTCAGTTGTCCAAGGTTACAGAGCTGGTTTGAAGCAGAGCCAGGACTGTAACTCCAGTTTTCTGACAACCTATCCACCGTACCATCCAACTTCAGTTTTAGGAGCTCCAATATCCTGTGAGTTCCTAGAAAGCTGGCCTTTCCATATTTCCATAAGTTCCTGGCACACAGGAAATACTCGACAAATCTTTGATGAGTGAATGAGTGTCCTGCCTGGAAGCATTAATAAGAACCACAGTCAGTCCTATATACAGAATCTAGACATGATCCCAGGATTATCGGGCAAGAAGTTCCACTGCCACTGCAGTAGTTTCACAGAGCAAGAGCAAGCTGATCAAGTACAGCCTATCTCCCAGATCCAATAGGTAATCAATTCCTTCTAGTCTTCTCATACATATGTTACCCATTTTTTCCTGCAGCTCACTCCTGTTCTAATGAGCTTGAGCTAGAGATTTATTTATCTGTCAGAGGACTGTTCCAAATATATGAGTCACAGCATGAGAACATCAAAAACATAGCAGAATTTCCAAAAATGAAAATATATTTCAAAATCATCTTTCGTTCTGTATTTTCTGTATTCTTTAGGCCAGCAGCAGTTCTGATGCTTCAAGCCTCTTCACTCATTTACAAGATCTAAAGCACTGAACAGAGATCTTCCTTTAAGAGCAGTACCTAGTGAGTCAATCATTTTCATAAACAGGACATTTGGCTCGAGCCAGACAGCATATGGATAGGCACTCAGTCAACCTCCTCACTGTACCTCTGCCTGTTTGCCTAAGGTCAGACATGAAATGCTGCCTGAGAGTGCAGTTCTCCAGAAGAGGCTGTCAAATCCATGTCTCTTGAGGTAAAGGCCTTTGTCCAAAAACCCAGCATGGTTCTTTCTGAATCATTTTTTAATACACAACTTCCCTGTTAACATCTATTTGTGGCATGCAGAAGGCAACCTTTCCACAATGCTTCGTGTCTGGAAATCTAAAATAACAAATTATCCAGAATCTAAACAAAAACCTGGATTTGATTTTGTTTCTCATATTTCAGGACTTCTAAACTACTCTGTTCTTATATTAAATACTACTCAATGACATCTCATGGTTCTCTCCAATCCCTAAACTTACATGGCATTAAAATCCAGAAAAACTAAGTAATTAGGCAATTGAACTACGTTTTATTTTACCTTGTAACCAAATTCTTTCAACTGGCCTTGAGGGCTTTTTTTTTTTTTTTTTATGCTATATACCATGTGAAATATAATAGCCTTAAAACCTTCATCCATAAGAATTCTAACAGTCGGTAGTGACTGCCTAACACTTATAAAGAAACCGGACTCCTTACTTTGTTGCATTCAAGAAAGAGACTTGGGGTTGGGGGGGTGGCGCAGAAAAAAAGAGGAAAGCCAAGGCATTTTTCTCCATGTTTCTGCTTCCTGTGATAATTCCAGCAGCAGTGGCACCTCCTCCTTGGCTCCTATTCTGCTGAACAGGCCTGCAGTGGTTCCAGCTTCCTGTGGTTGATTCTCACCCTAAGTTCCTTCCTTCAATCCTTCAGTTCAGGGGTGGGAGTGTTTTCCTGCTGTGGTTAATCTCTAGATCGCCTTGCCATCTTCTGTTTGTTTCTAGGCTCTTTCATGGATTGTGCAACTTATTCATTTTATGATGTGCCTTTTATTTCAAATACTTAGAAGGACTTCTGTTTTCCCGGTTGGACCCTAACTAACTATTACATGCTCTATTTCATTTTTCTTTGCCTTCCACAAAACATTGTGTGAAATGTTAAATAAGAATCAGACATCCTTGGTCCAAATTCTAACTACTACTGCTGGAATAAGTAACCTTGCCTGGGACTCAGTCTTCATTTCCTCATCTGTAAAACATAATGACATAACTCATTTTACAGGGCTGTTGTGGAGATTAAATGGGAATATGAATGAGTATGAATCCTTACTGCATAATGTCCAAACAATCCTGGTTATTATTTCTCCGAACCCAGTTCTTTATTGCCTTTATAGAATACCTTAACTGTAATTACCTATCTCTCAACACATTTTCCTATGTAAAATTTTTTAATTCCTCCATGGGTACCTCAATTAGTATCATTTACTCTTATTAAAAACATGTCCCTTTCCTCCAGTCTATGCTATGAATTTATTTAAACCTTCTTGCCTTCTTAAATAAACTCTGTTTCACTCTTATGACTCATTTGCACAATAGCCTCCAGGTATTCAAAATGCACAAGGTCACCCTGCACTTTTGAAATATTTTTAAATGACTAACATCACCTTCTTTCCTACATATCAGGTTTTATTTGAGTAAATTTCTTGAGGATCATAACTATGGTTACCATTGATTTTCTTCAACTCATACATATACACGTTAAATGTCAAAAATAATTGAAAAAATGATGCTAGTTATTGAGTGAAACAAATATCTAATCAGGAAAATAGTGTTTGCTGCACTTTTCTTCCACAAATTGAAAACTGAGGATGGAAGGATTTCAGACGCAAATAAAATACCAAGTGGGTTTCACAGTACTGCATATAAGTACTGAACTTCATAGAAGCAGCATTTGTCCCTGTCAGGTGCAACTGAACACCATGCCCACAGATGTATTGTGTGTATTTGTGAGAGCAGAGGAAGAGCAGAAAAACTCAGATGAGATGTGGTCCTCAGTTTTCAGATGACTTAGCTAAATAGAGACATCACTGAGCAGTAGGAAACAGCATGAGAACAAGAAACATTATAAAGCATAGAAGAAATTTGTGTTGCAAAACCTATTAAGCATCATAAACATGAGAAGAGTCTAACATAAAGGCCTCTTGACATAGCAGAAAATAGCTATTGATAGTCTCTTGAACTTTACCATACAGTAGTATTAGGTCTCACCACTGCCCACAACTCTTACAGCCAAACTATATATAAAATAAAATCGCTATATTAAAATTAAGAAAAAGAAAGTATATCTCAATAAATATATTTTCTTGTAAAGAGTGGTTACCTTTTAGAAGGCTTGGCATCAAAGGTATGTCATTCAGTTATGAAAAAAATACACTTACATGTAAAAATTTTATTCCTTTCATTCACTGATTTGCATAGGTATTGAGTCCTTGTTCCTTTCCAAGTACTGTTTTAGGCATTGGAGATATGAAGATAAATAAAACACAGTTCTTGCCCTTAAGAAGAGAAGCAGTGAGCTAAAGTAGCAAATGTTAAATAAATATTGTGGGGAAGTGTCAAGGTGTATACTATACACTTAAAATATAACAAGCATAAATCTGACTCTCTCTGCCTATAATGTCCATCCTACTCCATTTCACTGGGAAAAAGGCCCTCAGACAAGATCAGCTCAAATGTGACCCTTCCAATCTCTATCGTCTATGTCTCTACATCTCTACAGTATACTCACTGCACACTTCTAGGAGTCTCTCTCACCTCTACCCTGTTCCTGGTGGAGGACTATGAAATCCTCAAAAGCAAAAGTGACAGTTTATTTTCTCTGAACAACTTCTGCATATACTTAGTTAGCTAAACAGAAATCAACTGATCCTGAATTTGAATTACTCACCCTTTAGAATGTGGAATAGGCCTTTCGTTACAATGCTGTTAAGCAGACTGGAGACTATATACGTAAACACTAGCACAGTTGCTGACATGTAGTAGTTACTAAACCAAATGGAAGCTTTCATTATTATCTTGTTTTTTCAACATTCAAAAATGTAAATAACTATGAAATGAGAAACTGGCTACATAGTTTTATCTGAAGAAAAGCTGTATATTGTTCTTAACTTCCTAATATGTATAAAATACTAGTGATATTTACTAGTATATCTGGAGGTAAAATGCCTAACATCTTGGTTTTTGTCCATTCTAGTCCATTCTTTGTCTATTAAGTGGGACCAATATTCAGAATGGAATGTAATAAAGCAAGACTCTATTTGGATACTTTGAATGTATTAATGAATGTGTCCATTGAGAAACAATTAAGTTTCAAAAAAAATAGCAAATAAGATATACTGTACAATCATCCCTCCTCCTCAATAGAATATTTAACTTTAGCAGCTAGTGAGCCAGGGATAATGAGGCTATGACTCACTTTACTGGTGTTAAAGATGAGAACGAATAAGTTTATAGGTAATTGTTATGCATTTAAATAGTTAAGTACTTCAGTATGAGTATCATTGACATCATCTTTCTTGTAATTAATTCTATTTTACCCATTGTCCTACTTATACTATAGAAATTAAAAAGAGGTTCGACAATTCTCTAGGTACAATCAGTTATACGTGATTTTTCTCATCATTAAAGCCAAAAGAGAATAAAGCAGGGAACTAGGTGTCCAAAATTTTGGTACTACCATATAGGTCAATAGGAAATAGCAGAAATAAATAGTTAAGCTAACACATACCCACAGACACACACACACACACAAACACACACGCATGCAGATCATGCACATAATTAAGATAAAGAGAAGAAAAGGAGACAAAAAAGTTCAAATTTGAATAGAGCCATGGAAATAATTAATAGTTAAAAAACATATTTTGTGGATTAGGTGTATGTAAAAATGCCGTGTGTTAAAGAGAATAAGAAGTAAACAAAGATCAGGGACTTTGAAGTGCTTTTAATCCTTCTTTCACACTCCTTTTACATTTCTTAAAATCAGTGCATGGAAGGATATATGCAGTCTCATGTTCATTTCACCATTATTCACAATAACCAAGATATGGAAACAACGTAAGTGTTCATTAATGGATGAATGGATAAAACAAATGTAGTATATATACACAATGGGATACTATACACTATTTATTTATTTATTTATTTATTTATTTATTTAAAGACAGAGTCTCACTCTGTTACCCAGGCTGGAGTGCAATGGTGTGATCTTGGCTCACTGCAACCTCTATCTCCTGGGTGGAGCGATTCTCCTGCCACAGCCTCCCGAGTAACTGGGATTACAGGTGTCCGCCACCATGCCCAGATAATTTTTATATTTTTTTGTAGAGATGGGGTTTTGCCATGTTGGCCAGACTGGCCTCCAACTCTTGACCCCAAGTAATCCACTTCAGCCTCCCAAACTGTTGGGATTGCAGGCTGAGCCACCACACCCAGCCTATTCACTTTTGAAAAAGACAAATTCTGTCATTTGCAACAACATGGGTGAACCTGGAGGACATTATGCTAAGTAAAATAAGCCAGGCAGAGAAAGGCAAATACTGTATGATCTCACTTATATGTGGAATCTAAAAAAGTTGACACAACAGAGAATAGAAAGGTAGTTACTAGAGGCTGAGGTGGCAGGGATGCAGTTGGGGGTGGGGGAAAAAAGAGATAGGAAAAGGAGAAATGTTGATCAAAGGGTACAAAGTCTTGGTTAGAATGGAGTAATCAGGTTTAGATATTTATTGTACTACATGGTAGTCATAATTAACAATACTATATATATATTTCAAAATTGCAAAAATAACAGATTTTTAATGCTCTTAACACAGAAAAAGATAAGCTGGTGAGATGATGGATGGATATGTTATTTAAAATATAGCATGGAACTTAATTCTACAATGTATACCTAGATCAAAACATCACATTGTGCTCCACAAATACGCACAATTATTTGTCAATTGGAATAAATGTATTTGAACATACTTCGATTGGAAAAAAAAAAAAAGAAGAAAAGAGAAGAAAAGTCACTATGGTCATCCCTCTATCCCTTATCCCTTCTCTCATTGAAAACAATGTAGAGTGTGGGAAAGAAATTAAAAATTCTAATTCCTTTTAAAGAAAAGAATTTTCCCCAAGATATATGTGTCACTTAATGGCAGCTATTTATTGAGTAATTTTTATATGTCAGCCACAGTGGTAACAGGTACTTAATATTCATCATCTCATTTAATCCTTATACCAATTATGTGAGTTAGGTGTTATAATCCCACTCATATTCATTTAAGGAAGCTGTGTTTCAGAGAGTTTACATGATTTACTCCAAA
Organism: Papio anubis; assembly: GCF_008728515.1. Classification (NCBI taxonomy): domain Eukaryota; kingdom Metazoa; phylum Chordata; class Mammalia; order Primates; family Cercopithecidae; genus Papio; species Papio anubis. The sequence continues at coordinate 49,426,565 of NC_044987.1, read as the reverse complement.
ACATATACTTAATAACAGGCAGAATTGGTAATTCCAGCCTAGGTTTATCGGATTCCAAGGACCTTGCATTTAACTACTGTACTCAAGGGCAATCAAAATAAATGGAATTGATAAGTGCCATTGTAACTGTGGCACATATGATACTTTGATTCTTTCCCTCCATATAAGAATTCTTATAACACTGACATAAAGAAATGGCTCGCTAGTGGAAGATAAAATGTTATTGATAGTCCACAGAACAGTTTTTTATATCTATGCTCTTTTTAACATAAGGTTTTGCCCTTTCATCTTTAACATTTTTCCAAGTGTATAAATTTTAGTCATCTCATTTGGGTCCACCTCAAATGCCACTTCGTTTTTTACACTCTCCATGATATTCTCCAGTTGAAACTAATTTCTCCAAATTTTGAACTCCCACACTTTTATAATACGACTTGCTATCTTTAATTATTTTTACTAGGAACATATCATCTCCTCCACTAGGCTTCTGGAGGTAGTGATCTATACCTAAATTATGTCTGTGTCTTCTCTGTGTTCAGAAAACATTTGTACGTGTTTAGAACAGGCAATGACTTAGACAAGATATACAGTTTTTTACTGACTCAAATTCTACCTTAAACTACCCCAAAAAATATGAGTAAAACACATGAAAAATCAGTAGAAAAAAATTTTAGTAACTTAAAAAAAAAAAAAACTATGTTAAAGCATTTTATATACACTTACACACACATCAGTTGACAACTGCAAATCATTCTTACATATTCATTAAAGTAGGCCTTTGGGTATCAGTATTCATCAAAAATATAATTATTTTTCTCACGTAAAATAATTTGGACATACAAATATAATCTAGTCTATATTTTTATTAATTCAGTTTAGCTTTTTTTTTTCTGTTTCAACTATAATGGCAACCCACAACATTAGAATTACATGTATATACATGTTATCTTTAGATGTACAGCACTCTAGTTCTTACAAGTTTATTTTTGGTAGCTATTACTAATGGTCAACACTGATTGAAATAGTTACTATTTTTGAAAATGCAATCAACTTAGCATGCCATGCAAAAATCATTCAATACTTCACTCTTGCCTTCCCTTCCAGACTCATTTCCCATACCTTCCTCCTTCTCTGGTATTCTATAATATTAGCAAAGCAAATTCCTAACATTCCCCGAACATGCCATCTCCATATTTCTGCCTTTCAGTTCCTTTTGGTTTCCTCTCTCCACATTCAGTACTTTATATAGACTTCTATTAGTACTTATTGCATGTTCTTCTCCACCACCAGACCAGAAACTTTTCTTTTAGCCTCAGTGATTAGCATCATGTTCAGCACGCAGCATGTGTAGGCGCGCAACAGATGAATTAATGAATGTGAGCCTACTTACAATTCCCCAAGCTCAGGACTCATTTAGTTATCCAAAAAGAACAAACCTTCCTGTCCTACCTCCTGCTCTTTAAAACAAGCTTTAAATTTAGCATGTTATGCTAAGCATATTACCTTTCCAAGCTATAAAATTATAATTATCTTTGTACTTAATCCTAATTGGTCATTAAATAAACTCTTTTGAAAGTTCTGGCAATATGTATCTGTCCATTATAACCCTCTGAGGAGCTAGAAATGCAGAACTATCCGCTTTGTTGCCTATGAAAACGATCCTCAAATTAAAAAAAATAAATATATCTGCTTTGATTTTCTCCCAGTTTATACCAGGTATATTCCACCAGATTTCATTTAAGTTGAAAAGTTCTGGTTGTAAACATATTTGCCTAAAATCACTACTTTATGGCCCAGGTCAATTGTATGGTTAAATAAACAAATAATTAAGCATATAAATGAAGCATTTATTATGGGTAATTTAAATTCAAATTAAACATTTATTAAGAACCATTGAAGTGTAAAACACTATGCAAAGAGCTTTCACAAACATTATGGTTCTTAACCAGCCTTCATTGGCCACTATGTTAGATTTAGAGTAGCTCAAATCACCTGAAATTTTGTGCTATATGATATACAATAATAATAGTAATAATAACAATTATAATAGTTAACATTTATTGAAGACTTATCATTTGCCAGGTACTAAGCTAAACAGTTTACATGAATTACCATATTTAATTTTCACTAAAACTCAAAGGGAAATTGAGACTTAGCGAAGTTAACTTGCTGAAAGCCACATTCTTAATACGTGTCCAAAATGTAAAATTAACCCAAACTGTTTGACCCACTCTCCATGCTCTTAACCACTATATCAATACCTCTATTTTCCTGGGAAACGTTCATTGCTTTCATTAGTTTCTCAAATGATCTGCAAATCAAAATTGCTAAAAATGTCTCGTAAGTATTCACTTAGTCACTCTTCAAAACAACTTGTTAGGCAGTACACTATCGCTGTTAATTGAGATGGAAAGTAAGACAACATATCTTGTATGTTTGTAGGCTTATCACATTTAGATACAATTTCTCTTTTTATATAGCATAGCACAAGGACTACTTTTCTTGGTTGTTTCTGTAATTAATATTTAGATATAGCCACGCTAGCAGCTGGGATTATTCTGTTGCTGACTCAGGTCACCAGGATATCCTGAAGTGTTGTCATGTAATGACATGGCATGAAGGCAAAACTTGAGCCCTTGTGGCTAAATCAAGGCCTAAGAGAGAATTCTATAACCTGAAACTTACTCTGAACTGTTATTTGCCTTGCCATATTTTTATAGTACTCTCCTGCCACCAGTGCCTCTCCATAACAGCATATTCATGTTCCACATGCTGCAGGAAAAAAAGTATTAAGATTATTTCTAAAAACAAGCTTAGGCACTCTCACAGTAAAACAACTCCATTGTTTTATACTGCCTACAGGCCCCAGTTGTTTCATGTGGCTTATACACTCTGACTCCCATCCACTTCTCTGTGTTCCCAGGGCTCTCCTTTATGAACACTGTACTTGCACCATATGGGTCCTCGTAGTATTTTTCAATGAGTCACACAGCTTCAGAAGTCTGCTTTTAATATACAGTCCCTTCCACCTGAAATATTCTCTTGACTACTACACATCTGGAAAACTGTAAATCATTCTTCAAGATAATGTTCAGGTCTTTTTCTCTAAGACCTTCCCAAACTGGAAATTCAGATGAACTCTTCTCTATGGCTCTTTTGCTCATGGCCCCATGACAGATGCTTTCGTCATACCATATATGTAATTGTTTTAAGTAGAAGTTTCAAATAGATCACAGGCCTACTAAGAGAACATGATCCCTTATTCATCTCTGCAGCATATTATTAATAATTGTCACATTGCCTATAACATCATAGGAGCCAAAAAAGTATTGCAGAAAGAAAGGAAGAAAATTAGCAGGTAGAGAAGGGAAGGAAGCCTTGATCTGGTTCTTAAGACTGAGGTCACCCAGCCATTGTGTCTTCTCATCAACAAAATTATTCTCCTTAAGAGAGCTGCTGTTATGTTATGATGGGAGAACACAAAACACCATGGAAACACAACATTGCATATGTAAAAGAAAATGTTCATGTGAGCACTTGAACAAATCAGTTTTACAATCTTAGTAATTTGAGAATACAGCTTTGCAACTAATACTTGTAAGAAAACTACATGGTAGACATACCATATTTTTATTTCCTAAGCATTTCCACCTTACCCATCTCACTGAATTCATATAATATCCTCATTATTCTGATGTAGGTAATTTTTTTCTTTTTTGATTGGTAAACTAAGGCATAGTAATAGAGTGACAACACTAGCCTACTAGCCTTATTCCTTCTCTCTGTCGACCTATGACATGAATCCTACAAACTTTTTTACTGGCCTACTTCGTTTTATCAGAGAATATGCCAGAATTTCAAAAATCTTTCCTCTAAAACCTTTGGATGAGACAAAAAAAAAAAAAAAAAAAAGAGTGAATATCCATGGTCATGTAACCTAATTTTGATCTGCTTATCAGATCCTCTTCTTTTTCTATTTTTAGACAACAAATTAGATATTAATCCAGAATCAGTTAAGTCCAAATACGGGTTTGTAATACAGAATGGGGGTGATACAAATGAAACTCCAGGAGAGCAGATGGATTTAGCTATTGTTAAGTTAGGAATGGCTTCCAAGAACATTTTGTATAGTCCAAATTGTCTTCTGTATGCAATCTATTAACAGTTAACATGTAGAAAATGGCTAAATTGTTCACCTCATTGCTTCTGGGTTTGTGGCATCTTCTAGTGCATTGATGCCCATGAATGAATTTCTTTTTAATGGTCAAAGCTTCTATAGGATTTAAAAAATAAAGTGCTTCGGTAAAATGGTCCCCCCTGCTTTGCTTAAAATCACAATAGCCATCTGTGCAAAGCTGCTATTATGTTCCAAGCATTATACATCTACTAGTGCCCTTTGCACAGTTCTGCAGAATAGGCCTAGGCTTTATCAGGCTCATATTACAGCAGGGAAAAGTGAATTCATAGAGGTTAAGTAACATGTCCAAGATGCACTGCTGGCAGAGGTAAGATTTAATCCTTGACCTTTTTAGCTTCAAACCACTCTGTTCAACTTGCATTGCTTTGTGTGGCTTATGTAACAGCAAACACAACATTGGAAGCATCTCTGAATCATAATAATCCTAAACACTCAACTTTGGGAATACCACATTAAAAGCATTTAACATATGGCCCCCAAATTAAATGTAGCATGCACCTTTTAAAAATTACAGACAGAACTGAAGTCATCACTGAAAGAAATAAAGTTACTAAAATAGCTGGTAATGTAGAAAATTATAATAGCCTTGTCAGAAAGCATGGAATGAGATTTGAACATTTTGCATGGCATGGTTTTGTAATAGCATTTTAAATATAATCTTTATAAATTGGGTTATAATTACAACAAAGTACTTAAAATTTATTACACACATATTATGTGATTAGTAATATTGAACAGGAAGAATACATATCTGCTTAAAATCTACTTACAGTTTATTAAGAGAGATCAACACATATATTATTACTTAATCATTAACATATACTGAGTACTACATGTAGGTGTTTTGGAGGTACAGAGACTCATACAAGACTGACCTTATCCTTAAGGAGATTGTAACTTAATGGGTGCTGTTTACTGAAATGGAATGCTTTTCCCTATACTAGGCTGTCTGCTCCATAAATACTGCTAAAAATGGAAAAAGAAAATCCTACCAGTTTTCAAGTAAGACCACTACCAATGGAAATATTCACCCATTTTTTCCTTCAATGAACATGTAACGATTGTCTTTCATGGGCTAATTCCAAAGTAATATGGAGAGAAAACAAAATTGAATGAGTAGAACAAAACAAAATTGAATACGTAGAAGGTCTGGGAGGAATAAATGGTCTGGTAGGTAAAAAGACATGGAAATATGCAAGACAACATAGGGCAATATGTACTCTGTCAGAACAATGAACTCTATGCCACTTATTATAATTACTGAATCATGGTTTTGATCCCTTACTACTTGCAATGCACTGTGCTAAGCACTTATGTATGTTGTCTAATTTAATTTTCATACACCTCATTAAATACGCCCTATTAGTCACCCAAATCTATGGATAAAATTGAGGCTTAGAGAAGTTGAGTATTTTGCCCAAGATCACACATCGAGTAAGGATTTCAATTAAGGCAGTAAAACTTCAGAATGCAGTTTCTTGACCTTGACTTTCCTGCCGATGGGGTGTTTAGAGGATCTTCCAACCAACCAGAAATTCCCCTTCAGCTAAGTCTGAAAGGTGAGCAGTATATGCCATGGAAGCAAGAAGTTGAGGAGCAAGGAGGTGAGTGGTGACAAACCAGGCAGAAAAAAAAAGTGAACACAAAATCAAGGAAGCAAGAGAAAAAAAACAGTGAACACAAAGTCAAGGAAACGAAAACAAGAGAGAGTGTCACTTGTTAGGCAAACAGTTTCTTATGTCTGTCATGTAGACATAGTGACGAAGAAGTGAGAAATAATGTTAAGGAGGAAATAATCTCAAGGATACATATGGAGAAATAATGTGAAGGATACATATGGAGGAAGAAGTGAGAAAGAATGTTAAGGAGCCTAAATTTGAGACCTCTTACCAAATGTCACATTGGTAAGTAAATCTGTAAACGTTACCTTAATCCTCACAATTTCTAAGTGGCATGGGTATTATTATTATAACAATTTTACATATAAGGAACTGAGGCTTAAAATATTAAATAACTTGCCCACATTAAAAGGTTCAAAAATATTAAAGAGATTGACTCAGGAAAACTAGGTACCTCAGTAGACTTTGGGGCTAAGGGAAATAGAGGAGTTAACAATAACTTCCAAATGTTTACCTTGGGTATCTGGAGAGATAAAAATTATTTCTTCCCCTGCCTGTGTTTATAGGGCAAACAAAAGCATCACAGGAACAGCAAGGAAAACACAAGAAACTTAATCGGTTGCTAAGGTTTTGTTTCAAAAACCTTAAGGAACTATTGCCGGAAAAGAAAGACAGTACTGTTTTCTGTGATTGTGTGACTACAGCTAGATTCCCTGAGGCAGTATAATCACAAAGAATCTAATACGACAAGCCAACATCTTATGGCATAAACCTATTCATCCTAGCCTAATTAGTATCCCAATCTCTTCCTAAGGATACACACATTTTGAATACAAAACAACTTAATTCAGGAGAACTTGGTTTTAATCAAATTCACCTATAATTATTCAGATTCATGAAACACAATCAGGTAATAGTTACTTTTCAAAAACTAATTTTTATAAGAAAAACACACAATAAAATTGTCTTCACATAGTCTTTCCAGTGCAATTATATAGATTTAAAATACATTTCTAATGCTTACACACTGAGCCATGAAGTGTACCAGACCCTTTCCATGTATTATCTCACTTAATTATCACAACAATCCCATGAGTTGGTAATATCATGATCTCTATTTTATAGTTAAAGAACCAAAGCTTTGAGCCTTTATTTTTCCAAAATCATTTCTGAAGAAGAATCAATATTCAAGCACAATCACTGGCTCAAAAATGTATACCATTGACAGGTTTTCACAGTTTTTCTTTTCAAAGTATTTTCATGATAATAAGTACATAATAAGCACACGTCGATTATGTTACAGCTAGATGGACCTAGCATCATTCAAAAGCACAAGGTATATTTGTTTTCCACGATAAAAAGTAACGTGTTTAGTCATGACATCTTTTGATAAAAACACAGATTATTTGTTCAGCTAATTTCTATCACCAAATTGCTTTTAAAATTCAATTATTCAGTTCAATTATTTATTTAATGTGTATCATCAAAGAAGAATGCATCAGTATAACATTAAGCATATTTCACTTGAAATTCTTAATTATTCTAAATGTGTCTGGGGATTTGACCTGCTTAACAAAAACTACACAATAGTTCTTGGATAGGGCCTTTTCTGATAAGTCACTAAATAGATGACATAAAGGCAGTATGAAGGCAGAAAGCAAAATAGTGAGATACAGCCATCTGATCTGAACTTTTAAATTCATAATGTTTGTCTTTCACATACAAAATTATCTCACTTTCTCTGTTTCTGATTTCAGACTGCCTGTCAACATTGAGCTAGGTACTTTACAAGTATTATTTCCTTTCATTCTTACAACAGCACAATACAAGAGATATTAAATTGAGTCAACAAATGAAGAAACTAAGGTCCAGAAAGATTAATCTTTTTGTCCAATTGCTAAGCAGAAATAAGTAGCAGAACAAAATTCGAATGCCTATGATTTAAATGACATAATTGATGTTTTTGGTATAAGTAATTGTAAAATATACAATTTATAAAATCTAATTTACTTCAGAGTCTACTTTCTCATATGTAATAAGTGCATACACTTCATTCTAAGTTTAATTGTTCTTTTATAGCATATATCCAAAGATGTGTAGCTGAAAAAATTAAACGTTCTTCTAAGAAATAAGATACCTGAAATTAATGACATATGTAAGAAGCCTTTTACATATACATTGCTTTAAAGATGAAGACACAGTTAATTTATAAAAGGTCAACTGAATATCCTGTTGGGGTTTTTTTTTCTGCCACAATTCATCACTTTTGAATTCTTATAGGACATTTTAGGTAGTTCTGAAAATATGTTGTTATTCAAATGTTAAAAATAAAATTTCATCTCTTCATATGTATAGTATGAAATAGTCATCAATCTTCACTGCATTGCTATTTTTAAAACTCAAATTTTCAGTCATCTTTTGGTGAATAAAATCCCAAGTGAATAAAATCCCAAAGTCTGTGACCCACTACAATTGACTACTTGCTTGTCACTACCCTCTGTGCCCCACTCTCGAGCTCCATTTCCTTCCAATGTCTTTGCCCAGTACTCAAAATCCCCAAGTCTCTTCAGACCTCAGCTACACTTTTATATTCTGGCTTTCTTCTTAGAAAAGTGCAAATGGATAGAATTTGTAGTCAGGCAGCTTTGTATAAGGAAGAGTCAAAGAGACCTGGATTTGATTCTTACTAACTGTAAGCATTTAGGTATGCCCCTAATTTTCTCCAAATGTTTGTGGTGTAGAAATTTACTTAACTTGAAGAGCTAGGGTAAAGATTAGAAATAATGTCATTAAAGTGTCTGATGCCCAGACAAAATATAATAACTGTTGGCTTTAATTTAACTATTATTAATAAAATAAGGCCCTTCTAAATAAGCCCTCAGACTTGTCCAACAACAGGATGAGCTGTATGGTAAGGGGAAGAGTATTCTGTCACCAAAAAGCGCTGAAGAGTGACTAATCTTAGACTAATTCAAGCAAAGTAAGCAATGACTGTTGGAGTTCTTATGCCAATATTCTAAAAGAATTCTCACCTGAAATGGCCCTAACCTAAAGCTCTGATGTCTTGCTTAGAATCTGGTATAGGGAAAGTACTCAAAAAACTTGCTTTCTAACTCTTCCATTCTGACTATTTTCGTCGCCCTCCTTTTCCTAATGGGCTGGGGGCTGACTCTGCTTTCTTTCTTGTTTGGTAGATGCAACTCTAAAGGACTCTTTTCTGCCTCTTTTTGTTTTGAGATAATTGGAAAAAGAGCTTCATATGGGATAGCTTCCAGAATTCAAGAAGGCAAATCTCATGCACTCATGAAAGCAGTAAACAGGCTATGTTTGGGGAAGTGCATGACCTTGAGTCTCGACAACTTTGGGTCAAATGTGGGCTGTATCCATTCCTAGCAGTATGACATGAAGAAAATAAACTCATCTGAGACTATTTCTTCATCTGTGTAATGGGCTAATAACTACCTAATATGCCAATATGAGCATTAGATATATATGTTTTGTTAAAAACTTAGGTTAGCTCTTATATATAATAGGTAGATAATAAATGCTACTTTTCTTCCTTTCCTTTTTTTTTTTTTTTTTTTTTTTTTGAGACGGAGTCTCGCTCTGTCACCCACACTGGAGTGCAGTGGCGCGATCACGGCTCGCTGCAAGCTCCGTCCCCCAGGTTCACGCCATTCTCCTGCCTCAGCCTCCCGTGTAGCTGGGACTCCAGGCACCCGCCACCACGACCGGCTAATTTTTTTTTTTTTTTTTTTTTTTTGTATTTTTAGTAGAGACGGGGTTTCACCGTGTTAGCCAGGATGGTCTGGATCTCCTGACCTCGTGATCCGCCCGTCTCGGCCTCTCAAAGTGCTGGGATTACAGGCGTGAGCCACCGCGCCCGGCCTCCTTTACTTTCTTTGCTATTAATTCCTAACCCAGCAAGAAGAACTTGGTTGAAACCTTACAATGTTCATTAAAGACATTATTTGTACAGTATAAAACAATAATATTTATTTTATAAATTAAAACATCAAAAGAAAATAATTACTCAAAGTAATTTGGAGTACACTGAAATCAAATGGGAGTGTCCAGTGCAGCCAACCTCAGAATACATAAATGAACGCTAAGTGCAAAAACATAAATGAACAAAAATAGCAAGCAACAAAAGCAGTCTTCAGTTTCACGGACATGTAAAAATTAGTGTGTATTGAGACATTTTGAGCAGCCTTTTTATAAGATAAGATTTTGAAGTTGGAGAATAAAGTTATTCTGTGAGAAAATAACTGATCAAGTATAGCTAACCAAAATATCAAGGAAATAAAAATTTCTACAAAATCAGATCTTATTCAAACATAACATCAAGAATGGCATGGTTTGGTAACGTTATATTTAAAAAGCTACATTATTCCTTCATCTCAGATAATATTTGGAAGATTGGCCTAAATAGCCCTACATGCCAGAGGAGAAAACCAAGAGAGAGGTTTGACGGCTTGCTCAAAATCACTCAGTGAGTAGGAGTGTTGTCTGGATTTCAAGCTTGGTCTGTCTTATTTTAACATCCTCCTCCATTTGTTAGCACTTTTAATTATTATAGAAGACACACAACGTAACTTGAACAAGGAAAGGCAAAGACATCCTCACTATCAGTTGGTTTCTGGCTACCGTGACTTCTTGCCCAACTTTGAGCTTGCAGACAGCCAGAGGGACATCCTGCTATCATTCCCCAGTCTCCCACTTACACTTCCACCAAGACATATGTATCAGTCCTTGATCCTGGATTGTCTCCAGTCTCTGCTTTCCATTCTGGCTTTCAGGATGTAGAACAGAAAGCCATAGACAAGACCAGTCACAGGGCTGAGTGAACACTGTAGGTTTAGGCATAGCCACATCAGTGAGACCATCCTGTCTTCCTCTTGGATCCACTCCCAATCACAGTTAAACCTAGACTTTTTCTCCTGTTCACAGGCACCTGTTCTCAAGCCATTTCTCTTACTTCCAATACATTTTTTTTTTCTGGTATCTTAAAGTTGCACAATTTCAGCAAGAGAGAAGACTATTTCTTCTCATTTTCATGTCTACCTGAATTTGAATCTCAGCTCTTCTATGCATTGGCTGGTGACTTTGGATACATCACTTAATCTCTATAATCTCAGGCTTCTATTCTTTAACATGAGAACTATGACACGATAGTGTACGTACCTCTGCCTTTCTTTGTTCAAGTTTTCCTTTACTTCTAGGAATTATTTTGAGGGAAAATGCATGTAGCATATCCCCTAGCTAACAAAATAGATATTGAATGCATGATAGGTCCTGTACTCCCATTCTCACACTGGACACTTCTTGTGGGACTTGTGACCCTAAGCCAATACCCTAGACTTTTAGACTTTCAGACTTTCAGAATGTTACAATTGAAAGGGAATTTGGAAGTGTTTGAGCTCCCCCAACCCAGGCACATTTTATTTTTCTTTTTACTGAAAAGTAAACTGACGCCCTGAAAATAGAAAAGATGTACTCATAGCAGAACTGATTCTGAAATCCAAGTTTTATAATTCCTAATATTTGGCAGCTTCTTTCATGCCCAACTTGCAGTGTTCTCATTGTCTTCTTTCTGTGGCTCTACTTAAAGCCCCCAACAGTGCCTTCATTTGCCTTTACAGATTTATCCAGATCACACCTTATTTTTCTTCTTTATTTCTCTAAAGATTTTCTCAAGTCATATTCAGCTATGGTCTCTATGTTTCCTCCTTTTTGTCTCCCCTGAACCATCCACAATTTTGCTTTTATCCTATAAACTCTAATGGAATTACCAAATCCCATGTTTTTCTCAATAATTACTCTCCTCTACTGGGCCGTATATCTGCTTTGTTCATTTCCACAGGCCTAGCACAAAATTGTGCTAGTATTGAATACATATATTTGCTAAATGAACAAATAAATAAATCATCAATAACATTAGCTCCCCGATTCCTGGGATACTTGCCTTGCTTTATTCCTGTAGTACTAAACCTCTTGGTCTTCTTTGCTATACTCCTTTTACCCTGCACCTCTCAAAGTTGGGATTTTTGACATTCTGGTTCTGGCTACATGTTCTGCATTCTGACAGCAGTGACAGTGGTTGACTCTCAAATCTGTAGCTACGGCTTCACTCTAATTTCCTTAGTGCTGTATTTCAGCTGGGCGGGTTCATCATCCATGTGAATGGTTCACTATCACCCCAAACTTACTGTGCAAATGGACATAAAATCAAATTCCTCACTTACTTCTAATTTCCCTAGTTCTGTTGACAGAACATAATTCTTTAAGAACTCTGGGCTTAAAATGTAAAATGTCTTTTGATTCTTCTCTTGTTTTCACCTTCCTTACCCATTAATCAGTCACTAAACCTTGATTATCCTCTCAAATATTTCCTTTTGCTCTGTCTCAAAGCACTTCTCATCCTAACACCTTCAGACATTCTTTCTAATTCTAACTCATCCTTTCCAAGCATTACTTCTGCATTGAAACCTTTAATGACCTCACAGTTTAAATCAGGCCTTATATATACGATCTCCTATCATGTCTTTCCCTTCTTTGTAGATGTTATTGTATACGTATTTAAGTCTTCCGTCTCTTCCACTATACTATAAACTCCATGAAGGAGGGACTACATCTATTGTCTTCATCATTGCCTTCTCAGAACCTCACACAGTGTCTGGCACATGAAAAGATCTATAAATACTTGTTAAAAAGCAAATGAATTAATAATTACTTATTGAGATAAAAAAAAGTAAATGAATTAATAATTATGTATTGAGAGAATCAAATTTTTCCAATAGAGCTTTCTTGCCTGATGTCATTTGGTCCTTATAGTATTATTGAAACAGGGAGTTCACACTTCTAAAAAGTTTCACCAAAAATTTGTAAAAATAAAAAATGTTTTATACACTTAAAAGAGGTTTGCCTTATTAGAGAGAAAAATATGCTTAAGCAGAAGACACGCTCTCCTTATTATGCAAGATGAATGAAGTGTTCCTATGCTTAGATTAATTGAGTCATCCTTCTTTTAACAAAATGAATGTGCTGTCTTTACAAGGAAGACTGTTAGGTGCTACCGTATACATGAATCATGGTTTCCATTGTGTCTACTGTAGTAGGGTTTACTAAATTTCTCTGAAGAAAACCCTGAGACCCTGACTTGCTCTAAATGATCAACTTTTCTTTCTTCAGATTAGATTTGAACAAAGCCATAGGATACCGAAGATGATGATTTCTACCAAGATAAGCAGCGGGTGCTGAAAAAAGTGATTCAACAAATGACGAAAACAAATATTTATCATTCATGTTTGCAAGGATCACACAGTTGCCCACTACAAATGCTCCCTCTATGAGGTAAACAAATAAAGCTCAATTCCACAAAATGCCCCACACTACACTCTAGTTTTCTCAAAACATTAACGCATGATTAGTTACTTGGGTCTCAAGAGCTTGAGTTAAGAGAAAAAACAAATTTTGGTAGGTAAATTTGATAACAATTAACATAAGCCAATTAGCCAAATCTTCAATTTTGAAGATATTCTCAGTGAAAGTGTTAAATAAGAAGATTAAAAATATATTTTTTAGACTAGAAATGCCCATAAGAGCTCCTGGATAATATTTTTAGTGCCTTCTTAGCTTAGAAAATAATGCTAAAAGTATGTAGTGATGAGATGTATATATGCATGTACGTGTGTGTGTGTATGTGTGTGTATTTATATATGTATTTTAGGATAATACATTCCCCGGAATAGTACATTACTATATTGTTCTTTCCTCTGCTTTAAATCACAGTAATAATAGCAGTCAGTACTTCTTAGCATATATCATATTAACTGCCTGTATGTTTAATTTATAATCTCATTTAATTCTTACAATATGTGTTTGAACATGCCACTAGTGTTTTCATTTTGCACTTGAAGACAAGTCTTCAGGAAGTTTAAGTATCTTTCCCACATCTCTACTGCTAATAAATGGTAGGAGTTTTTAATCCAGTTATGTTGAGTTTGCAAACTCACACCCCTACCTCTATGATACTCTATGTTCACAGATGCTGATTCTTAAATTATTAGGAGTCTAAATCTGAGTTCTGCAAAGTTTTGTTCTTCTGTAAAGTATTTAAAAGAAGAAACAACATTTCACTTCACAGTACAGTTTTCAGAGTTTGGCAGACTTGAGTCTGAAGAGCAGTTTAGCCCATTTAGCTCTATAAACCTATGGAACATTATTTATTACTCTAGGCCTCTAATTTCTCATTAGTAAAATGGGACTACTATCTAGACAGTCATTCCTTCATGTATACAACAAATATTAATAAGCACCTACTATGTGTGAGGTATCATACTGAAAATTAGAGGTAAAGTGATACATAAATAAGAGATAGCCCTGTCCCTCATGGAGTACACAACCTAGATTTTCTACCTGTAGCCTCAAATTCACACCAATATAATGGCTTAAAAATATGAAAATATGAATAATTTTGCTATTCAAATGGCTTAATCATTATTGACCAGAGTTTGTCCTAAGTAATTAATTCATTAATTGTGTTACTTTCACAAAGCACTGTTATTTCCCACTTCTTGATTTGTTCTTCTAGACAGGAACCCTGGTTTAAGTTGAATCTACAGGTAGTAAGTAGTTAATTCATATATATATATGTGTGTATATATATATTTTAAATTTAAGTAGGCACATAAGCCTGCACACATGTGCACACACTCATTTCTAGAAAAGGATTTGAGGTGGCTTGCTAGTTAATTTAAGAACAAACTTTTTAGCTGGTTGCTCTTAGCAACAGTCTTTAGCAGTTCTGCCTAGTTGGCCAGAATGATTTTTTAAAGGGAATAAATCATTCAAAGTAGTTTAACTAACAAACGGAAAATAAATGACTTACTTCAGAAAGGCTTACACAGGGACTGGGAATTCTAGTATAATTGGGATGGAGAAGACAATGGTGCTGAGAAGCCGCCTACACATAGGGGAATTTTCCAGAGTTCTCCTTTCCCTGGACTAGTTCATGCCTACATGTCTAACAAAGCCAGAAGACCAGAGCACTATGGCTGACAGGTTCCTGTGGCAGCACTGGAACCAGGCCTCATCCTACAAAATACAGGACTAACTCTTCTTACCAGTTCTATTGCAAATCATTCAATTCTATTGAAGACATTGGACCATACATGGATCCTAAGTCGGAGAGATAAAAGTTGCTTATTTTATAAGCAATAAAAGCAAAACAAATCTTTTCCAGCTGGTACAAAACTATCGATTGTTTTAAGATGGATTTAAATTAACTCAAAAAATAAAGGCTACTATGGGAATTATGTTTACAGACCTTCATGCATCCATTCATTCCTCACCAAGTACTTATCAACCAACTTCTAGGTCTCAGTCTTGGTGACCAAGGGATTCATTTATTTGTTCATTCAATATATATTTATCAAATACTTCATTTTCCCTCTGCTGTCATGGAGTTCAGTAGAAATTATATATAGATAAAAATATCCTAAGAATGAAGTATGATGGGTGTCATTATTCAACAGGTCCTTCTTTGAAATTAACACTAGGTCTCAATTGCCTAAATAATTAAACAATAGATCATATAAAGCATTCATTCAACAAACATAAGAAATTGAGCTTATATTGTAAGCACTATAGCAGTAGCTAGGTGTTCTGAATGTTACGCCCCGGACTCTGACACCTCATGCTATTTACAGCCCTGTGACAATTGAGTTCAATGTGAAGGAAAGAAGTCCGTGACACCACGTGAGCAGAGATGATATAAAGTCCAGGGAGATCTTCCATGAGTACATGCTACAAATTTAGTCCTGAAGGAATACTATTAATATTTCCTTGATGACCTCCCTCCTTGGATAAAGTCCATACCATTGTAAGGCAGTAGGCAAGTGTAGAAAAGGATCAATACTGTATTTGCTAAACACATGAATGTTCTTGTTGGCAATAAGTAGAATATTTATATGCAATGATTAAATAATAGCACAAGGTGCCAACACAATTCAGAGCCAAAAGCAACTATACAGAGAGTGCCTTGGGGGCTCTGAGCAGCCAGATTATATGCAAGGAAAGATTTCAAACTGTTCAATAAGTCAGGATTACTCATTTGAAACTAAGCAACTTTAGACATACTGTATAAATGATCTCATTAATATTTTCTGAGTGATACATTGAAACATCTTGAT
The DNA here is from genome assembly GCF_008728515.1 of Papio anubis. Classification (NCBI taxonomy): domain Eukaryota; kingdom Metazoa; phylum Chordata; class Mammalia; order Primates; family Cercopithecidae; genus Papio; species Papio anubis. Next base: position 49,410,555 of record NC_044987.1, on the reverse strand, counting down.
TCAACACAATTCAACATAGAATTAGATGAAATGGAACTGAGTCTGTGATAGGTAATAAGGATCTTCAAACCCATCATCTGTGAAATACAACATCAGGTCCTGAACATTAATACCCTGGTACTGATGAAACTTACTTTGGACAATCTGCTTCTCCAGACAGAAAGCAAGAAAGTAATCTTGACTTGTAACTAATAAAATGAGCAAGTAAACAAGAAAACAGAGACAGGAGGAAAGAAAGAGAAAGGAAGGAAGGAAGGAAAGAAGAAATGAAGGAAAGGAGGGAGGGAGGGAGGGAGGGACTTCTATAAATCTATTTAAGTCTATTCATTATCTCTTACTTTGCTACAAATTTCATTACACTGGCACTGAAGTTGCTATACAGTTTTCCAAAACTGCTTCAGAGAGAAACTAAGTAAAGTAAAACACGGTCAATTAAATGTGAAGACAAAAAGTTAATCTAACAACTGTACAGGAAGTCTAGAATTTTCCAGATAGACTTCTTCTCTAAAGTTATATTTAAGGGAGACTTGTACACCAATGCCAAATACTTATTCGAAATTGCAGAACACCTAGCTGTGATAGTGAAAAATAATACATTTCAGACTATCCTTTCTGGTCAGAAAAATTTTAAAGTTATCATCCTGAGTCCAAAGAATGGAACAAAAAACATGAATAAGGATCTGGCAACATCCAAAAATTGTCCAGGCCTAGCCAATACAGCTTCACAAGCAAACACCTAGAGTTTGAATATTAGTAGAATTCTGTTTAATCTGAGATCAAATCTATAAGTGATTTTTATATGCCTCCCCAGAACCCAGAACATTTACCACCTAAGCTATCTTTTTCATTCAGATATATTTTTTTCATTCAGATATATTTGACTCCACAGATCTCCTCTGTAGAAGTAGCAGGGTTTTGGGCACATGCATATTCTTGCTGAGTTTCCTGGCTTGACACTAAAAGTGTAAATAACTGATAATGGAGGTGTACATGAAACTGATTTAACTGTAAGTATCAAGGTAATATCCAGGTCCTGGACTTCTGAAGTAGAATGTAAAAGAATAAAAGAGAAAGCCAGAAGTGACTTCAACTGGCCTAATTACATACTCTTATCCATTATAAGAGTGCAACAGGCTGTATTCCCAAGCTAGGAGCTGGATGAAAGAGGTTAGAAGCCAGAGGAAAGAAGAGACCAATATCCTGAAGTCATTCAGCTCTACTTCTGCCCTTATTATCTGAAATATTTGTCAGTCTTCATTGCACAGATAGAATTTTATCTGAGAGTATGCATTAGCTGAGCCCTCTGTACTATGTATACTCTGGCTTTCAAGATTCGACTAGGTAACATGGACTCAATTTGATCATACAAATATATAAATGAAAATTGTGGGGCAAGCACTAGCTTCTCCCTTTGCTCTTGGTAGCATCCCAGAAATACATTGGTTTAATGCTTTGGAAGCATGGTCAGTCCCTGGAAAATGCTCAAAGAGTGACAAATAAAAAAATAGAGACTTCCCCTGGACTCAGAGTCAGACACCTGGGCTTAAACCCAAGTGCCATGACTTTAGGCTTGGTCACTTTGGGCAAGGTATAGCCAAATTTAAGTATTAACATGAAAGGAACTTTAATTTGGGGCCATCTAGTCTAGCCCCCAAATAGTTCTTTGATCGTCTGAACAATATTATGGAGAAATGGTCTTCGGCCTGATGCTTGAACCTTCCTAGTAAAGAGAATTTTCACCTTAAAGTGACTTAGTGTTCTTGTCTATGAAAATATCTACCTCACAGAGATGTTGTATTGGGGGATAAAAGATAACTAGTTTACAAAGGCTTTCTATATAATAACAATAAACATTATTTTAAAATATGAGTAAGATCAAGACTGAGAGTACTTTCTAAATTGCCAGATAAAATCATTACAAAGAGATAAGTTCTGTATACAGCAAGCAAATACACAATCCCCATTTTTAGTCTCTTAAACCTTATGACCACTTTCATCTAAGAACTTTTTTGAAATTCAATTTAGTACTTCTATTAGAAGAACAAAGGTGCAGTTTGCATACTCTGGGTTTCCTATTTATCTACAGCTACACTATTTTTTCTTTGCAAACTTTTCAAGATAAAAATTTAAAACCCCAGAGCTCTAGAAGATGCTTGTTCTCCCTTTAGCCAAAACAGGCATCCGGTTTCTACAATAAATGAGATCATAGCATCCCCACTCATACTGCTGTAGCTAAGAACCTGTCAGCATTTTTATTATAAAACCCTTTTCTTTCCTCTGGCTTGAGAGACAAACCATAGCAATTGTTGGGGAAATAGTTCCAGAAAAGAGCAATGCACAAGTACAGAAAGAAAATGTCTCATTTTACAAAACTCATAAAGGGTGTATTTAGGAATTAGGCAGGCCTGCAGAATACCAAGGAACATTTCTTTTGGATGGTCATCTGGCCTTTTAAATAAAGAAAATAAAGTTTACTAATATTTAAAACAAAATTTTCTCAGGCAGCAGATGTTAGGAAAAAAATTATCTAGTTGAATATCGTCAGGCACCAATACGTCTGGTAACAAAAGCTATAATAACACACACATTACTGAATCTGTGCTCACATGGAAGCTGCTTTGAGGGTAGGGAGCATTCTCTAGCAGACTCTGAAGTAAGATAGTGGGGATGGGAAAGGTTATGCCAACTACTTCAAATAGGAGAAAATAGGATATATTAATAATATGCTAGAGATGATAAATGAAACCTTATCTAGCAAAGTGGTGGTACTTCGTGAATACTCAGCGAAAGAAGATTGAATATAATTAATATATGATCTGGTTTACACAGTTAACTCTTTTCTTTCTCACTTGTGAGTCTTGGGTATGAACATGAAAAAGCTTCTCTCTAGGTTATTTCATACTATGTTATTGCAAATAAAAGTGAAAAGAGAAAGGACTACATCTGAGAGAGTAAGAGAAAGAAAACTAATAGGTATTTAATGACTACTACATGTGAGACATTGTATTAGTTACTTTCTTGTTTTGTTGGTATAACAAACACATTAAATACATCTTATCTCTGTCATATAGATGAAGAAACTAGAACTCAGAGAAGTGAAAGGGCTTCCCCAAAGTCACATGGCTAATGGTTCAGTCACAATACTTTGTAATGCCAAACTCTGCCCTCAGGACTTGCTTCTTATATCTATGTTTGCCTGCCCAAGAGCACACTCAGAGTATCTCTGCTTGGTACAGAGGGTAGAATAGGATATATAATCTAACATTCTCTCCCCCTCTTCCTCCCTCCGTTCTCCCTTCTATCCAAGGGGAAGGCGTACCTTCAATGCCATATTACTACTTTCAACACTTCTCTAGAAGTGTTGGACCATAGAGATCAATTGTAGATTTGAATAGAAAACCAAATTATTTTTTCCTTTCTGACATAGTACAAGGCTTTAAAAACCCCAGATTTAGTTTGACTAACTTCAAAAATCCTTCTTTATACCTAAAGACATCGTTGGTTCTTTTGTCCTCTCATTAAATTCTGGAGCAGGGCCTTCCAACCTACTGAAGTATGAGACTACCTTTAAACTACTGTATAGGCCCTCATATGATATTAGTTGTACTGATGAAGAGATAGTGTCACATAGCAATTAATGACTTCCTAAATGGAAGTTTAGGATCCTAAATGGATCTATTTTGAATAGTATATAGAGTAATTCATGTAAAGTCCTTAGAATAAAACACTGCAAGTGGTGATCACCCAAAAAGGGTTAGTCCAATCTGCTCTGTGAGGTGTTTTTCCATGTGCATTCCTTAGCAGTAGCTCACCAGCGAAACTGAAAGGTCCCTGAGGCAGAAACTATTTTACCATGTTTGAGTACTAACCTAAGGTGCCCACTATAATGTTAAGCACAATATATATGCTCAAGAGAGAACTAGAAATTGATTAATGGACAAGTGTACCTACATTTCTCCACATGGAGATTTTCACCAAACCATAATGAGGATACTTGAGACATGGCTCCAAGAGAAAAATCGAAGTCTCCTACCCTTAGATAATAAGTCAACTGACATAAAGCTGCCATCTTATTTGAGAAATTATAAATGTAATATCATTAATTATTATTTGATAATATGATAGTATCATTATTTGCCATATGATGCAGTGATATCATTAATCCCTGCCTGGTTTAATCCATAATGTGGATATTAAGGCAGTTACAGTGCACTGGATCAGCATTTTAGAGATAATGACTGTTTTTAGTGTGCTCATTCATCAAATTAAATAATTTAAACTACTTTAGGAATTTGGAAAAAACTTCAATAAAGATAATGCAATGAAACCCCATCAAAATTATGTATTTTATGTTAGGAATTATGCACACACACACATACACACACAAAAATGGAAGTTTCAAAAATAGTACTTTATTTATAAGATTTCCAGAAGCCATCATTTAGGACACTATTCTTATTCTATCTGACATTATCATTTAAATTTATATAGAAAAAAATATTATTGTGTTCTTTATAATCACTGAAATATATAATGTGTTCATATATCTGACAAGTACATTTGTGTGTGTGTGTGTGTGTGTGTGTATATATATATAGCTGAAAAAAATCGTTAGTTTTAAATGTTTTCTACTAGGGTATCTCTGGAAGTATAATCTGTGACTTATAATAAAATATATCTATAATCTTATGAGGAAACAATTTTAATATCAATAAGATCACCATGGCATGGAGATCTGATTGCTTTTATGATTTATTAGCTTCTCTGTACTTTACTAGACAAGAATGGCTTATTAGTGATGACACAGCCAGGCATCTCACCCCAGATACTAGCTGTATTAGTCAGGGTTCTCCAGAGAAACAGAACCAGTAGAAGATAGATAGATAGATAGATAGATAGATAGATAGATAGATAGATAAATAGATAGATAGATAATCAGTCTATCTGTCCTCCCCCGCCCCCTCACCCTCCACACACATATGAATTGGTTCCCATTATTATGGAGGTTATGTCTCAAGGTCAGCAGTCAGCAAGCTGGAGACCCCAGAGAGCCAACATGCAGTTCCAATTCTAGTCTAAAGGCCTGAGAACTGGGAAAGCTGATGATATAAGTTCCAGCACAAAACCCAAAAAGCCAGCAGGCTCAAAACCCAAAAAGAGCCAATGTTTCACTTCAAATCCAAAGGCCAGTAAAGGTCAATGCATCAACTCAAAGCAGGCAGGCAGGAGAAGTTCCCTCTTACTCAGGCTTTTTGTTCTATTCAGGTCTTCCGTTGGTTGGATGAGGCTCACCCATATCATTAGGGAGGACAATCTGCTTTATTCAGCCTACCAATTTAAACTCATCTAGAAATAATCTTTCAGATATACCCAGAATAATATTTGACCAAATGTCTGGCCCAGTGAAGGTGACACATAAAGTTAACCACCACATCAAGGTAGCACATTAAGTAATGCCTACTCTTTATTTCAGGGAACATAATCTCTGGGAAGTTTGATAACACAAGAGGTTAAGTTATCAAAGACAAATTTTAAAGAAAAGTGACAAATAAATAACAAAATAGGCACCATTTATTTTTTCACTTCTACACTCAGTAAACATTTATGAGCACCTGTATCACTCACTCATTCAATCAACAAATATTTATTAACTGTCTTCCGTGCAATAGGCATAATTATATTTACTGGATCTTCCAGGCATTATACTAAATTAATATACTATGGCCCTTGCCCCTAAAATCCCTACAGTTTAGATGAGCAAATGGATAAGGAAACAGAATTTACAACTGCATATTACAATTAGGATACAATTATTAAGTATTACATGCCATAAGAGTCCAGGGGTAATTTAATTTAAGAGATCCTGGGAATTATTTCACCATATGTACTTTATTTAAAACTTTACCTAGACACCCATAAATGCATACAAGGCAAAAGACTTCTTAAAATCTGAGCTCTTTCAGGATCCTGAATTCTGCAAATCAGCATTCCCTTTCTGTGAACATACTTTATTGGTGTCATAAAAGTTAACCCTCATTTTTTATATTCAGGGTTTTTCTCTCAAATTTTCTACGATTAAAAATAAAAACTCTAAAAGACCTAGAAGTGGCAAGTATATATTGTTGAAGAGGACAAAAGGTCCATGCAGCCTGCTTGTTTGGGACATCAGCACCTGTTTAACTCCTTAGCTCATTTTTCATTTTCTCTTTCTGGGTCAGATATAATCTAGTATTTTTGTTTTTGGTGTGAATTATATAAACTTCCAGATTCTGCCTTTTGTAGCATTAGAAGACTTCAACAATGCATTGGTAGGTTAAAATACATCCAATTTACTGATAGGTGAATTTCAAAGTGTTTAACACTATTCAGTTGACTCTATCAGCAATCTCCATCTTCTCAGCAATATGTAAGGTGGTTTAATAACATAGAAAGAAATCCATGTATTTTATAGTTACCACATACCAGGCATTGTGCTAAATGTTTTGATATGTGATATATCACTTAATTTTTACAACATTGCTGAAAGGAGGTGTTATTTTTCCAGCTTCTTGCAGATAAAACTTGTCAGTTTCTCTTTTCTCACCCTGATTTCAACAAATTCTAGTTCAGAGTTAGAGGTCATGACGTGGAAAGAATAACATTGAGTTAGAAACTAGGAGACCTAGTTGTAGCCATGGCTGTGTAACTTGCTGTGTGACCTTGAGTAAGTCACCTCCTGTCCACATGATTTAATAACCTCCTGTGGAAAATGATAGTGTGAATACTATGAAAAATGATGTTTGGATCAAACTCCTCTCAAAAGAAATTCTTGTACAATAAAACTGACTCCTTTGATCAGCGTGCCTTACATTCAAATTCAGGTGTGTGTAAATGACATTTTTGCAAATTGACTCATAGCTTAAAGACACTTAAGCATAGAATCATGCTATTTGAAAGAGTACCAAAATTATATTGGAAATGAGTGTAGACTCCAAATCTAACCTGCTTAGGTTCAAATTTTGGCTCTGCTATTTAAGAGCTATATGTCTTCGGGTAAAATACTTAAACCACCTGTGCCCCAATTTCCCTATCTGTAACATTGGAATAACTACTATACCCATCTCAAAGGGGCACTGTAAAGATTAAGAGAGTTGACATTTCTGAAAACAGTATCTGACAACTGGTAGCAGGTCAGTGTGGGTATGTGTTGAGAGAGAAACTGAAGTCTTGTCAATGTAAATAGCTGTCTCCTTAATGTACCAATTTTAAACATTTGGATTTTTTGCATATTAAGTAATTTTAAGATGATACAAAGCAATATAGTCATGAGACTCCTATTAAAGTCTAACAGAGTTTTAACCCTATCCACAGGAGAAAATCTAGACTACCTCTTATTTACAAATCCATAAAGATGAAGAATGTGATGACATACAAAGTAGCCTGTGGTAGTACAAATTTATATAACTATGATTAAAATAAACTTAGAAATACCCATCATCAAGCATCTTAAATTATTTTTAAAAATCTGACTTAGTAATTTTACTTATTCTATCCTATCCAAAGGAAATAATTTTAAATCTAAAAAAGACTTATTCCCCAAGATGTTTATTTTATTTTTAATAGTAGAAAATTTAAGGGGAAAAAAGCCAAAATATCAAAAGAATGGTTAACTGTTATTCAGCAACTAAAATACATTCACAAAGCCTAATATAAATTTAAATTATTCAAATGCAAACTCAACATGATTACAACTACATTTTTAAAATAAGTCACGTATAAACCAAGGAAACCAAAACAGTACTGGGAAACTAGGAAAACAGACACTAGAATATTAAGTTTTTACATCTAGTCCTCTGAAACAAAAAGTATTTTCAAAAGTTTATGTTCTGAATTTCTGGTTTTTTTTCCTAATGTATTTCAATGAACACATATTACTATAAAATAAAAAAATACATATACCAAAATTGTCAACCTTTGGAAATATTCAAAATATGTAAAGGGAAACCACCCTGCTAGTGACAAAAAAATGTACATAATTATATATAAATTGATGGCTCCTCTGCTACCACTAATGCTTTATAACAAAATTGGCCACATTTAAATAAACAAATGGGCAAACAAAACTACTTCTCTGTCACAGAGACTGTCTAGGCCGGAAAAAGGGGTCTGGGAGAGGTGGAGAAAGCCAGAAGGTTCCAGGGAACTGTCCACCAAGGAGGTTCTGACAGGCCCTCTGATCTCGGGGGTGTGTTAGAGCACCCTCTGGAGGCGGGGAGCCTACAACCCATTTCCCCTTTCTCTCTCTCTCTCTCTCTTTTTCCCCCCATCTTTACCTTCCCATCATTCTGTTCTATTTTCCTTCCTTCCCTGCTCCTTTTTCTGTTTGCCTGGTAACTATGGAGATCGGAAGAAATAACACTTGTAAAACACCTAAGATAATGTATATATGTTTAATAAAACCAAATTATTTTACCCTTTCCTTTTGCTTTTTTAGTCCTTGAACTCATCCCTTTCTTCTTTTGATTCTCTCCTTTTTTTGTTTTTCCATTTTATTCCATTTTAACCTTTCCCTTACTCTCCCTGTGCTCTCTTTTGTGAGAGTCACCCTGTAGAAGAAAGGCAGGCTGCTTTCTGGAAGATGACTCCTTTCCTTTGAGGGTTAGGGAAGTTACAAAATGTCCAAATATTCACCAGAAAAAAAAAAATTTCAGGACTCTGTAACATTTTCAAAAACTTTCCCCATCTTAATATATAAAAACAATATTGAATATACCTGATGTGTCCTAGGGGCTTCACAGTGATTCAGTTGAGCTGTTATATTAACAAATGGCTATTATGAGAAAGAAAAAGGTGCTCAAGTTTTAGCCACATTTCTTTTAAAATTGTAAATATTTAAAATATACAACATAATGTTTTGATATAGTGAAATGTTTACTACAGTCAAACTAATTTACATACTCACTATCTCTGTTACATTCTCTGTGTGTATATATGTGTGTGTGTGTATGTAAGAGTACGTAAAATCTACTCTCTTAGCAAATTTCCAGCGTACAATCCAATATTAACTATAGTCCCAACATTGTACCTGAGACTTAGTGATGTTGAGCACCTTTCCATGTACCCATTGGCCATTTTAATATCTCCTTTGAAGAAGTGTCTATCCAGGTCCCGTGCCTTTTTTTTTTTTTTTAACATAAATCATATTTCAATTATATCTTCCTTTTAATTAAAATAGTAAAGCAAAGGAATAATTGTAGAGAATACTGTAGTTTATAAAGTAGTTTTAGAATATTAGGACAAATAACAAATATTCTTTTATGTTTGTATGTAGTTTTGTCTTAGAAATATTAGGGAATAAAAAAGGGCAATAAAAGAAGGGAGACACACACACGGACTGTGGACCTTTGCAATGCAGCTATAGACAAGAAACAGGAAAGAGAAATACTATTTAGGCTGGCCCTTGAAATTAAATTCAATACTTTGATCTTTGTGGATGGAGAAAACAGTTAAGTGAAGGTAAAGTTGATGCCTATTTTCTGATAATGACATAGAAACTACTATGACAAAAAAATAACATTTTAGAAGTCCTCCTTCCCCATGGCAAGTTCATTCCCATAAATTACCTTGTGAATGTGTTAATGGCACATGGACGGGGGCAAAAATAAATAAATAAATAAAATTAAAAATAAATTAAAAAGTTGGGGGGAAACTGATATAATAGAAAATCTTTTTATGGAACAAGGTTATTTTGGTTTCTCTCATAAGAACTTAAGGTTAGGTGGGACAGTGGGTGATCTGTATTTTAATAAAGGAAGTGGAATTACTTCCTCAATTGGCTCAGAATTAATTTGTGGAAGAAATGGTGTTGGACTTACATTTGTATCTCTAATGCCCATCATAATGCCTAGCACAGAAAGACACTCCATGTTTACAGTCATAAGTCGTATAGTCAGTTAACTAAATTGAATAGCTGTCAGGATAAAACAAGAGGGATCCTGGAGATGGCTAAGTGACAAAAGAAGATAACTTTTGAGTGTCTAGCTTGAAAGCTCAAATTACTCAGCATCCTTCAAGCCATTCTGAGATAATTAGAGCAAACAGTTTTGGTGTTTTTGAAACTGACACTCTGGCCTACACATGAAAATGGTTTTAGACTTTGCCATATACATATCTTTCAGGAAAGGAAATAAATATCCATCCTAATAATCTTATTTTCACACTTATTAGGTAATCTTGAAATGACTGCAGGTTTTTGAAGTATCCTTACTGAAATCTGTGTCTCCATGATTTTTTCAAAAATTATTTAAATTACATTTTAATTACTAAAAGATTCAGTGAAAATCCTTTATAATTTTTTTTCTTAAATCAATATTGTAAGAAATGTAATCATCTGCCATATCACTTAACTTTGAGACCAAAGGGAACAAGAGCAGTTTATTGCTATGCCTCCAGTGTGTACCATTTCTTGTGTGGTTAATAAATATTTACTGATCAAATGGAATAATAGTATAATTTGTTCATTAATTTTCATAAATGTACTTCATTTTCTGAATGTCATATCAATACATAAATGGTTCCTATATTTTACATAAACAGCATAGAGCAAAGAAAAATAACTTTGGGAAAAGTAATGATTGATTTCTTAATAAAGATGAAGAATTTATGACGAGAACTATGTTAATAACAGTGGAAGCAGTTTCTCCTATAAGTAATAAGCCCACCTCAGTGGAGCTATGAAAATAATTAGGGCCATATAAAAGCAACAATCATTTGATGAATTTATACATAGTAAGTACTGCAAGCATCTCATTTAAATGTTATTTCTCACAATGACATAGTAATATATACTGCAGTAGTTATTACTATGGCCACTTTACATATGAAGAAACTTAGACTTACATAAATCATATCAATAGTAAGTACAAAATTTAGCTTTGAAGCTTAAGCCTGATGTGAGGTACATTTTCCATATTATATTCTGTTTTCATCTGTCAGATAATGTTGAAGAACTTCACTAGGAAGAAGGCTACAGTAGAAAGTCCTAATACTCTTTCCATATTTAAGATTATAAGGTGGAATCCTTATGTCAATTCATCTATAATTATCCTCCTGTTAAGTATGGTTATAATATAATAATTGATCCTGTTATAAAAGGATTTGAGAATTATCTTATTCAAATACTTTGCAAAATAAGATGGGTTAGAGTCTCTAAAAGTATTATTTTCACATAGCATTAATTTGTTTTTCAAAAAATAATGTCTGCCAACACACATGACATAGGTGTTTCACTCTATGGACATGAATCTCTCTCATAAAGTGAATTTGCTAAACCCAAATACCAAAAGGAAGAGAACGTAAAGAAAGTTAACTAATGTATTTCCTTAGCCTTAAAAAAAAAAAAAAAAAGTGTGTGCTTGTAATTATTTTAATTCCCTCCAACATGGTCTGAAAATCAGGGGAAAATATAACAGCATAAAAGAAACTTGTCTGTAAATGAACTTGAAGGGTTGAATGCATATTCAACAACATTCTCTATACCAATGGCTTATCTTATTTGATTATTAGCTTGTGTTTAATTTCCCTTGACAAATAATTCACCTTTGTTAATAATCATTTAGCACTGCAAAGTAATTCTTGTAAGTTCATGGGAATGGATTTTAAACAGTAACCATTGCAAAGATGCTACTGTAAATGCAATTAGGAGGGTGAATAAAAGCATGAGGTAGGGGTGGCAGGTTGTATGGGAGAGAACCTAACTCCTTAGTTGTTGGTGCTGTTCATTCACATACACTTTCCTGACAGTCATGAACACACAAACCTTCAACAATTCTAAGACCTCTTTGGGGTTTCAAAAGGAACAAACAGCTACTCTTTAGTACAGGCAATATATTTTTTAACTAACCCTAAAGTGTAACCTATCATATTGAGTAGAAAAACATAAATCTCTGGCAATAGTATTATAATTCAATGACTTCATGAAAGACCTAATCAGAGATTGTTAGAGCTGGCGAGTGCCTCAGAGATAATCTCATCCACAGCCCTCATTTTACAGAAGAAGATCTGAGGCCCAGAGAAGAGAGATTCTCTAGGCATAGCCAATATAAGACTTAAAATCCTGACTCCCAATTTTTCCGTTAAGCTTACACCTCCTTATGAGCACTATCCATGAAGTTCAGTGTGTGTGTTTCATTAACTTTACTACCTAAGGTGCTTACCAACTGTCCAATCCAATCTCTGTTGTTATCTTTCAGAAAAATAGGTATAATGTGATATATATTCACTTAGAGAAGTCAAACTTTATTTCAGATGAAGCAGGCTCTTTCTCTCTCTCTCTTGCTCTTTCTCTCTCTCTCTCCCCTTAGTCACCATAGTAGCCACATGAAGTGCTTTATATAAATAAGCTGGACGAATCCACAGGCTTTTCACAACAAAAAGAAATGAAGACTTGTATCTTATAGTAACAGGACATGCACTCAGACCATTAACCGGCTAAAACCGTTCAAACACCAAGTTCTACGCATCTTTTTCAGGGAGTGCATCATCAGGTCCAACAAGGAAGTCCCGTGAATATATTTCAGAAAAGGAGCAATGAATGATAACCTGTTTTAAAAACCTTCAAACCTCATTTCTTTGGGAACACCAATCACCTTTACAAAAATCTGGGGTGGGACAGTTATTCACTACAAACTTCACTGAGTAACTGCGCCACCTCTTGATAAAATTTGTTTGTTGATTTCAAGTGGATTGTATAAAAGGGAAAAGCACGCAACTGGGGGCAATCTGAGCCTAGCTCCAGATTTTCTGTCTAAAATAAAAAATAAGCTCTTTATCTTAAAATATGTCACATTGCAAATTGATGTGTTCAATTTCATCTGGAGTTCATCGACCACCCAACTTACTCCTGCTAGTTGGCCCAGTGGGTTGGGGCTCTAGGTGGTAGTAACCTGAGACGAGTTCAGAAGCTCCCAAATCAGCAGTCGGGAGCCCAGTCACTAGCTAAATGCACAAGGAGATCCCAAGCAGAAAGCCACCCAAGGTGCCCATTTCCGAGCCGCATCTGCTCTTACAGCCTCTGAATGTTAGAGACCAGGGTCCCATCACCATTGAGTTATCGGCCCAACATCGGATGCCAGAAAATCAGTGCGATCTGTTGGCCCCCAAACCCAGCTGGCTCCCAGAGAGAGCAGAGCAGTCGCAGCTTCTGTCACTCTCCCAACAGGCAGAGACATAAACAAGCAACAAAAGGAATTGTTCTCTCCCCCGAGGGAGGCGACATGCATTAAAAAGACATGAACCTCGTCCTACCTTGCATCCAAACATCAACGATAAAGTGTTGTTGGTGCAAGCAACTTTGCAGTGGCAAATCATTGGTGTAAAACAGTCAGGGTCCTTAACAACAGGGGACATTCCTTCCGGGCTGCGGCAGTGGCAGCTCGCTGGGGGACCTAAACGCTGTGCTCGCCTGGCACATGGAGCGACAGCCTAGACCGAGCTGCCGCTTCGATCACTGTCCCCTGCACCCGCCGTGGCCATCCCGGAGCCCCGGTGGAAGCAACGCCGCGGGCAAGTACCAAGCCTCTCGGGGTCTCCCTTCCCTGGGGAACGAGGCGTGTGGGGGGAGGGACAGAACCAAGAAAGAATTTTTCCCCCTACGGTGAATTTGGGGGAGGTAAAATAAAAATAAAATAAAATAAAAATAAACCATAAAAATAAAAGGAAGCGAGGCACTTAGAGGAGGGTTCAAAGGAGGTGGGGCAGTATTAGCATGTAAAAGGATGTGCCCGCCTACTCTCCCCAGTCACACAAGATTGTCATGCGAGCTGAAGGGGGCTGAAATTATTTCCTCTGAAGAAGAAGAAGAAAAAAAAAACATACTGCAGCTCCCGATTTGGTAAAAAGCCAGTGGTTTGCTGCAATCCAGAGTCACTGTGGGGAGCGCTGGCCGGGCAAGTGGGGTGGGAGGGAGGGGCTGAGAAAGGGAGGAAGCGCGGTGCTTGCGAGCCTGGCCCTGCCTTTGGGTGCTCTTGGTGCCGCCGAGGAGTCCCCAGCGTGGGAGCGCGGGACCTCCCCGCGCTGACGTGACCCCGAGACTGCATTTGGCCCCCACCGCTACAGCCACCCGAGGGTAGAAGACCTCCGAGGCCGACTTCCCGGGAAGGGAAGGGGAGGCCCGCGCGGAGCCCTGCAGGGAGCATCCTCCTAGCCCTTTGACAACAGCGTGCCTTGCCGGGGGCGGTCGGAGGGCCAGCAAAGAAATTTAGGGTAGAAAACAGTCTCAAAATGATTTCGCTGGTGCCCTACGCCGTTGACTTCTGGGTCAGCGAGCCCACTCACTCGCTGGGTAGGGAAGCGGCCTCAGAACCCAGGCTTTATTTGACATAACATTTGTCAAACTCAAAAAAGAAGCGTCTGCCCCTTCCGCACCTTGATGTCTCTGAGGCTCCAGGAAACCCCAGAAGTAGTATTTATGTTGTTCCAGAAGTATGAATGACAAGACTGATGGATGCTTTATTGTTTGTTTGTTTTTTGGTTTTGTTTTTTGTTTTTAACTGAGGCTGTCAAAATTGCAAAAGACCAAAAAAAAAAAAAAAAAAAAAAAAAATCAGCATGTGGCTGGCTGGCACAGCTGCAAAATTGCTTATGGAAGACAAAAACAAATGTGATAAGAAGGGTGTGGGGGTAGGAAGTGGGTAAAACTAGCACTTTTTGGGTGCCACCTGGATGCCTGGCACTGTGCCTCACAGATGGTTGGTAGAAAGAGAGCAAAACATCAGAGTTTGGAATCAGATTCTGGCTCTGGTGCTAGATGTGGCTTTGTGTAAGTCACTTACATTATCCAAATCCCTGTTTGCTTACCTGTAACTAGAAGGTGTTAACCCCTAACCTAAAGGTTTGTCACGAAGATGAGACAGATATATTGACCAACATATTCCTGTGGTAAGCCCCAGTACATGGTAGCTGCCCTTAACTTACATAGCTTATTTCATTTCTTAGCTTGAGAGGTAGATATTATTCAACATATTTTTTCTAGGGGAAGAAACTGAGCCCCTTAGTGTTTTATCACTTGCTCAAGTCACATAATCAGTAAGTCTGAAGGTTAGGTTCAAAGAAAAGTAGAGGAGAGTTTAGAAAACAGCATCATGAGAGACATAACACACTTCTCCAGAAACATGTTCCAAAGTATTCAGATTTATTTGGGAAGGATCAGGACTGTCACATTTACATGAATATGGTAATTCCAAGACTCTTCCCAATTTGGTGTTAAATTCAGAAATCCCACCTGAAATACAGGAACAACATAGTCCAAAGTATCCACGGCAAACTGACCACATCCTCCTGATGCGGTTCCATCAGAATGCCAGACCACTTATATCGTAAACTAATAAAAGCCTCAATATCATGGTATGTTTCCTCCTTAGAAAGTTTAAATGTATTGGTTAGAACAAAAGAACATACCAACTTGCAAACTGTTAAGTCAAAGACAGTACCTTATAAAGTGCCTTTGCCCCACCCATATCCAAAATACTCTCCTCTTCTCTCCCAAGTTGATGGAAAATAAACCTGATTATGTCATAATTATCTATGATGCTTATTATAAATATGGATTATGAAGCCCAACCCTACATTTTCATCCTATAGGCCAGTAGAATGTCAATAAATCTACATTCTAATCAGCCCCCTTGTGAGAGGAATGCAATTCCTCCTTATGAAATAAGACTTATCTGAAGGAAATTCAATATGGAACAAAGTATGAACAAAATTCAACATGGAAAGACCCTCAGAGTTGAGTTATACCTGGTTCTAACTGTAGAGGGCAGCCATGCCTAAAGTTTTGGGATTCTTACACTAAGTGCAGAAGTCCTTGCCTAGTAGATATCTCCATTAGGAATCAGTACTGATTCAATCTAATGAATAGCTGGAGGCCACTGGGACTCAGGAGGTCTAATCTATAAGTTCTTAAACATACGAGGTCACATTTTAGGAGCAAAACTCTGGTCTGAGGCCTTCTGTGAAAATTTAAAGTCACATGTATAGATTAAGTATATCCCTTACCATTTTATTCCTTTATGTTAGCATAAAAAGTGTGATTGTGTGAGCAATTCCACCTACAGAGCATCTATAATTGTGGCTGGTTTTTCCAAGAGAATAGATTCTTAAAAAGCTGTACAATATTTCCCTTATTCATTAGCCTATAATTTGGATTTCAAACACCCCAAAAGTATTGTATGCTCTATATTGTGATGTTCCAATAATATCTAACAGTCTTTCCCTAATGAATTACCCAAGCTAAAGCTGACCTCCTATTCTAGGGCAGCATTAAGGCTGCTATGTGCAAGTTATTCCTCGTTTTACAGTTTGTGCTAGTTTAAATTGATAAAGTGAAATGACAAAATATAAAAGAAAATGTATAGTTCATTTCCTTGACTTTTTGTGTTTAACTTTAATCAGTGAGAGTTCATTTCTCTGTATGTGCGTGTATATGTGTTTATCTGTTATCCATTTATATGTATTAGATAAAATGCTTTCCCTTAATTCTCCTCTCCAAATAACAACTCTGGGGAAAATTGAAGGGGAAGATGAGGGGAAAAGTGGTTTCCATGACAATGCATTCCATAGTTACAGCCAGTAACCACTGTTGTTAAAATAAATGAATCACTGTTACCTTAAGATATGAACACACTGCATTACTGGTTTGAAAAGTACTAATTTGAGAGTGTACTGCATGGGGGTGTACTGCAATATTTTTAGGAGATATTACTAGGAAATGCAAGGAGATGATGCATTCATTTTTATAGTCAAAATAAACTATTCTTAATTAGACATTTCAATGATTGATAAAATTTACAGTTCCTCCTAGTAATTATCACTTTTATAAAATGATGCCTCACAACAATACACTATTAAGCATTTCTCCTAATGACAACTTTCCTCAAAATGGACTCATAATTACAAAAAATAGGATTATCAATAAATGTAACCAGGGTTTAATTTTAATCTTTTATTTATTATTGTTATACTTAATCAGAAACTGGGACACAGTAAGAGGCATTAGCTAGTTATTCATCTTTTTTCTTTGCTGATTCTTTTCATAGCAATTTTTTAAAAAGAAGTTGTTCATGTTGTAAAGGAAAAGAATAGATTGGCTACTAGGAGCCATGGTGCTGTTTCCTACTCTCTGTGTGACTTTGAGCAAGCTACTCAGCATCTCTAAGTTTCAATTCCCTTTTTTATTAAGATGAAATAGGTATATTAGATTATTTCTAAGTTTGCTTCCAATGTTGAAATTCTCTGAGTGGTCTTCTAAATATGATTTTATGAATGTAAAGGAAATTTGAGAAACCATTTTGTTCAGTTACCTATCTTCAGAAATTTCACTCTTCCATAACATTTACTATTTGATAGGCACTAATATCATGCCTGCTATGTACACTGTTCTGAATTCCACAGAGTGCTAGAGCCAATCCTACTCATGACAGCTGGTTATGTGTAACTCTGTCTAATTTCACATTCAGTGACATCATGCTGGTAGCTTTGAATCAGTCATGAGAGAGTATTTACACCATTTAAATGAACAAACACCACAATTCAGGACTTTTTTCTGCAAAACACTTTTACCAGTACAGCACTGATCTAAGTACTTTAACTACATTAACATTTTTAACCATCACAATCACTCAATCTCACCCAAAAAAGGAAAGTGAATGACAGAGTGAGAATAATGCCCAAGGTAACAACATTGTTATACTAATCAGCTAAATGAATCAACTAACAAAAATAGTTTTGATGACTTTCAATCACAAATGTTTATTTCTTCCTCATGTTAGATGTACTTCATAGCTTAGCTATCATTCTAGCCCATGTTGTCCATGGACAGAAGAGTAGCCTCTATAAGTAGCTTCTGTCGCATGGAAGAGTAACCTCTGTCTAATGTTCTCATGGCGGAAGGAGAAATGATCAATGATTGAATATGCAGCGAATCTTAAAACATCTGTTCAGACATTAAAAACATCTTCCAGCTCACATTTTATTAGCTAAGGAATGTCATGTGGCCAACCTGATGACAAAGGTTGGGGAAAGATAATTCTTTCAGAGGGAGGAAAGAGAGAATACTGATAACAGTAATATAAAACACTATGGTTTATTTGAGTGATAGAATTGAGATTTGAAGTCAAGCCATCTGATTTGAGGATCTAAGCTCTTAATAAATAGACTATCCCGGCTATCACTTATAGCTAACACCTCCCAATTTTTCATCTACTGTCTATAATAGTGTTTGTTATTTAGTAACTCTTTGAGGGAATTCTTCCTTATGACCCCTATAAAGAAAGCATAGTGTTTAGGTAACACATGAACTTTGGAGACAATCAAAGATATAAGGTTTTGTCATTATTAGCGTGAGATTTCAACCTTTAAATCCTTTTCCATCTCCTCTACCACTGTAAATTGAAGTCCACTTATTTCATTTAATCTTTAGTAGAGATGTTTTCATGTAAGTGGAACATTGCATTTTTATCATTGAGTTTCCCGAAACATGTAAGGCAGAGAGGAATATGAATGTCCTTCTGCCATCAGTGAGTTTACAAACCAGTTGACTAGGTTACTCCAAAATGAGAGTAATGAAACTCTTCCTTACAGTAAGAAAGTATATACAATTAACAACTAATAAATATACTCAAAGTCCATACGAATGCTTGACCAATCTAGTTAACTTAGCTAAACTACCATTTCTTGTTTCATAAAATGGTGATAATACTATAGCATTACTATAAGGCTTAAATGAGATAATGAGTTGAAAAATGCCAGTCATCTTTATCTGGTTTGTATTAGGCATTCAGTAAATTATAAGGGCTTTGTGTCACTTTTCTGTTTTTGTTTTTTTTTTTTTTTTAATGAAAGTCAACAGAAAAGAATAAACCTACCCAATATGTATAATCTCTTTATACTGAACAATTCTAAGTCTTTAACCTTTCTTCACAAGTTTTACTGTCTCAGTGACTCTCCTTAGACCCTTTCTCAGTTCTTCCATATTCCTCTTACTGAAGAAAACACAACTGCAATGATATATTCTCAGGTCCCACATCAATAAACTCTAATATCTATCATGTTCCCTCATAATTGTCAACCCTTTGTGTTCACTGTAATTTATTAATATTATTATTATTATTATTATTATTATACTTTAAGTTCTGAGGTACATGTGCAGAATGTGCAGCTTTGTTACATAGGTATATACATGCCATGGTGGTTTGCTGCAACCATCAACCCGTCTCCTACATTAAGTATTTCTCCTAATGCTATCCCTCCCCTACCCCTACCCGTCAACAGGCCCTGGTGTGTGATGTTCCCCTCCCCATGTCCATGTGTTCTCATTGTTCAGCTCCCACTTACGAGTGAGAACATGTGGTGCTTGGTTTTCTGTTCTTGTGATAGTTTGCTGAGAATGGTGGTTTCCAGCTTCATCCACGTCCCTGCAAAGGACATGAACTCATCCCTTCTTTATGGCTGCATAGTATTCCATGGTGTATATGTGCCACATTTGCTTTATCCGATCTATTACTGGACGCTTGGGTTGGTTCCAAGTCTTTGCTATTGTGAATAATGCTGCAATAAACAAACGTGTGTATGTATCTTTATATAGAATGATTTATAATCCTTTGGGTATATACCCAGTAATGGGATTGCTGGGTCAAATGGTATTTCTGGTTCTAGATCCTTGAGGAATTGCCAGTCTTCCACAATGGTTGAACTAATTTACACTCCCACCAACAGTGTAAAAGTGTCCCTATTTCTCCACATCCTCTCCAGCATCTATTGTTTCCTGACTTTTAAATGATCTCCATTCTAGCTAGCATGAGATGGTGGTTTCGATGTGCATTTCTCCAATGACTAGTGATAATGAGCATTTTTCATATGTCTGCTGGCTGCATACATGTCTTCTTTTGAGAAGTGTCTGTTCATATCCTTTGTCCAGTTTTTGATTTTTTTTTCTTGTAAATTTGTTTAAGTTATTTGTAGATTCTGGATATTAGCCTTTTGTCAGATGGATAGATTGTAAAAATTTTCTCCCATTCTGTAGGTTGCCTGTTCACTCTGATGATAGTTTATTTTGCTGTGCGGAAGCTCTTTAATTAGATCCCATTTGTCAATTTTCACTTTTGTTGCCATTGCTTTTGGTGTTTTAGACATGAAGTCTTTGCCCATGCCTATTTCCTGAATGGTATTGCCCAGGTTTTCTTCTAGGATTTTTATTAAACTTACGTTTAAGTCTTTGATCCATCTTGAGTTGATTTTTGTGTAAGGTGTAAGGAAGGGGTCCAGTTTCAGTTTTCTGCATATGGCTCGCCAGTTTTCCCAATGCTATTTATTAAACAGAGAATCTTTTTCCCATGGCTTGTTTGTGTCAGGTTTGTCACAGATCTGATGGTTTTATATGGTGGTGTTATGTCTGAGGCCTCTGTTCTGTATGCCGGTTTTCAAAGGTAATGCTTCCAGTTTTTGCCCAGTTAGTATGATATTGGCTGTGGGTTTGTCATAAATAGCTCTTATTATTTTGAGATATGTTCCATTGATACTTAGTTTATTGAGAGTTTTTAGCCTGAAGGGGTGTTGAACTTGTCAAAGGCCTTTTCTCCATCTGTTGAGATAATCATGTGGTTTTTGTCTTTGGTTCTGTTTATTGATGGATTATGTTTATTTATTGGCATATGTTGAACCAGCCTTACATCCCAAGGATGAAGCCAACTTAATCGTGGTGGATAAGCTTTCTGATGTGCTGCTGGATTTGGTTTGCCAGTATTTTATTGAGGATCTTCACATCAATGTTCATCAGGGATACTGGCCTGATATTTTCTTTTTTTGTCAGTCTCTGCCAGATTTTGTCTTCCACAATGGTTGAACTAATTTACACTCCCACCAACAGTGTAAAAGTGTCCCTATTTCTCCACATCCTCTCCAGCATCTATTGTTTCCTGACTTTTAAATGATCTCCATTCTAGCTAGCATGAGATGGTGGTTTCGATGTGCATTTCTCCAATGACTAGTGATAATGAGCATTTTTCATATGTCTGTTGGCTGCATACATGTCTTCTTTTGAGAAGTGTCTGTTCATATCCTTTGTCCTCATGAAATGAGTTAGAGAGAATTCCCTCTTTTTCTATTGTTTGGAATAGTTTCAGAAGAAATGGTACCAGCTCCTCTTTGTACCTCTGGTAGAATTTGGCTGTGAATCCATCTGGTCTTGGACTTTTTTTTGTTGTTAGGCCATTAATTACTGCCTCAATTTCAGAACTTGTTATTAGTTTATTCAGGGATTCAACTTCTTCCTGGTTTAGACATGGAAGGGTGCATGTGTCCAGGAATTTATCCATTTCTTCTAGATTTTCTAGTTTATTTACATAGAGGTGTTTATAGTATTCTCTGATGGTAGTTTGTATTTCTGTGGGATCAGTGATGATAGCCCCTATATCATTTTTTATTGCATCTACTTGATTCCTCTCTCTTTTCTTCTTTATTAGTCTTAGTCTGGCTAGCAGTCTATTTTATTGATCTTTTCGAGAAACCAGCTCCTGAATTCATTGATTTTTTGAAGGGTTTTTCGTGTCTCTATCTCCTTCAGTTCTGCTCTGATCTTAGTTATTTCTTGTCTTCTGTTAGATTTTGAATTTGTTTGTTGTTGTTTCGTTGGTTCTTTTAATTTCGACGTTAAGGTGTCAATTGTAGATCTTTCCTTCTTTCTCTTGTGAGCATTTAGTGCTATAAGTTTCCCTCTACACACTGCTTTAAATGTGTCCCAGAGATTCTGGTACATTGTATCTTTGTTCTCATTGGTTTCAAAGAACATCTTTATTTCTGCCTTTGTTATGTACCCAGTAGTCATTCAGGAGCAGGTTGTTCAGTTTCCATGTAGTTGTGTGGTTTTGAGTGAGTTTTTAAATCCTATGTTGTAATTTGGTTGCACTGTGTTCTGAGAGACTGTTTGTTATGATTTCCGTTCTTTTGCATTTGCTGAGGAGTGTTTTACTTCCAATTATGTGGTTAATTTTAGAATAAGTGTGATGAGGTGCTAAGTAGAATGTATATTCTGTTGAATAGGGGTGGAGAGTTCTGTTCACTGTAATTTCTAAGTCCTCTATGTCCACTCAACTACCCCCAAGTATAGACTCTTTTACTTAGCATGTTTGTATGACCTTCATTTGAAATAGTTTTCTTATGTAGTTGATTAGTCAATAAATGGATGAATAAAGAACCAATACATAAGTGATCTCAGCCAGACTTTCCACTGCTTACACCTAGGCTCTAGGTGAAATACTGTGAAGGTCTTTGAGTCCTGACCCAGCTCCCCTCCCTGCCACCTCCTTGGTAGGAGGAGTATACTCTTTATTGAAGAAATGCCAGCCTATTCGTTCTGAATCAATTTTGACATTTTGTTTCAGCAGAAAGTGTTTTTTGAAATAATTATTGTCCCCTCACAATTTTGCCTTTGAGACTTCTCATGACAGTTACTTTCAACCTTGTTGCCATTTTGAAAAAGCAACTCCAAAACACTACCCGCTACACCACCTGTGAGAATACTGTTAATGGCAAAATTCAAATAACAGAAGAACTCTTCTTAGGCCTTATTGTTCACCAAATTTGATGTCAATGTTGAAATAATAAAAGTTGGGTCTATGTTCCAGTCCTAGTTTGGACACCTGCTATGCAATTCTGAATTGTTACTTAACCTGAAAGTTAATTGTCTCAAGTACAAAAAAAGGGGAGGAGGTTGTTGAGTAATAATACCTCTATCACAGGGTTCCTATGAGAATTAACTAAAATGCCACATGTAAAAGTACCTATCAAAGTGCCTGGCACATATTATTAATAAATGCTTAATAATATTCATTTGTCCACTCACTGATTCTTTTATTCATCCATTCATTACACACCAAAGCTAGCCAAGAAACTTCTTTAAAACAAATGTCAACCAACCACAGCAAAATTTCTGTAAAATCACTAATTCTATTTTTATATTGGACTTGCCCATCTGTGAAACAAAGGCAAATTGATCATTGTCAAAAAAATAAACTAAATCAGAGTTCAACTTTGAAAGCAGTAATTCATGAGAAGACTGACAAGAACATGGCTCATTTTAAATGGCTTTATATTGCCACTGTGTGCTTCTCTACTACAAATAGATTTTCCTTATCAGCTCCCTTTCATCTGAACAATAGATGGCTCTTCTAGCTGCATAAACTAAATGAGGCATCTTACATACCCCCAAGAACACCACTCTATTATGTCACAAGAAGTGGCCCTCAGCTAATCATACAGTAAGTTGAATGATTACTCAATGAAACAACTCCTCCCCTAAAACTGTGAAGACATCAGATTTCTGGTACAATCTCCAGCTATATATCACCGATTTAAGATAATGATATAATTACACTTTTTCTCTTAATGAGCTGCAAGCATAATGGTTAAAGTCCTTGATGGTACCAAATTTTAAGTATAGCCTACCTAGATTCTTATGTCCAGTTTGCTTAAAATAAGATTATTATAAGAAAACTACCTTTTGGTACAGTGTGTGAGTTAGTTGTATTACAAGAATGCTGGTGCTTTCTTCCTTTAATACAAGGACTGTCAATCTCAAATGTAATGCATTGGAAGATGTGCATAGTATTTGCTTTAGTTAGCATATGATCATGGAAAAACTTTGCTTGGTTGATGATGTTAGCACATTAACTTTATCTCCCCCTTTTGGTTACCAATTGTATACTTTGAAGTATCTACTATGTACTAGACATTAGGCCAAGTTCGGGATACAGTGGTTAAGTACAGACCAATGCAGTGCTGGCCTCATGGAGATTACAAACCAATGGAGAAAGCAGATTGGGATAAGTGCTTTGAGGAGAGCTACATGGCTGTATAAGAGCATATATAGGGGAATCTCATCTAAAAATGGAGATAGAGAAGGTGTAATTAGGAGAATGATAACTGAGTTGAGATAAGAAAAATAAGTGGGAATTAACTACACAAATAGAAAGGGGAAAAGCATCTCAAAGAAAAGGAATAGGATAAACAAAGAATATGTGGTACCAGCACACAAGGAACATGGAAAAGACTGAGATAAATAGAATACAGAAAATAAGGGGAAACATCAAGTGAACAGAGGCTGAAGAAGAAAGCAGAGGTGAGACTTTTCAGATTATATTTAAAATGTTTGTTCTTATTCTGAAAGCCTTAGGAAACTACACAAGAAATATTTTAAAGCAGCTTTATTGGTGCAGAACTGACATACAATAAACTGGAAATATTTAAAGTATAAATCTGGTTAATTTTCAACATATGTGTACATCTGTGACACCATCAACATAATCAAGATAATAAACACATCTATCACCTTTAAACGTTTCCACGTGCCCCTTTGTAACCTCTACCCCTCCCACTATTTCCTAATCCCCCATCCCAAAGCAATCACTCATCTGCTGTCTGTCACTAAATATTTATTTGTATTTTCAAGAGATTTATATAAATGAAATCATACAATATGTGCTTGGAGTCTGAATTTCTTCCACTCAGCATATGTATTCTAAGGCTTATCTAGATGGTTCCATGTGCCAATAGTTTACTCTTTTCTTATTACCAAGCAATATTACATTGTAAAGATATATTATATAATTTGTTTATATTTGTTGACGAACATTTGAGTCACTTTCAGTTTGAAGTTATATAACTGCTATGAATATCTGTGCATAAGTCTCTGTATGGACTTATATATTTCCTCTTCTTTTGGAGTGGATTTGCTTGATAACATGATGAATATGTGTTTATATTTTAAGAAACTATTAAATTGTTTTTCAAAGTTCTTGTCTCACTTTACATTTCCACGGGCAGTGTATGAGAATTCTAGATCCTTGACATCTTCACCTGGTATTGTCAGTCATTTTAATTGTAGCCATTCTAATAGATGTATAACAGTACCTCATTATAGTTTTAATTTGCCTTTCCTTAATGACTCATTGTGTTGAACATCTTTTCATGTGTTTTTTCCCCCACTATCTTTGCTAAAGTATCAATTCAAATCTCTTACTTAGCTTTAAAATTGAGTTATTTGTTTCTTATTAAGTTTTGAGAGTTTTTCTATAGTCTAGATTCAAACCTATATTAGCTATATGTTGCATATAGTATTTCCCAGTCTTTGGTTTGTCTTTTCATTCTTATCAATGTCTTCTGAATACCAGAAGTTTTAGTATTGATGAATGCAATTTATTAGTTTTTTTCCTTTATGGGTCATACTTTTATTTCATATCTAAGAAATCTGTGTTTAACACAAGGTCACAAAGATGTTCTTCTCTTATTTCTTCTAGAGGTTTTGTAATTTTACATTTTGACCTATGATCAATTTTGAGTTAATTTTTGTATATGATATGAAGTATGGATCCAAGTTCATTTTTTGCACATGTATATGTAATTGTTTCTGTATTATTTGTTGAAATGACTATCCTTTTTACATTTAATTGTATGTCTTTGTCCATATATGTATGGTTTAATTTTGGACTCTCCATTCTATCAATCTGTTTCTCCATCTTTCCACCAATACTATGTTTTGGTCACTGCAGCTTTATAATAATTCTTGCATCAAGATATTTTTGACCTCCAACTTTGTTCTCTTTTTTTCAGAGCTGTTTTGACTCTCCTAGGCACTTTAAATTTTCACACAATTTTTAGAATGAACTTGTTAATTCTACACCTACGAAAATCTCAACTGGAATTTTGACTGTGTTGAATTGTGTTGAATCTTTAGATAAGGTTAGAGAGAATTAACATCTTAATGATACTGATTCTTCCAACCCATTAGCAAAGTATCTGTTTACTTCTTTAATTTTACTCAGCGATATTCTATAATTTCCAATGTACTGATTTTTTCACATATGTCATCAGATTTATTCCTAAGTATTTCATATTTTATGCTCTTCTAAACGGAATTCCTTTATTGATTTTAATTTGTAACTGTTGTTAGTACATAGAAATACAAATGGTTAATTTGTATATTGTCCTTTTATTCTGCAACTTTGCTAAACTCACCTATTAGTCTGGTAGCTTTTTAAATAGATTCTATCAAATCATGACATGTCATCTATAAACAAAAATGAGTTTTCCATCTTCCTTTGCTTCTTTTTCTTTACTGATTGTACTGGTTAAAACATCCAGAACAATGTTGCATGAAAGTAGAGAAAGTGGATATCCCTGTTTCTGATCTTAAGGGGAAAATATTCAGCCTTTCACCACTAAATACGATGTTAGCTACAGGTTTTTCACATATGTTCCTTATCAGGTTGAAGAAATTCCCTTCTATTTATATTTTGCTAAGAGTTTTTGTTTTGTTTTGTTTTTAATCAGGAATAGATATTAGATTTTGTCACATGGTTTTTCTATGCCTGAGATTTTTTTAGGTGATTAACATGGCGATTTTTGAATGTTAAACAATCCTGTATTCCTGAAATAAAGCTCCTTTGGTCATGATATATCATAACTTTACTGTACTATTAGATCCCATTTGCTAAAATTTTGTTTAGAACTTTTTCCATCTATGTTCATGAGGGGTATTAGTCTGTAACATTTTTTATTGAAATATCTTTGCCTATTTTTATACCAAGGCAATACAGGCCTCATGGAGTGAGTTGGAAAGTATTGCCTACTCTTTGATATTTTAGGAATGATTTGCATAGAATTGGTGTTATTTCTTCTTTAAATGTTTGGTAGAATTTACCAAAATCAAACTATCTGGGCTGAGAAAGAAAGAGAGAGAGAGAGAGAAAGGGAATGTGATAGGTGTATATGGGAAGTTTTATATAAAGTTTTTAAGCAGAAGTGGGGGATGTGATATTATATTGCATTTCAAGAAGATTGTCTGGCTGTAGTGTGGTGAAGGACTGGAATGGAACAATACTGTCAGTGGGTAGAACACTGAAGAGGTGCTCTCAGTAGTGCAGGCAACAGATAATGGTGATACAGACTAGAGAAACGGCACTGGAAACAAAGATAAATAGTTCAACTCAAGGAACATCTTAAAAAGTGAGTGAAAGTGATAAGCACTGGGGGTAGATCAGATATGGGGGAAGTTCAGTATGACTTCTAGGTTTCTGGTTTACATAACTGGATAAGTTGTAATGCCATTCACTGAAATATGATACACTAAAAAGTAAGATAGTGTTTGTGTATATGTGTGGGATGGAGGAGGCATTCTTCCTTTTGGGGGATTTTGCTTATTTGTTTGTTTGTTCTTTTTGCTTGTATTGTAAATTTGATTTACAGTGTTTTTGGTAACTTTAACTTGGATACATTCCTCTAGAGCTCAGCATAAGCTAGGTTAGAAATATAAACTTATGAAGTGTCTGTCAATAGGTTGTATTAAAGGCTCAGAAATAGCTATCACCCAACATGAGAGAAGAGCATGACAACAAAAAATTATCTAGAATCAGACTTTGAAGAACTTTTTTTTTTTTTTTGTCTTTTAAAAAACATCGGGAAACTATTTTTCTTAGTAGCTACTCTGTTGACTCTGCTTAACAATGACATAATATATCCTTTTTCAATAATGTATATACCATCTATATTTGGTCTTAGTTGGTGCCAGAGAGGCAGCAAGGTGGTAAGATAAAATAAATATTGCAAAGAAAAAAGAAATTTCAGGACATAACAACAATATGTATGGTTCTTACAATTAGCTACCCTCTTGATTTCAATATACTAGGTATTCTGTTTCATTCATTTGTTTATCAATAGAGATACATCTCCTATATGATGCTATAAAATTATTATTTTTGAGATATTAAAATGTTAGTGGATGAAAAGATCAAGAAAAGGCCAATATTATTAATCAGCAGGGAAATGAAAATTAAACAACAATGAGATGCCACTATACACCAACTGGAATGGCTAAAACTTAGGAGTTTAACAATTCCAAGTGTTGATGAGGATGTGGAGGAACTGAAACTCCCATACATTGCTGGTGGGAATGTAAAATGGTCCAACCACTTCGGAAAACAGCTTGGCATTTCTTAAAAATTTAAACATAAATATATTGTACAACACAGCCATTCCATTTCTAGGTATTCAAGAGAAATGAAAACATGTGTCTACACAGACCAGCAGCTTTTTTCATAATATCCCCAAATTGGAAACAACCCACAGATACATTAACAAGTGAATATATAAACAAAACAAGATATATATGTAAACTCTCAGAATTATTGTTCCGATTAAAAGGCACAAAAGTGTGCATATTATATAAATCCTTTTACACAGCAATATATAAAATGAAAATCAATATATAGTGATATAAAGTAGATCTACTGCTTCCTAGGCCTAGAGGTAGACAGAGGGAAGGGATAAAAGGAGGAATGAGGAATCTTGGGGTGATGGTAATTATCTGTAACTGTAATGTGGCAGTGGTTTCTCAGATGTACATAGCTATCAAAACAGAGCAAATTGTATATTTTAAACAGATTCATTTTATTATATGTAAATTAAACTCAATAATGTAGATTAAATATCTTAGGTGGTTTAAAACTCAAGACCAAAGAATTATATTAATCTTCTAGATAAATTACTAAATTAAACACCAATGGTAGAGTTTTTTTTTTAAATCAAAGTAACTCCCAAATCAATTTTTTCCTACACAAGTATTATTACATGAACTGATGACTCCCTACTTTGTTAGAAGATACAATTCCACATAGGGCTTAGTTTTCCAGAACTAGAAAATATTTATTTATTATATGTTTGCCAAGATCACTCAGACAACTACTTTGTTCACTCTTATGAGCACTTTACCTGAGTTTTAAAAAATATTTTATATCACTAGGAAAAGATATGTCTTTAAAAACGGAAAGCTGCTAGTGAGGAAAGCCTAAAGTTTTAGAGTTTAAAATTGAGAAATATTGATGAAGCAGTAAGTATATGATTGAATAATAAAACTACCTGGCTAAGGAATCTGGGACTTTTGTTTGTTGATTAGAATTTCTATTTTTCCTCACATCTGACAGGAGGTCAAGGGAAGACAAACTAGATGAAGGATGTAGCCATTTTACATAAAACAGTATCAAACCAATATAGTAGTATGCAAAACTATCTCACTTCTATGGGCATTGAAACGTATTTGAATAATATTTTATTTATGTTCCATAACTACCCTGTGATCCCAAAGTTTAATTTAGTACAGTCTCCTGGGGTCTTTTTACAGGATGTGATGAAATGGTCCTTGTGCCCAGGCCCCAACTAGGCCCTAGAGTCCATTGTCTTGGGGGATACTAACCAGATTCTCAGCCTCACAATGACTGGGTCTACCCTGTATTAACCCAACTTTCTGAAATTGGGAGGTTATCACTGCTATTAGTTTCCATGACATCCACTAGATAAAAGAAGGAAGGTTGCAAGAAAGGACCAAAGTCATCGAAAAACAGTTAAGATTTTACTGGAGTGCCAAAGGGAGATGGCTGCAGTACAGCAGGGGAATGGAAAGGCACCTATTAATTGGAAGCTCCTGGGGGCAGCATAGAGGCACCCAGCTTCTGCAGTCCCATCCCCCTCATCCAAAGCAGATCAGCCCAGAGACAAGAGTGGGGGAAAAAGGTAATCAGAAGAATCCCACCAGGCTCTATTGCCACTGGATATACCTACAATTCTTACTACGGAAGAACCCCACAGTTCTTCTAAGCCCTGAGCCCAGCTGGGAGAGATGCTGGAAATTCATGCAGCTGTATTGCTTCAAATTAGGAGGACGAGGTTTAGATGTCCTAAGCGCTACCCAGCCACTGTGGGCCAAGCTGCAACAATGCAGTTCCATATAGAGACCAAAGCTGCCTCTGGAGTGCATCCTCCTCTGGAGGCCAGTAGCTACTGCACCTCTTCAACACTGGGGCTCCATCTTCATTCCACCAATCCCACACCAGTGGCTGAACACCACAACTCCAGTTGTGTAGAACCTGAGCCCAGAATCAACTGTGATTGTCATCTTACACAGCAGGGAAACCAACCCCTGCCACCTGCACTTCCAGCCAGATGAACAGTCTGGCAGTCTTACCCACGGCAAACTAACCCTGAGCCAATCTGTTTCACACCCTCTCTGAGTGGGAGAGGTTCTTGAGCCACTGAGTAGTTAACACATCCCCAGGACAACAAAATGGCTATCAGGCCCTGCCCAGGTACTGAGAAACAGCCTCATGGTGCCCTCCACCCCCCTGTGGGCATGGCCCTGGCCTTCACAAACCCTATACGCCCACAATCAGGGCCAGAGAAACATCCCCATGGACTACCCATGGCAGATGTGCCCCAGGCTGGCCAAACAACTGTGTGCCTATGCTCTTAGTGAGAGTAACAGCCCCATGATTCCAACCCCCTGAGACAGACCCCGAGTTGGCCAACCTACTGCGTGTATACATGTATTCTTGATCTAAGAAACAACCTAGTAAACCCACCTCTGGCAGAGCCACACTACCACTACCACCACCAGCACGACCACCACCACCACCAGCACAAACTCTCAGCCTAGATCACTGAGATACTCACAAACATCATTAGTGTGAATTACAGCTGAAGAAACCACATAAAGACTAAACTGCTGCACCCTCCTAGAACCAAAACCAATGCACCTACTGAACCAACACCACAAGATCCATCTAAATGAATATCTTTCCCTATGAAACTCACTCCATAAATTGAAAGAGGTGACTGTTCCACCAGATACATATAAATTAATGTAGGGACACATCAAACACCAAAAAGCAAGGAAACATGTACCTCTAAAGGAACACAATAATTCTTTAGTTTTAAAGACTCTACTCATAAGGAAGCATATGAAATGAAATGCCAGAAAAAGAATTAAAAATAATTATCTTAAGGAAGCTCAATGAGATTCAAGAGAATACAAATAGACAATTCAACAAAATCAGGAAAAAAATTTTAGGATTTGAATGAGAAACTCAACAAAGAGATAGATATCATAAAAAAGAACCAAACAGGAATCCTATAACTGAAGAATTCAATGAAATAAAAAATACAATTGAGAGCTTCAACAAAAGACTAGATCAAGCAGAAGAAAAATTTTCTCAACTTGAAGACAGGTCTTTTGAAATAATTACAGGCAGATCAGAAAAAAAAAAATGAAGAAAGCCTATATGATTTATGGGGCACCATTAAGCAAATATTTACCTTCTTGGTATTCCAGAAGAAAAGGGAAGTGGTGTAGACATTATATTAAATAAAACAATAGCTGAAAACTTCTCAAGTCTTGGAAGAGTCATAGACATTCAGATCCAAGAAGCTCAAAGAATCCCAAATATATTAAACCCAAATATGCTCTAAGTCACATTATAGTCTAATTGTCAAAAGTTTAAAGACAAAGGAAGAATTTCAAAAACAGCAAGAGAAAAGTGTCAAGTCACATATAAGGGCATCACCATTAGATTAACAACAAATTTCTCAGCAGAGACCTTACATGTGGTTTTCAAAAGCCTTAATTTTTTAGAGCAATTTTAGATTCAATAACAAAACTGAGAGAAAGGTACAGAGATATCCTACATACCCTTGCCCCACAAATGCATAGCATTCCCTATTATCAGCAACCTCACAAGAATGGTATATTTGCTACAATTGATGAACCTTTATTGAGACATCATAATCACCCAAAGTCCATAGTTTACCTTAGGGTTCACTGTTGGTGTTGTACATTCTATGGGTTTGGATAAATGCATAATGACAGGTATCAATAATTCTTACATCATATAGAGTATTTTCACTGTCCTAAAAATCCTCTTTATTTTGCCTATTCATCCTTTTGCCTTCTCCAACCCCTGGCAACCCATTGAACTTTTTACTGTCTCCACGGTTTTACCATTTCCAGAATCTCATATAATTGGAATCATATAGTACGTAGCCTTTTAATATTGGCTTCTTGTTTCCAGTATTTACCTATTATGAATAAAGCTGTTGTAATTTTTTTCTTTATAAAATATTTACTGACAGATATCATAGAGACCCTAGTAGTGAGCTCTTACATAATTCACAAGATTAATTCACTTTTTAAACTTTTTCCTTTGAAATAATTATAAATTCACAGGAAGTTGTAAACATAGTATAGAGAAGTACTACGTTTACTGTACTATCCACCTAGTTTTCCCATTAGTTATATTTTACGTAACTATAGAACAATATCAAAACCAGTACATTGACATTGGTGTAAAGTGAGTGAACAGTTTATCTTATTCCTAAAAACTCCCAGGGAAGAAAATTCAAATTGATTAACACTGTTACAACTCTTAAAGATACTCAAAATCAAGAAGTTATCTATTGATTTATAGCTCTGAAGAATCTTTAAGAGGCCTTGTAGTATACCAGCCATCTTTAGTGAGAATTTATTTTTTATTTTTGCAATTCATTATTCCTATTTACTTATATTCTGATTTGGCTATCAACCCATCCATCCATTTAGCATTCATTGAGTTCTATGACACTTCAGATATTAAACTAGAAGCTAAGGATACAAGGATTAATAAAACATGCTCTCTCTCTGTAAAGAACTTACATACTAGAGAAGACAAAGAGTCATGGAAACTGGCAACTTATATGACAATGTGAGAAAAGAGTCAACAGTTAATAAAGGCATTGGGGTCTTGGGAAGGAGAAATAATTTACTCTATGGATAAGTCTGGATGAGTTTCAAGTAGAGAACAACATGTGCCAAGAAAGTCCAATATACTTGCGGAAAGAGAAGTATCATATGGTTGGATCACAAGGTTCTTTCCGGGAAGTAAAGAGACTACAGGTTGGTTGAGTAGATTTTATCCAGGCTAAAAAGTTTAGGTTTTATCGTTTTGTCATTGTATATATAGAAGAGCCCTGAACAACAACAACAACAAAGACATAGGCCAGGGATCTTCAGTGAGCTACTAAATACATTGAATTATGAGAAAATGAATCACATTCTCTGTATATCCAACAATATATAACTTCTATACATAGAAATAACTAAGATTGGGCAAACCTTTTAACTCTTGCACAGTGCATTTGAGGTGCAGCTGGGGCTGTAAAATATAGGCCTTGTGACATCTTCTTAAATGTTTTTTCTTATGTACCATGCTGTGGCAAATTTCAACATGAAACAAAATCTGAAATTTTAACTGAAAAAAATGCAAACTCCTCCTGTGTGAATACAGCTTTTCAGGAAGAACTCTTCAGTTCTGACTGTAGTAATTAGAGAATTTACAGTTCTATGTCCTCCAAAGGATTAGGCAAGAGTTTTCTATAAGAATACTAAACATATCTTAATCTATTTTAAAATTGAAATACTAAGCCAAAATGAAAAATGCAGGAGCAAAGTCAAATTCCCACCTGAGGTAATGTTTGAACATTCTTATTTTCATCTAATAAAAAAGGAACATGGAGTTTCTCAGAAAGCTTTCTCCCACAGCTGGATACAAATACAAAACAAACTGAGAAGAAAGACAAATAAATAAATCTGATGGAAGCTGTAGAGCCCACCTGCATTTTTAGGAAAGGAAGCTACTAAGCATGAGGAATTTTTTTAAACTACAAAAGTTTCTGCTCTCCAGATCCTGAAATTAAAAGTAAAGATCTAAAAAAATAAAATAAAATAAAGACCAAAACTGGACAAATCACCTCCATAAAACACACCCTCCTCATCTTTTAACCAATCAGATATCCAAAGGATTTCTCACACCAAACACTGAAAACTAGGAATAAAGGTGGAAAAAGAAAAAAAAAAAAACCCTGCAAATACTAATAGATATACCCAAAGTTCACATATTAGAGATCACTATTCTAGAATCCATGAAAAAGAGGGGCTCCTAGCCCTCTACTCAAAAACAATGTTTTCTTACTTTACCTATAATTTATATGTAAGGTTCATGATATAGTTTGGATCTGTGTCTGCCCCCCCCTCCCCGCCCCCCGCCAAATCTCATGTCAAATATAATCCCAAATGTTGGAAGTAGGGTCTGGTGGGAGGTGATTGCATCACGGGATGGTTTCTCATAAATGGTTTAGCACCATTGCCTTGGTGCTGTTCTTGTGATAATGAATCAGTTCTCAGGAGATCTTGTTTTAGAAGTGTATAGCCCCATTCCCACCCTTCCTCCTGCTCTAGCCATATGACATGTCCGTTCCCCTTTCACCTTTTGCCATGATTGTAAGTTTTTTGAGGCCTCTCCACAAGCCACGCAGATGCTGCTGTACTTCCTGTACAGCCTGCAGAAGTGAACCAGTTAAACCCCTTTTCTTTATAAATTGTGCAGTCTCAGGTATTTCTTTGCAGTAATATGAGAATGGCCTAATAACAATGTGTATTAGAATTCTAAGCCATCTTAGATTAAAAATAAAAGGCAGGAGAGCTCCTCTATAAGCAATTATAAAGAGAGCGAGGAAGAATGAAGTAAAATATAAACAGTAGCGATAGGAGTTAAAAAATAAGTGATTACAGATCAGCCATCATAAGATCAAATATTTGTCAATCCTTGAGTAATATGTGAGGACATAATTACATGAAGTGGCTAAAATATAATCCCTATGCTTTAAGAAAACAGAAAATGATGCACTGAATTTATTAAATATTCCCATTCAGAAATGAATTGAAATATAAAAGTTTATGTACTGACAATATTTAGCCCTTAGCTACCTACAAACCATAGCTTTGTGGAATGGGTTGCTCCTCAAAAATTCCAGGTGGATTGCTGAAGCATAGTTCAGGTCTATAAACATTAATTGATTGATTACTATGTGCCAAAAGTGAGATGTACAAAAATGGATGATATATTGTTTCTATTCGCAGGGAGCTTAGACCCTGTGTGAGATAGGCAAAAAGCAGACAATTATAACAACATATTTTGATAGCTGTGGGCAAGGGGTCACTGGGAACTCAGAACAGGAGTGCTTAGTCAAGACTTGAGAATGAATGGAAATCTGTGAGGGAAGAGAAGGAAAACAAGACATGAAAAGAAAAAAAATAAAAAGGAAAAGATCAGCCATTCTATTTATTTCTTGGGTTCCAGAAACTAACGCTTCAAAACAATTCTTTACTATTGAATAAAGGTGACAATTAATATGCTGTATTATTTTACATTTGAAATTAGCAATGAACTTAACTCTGTCCTTGCTCTTTATTTCAGCTTAGTTTAGACTTGATTTTTTTAAAAAAAAGCACAGGATTTTAATTACAGAGTTAGAAACCCAAAGTTCAAGTTATTTTGTAGGGCTGTAGCCTTGGACAAGTCACTTAACTCTGAGGCTCGGTTTTTATATCTATAAAACGAGGCTAATGAAAAGAATGAGAGAAGGTAGAGTCCAATGATTTGTTAATAATAAAATGTTACATATGCAAAAAGGATCTCAATTTTATTACTTATTTTCTGGCCTGGAAGTGTAGGATATTTTGATCTTTTGGTTGCAAGTTACAGAAAAGCCAATAATTCAAACTGCTTAAACAATAAGAATATTTGTTGTCCAGGAGCACTAAGGTCATCATTCTAAAGAGTTCAGGCCCACTTCCCTGCCAATCTTTTGTCCTGGCCTTCCTCTGCAAGGGAATGGTGTATCCTCAGGAAAGTAGTAAGATGACTGGCAGTTCTAGACTTCACCTCCATGAGCAACAATGTGCAGAAGAAAGGAGGTTGGCATATAGAAGGTCTCTCAGAAGCTCAAGTACAACTTTTCCCAAGAACCCCATGGAAATTCTTCCTGAATTTTATACATCTCCAAATGGATCACACGGCCAGTCCAGAACCAAACACTGGCAAGGCGGATAGCATTATCCTTAGACAAGTCAGGCTTGGAGTTTGAGTAGGCAATGTTTCTCTTAAGGTACATAGGTTTTGTGGTTGAGGAATAAATACTTGCACGACAAATTCTGTCAGGAAAAAGGGAGGGGAAAAATGAATGATGAATAGATGACAAAAAGCATTCTCCAAAGCTATAATGGTAAATGCAATTCCCTTTTTTTAAAAATTAGAAAACAATATTAGTTACTAGAAATATTGGCACAACTTTTAAATTATATAAATATCCATACATATTCACATAACCTGTACACATAATCAGATTGAAATTACAGTAAAAATACATTTTCCATGATAGAACCAATTTCAGCTATTATACCAAAGGAAACAATTCAGTAATTTTGAGGCAGAAAAAAAAGCATGGGCTTTGTTGTCAGACAAATATGAGTTTAAATTCTAGTTCTGTAATAAATTAGACATGTGATCTTGGGCAATTTAGAGACATTCCAACCCTCTTCACAGTAAAATGAGAATAAACTTACTTAACATATTGAATTGCTATAAAATAAAATAAAATGACATAATATGAAAATACTTGTCCTTGCACTAAAGTACTGAATAATTATTAGTTCATGTCTTATGAGCTGCCTTTTTTTCCTCCATCCCTAGTGCTTCAAGGTATCAGTTTAGTTCAAATAATTAAAATCTAAAAATATTTTATGGTACATACTTCTTATATGTGCTAATTTAGGTGCTGGGTATCTCAAAAGGTTAGAACATGATTCTTGTGATCAAAAGGTTTTTGATTGAATACATGACACAGATATCTCAATAGTCGACTTGACAACAAAACAGGATAGAAAAGTTCTGAACCTGCTAGAAGTAGACAGCAGCCAGGCCCCTCTTTTCTGCACTTCTAGACTAGTCATTTTCCCCTCTGTGGCTGAGTGCCATATTTCCTCTGTGAGCACATCATATAGGCTGCCATTGCCCTGTTCCTACAGTGCGGATGATTTGTCTGCAACCAGTTTCCTGTGGTTTCCTGAGTAGAATCAAAGACACCTGACAGGGCAACATCTGCTCTCAGGCTGTGCAGCTGCAGGGCTCTCCCATTTGGATACTAGGACAGGAAATCATATGTGAGAAATCTGCTCTGTTTTTTAGAGACAAGGTGCATTCAGGAGGCCTGTCAACTAGATTGTCTACAAAATTCGGCTGAGGCCCCCAACATGCCAATTGGTCTTCACTGAGACCCTCTGAATAACAGACATTAATGAACCAGAGATGAGAAAGACCTGGACCCTGCTCTCAAGTGGCTCATAATCACATTTATGTTAATTACAGGATGCATACCAATAACTACATAATGAGAATATGAAAATGGTAAAGTGATAACATTTTCATTTGCATAGCACTGTAAAATTTTATATACTTCATCTCCTTTCTCTTGAGATATGGGCATGTGTTTTTGGATTTGTTTATTCAATAAACTTTTACTGAGCCCCTACTTTGTGCTATCAGGGAATATAAAAATAAATATGCTAGATATTCATTTGCTTATTTACTAATTTATTTGTATATGTCCTTCCAAAAGTGACCTAAAACATAAATAAATTTTGGTCCTTTACTACTAAGAGATGAGGACAATGTTATTCTTGGTTTATGGTAGAGAAGTAAAGGTTATGTGAACTGTAAATTAAGTCATCTTGGTATATTTGGCTGTAGGGTCTTCTGCTAACTCATTGTTCTCTCTTTTAAAATACTTGGCTACTAAGAAGGCTATGGAAGGTTACACAAAGATTATCTTCCTTCAAGGAAGCTAGAACAAATTTATGGTATAAGTCTCATTAGCTTGAAAGACAGAGGCTGAGTATCGTTGCTCATGCCTATAATCCCAGCACTTTGGAAGGCCAAGGAGAGAGAATCACTTGAGACCAAAAAATTGAGACCAGCCTGGACAAAACGGCAACACCCCATCTCTAATAAAATAATTTAAGAATAAATAAATAAGTAAACAAATAAATGAAAGAGAGATGGTAGAGAAATACTTGAGATGATCTTTCAAGCTTTATAATCCACCCTCCCTTATATGTTCACTAGCCTCAGTCAACTAGAAGTTTTTTGGTCTTTCAGCAAACCCTGATCTTTCCTGACTCTAGGCTTTTGTTCAAACTGTCTCACTCACCTGCAATGTCTTCCTCATGTCCAAACAAACAATCTAAAAGTTCTCTACACAGTTACAGTGAAAACACATTTTGCAACTTCTAAATCAAATCAAGGAATAGACCTGATTATAACTGACATCTAGAAGCTTTATAGCCAACCCTAGGATATAAATATTATCATGTGCTGCCAATGTTTTGATCAATACAAACTGCATGTAAGATAGTGATCTCATAAGATTATAATACCATATTTTGTACTTTTTCTATGTTTATATATGTTTAGGTATGTAAATACCATTGTATTACAATTGCCTACAGTATGCAGTAGAGCAACATGCTGTACAGGTTTGTAGTCAAGGAGAAATGGGTCATACCATGGAGCCTAGGTGTATTGCAGGCTACACCATCTAGACTTGTGTAAGTACATTCTATGATATTAGGACAACAGTGAAAATGCCTAATGATGCATTTCTCAGAACATATCTGTCCCGTTAAGTGATGTATGGCTGTTTTTGTACAATCTCTATTTAAAAAAAAAATTAAGGAAATTAAGCCTTAGAGTTAGTTCCTCCCAGGCAGAAAGTTAATCTCAGGCCCTTTGGAGCCCCCCTGCTGTTGATTTCCTCTACATGTTTAGAACTATAGTAGCATGCCCTAAAGTTGAATTTAGCATGTCCTAAAGTTGAATAAAGCAGAATTTTCACAGTAATCCCTGTAAGGCAGGGATTATTGCCTGTTTTTCTCACCTGCTATATCCAAAATACCTGGAAGAGTGCCTAGCATACAGTAAGTTCTCAGGAAATATTTGTGTTTTTTTAATGATTTCAGAATTTAATAATACATTTCTATACAATTTGGCTCCTAAATATATGCCATCTTTTTCATTTGCCACAAAAAACCACTCACTTGTTCCAACAGTAAAGGAAATCTGTTAGATTTATTTAAAGAGAGTAGGCTTTGTTCTGTACTTTTTTTTCCTTCAACTTTTATGTTAAGTTCTAGGGTACATGTGCAGGATGTTCAGGCTTGTTACATAGGTAAATGTGTGCCATGGTGATTTGCTGCAGAGATAATCTCATCAGGTGTGTATTAAGCCCAGCAACCAAGAGCTATTCTTCCTGAATATTTGTTGAATGAATTATTAAATAAAGATTTATTTAATCAAACTGATTTCTGTAAGTACAGTGAGGAAGATAAAAAGTGAGGTTTGAAGTCAGAGTCTGACCCTAGATCCCACAACTTTGTTAAGATTTGAGGTTTGGCATAGGCCCGTACACGTTTTTCTATTGCTGAGTTTATAAAGAAAAATCTTTGTTCGAAACTTATTTAAAACTTTTCCCAAATCTATTTAAAACAAACTAAATATCATGTATAAATTATATCTCAATGTCTTTAACAGTTAATTTAAAAACTATATACCAAATTATACTCTTTTGTTCATGACAGAATTAACTCTGCTGAGAGAGTATACACTTCTGAAACTATCCTATCATCATTTCCCAGTTTTATCACACCGATCAAGGTGTTGAACATAGGCTGCTTTTCATTGACTTTATAATGATATAAAGTTGAACGACAAACCACAGAAAGTCAAGGATTTCAAATCACATCTGGACTGGATACTAGGATGATATGTGTAATTTATGATCTTACCACCTGATTGAGTGCAAAATTGTTAAGAAAGATCCCTAAGGTAATCCAATTTGTTTTTAGTACCTAATTAACACTTCCCAGTGGTTTCTGGATGGGATAATTGAGAAATGTAATGCTTCTAAGATTGAAATCAGGCATTGAGGTATCCAATTAAGTCAAAAATTTCTCTGTTATTGGCAATGTATTTAACTGATGGCAGAGATAGCATTAGAAAAAAAGAATGGAGTAGATATTTAGGAAAAAGAAGACAGGTAGCTGAATTATTTGCACTTTTAGAGGAATTGATGGCAAATACAAATTCGACTCATATCACAATTACATTCTGGAGGGAAGAATATACAGACTCAAAGTTCCAAGTCAGAAAGGATGACTCAAAGAGACCATGGGAGAGATACTACTAACATTAATTAAGTGCCTAGGTCAGATACTGTTCTAATAAGCATATGTGCTTTATCTCACTTAATCCTCAAAAGAACAAATACGAGGTGCATATATCACTATTTTAATTTTTTTATATGACGAAACCGAGGTTCACAAAGCTTTTAAGATTTCAAGCAGCAAGAAAGTGACAGTAATTGGTATTATTGTAAAAACTGTAAGCATTGTTTATGATAATTTAGGAGTGCAAAGGCCAGGTTTGGAACAGGTACCCTGCTAAAAAATAAATAGATAAATAAATAAGTAAAATAAAATAAATAAGTAAATAAACAAACCTTGCCCAGGCTATTATATCCTGGAGAGAACCTGACACAAACATAAAAAAAGGAGCTTGGAATGGTAGTTCTCACTCTCTTTCTCTGTGCAGTGACATACATGGAAGAAATCACAGCATTCACATACAGTCACAATTTCCTGGGCATCCTCAGATCACATGCTACAGCATAGCAAAAATCGGCTGTGGTTAACATGCAATTCTATGAACCCTACAACTCAAGAAAGCACACAGAGAGGTAAAAGAACTTTTGTTTTCCTGATATTCTTAAATAAACTCGAATTTGTTTTTTAAGTAAATAAATAAGTGCTTCATTAGCAACAAATTGCAATTGATCACAAGGCAGTAATGTGTAGCAATCTTATGTTTGAAATTTGCCTAGAAGAGATTAGGATGCCAGGTAGAAAATTAAAAACCATGGATTTGCAAAGAAAAAATTAGATCAATTGATTTTTCTTTCCTTGATTTGACTGGTAGGTTACAAGAATAGAGGATGCGGTAGCTATCATTTACTTTGTTTTTAGCAAGTGTTGTACTATTTCACACTACATTCTTCCCCAATAGCAAGGTAATAGGGAATATCTTGGCTGAACCACTGGAAGGTAGAAGATGGCCAAGTCCAGGGAAATATTCAAAAACTCAAATCTTCCACTGCCTAGTTCAGCAAAAAGGCTATCTTATGTTGTGGAGAAAGCATGGGGTTTAGAATCAGGTGATTTGTATTCAAGTTCTTTTGGTCTTATTTGCCTGGCTTTCTAGCCTTGGATCACTTAATCTCTTTACTTCACTTTCCTTCATTCACTTAAGTATATTTATGGAAGACCTACTATTTGCTAGACATAGTTGTAGGTGCTGGGGATATAGTGGTAAAAAAGACAAAGTTCTGCTTTCACAGAGCTTACATTCTAATGAAAGAAACAGTCAAACTATGAAGCTGTAACTATTTACATAAAATATCAGGTAGCAATAAGTGCTGTGAAAATAACTTTTTTTTAAACTGTAGCAGTGTAAGAAGAGGGAGTAGAAGGACTTATATGGACTATTTTAGATAAACTACTCAAAGAGGCCTTTTTCAGGAAGGGGTATTTGAACAGAGATCTGAAAAGGAAGAAGTAAGAAACATTTTTTTTTTTCCACCAGAAGTTATTAGCAAATGAGTCAACAGTAATCACAAAGATTCTTAGGCAAGAATAAACTTGGCTTATTCAAAAGACAGCAAAAATGTCACTGTGGCGACAGCAAGAAAAGAGAGAAGAGATACAGATTAGTCTGTGTATGTTGGAAAGCATTTGAAGCCAATTTCCCTTTAAAATAGACCTTTCTGGCCATTGGATAAAGATGTGACTGGATAAAGAAAGGAGTGGAAACAGAGAGATAAGTTAGGAAACAAATTCCATAGTGTAGGTGAGAGATAATGGAGGTTTGAACTAGTAGGTAGGCACAGACATATGTACAATGGTAACAGAAGTGAGAAGTAGTCATATTTTTTGTACTTTGAATATAGAGCTTATAGGATTTTCTAGCAGGTTGGTGGTAGGCTCTGAGTAAAATAAGCAGTCAAAGATTAATTTATGGTTTTGGCCTGGGAAGATCCTAAAGCTGAGGGAAATGAAGAATTTTATTTTTATGTGATAAATCTAAAGTGACTATGGGATATCAAAGCAGAGATATATACAGTTATGTATTCACATAGGAGGTCAGGAAAGAGGTAGAAACTGGAGATGGAATTTGGGAGTTATAAGAATGTGTAAGTTATTTAAATTATCTAAAGTCATGGAATGGGCTTGACGGAGTGAATGAGAATCCCTAGAAGGCTAAGCCTTGGTCAACAGTGATACTTAGAGACTAGAAGAGCTGGAAAAGTCAAATAGAAAGATTGAGAAACAGTGGCCAGCAAGGTAGGCACTAAATCAGATTTCACTGTACTACAGGCTAGTGAAGAAAGTTTCAGGAAAGGATAAGTGATCAACTAGATAGGGCATCGCTGAGAGGTAGAGAAAGATGAGAACTAAGAATTGACCAATGCGTTTTGCAAAGTGGAGATCATGAGGGATGGACTGAAGCTGCTTCAGTGGAGTAGCAGGGAGAAAAGCTTAACCAAAGTGGGTAGAGGAAAGAAGAGGTAAGAAAATGGATAACCTTGAGTACAGACTACTCCTTTGATGAGCTTTGCTAAATAGGAGGACAAAAATATGGGAAGGTGTAAAAAAAATTAAGATAGTGATTCTATTTACCAGCAAACAGTATTTTGAATATTAAACAAGTGAGTGGATGTAGAAGATCTTTATGAACTCCAAAGCACTATATAAATACGTTATTTTGTGACAGGAAGGATCGGTAAAGAAAGGAAATGAAGCATATTGAACAGTATCCTTTATGGCATTGAACTTAACTGCCTTATCCTGTATGTTTTGAAGTGGATGTTTTCTTTACTTTTTAAAAATTATTATTTATTTATTTTTTTAACTTTTTAAAATTATACTTTAAGTTCTAGGGCACATGTGCACAACGTGCAGGTTTGTTACATATGTATACATGTGCCATGTTGGTGTGCTGCACCCATTAACTGGTCATTTACATTAGGTATATCTCCTGATGCTATCCCTCCCCCCTCCCCCCTCCCCACAATAGGACCCGGTGTGTGATGCTCCCCTTCCTGTGTCCAAGTGATTTCATTTTTCAATTCCCACCTATGAGTGAGAACATGTGGTATTTGGTTTACTTTTATATAATAATGCATCTGCTAGAATAAAATAATCTGGAAATGTTTGAGTAAATGATCTTATTGAATAGATAAGTAACAATTACATATTGTGCATTGGGGGAATCTGGAACTTAGAAAAGCTTTCAAATAAATTATACAATATATGTTTTATAGGGAAGTTAAGTTCATTAGGATCTTGGTTGAAAAAATAAATAAAATAGCAAAACCATGGAGACAGCAAAAAGATCAGGGGTTGCTAGGAGTTGGGAGGCTGGAGTTTGACTAAGCAGGGAACAATGGAATTTTAAGGCAGTCAAAATACTCTTTACAATGCTTTAATGATGAATAAATGTCATTACAAATTTGTTGAAACCCACAGAATGTGCAATACCAAGAGTAAACCTTAGCGTAAACTGTGGACTTAGGTGATTATGATGTGTCAAGGTAGATCAATCAATTGTAACAAATTTACCATTCTGGTGGGGAATGTCATTAGTATAGGAAACTATGCATCTGTGGGGGCTGGAGTATATGGGAAAGTCTCTGTAACTTCCTCTTAGTTTTTCTGTAAACTAAAACTACTCTAAAAAATAAAGTCCAAATATGAATAAAATAAAAGGCTTAGCTAATTCATGGGATGTTATGAGAAAATAATCTACTTGTACTAAAAATCCCAAATTTTTGCAGCTTCTCCAACATATCTTTTACTATCATAATCAAGGTCAAAGCAGCAAGCTAGATTTAAAATAACACAAATTTTAAAAATGTAAGTTTTAAAAGACTGGAAGAGCCCTAGATGTTACAGTGAATGTTTTGAAGGTCATAGTTAATCACAAATTTATTTTGAGTTAGAGAAAACTATTAACCCAAGTAAGTTCTGCACAGAACTTGGTACCAATACATTTTTGTAGAAAAAAAGGCATCAATAAATTTTTCTAGAATGTTACATGAACAGATAAATCTTTCCTTACTGACAAG
Source organism: Papio anubis (assembly GCF_008728515.1). NCBI lineage: Eukaryota > Metazoa > Chordata > Mammalia > Primates > Cercopithecidae > Papio > Papio anubis. Next base: position 49,366,596 of record NC_044987.1, on the reverse strand, counting down.
ATAAAATTTTCTGATCACCTATGTTGATTTCTGGGCTGGGCCTGTGGTTCTGGACACTTCATTTCATAGTCAAGGAGATCTTCAGCATGCATATATATGTGTGTATATATACATGTATAAAAATATATATGTATATATGTGTATAAAATATATATGCGTGTGTGTGTGTGTGTGTGTGTGTGTGTATATATATATATTTTTTTTTTTTTTTTTGAGACAGAGTCTCGCTCTGTCACCCAGACTGGAGTGCAATTGCATGATCTTGGCTCACTGAAAGTTCTGCCTCCTGGGTTCACGCCATTCTCCTGCCTCAGCCTCCTGAGAAGCAGGCGCCCGCCACCACGCCCAGCTAATTTTTTTGTATTTTTAGTAGAGACGGGGTTTCATTGTGTTAGCCAGGATGGTCTCAATCTCCTGACCTCGTGATCCTCCCACCTCAGCCTCCCAGTGTGCCGGGATTACAGGCGTGAGCCACCGCGCCCGGCCCAGCATATATCTTTTACCCAGACTATCTAAGGTAGGTCAACAGATTTTGTGGAAACTGTCTAAAAACAAAAAAGAAACCTGACCAATTTTCAGTATATGCTAGGGTGAAAATACAGGTCACTTTTAGTATGAGAATTAGGTATGTCAGTCAATATATTATAGTGAAAGTTTATTGTTCCCTTCAAATTATAATTTGTAATGAAAATATTAATTTTAACTAGATATGTAAAAATGATTCTAACAGAATGACTAGCATACTTCATCAGTATATAAAATTTCCAAAAAGATTATAAAATTCATTAGGAAACATGTTGTGGTCAAGGTATAAAATGCTATGATGGACTACTGAGTAAAGCTGGGGCTATGCGGGACTCCTTCAAAAAATCATAAAAAATTTAAAACATCATACATTTTCAAAATGGAATATGTATTTGTAACTAACTTGTAATAATTATAATTAAAGAATACTTTTCTATGCCTTTGTTTTCTAGGCTCTGTGGAAGGCTTTGTTATAGCAGCATAGGAGAAAGAAGCAACAAGTGGTTGTAAAGTGTCTTGCAAACACAAAATGTTATGTAAATTCTAAATAGAAATAACTTTTGAGAGACCAGGCATGGTGGCTCACACCTGTAATCCCAGCACTTTAGAAATAACTGCGGAAGAGAGCATTTTCCTTCAAGAGCATGAATACACCCAAGCTATTGACTATGTTTATACGTGATGTGGAGAAAAGAGAAAAACTCTGTAAGCAAACAGACCTGGGTTTCCATCTCTAGTTCCACCACTTCCTAGGTGTGTTTAATTGGGTAAATTGCTTAAATTTTCTGGAAAAATACATATAATTCCACTTATCATAGAAGGTTGTTAAGAGAATTAAATGTAATATTATGTGTAGATTCTAGTATACACAAAGTGGATACATAACAGTTACAATTTTTCTTTCTTCTTCTCTGAGTAAACCAAGCTTGTCCAACCCCAGCCCAACACAAATTCATAAACTTTCTTAAAATATAATGAAATATTTTTGTGATATTTCTTAATTTTTGTTTTTTAGCTCATCAGTTACCATTCGAGTTAGTGTATTTTATGTGTGACCCAAGACAATTCCTCATCTTCCAGTGTGGCCCAGGGAAGCCAAAATATTGAACACCCCTGGTTAATTTCCCCCAAAACTGATAAGAGATACTACTATTACAACCCTCCAATGAGATAAATGGGTGGAAGAGGCATCAGCCCACAGCAACTACCAGAATCATAATTCCTGGTGTATGTATTTAGTTTTTTATAGACATCCTCAATCCTTAAGTGCCCTAAATGATAATGAACTAAGAATGATGATTGTTACGTAACAATGGGCAAGTCTTTCTCTACTCTGAAATTCTCCTCTTTTGTGCTTAGGAGGAATGAGCTAGATTAGTGCTACTCAGTGTGGTCTTTGGATGAATACCAGTCTGCAAAACTGTTTGTTTCCCATCTACTGCAAAGTATTGAAAATGAAAGTAAGCATTTAGAGACTTTTATAACAATTTAACCAAGTAAGTATATATCTTTTGGAAAAAAAAAAAAAAAAAAAAAGATTGTATTTTGTATGTTTTTGGTTTATTTCCACATTTCACTTCTCCAGTAATTCATTTTTCATGCATTTTACAAAAGTATTAGTCTGCAGTAGACTGTACATTTAAACACACACACACACATACACACCTTTTATCACAAAAAGTTTGAGGAACATTGGACAGATAATCGCTTAAGCCCTGGTACTCTACAAGAGTATTCTCTGTCCATGTTGCCTAAGGCTGACCAATTCCAGAGGAAGATAAGGTGTTCATTGCCTAATGTCCTCCAAAGAGGCACCTCCTCTCCATCAAAGATAAGGAAGATGAGGATGATGATGGTGATGATGATAATTTTAATGACTAACAGTTCCTGAGTGTTTACCAGGTGTTAACCTCTTTACATGCATTATCTCATTTAATCCCTTACTGTTTTTAATAGTAATTTAATACAATTTTAAATTCTATTAAATACCATTTAATAGAATGAGGTAACTAAAGCCCAGGAAGACACAAACGGCTTTACTTATATTTGATTCCAAATCCTATATGTTTCCCACTTGCCATGTTGCTTCCAATAATACTGTTTTCCCAAGAAAAAACTGCTTGCCATTAGCCAAGTCTATCCCGTGCAGCATGGGGGATCACCTGGTAACATCAGCAAACCTGTGAAGTCTCAGCCAAAAAGGCATGCCTCTTGTTCTAATACCATGGGAATTCCCCTTTAACCTAACCAGCAGAAGTCAACTAAAATCATAGAGCCTCAGGATTGAAAAGTATCTTAGGAATAATCTACAAGCTCTATTCCAATGGTTGGGTCATTGCCACAACATACTTTACAACTGGTTACCAATTGTAGATCTGAATATCTCCAGCTACAGGAACTTACTACACACAGAGGTAGCTCATTCTCAGTATAGCCTTATAATCTAATAATGTTATTCTTTCGGTTAAATTAATCTGAGATCTTTCTCTTTGTAATTGTACTGTTTTGGGCACAATTTTACTGTGTGGAGCCATGCAGAACAATCATGTAGAATTGTTCTACTTTGTAGCAACAAGCTGTGTATCTATCTGGATTTTTTACAGGAAGCTGTAGAGTTATTAGAACTTGAGTTGAATTCTGGCTTTTAATATTTAGATATGACTTGAGACAAACTATTTACCCTCATCAATGTTGTCTGTAAAATAAGGACAATAATCCCAGCATCACTTAAATGTCATGATAATTAAATAAAAGATTATATCAAATAAAAGTACATGGTAGGTACTTTTAAAAGTTTGTTGAACTGGTTCCTTTATATTTTCTCATTGTTTTACTCTTCTGAACTGTTTTCTGATACTGATTCATTCTGTCTATTTCTTACCCTATAGACTTCTCCCCTAGGCCACTTTAGGAATTCAAATTTGTATTATTTTAAATCATACCATAAATGACCATAATATAGCAAGATGATATTTAGTCTACAAAATGTTTTCATGTTCTGATTCAAATTAATATCACATAAATCCTATGAACCTAGAAGAACATATTAACATTTCATAGGTGAGGAGTTGAAGATCTTTATTCTTTATAAACAAGGTAATGTAGATTCACTAAGTTGCAAGCTCCTACAGGTTACTTTTCTACAAAATACACAATCTATTTATTTATTTATTTATTTATTTATTTATTTATTATTTTTTGAGACAGAGTTTCACTCTGTCACCCAGGCTGGAGTGCAGTGGTGCAATCTCAGATCACTGAAACCTCCACTTCGTGGATTCAAGTGATTTTCATGCCTCAGGCTTCTGAGTATTTGAAACTACAGGCATGAACCACCACGCATGGCTAATTTTTGTATTTTTAGTAGAGATGGGGCTTTGCCATGTTGGCCAGGCTGGTCTTGAACTCCTGGCCTCAAACAATCTACCCACCTTGGCCTCTCAAAGTGCTGGGATTACAGGCTTGAGCCACTGCACTCAGCCCTAACTTATTAATTCTAAAGTAAGTAATCATTATGCAAAAGAAAGGGCAAAAAGTCCCCATAACCATTTAGCAAATTGGATCCATTACCAAATGGTACAGTTTTACCAATAGTCTGGGGTTTGCCTCTCCTTGGGGGAGAGAAAGACAACCTGGCAAACAAGTGTTTCAGACACAATCAACTCTTTAATCTCTGCTTCTAATTGTGATGTGATGATCTGTGCTTCTTTTGCAGCATTCTCCTTAATGAGTTAGCAACAACCCCACAACACTGTGCACACCTTCATTACTATACATGTAACTCTGTATTTAAATTATTTTTTAACCACCTCTTCTGTGGCATTATGAGTACTTGGGTTATAGGGACAATAACTTATTTTTCTCTGCAGTCCTGTTTGTACTAATATGAACAGGAGACAGGGAAATACTGAGTAGAAAAGGGCAGTTCCCCAGCAAAGGTGGAATGATGTGGCAGAGAAAGAGAGGAGGAGGGATGTCTGGACACTGAGGGGAGTTGGGCCGGGACGGCTGGAGCAGAGTCTGACCACTATGTGACCAACTCCAGGGGAAGACCACCTTCCCACTCCATTCCCCTCTTCCTGCTCCCCATCCATCTCACTGAGAGCCACCTCCACCACTCAATAAAACCTGGCACTCATCCTTTGTGCCCACATGTGATCTGATTCTTCTGGGACACTGGGCAAGAGTTCAGGATACAGAAAGCTGTCACGTGGCCCTCTGCCCTTGTGATAAAGCAGAGGGTCCATTGAGCTGATAACATACAAGGTGTCTGAAAATGGCATAGATGAAACAGCTTGGTAACACTAGGGTTGCAGGCATCCATCCCAAACTAAGTAACACCTTAAACCAAGCTGGCCAATCAGATTCTCTCTCTTGGGATTTTAGAATTGAAGCAATGCATTTTCACCTGTGATGGTGTAATGGTTAATACTGAGTGTCAACTTGATTGGACTGAAGGATTCGAAGTATTGTTCCTAGGTGTTTCTGTGAGGGTGTTGCCAAAGGAAATTAACATTCATGTCAGTGGACTGGGAAGGGCAGACCCACCCTCATTCTAGGTGGGCACAATCTAATCAGCTTCCAGCATTAAAATAAAAGCAGACAGAAGAACATGGAAAGACTAGACTGACTAAGTCTTCTGGCCTCCATCTTTCTCCCATGTTGAATGCTTCCTGACCTTGAACATCAGACTCCAAGTTCTTCAGACTCCAGTCTTCTTTTGGACTCTTGAACTTACACCAGTGGTTTGCCAGAGGCTCTCAGGCCTTCGGCTACAGACAGAAGGCTGCACTATTTGCTTCCCTACTTTCGAGGTTTTCGGATACAGACTGGCCTCCTGGCTTCTCAGCTTGCAGAGGGCCTATTGTGGGACTTCATTTTGTGATTGTGTGAGCCAATTATAATAAACTCCCCTTCCTATATCCATCTATCTTATCAGTTTTGCACCTCTCTAGAAAACACTGAATAATACAGATGGTCACTTAAACAAAATCATAAAAATGTTTTATTTCTTGGTTTCATTTCATTTCTGAGGGCCCATCCTGTTCTTGAGTCCCATCATTCACATGTATATTTATATAAAAAAATGTCTTTTGGCTTGATCTAAACATAGTTGGGTTTGTTACTTTGAACCAAAAGTATATATTATTTTAATTACTTATTTTCATTTATAGAAACATCATATTTGAAAACAAGTAGGGCCTTCATCATATCCAACCTTCATATTTTAGGTAACAAATAAAAATATAATTGCTAAAGATTTCATTTAAACATTGTTATTACACTTGCCAAGTGTCCAAAAGAATGTCTAAAAAATTAAGAATACACAATTTTTGACATCTTAAGTCTTCATGTATTTCCTTTTATCTTCATGGTACTTTGCACCAGGTCTTACATGGTAGGTGTTCAATAAAAAATTATTAGTTAATACAATGTTTGGAATGTGAGTATAATAATTGTTGACAACTTAATTTATTACAATCCCCTTCCTGTATTTTCCTTCCTAAGAGGATTTAAAGCAGCTCCCAAAGGACAAGAGCTTAGGTTGGGCCAGAGGGAGATAAAGGCAAGAAAACTATTCATGTAAGTTAATGTAGTTTTTTGCTTTGTTTCAAAATTTGACTACAACAAGCACAGAGAGGCAAGGATTTCCCTTTTTCTCTCTTCTACTTCTTTTCCAACACCCTGGTACTACCTTCCAAAAGAAATTTCATATTGGAGATCCTGTGTCCATTCATTTAGTCATTCATGTATTTATTTAACTAATATTTATTGAATGTCCATGTGCTAGTCAGAGAAACAGGTACTTGAGATACAAGCCAGAGATGAGGATTGTTCCTTCCAACAGAACATTCACAGTGAGGATCTAACAGTAAGTGAGTAATTTCAGTAAAACATACTAAGGGCTGTGTTGGGAGAAGTACATAATCCTATGGGATGAGGCAGGGTGAAATCTAACCAGGACACAGATGCATGGAATGTTTCTTAAAGAAAATGTTGAACTTAATATCCAAACTGAAAAAAGTATTTTATAACAATTCTCCTTGCCCAAGGCCCTCACAGACATGCTATTCACTCTGCAGAATATTCTTCCCATTATGACTTGTGCCCACAGCATTATTTGACCAATTTATTTGGCTAACTCCTATGCAATCTTCAAGACAGAGTCTGTATCTGTCTATTCACTGCCAAATTTCCACACTAGCAAAGTGCCTACTCTAATATACGAACTCGACAGAATTTCTAAATGTAAATAATGTTTAATAAATCACACTATATTCTAATTACTAATAGTTGGTTTACATGACTAGAGCCTTCTCAAGGGCACTAATGGTTTCATTTCCTCACTCTCAGCAGGACTTGCCTCTTTCTATTCTTTGATATAAACCAGACTCTTCATGCTAATCAGGATGGGAGTGTATCATAAGTCCTTGTTGATACTCACATTCCATCTCTTGAGTTTAATCAACTTCCATTTACCTATCTGTTTGCTTCTTAGTCTTGGTATTGCTGTTTCCTTCATCTCTCACCCTCATTTGGATCCATATTTCAATAATCACATTCTCTGCCCAACCCCTCTGACTGATGCTCTGGTTTGAACATAATACAATTCTGGCATTACCATCAGCATCTTCTCCTAGACACAGTTTCTCACTTATTCTATCTGGGGCCACGTAAACACAAAGTGTCCCCTGATGTGCCACGGCTCTGTACTTACCCCAACTTCTCAATTGGCTTCTCCCTCAGGAGAAGACAGAGGCTACACAAACATTCAGATGAGTGCCAGGTATACAGTAGTCATTCCACTTATTCAGAATAACTTTTTTAAAGCCATTAATTTTATAGTGGAATTCAATGTAAGAGTATTAACTGATCTATAAAATGTTTCACATATATTGTGTGAGATATATAACTTTATAATTTACCTCCTTCAAAATTTCTTAAGGAATTTAATAAACTGTGTTTGTTGAAGAGAGGGGCTGCATCAGCAAAAGCCAGGGAAGATTTTTACTTTATTCCATAATATTCTACCATAGATATTACTTAGATGCATTTATTATAAAATTTTCCTGGCTTACAGTTAGTGTAGATTCTACCTAGAGAGCTTGCAGTTTATGCCCCTTTCAGTCAACATTACAAACCTGCAATTTCCTTTTATCTCACCATTTTATTGGCTCCCACAGGAGATACTGTGAGATAGTAAAAGAGATGGAAATTACACTTGCAGAAAGAATGCTTTCCAAAACATGTTCTAGCACTGGACTCTTGATAGTGTGTGGCAGCTGGAGGCAGGTGGCCAAATGTCCCTGTGCTATACCTTACCTGACTCTAATTTTCCCCTATAGTTACTCTCTTTCTGTAGGTTGCCTCTAACTCTACTTGTCAAAAACCTACTTATTCTTCCATTTCAAATGTTTCCACTTGTATAAAGACTTCAATTACTTCCCTCTATAAAGTTATGCAGTTGTTCTTGTCAATATTTTGAAGCACCTAACAATGAGAGTTAACATTTAGATAGTGCTCATTTTCTGCCAAGCACTGTTCTAAGCACTTTATAATAATAAATGGCTAATTTAATCCTCACAACAGTCCTATCAAGAAGACACTGTTAGTATCTCCATTTTAAAGAGAAAGAAACTGAGTTTGGAAGTTAAAGCAGGTAAGTCTTGAAGAATGAGTTCATAGATGTTAATGAGGTAAAGAAAGATATTCTACACAGACAGAAGAGCATATGTATACCATATATATGCATATATGGCATGAGGTTATGAAGCAGAATAGTATGGGTATTAATTTATGCAAAAATTATATTTTGAACATTGCCTACATTGTAGACACTGTGCTTAGTTTGGTATTCTGGGAGTAATGGGTAGCAAAGGAAAGAGAAAGTGCTACAAGCAGCTTATTGTTACCGGTCAGTAAAGATGAAAGGGGAAATATAGGGAGGTTCAGTTCATGGAGGATGAATGTGTGTAATGCTAAGCAGCTTAGATTTGACCCAATAGGTGCTGGAGAAAACAAAGGAACTTTAAGAGAGGAAATAAAAAGATGGCTATATTTGTATATCCAATGGCAGGAAGTGATGCCTTCTTTCCTAAATTTCAAGAGTATTTTGTACCTTTCATATTATTTACCATATTTTACCTTTTAGTATAAATTTAAACTGGATTCATGTTAAGTACCTCAAGGATTTTACACTTCTAATAGGCAACAAACTTGACCACTAGGTTTTTGGATCCTGCATAAGGCCTAGAACAGACTGTACTTTGTACTCAAATGTGTTCAGTAAATGTATGCCAGATTGAATTAAATAGTCCCTGTTTCTACACCTGCATCAAACTCCTCCCTGAAAACTCATGTCCCTTTTTGTCTTAACAGGCTGAGCACAGGGACAAACTACTAATGACATAAGGGACATGCTACATTTGTAGTAGGTTAAGAAAGATCTCCTGGATAATTAGATATCTGATAGTATTGATCCAGCCTCTCAGAATTCTTCACAATAAGGTCTCCCCGCAACCAAACACTGCCTTCTCAAAATCCTGGATCATGTCCTGCCACATAGAAATTGGACAAACTCCTGAAAAATATCATTTTTTAGGATCTACTGTTGAGTAATGTTTAGGTTTATGAGGAAAATTTCACACATAGTTGAGCCAGAACAGATATACAACTTCCTTGCTGTTATCAGAAAGGTATAAAAATTATTTTGTCATACTCAGCTAAGTATTTAAAACAATTTAAGCAACTCATTCTTTATCCTTCTACTGAAAAATAAATGAAGTTAAAAATCATAAAAATAATTTACATAAATAGGGTGTTCAGCATTCTAGGTCACTTCACTTTGGTGTAAGGTTTTTTTATAGCAATCAAAATAATTTATCTGGAGGAATTCTACCTTTTCCTGCCTTCCCTCACTAGTAAAACAATTTAATTCTATTATATCAAGCATCACCTTTTCTTGAAAATGTTTTCTCAAACTTTAACCCGCATGATGGTATTCATTCATAAAGTAATCTGTACACTCTCTGAAAGCACACTAACAAGCATTCCCACAATAGCTTCAGTTCACTTAAACAGACATTTAATGAAGTGCAATACTCCTTCTGTAGCGGCCTTTGCATCACCTAACTTATTTCTGACACATCCATCAGGGGATGAAGGAACATTGTGGAGATGAATGGCTGAATGGTATTTATAGACCACCAATCTCTATCAAATTGTAGTGTCATTTTAGCCTTCACAAGTGCAAAGATAATTAGTATGATACAGGAACTGATTGAAATTTTCTCTTCCTTTTCCAACCTAGGTGCTTTTCTATCTAGAGTAGATCAGGTGTCATAACACTGTGTACCCTTCTTCCTATTATAGTATGAGTAATTTTACATCTATTTGAAATTTTCATAAGTACAGTGACCATGTCTTCTTTTTTCTTGCTTATCAACATTCAGGGGTAATATTCAAAATTGTTAGCAATTGGCCTAGCACAGTGACAAATCAATTAGAATGGATGCTGCCTAGAACACTATTTTGTTATGTACAAACAGAATATCAGTTCAACAACTGGCATAAGGTGGAGAACATAACAGCTCATCAGTAAATAATTGTTAAACAAATATGTGGATGAATAAATTAACCGACTCACTGGATCACACCTGTCTCACATTCAGCTTCAAATCATTCATTACTTTGGTGCTTTCATTGTATTTAATCATTCGCTTTTTAAAATCCCTACAAAGTAGGCACTATGCTTATTGTTTAGGGTAATTAGTAGGGGAGTAAAGGTAGTTAAATAGAAATAGCCCATGCTTTAAGATGTTTATAGTCTTGCTTATAGTCAAGATGCTTATACTATGGGAAATGTTTTCATAAATAATCATAGAAATGAAAAGTATCAATGGCTTACTTTTGGGGATACTTGAGATTCAAAAATAGATCTGTTGGATTCCAAAGACCATGTGCATCTCACTATGTAAAACATTGGCTTTGGAATTTACACACCTAGATTTGAATCTCAGCTTCAGCATTACCTGGCATGTTGGATAATATTGGAAAAGTCATTAAACCATTTTCAGTCACAGTTTCCTTATCTTTAAAAGAGGAGTAATAGCACCAACCTCTCAGAGTTTGAGTGAATTTTAAGTATAACCATCTTTTAACATATTTAGCACAAAGTATAATATACAGTAGATGCTCATTAGATATTAATCATTTCACAAATGCAAGTTAAGTGTATCTTATATTAGAATACTGGTATTATGGTGGTGATAAAACTATACCATTTTAAAGAAAATAAAATTATTAGCTTCTAAAATTTCATATTCGATTGGGCAAAGGCTTGAGAATCAGACAGACCCAGAGACAGTTATTCCATTAACTATCAGGTCTATGGCTTGGAGCATATTACCTAACATATTTGAACCTCTAATTCCTTCATTTTTATGAGTATATAGGATTTCTATGGGGATTTAATAGAAAGAAGGTGCTCATGATACATTACCTGCTTCAAAATGCAATTTAAAATATGAGGAGCCTTAAAGGGTCCTGAGTAGAGAGATAATAAAGTCCTCACTTTCTATTTTAAAACTGAAATTAAGATTGTTCCTAACCTGGAACATGTTTCCTGTCAACATTTTTTTATTAAGCTATGTGATAGGATGATTGATTCCATTGGGAAACTTGTAGTGGATAAAACAGTCACGAGAAGTTCCCTATGCAGAAGTCTGAATGTGAAAAGAGATGTTTGGAGAAGCAGAATATTATTTGCTTAATAGTAAGTAGAGTAAGAGTAAGTAGCTTATATTCCTAGATAACAGGACTCCAAGACCTGAAGAAAGTCTTTCCCTAGTTGAGATACAGTAGATATTATTGACCTTGAGTTTCTCTCCCTTTGGCCTTCCGTTAAAACTCTGGCTACATGTATTATTAGGAGAAATCTAGTGCAAGGCAGACCTGTGCCTGCATTAAGAAAATGATACTGAAGTTATGGAAGGAACACAATAAAGAGGGGGACTTAGTCTGAGTCTTAAGTCCTTCCACATCTCAGCAATGTTATGCTGGGCAAATGACCCTTCTTTTAAATCCTACTTTACTTCATCTGTTAAATGAGAATGCCAATGTTTCTAAGCTTAACAACTTTCAATGTATATTTACAAATAAAGTATGCACAAAGGAAAAGTACACACAAATAGATGATTCTTATCCTACCCCACGATGTCACTATTGCTCATTATGGCTATTTCAGTCTGAGCCATCTCGTTATTCCATAGCTCATGACTTGTTTGTTGTGTTTATGCTTATTTTTGAGTCATTTTTAAAACAAAGCCAACTCTATAACGAAGTCATTTAATGCCACACTCACCATTAAATGTAAAATAATTAGTAAAGTTTGTTTTTTTCATAAATGTGTATAATTTGTTACTTCAGAATGTCACTTCAGAAATTAAGAAATGGAATTTTAAAATAGACTATTTGATAGTACAGAATATTTGAAATAGTAATAACTGCCTGACTTGCCTAAAGGACTGTCCAATATGTAATAGTACAAATACTTGGTAAAACAAAAAATATGACTGAAATATATTCATTGGTATATGTCTATCCCTACATACAGTGCTTGGTGGATTCATTGTTATAGAGGAAGTAAAAGTAAAGGAGCCTGGAGGTAAAAAGTAGACATATCTATAAACCCTAGGACAAATTATAAACAACCAAAATTTTTGAAAAAAAAAATGTAGATGATTATTAGAAATTGGTGGATTCTATTCCCTCTTCCCAGATTCCTGGGAGACCAGATGATCCCAGCAATCTCTCTAGCCCAGCTCCTCCCCTCTCCAAGAATCTCTCCTTCCCAGAAATCTCTCTCTAGGCCAGCTCCTCCCCTCTCCAAGATTTCTCTCTAAAGCTGGTTCTATCATTTAATGATGTTCCAATAAGAAAGAGAAGAGAAAAAAATATATTAATAATATTGTAGGGAAATACAGAAAAAGAAAACATCCTACTTTCATAAAAATAATTTAAAATAATTAGAAGTGCCAGTGTCTTCAGATGAGTAGGAATCAATCAGTGCAAATTTTCTGACACTAAGAAAAATCTGAATGTAGTGATACCACCAAAGGCTCATACTAGCTCTCCAGCAATGATTCCTAATCAAAATGGAAATTCAGAAATGGTAAAGAATTCAAACTATGGATTTCAAGGAAGCTAACTGAGGTACAGGACAAAGTTAAAAATCTACACAAAGAAACTTCTTTATTATTATTATTATTATTATTATACTTTAAGTTCTAGGGTACATGTGCATAACGTGCAGGTTTGTTATATATGTATACTTGTGCCAGCAATCTGGGAAATTAAAAAGAACATAAGTATGTTTTAAAATATCAATCAGTTCCTCTGGAATTGAAAAAATCACTTAATGAATTTTAAAATACAATTGAAAGCTTCATCAACAGACTAGAACAATCAGAAGAAAGAATTTCAGGGCGTAAAGACTGGTTTTGCAAACTAACCCAGTCAGAATAAAATATATATATATATTTGTGTGTGTGTGTGTATAAAATACATGTGTGTGTGTGTATAAAATATATATATTTTAATGAACAAAGTTCTAGAGAAATATGGGATTATTTAAAGTGACCAAATATATCAATTATTGGCATTGCTGAGAGAGAAAGAGAAAAAATAAACAACCTGGAAACATATTTGAGGAAATAATTCAAGAAAATTTCACTGATCTTGCTAGAGAGGTAGACATTTAGATACAAGAAACCTAGAAAACACTTGTAAGATACTACACAAAACAAACATCACCAAGGCATACAGTCATCAGACTGTTCACGGTCAATGCTAAAGAAAAAATCTTAGATAGCTAGAGAAAAAGGCCAGATTATGTACAAAGGAAACTTAATCAGGCTAGCGGTGGACTTCTCTTCAGAAACTTATAAGCCAGGAGAGACTGGGTGCCTATTCTTAAAGAAAATAAATTCCAACCAAGAATTTAATATCCTGCCCAAGCTTCAAAAGCAAAAGAGAAGTAAAGTATTTGCCAGACAAGCAAGTACTAAGTGAATTTGTTACCACAAGAGCAACATTATAGGAAATCTTGGTATAGTTTGGATATTTGCTTTTGCAAATCTCATGTAGAAATATAGTCCCCAGTGTTGGAGGTGGGACCTGGTAGGAGGTATGTGGGTTATGGAGGTAGATTCCCCATGGCTTGGTGCTGTTCTTGCAGCAGCAAGTTAGTTCTTGCAAGATCTGGTTGCTTAAATATGTGTGGCACCTCCCTTCTGTCTCTGGTTCCTACTCTGGCTATGTGACATGCCTGCTCTCACTTTACCTTCTCCCATGAGTAAAAGTTCTCTGTGGCCTCCTTTTTTAAAAACTTTTATTTTAGATTCAGGGGTACAGGTGCAGGTTTGTTATATAGGTAAACTCGTGTCATATGGGTTTGTTGTACAGATTATTTCATTACCAAGGTACCAGGCCTAGTATCCAATGGGTGTTTTTTCTGACCCCCATAGGTTCAATCAAAGGGTTGGAGAAAGATCTGTCACGCAAGTGGAAAACAAAAATGAAAAGGAATTGCTATTTTTATATCAGATAAAAAAGACTTTAAACCAACAACAATAAAAATGACAACAACCACATAAAAAAGAAGGACATTACGTAATGATAAAGGGTTCAATTCAACCAGAAGACTTAACTATCCTCAATATATATGCTAGCTATCCTAAATATATATGCACTCAGCATCGGAGCACCCAGATTCATAAAACATGCACTTCTAGACCTGTGAAAATACTTAGACATCCACACAATAATAGGTGGGATTTCAACACCCCACTGACAGCATTAGACAGATCATTCAGGCGGAATAGTATCAGTGAAATTCTGGACATAAATTTTACACTTGACAAGCTGGATCTAATAGACATCTACAGAATACTCCACTCATCAACCACAGAATATACATTCTTCTCATCTGCACATGGAACATACTCCAAGATGGACCATATGCTTGGCCATAAAACAAGTCTAAATACATTTTTAAAAACCAAAATCGGCCGGGCGCGGTGGCTCAAGCCTGTAATCCCAGCACTTTGGGAGGCCGAAAGGGGCGGATCACGAGGTCAGCAGATCGAGACCATCCTGGCTAACACGGTGAAACCCCGTCTCTACTAAAAAATACAAAAAACTAGCCGGGCGAGGTGGCGGGCGCCTGTAGTCCCAGCTACTCCGGAGGCTGAGGCAGGAGAATGGCGTAAACCCGGAAGGCGGAGCTTGCAGTGAGCCGAGATCTGGCCACTGCACTCCAGCCTGGGCGACAGTGCCAGACTCCATCTCAAAAAAAAAAAAAAAAACCAAAATCATACTAACTATACTCTTGGATCACAGTGAGATAAAAATAGAAACCAATACTAAGACGAACTCTCAAGACCACACAATTACATGGAAATTAAGTCACTCCTGAAGGACTTTTGGATGAATAATGAAATTAAGGCAGAAATCAAAAAATTCTTTGAAACAAATAAAAGCAGAGACACAACATAACAAAATCTCTGGAATGCTGCAAAAGCAGCAGTAAGCGGAAAGTTTATAGCACTAAAGTCCTACATCAAAAACTAAAAATATCTAAAGTTAATGACCTAATATCACACCAAGAAAAACTAGAAAAATGAGAATAAACTATCCCCAAAGCCAGCAGAAGAAAAAAATAACTAAAATAAGATCAGAAGTGAATGAAATTGATAACCCAAATCCATACAAAGAATCAACAAAACCAAAACTTGTTTATTTGAAAGGATAAATAAAATCAATAAAACACTAGCTATAATAAAAAAGAAAAAAGAGTGAAGATCCAAATAAGAAACTAAAAAAGTCATATTACAACATATCCCACAAAAATGCAAAAGCTCTCCAGAAACCACTATGAACACCTCCATGCACACAAACTAGAACATCTTGAGGAAATGGATACTTTCTTGGAAACATACAACCTCCCAAGATTGAACCAGGAATAAAATGAAATCCTGAACAGACTAATAATGAGTTTCAAAATTGAATCAGTAATAAAATCCTACCAACCAGAAATAGCCCTGGATCAGAAGAATTCACAGCTGAATTCTACCAGACATATAAAGCACAACTAGCACCAATCCTATTGGAGTTATTCCAAAAATTCAAGAAGAGACTCCTCCCTAACTCATTCTATGAGGCCAGCATCATCCTGCTACCAAAACCTGGCAGAGACACAGTGAAAAAAGAAAACTTCAGGCCAATATCCCTGATGAACATAGATGCAAAAATTCTCCACCAACTGCTAGCAAACTGAATCCAGCAGCACAGCAAAAAGCTAATCCACCATGATCAAGTAGGTTTAAGTAAGCTAATAACCTCATTAAAAAATGAGAAAAGGACATGAGTAGACACTTCTCAAAAGAATACATACAAGCAGCCAACAAACATGAAAAAAAAGCTCGTCACTAATCATCAGGAAAATGCGCATCAAAGCCACAATACGAGATACCATCTCACGCCCATCAGAATGGCTATTACTAAAAAGTAAAAAACAACACATGTTGGTGAGCTTGTGGAGAAAAGGGAATGCTTGTACAACTTTGGTGGGAAGGTAAATTAGTCCAGCCACTGTGGAAAGCAGTTAGGAGATGTCTGAAAGAACTTAATACAAAACTACTATTTAACCCAGCAATCCTATTAGTGGGTATATATCCAAGAGAAAATAAATCATCCTACCAAAAAGACACATGTATGTTCACTGTGGCACTATTCACAACAGTAAAAACATAGAATAAACCTAAGTGCTCATCAATGCTGGACTGGATAAATAAAATGGGGGACATATACACCATGAAAGACTAGGCAGCCATAAAAAAGTGAAATCATGTTCTTTGCAACATCATGGATGCAGCTGATGGTCATAATTTTAGACAAATTAACAGAAAATGAAAGCCAAATACCACATGTTCTCACTTCTAAGTGGGAGTTATACATGGCAACAATAGATACTGGGTACTACTGGAGCGGGAAGGTAGAGCAAGGGGCAAGGTTGAAAAACTAACTATTGGGTACTATGCTTGCTATTTGGGAAACAGAATCAATTGTACCGTAAACCTCAGCATCACACAGTATACTCATATATAACAAGCTTGTCCATGTACTCCCAGAATCTCAAATAAAAGTTAAAATTATTTTAAAAAGTAATTAGGAATGGAATGAGTCCATTTAAACTTCTGTTGGATGTATGTGTGAAGAGCTCTTTTGTTTGTCTGAATATCTTATTGCAGGGCTTATAATACTATAACTTCTGAAAACTGATATCTCTTCTTATGTTTTTCAAATATTGGTGATCAAATCTGCCTGATTATTTAACCTATTTTTTAAAGTATTTTATCCCCCACTTTTTGTTTATTGAGATACCCCTTTTTAGGCATGTATAATTCTATTACTTTTTGTTGTTGTTGTTTGAGGCAAGGTATCGGTCTGTTGCCTAGGCTGGAGTGCACTGGTGTGATCACAGCTCACGGCAGTCTTGATCTTCTTGGGCTCAATTAATCCTCCCACTTTAGCATCCTAAGCAGCTGGGGCCACAGACACACACCACCATGCCTGGCTAATTTTTTAAAACATTTTTTGTACCGACAGGGTCTCCTTATGTTGCCCAGGCTGGTCTTGAACTCCTGTAGCAATCCCCATCTTCGGCCTCTAAAAGTAATGAGATTACAGGCACGAGCCACTGTGCCTGGCCTGTGACATTTGATTAACATTTCTACTCATGTAACCACTGCTACAGGCAATCAAGATGGAACATTTACTTCATCCCAAAAATTCTTTCATATATGTTTATGATCAATAGCCTCTCTCAACCCATCTGTCCTGGCAAACACTGATCTGATTTCTGTCCATAAAGTTTTTTCATTTCCATAGTGTCATATTAGTGAAAATGATATAATATATAGTATTGTGAGTCTGGTTTCTTTGAGTTAACATAATCCATTTGAGAGTCATCCATGTTGTCATGTGTATCAATATTTCATTCGCTTATATTGCAGAGGGGTATTCCATTGTATGGATGTACCACACTTTATCCATTAATTACCTGATGGACATTTGGTATCTTTCCAGCTATAGAAGATTAGGGATAAATCTGCTATAAATATTATTAAAAGATATTGTGCAAAGATATATTTTTCTTTTGTATTTGTATAAATTACTGGGTAGAAATGCAATTTTGTTATAAGCATAGGTTGTATAGTGGTCAAGTCAGGGCTTTTAGGGTATCCATCACTCAAATAACATACATTGTACCCATTAAGTAATTT
Source organism: Papio anubis (assembly GCF_008728515.1). Classification (NCBI taxonomy): domain Eukaryota; kingdom Metazoa; phylum Chordata; class Mammalia; order Primates; family Cercopithecidae; genus Papio; species Papio anubis. Next base: position 49,348,726 of record NC_044987.1, on the reverse strand, counting down.
CTTATCATTCAACACTCACATCCTCAACTTTCCAAGTCTTGGGTGTCTGTCATTTCACTCTCTATGTTCATATGTACACTTTTTTAAACACCCACTTATGAGTGAGAACATGCAATATTTGACTTTCTGTGTTTGACTTTCTGGGTTTGACTTAACTGACCTCCAGTTCCATCCATATTGTGGCAAAAGATGTAATTTCATTCTTTTTACTGGCTAAACAGTATTCCATTGTGTTTGTATACACATTTTCTTTATCCAGTCATCCACTGATGGGTGCTTATATTTATTCTGTATCTTTGCTTTTGTGAATAGTGCTGTGATAAACATAAGAGTATATGCATTTTTTTCATATATTGATTTCTTCTCCTCTGAGTAGATATCTTAGAGTGGGACTGCTGTATCTAATAATAGTTGTTTTTTAGTTTTTTTGAGAAAACTCCATACTGTTTTCCGTAGAGGTTGGACTAATTTACGCCCCCACTAACAGTGTATAAGAGTTCCCTTTTATTCGTATTCTCACCAACATTTGATATTTTATTTATTTATTTATTTATTTATTTATTTTATTTTGTCTCTTTAAAAACAGCCATTCTGACTGGGGTAAGATATCTCATTGCGGTTTTAATTTGCATTTCTTGATAATTGATGTTGAACATTATTTCATATACCAGTTGCATGTCTTTTCATATACCAGAAAAATGTCCATTCATGTCCTTTGCCCATGAATTTAATGGGATTATTTGTTGATTTTGTTCAGTTGTTTGAGTTCCTTGTAAGTTCTGGATATTAGTTGCCAGTTGGATGAATAGTTTGTAAATATTTGCTTCCATTTTGCAGGTTGTCTGTTCACTCTGTCAATTATTTCCTTTGCTGTGCAGAAGATTTTTAGTTTAATTAAGCCCCATTTGTCTATTTTTGGTTTTGTTGCCTGTGCTTTTCAAGTGTTAGTCATAAATTCTTTGCTTAGACCAATATCCAGAAGAGTTTTCCCTATGTTTTCTTCTAGCATTTTTATAATTTCAGGTCTTATGTTTACATCTTTAATCCATCTTGAATTGATGTTGGTATATGGCCAGGGATATGGATCCAATTTCATTCATCTGCATATGGTAATCCAATCTTCCCAGTACCATTTATTGAAAAGAGTGTTCTTTTCCCAATGTACGTTCTTGTCAGGTCTATCAAAGATCAGTTAGTTATAGTTATGTGGCTTCATTTCTGGATTCTCTATTCTGTTCTATTAATCCATGTGTCTGTTTATTTTTATACCGGTTTCATGCTGGTTTGATTATTATAGACTTGGAATATAAAGTCAGGTAATGTGATTCTCTCAGTTTTGTTCTTCGTGCTTAAGATTGTTTTGACTCTTCTGGTTCATTTTTTTATTCCATACAAATTTTAAAATTGTTTTTTCTCATTCTGTGAAAAATTATGTCAGTATTTTGGTAGAAATTGCATTGAATCTGTAGATTGCTTTCAGCAGTATAGTCGTGTTAACAATATTAATTCTTCCAATCAATGAGAATGAGATTTTTTATTTGTGTTATCTACAATTTGTTTCATCAGTGTTTTGTAGTTTTCCTCTTAGACATCTTTCGCCTTCTGTGATGGTTAATATTAAGTGTCAAGTTGATTGGATTGAAGGATGGAATGTTTTTTTTTTTGTTTTTTTTTTTTGTTGTTTTTTTGGATGTATCTGGGTGTTGCCAGAAGAGATTAACATTTGAGTCAGTGAACTGAGAGAGGAAGACTCACCCTCAGGAAGACCCACCCCCAATATATGCAGCACCATCCAATCAGCTATCAGCATGGCTAGAGAAAGCAGGCAGAAGAAGGTGAAAGAAGTTGACTTGCCGAGTCTTCCAGCCTTTATATTTCTCCTGTGTAGGATGCTTCCTGCTCTCGAACATCAAACTCCAAGTTCTTCGGTGTTTGGACTCTTGAACTTACACCAGTGGTTTGCCAGGGGGCTCTGGGGCCTTCGGCCACGGATGAAAGGCTGCACTGTTGGCTTCCCTGCTTTTGAGGTTTTGGGACTCAGACTGAGCCACTACTGGCTTCCTTGCCCCTCAACTTACAGATGACCTATTGTGGGACTTCACCTTGTGATTGTGTGAGTCAATTCTCCTTAATAAATTCCCTTTCATATATATATATAGTGGGACTTCACCTTGTGATTGTGTGAGTCAATTCTCCTTAATAAATTCCCTTTCATATATATATATATGTACATACACACACACAAACACACACACTTATCCTATTAGTTCTGTCCCTCTAGAGAACCCTAATATATCTTTTTGTGAAATTTATTCTCAGGTACTTTTTGTTGCTATTGAAAATAATATTGGTTTCTTTATTTCTTTATCTGCTAGATCTTTTGCGTTCTACTACTTATTTTTATACATTGATTTCATATCCTGCAACTTTCCTAAATTCACTTATCAAATCTAGGAGGTTTTTTGTGGAGTCATTAAATTTTTCTAAATACAAGATCATATCATCAGCAAACAGGAATAACTTGACTTCCTCTTTTCCAATTTGGGTGCCTTTTCTTTCTTTCTCTTGCCTGATTCTTCTGGCTAGGACTTTCAGTGCTATGTTAAATAGGAGAGAGGCAAAACTGATAAGCTTCTAGCTAGACTAACCAAGAGGAGAGAATAACCAAATAAACAAAATCAGAAATGAAAAAGGAGACATTAAAATTAACGCCACAGAAACATGAAAGCTCATCAGAGACTATTATGAACTACATGTTCATAAACTAGACAACTTAGAGGAAATGGGTAAATTTCTGGAAATGTACAACCTCCCAGTATTGAGCCAGGAAGAAATAGAAAATCTGAACAGACCAATAATAAGATAGGATCAATAACAAAACAATCTCCCAACAAAGAAAAACCCAGGACCAGGACCAGGACCAGATTGTGATATTCACAACCAAATTCTACCAAATATACAAAGAAGAACTAATACCAATCTTCCTAAAATTGTTCAAATCAAAGAGGAGAAAATTGTTCTTAATACATTCTACCATGCCAGTATCATCCTGATACCAAAACCAGGCAAGGACACAACAAAAATAGAAAACTATAAACCAATATTCCTAATGAACAAAGATGCAAAAAATCTTTGTTCATTACTAGCAAACCCAATACAACATCACATCAAAAAGATTATACACAATGATCAAATGGTTTTTATGCTAGGGAGGCAAAGATGGCTCAACGTTTTCAGATTAATAAATATGATACATCACATAAACAAAATTAAGACAAAAACAATATGATCATCGCAATAGACAAAGAAAAATCATTTAATAAAATTCAGCATGACTTCATAATAAAAACAACATAAACAAACTAGACATAGAAGCAATATACCTCAAAAAAATAAAGGCCATACATAACATACCCACAGGAAACATCATACTGAATAGGAAAATGTTGAAAACATTTCCTGTAAGAACTGGAACAAAGATACATTTTTCAGATTGCTGGATTAATGGTAAGTTTATGCTTAACTTTATCAGAAACTGCCAAAGTGTTTTCCTGAGCAGCTGTAACATTTTTTCATTCTCATCAGCATTGTGTGTGAATTCTGATTGCCTAACATCCTTATCCACATTTGGTATTGTCATTTGTTATTGTTGTTCTTGTATCATTCTAATAGGTATGTGGTGACATCTTATTGTGGTTATAGTTTTCTCTTACATTGAATTGAAAACATTTTTAAAATTCAGATATTTCCCTGTAGCTCCAATATATACATTTAGTAACAAATGATACTATTATTGCAAAACTTGTGGATGGATTTAGCTTCGTTCTTCCAGGTATATCCATCTTAATGATTGTTTTGAGTTCACCTTCCTTTATGCTATTACAGTTTTTTCCCACTAGATGGCAACTGCTCAATAGTTTGGAACTGCTGAGTAGCTAAAAGGAAGGAACATAAAGGATAGAGTCAAGCTATGAATTGTGAAGTGCTTTACTCCAGGATTGTCAAAACAAAACAAAACAAAACAAAAAACAAAAAAAAACACAAGACTTAATTGACTGCCAAAAGTTCATCGTAACTTAGTGTGTGTGTGTGTATACTTTCTAAGTAATTCTAATCTAAGTTTAGAACTACCAAATGTGGATAGAGCACAGCAGATAAATATACAAAACAAGGTATCTTTTGAATGTAAGTTAGTGGCACAAGATAAACAAATACTTTGTAGAAAATATTCAGAAGCTATCTAGTTTCTTCAGACAGTATATACTTCTGGAGAATATAATTTGAAACACAGATATTTGATTAGTTTTGACATATCAAACATATATTTTCTGGAATACCCGTAGGTAAACTGAGAAGTTAAGAGTTTTTTGTTTGTTTTTTTGCTGTTATTTGAGCACCACATAGGACCTTCTCTCTAAGTTGATTTTATTCATTAATCAAATATTTACTAAGTTTCTATTCTGTTTCAAGCTTTGTGGTAGCCTCAGGAATACTAAAAGGAAAAAGACCTAATACATGATACTAAAATAATAATGTAATAATAATAAAAGAAATTGTCCTTTAAGTGCCAGAAAGTATTCTAAGATATTTATAAACATTACACTACTTCTTTTTACTACAATCTTAAGAGATGTTACTGTCCCTCTTTTGGGGACGCAAACTGAAGACTGAGACCCTCTGACAACTGCAGTAGTTATAGTTGAGACAAAAATGATTTCAAAGAATATTCATGTTTAGAGTGGACTAGAGATGTCACCCCAAAATTACTCTTTGCAGCCATGTGGTATGGAAGGCAAAAAGATATTTCCATGTACTCAGAGTTGAACAACTTTTAATAGTTGAGAGATTCCAAGTCTACCCATGCAGCTTCTATGGTGATATAGAACAGAGATGGCAGAGGGCAGGGTCTAAGACAGAGGCTGGATGGAGGACAGACCTAGAATACAAGAAGCAGAATAGCCCAAATAGGAATCAAGATGGAGCCAAGACATCAATCTCTAGCCATGCCAAAAGAAGATGCTTGCAATATCTTTACCAGCCACAATCTTCACTTGTGAGTATCAGTATGATTCTTGGAAACCAAGACCAGAAATACTTCCATGGATACCTGCAAAGCCCTAGGGGTAACAGACACATACATGTAGCCCAGGTGTGTACTCCCATTACGATGAGGACATGTAAACTTCCCTGCACTCCCAGATACTATCTGGGGTGGATTAGGTGGGAAAGAGACACACTTTTGGGAGGAGAGAAATACAACTTGATTTAATATTTATCCAAAATAATATTGCTTTAAATATATCACTATGTACCTTTAAGTTCTTAACTTTCAGGGAATCAAAGATAAATTTAAGGATTTATTAAAAGCTATGAACATTCTTTCCCACTGGCTTCCTACCTACCCACCTACATACATACATTTTCTTTCCCACTAACTACCCCCACCACACACACACACACACACACACACACACACACACATTAAAATGAGTAATTCAAAATATTTGCATATATCTCTATCGGGCTTAGTGAATAACTGAAATTTAGTCATTAACTCCTGGAAGATCTATGAATCCCAGGTTAAGAAATCCTAGGTTGTAGAAATGGCACTAGACTTGAGTTTTGACTCAATCATTTGCCACCCATGAGACCTTGAATAAATCAACCCTTCTCTCTGAATCTCAGGTTTCTCGCTGTGTTTGTGAAATATCTGTTACATGGAGGAGTGGGACAGGGATGACTCTATAATAAAAAATATATCTTCTTTACACTCTTCTTTGGAAAATTTTATAATATATTAATACACTTACAGTCCTACGTGGTCTTACATAGTTATTTTGGATCTGTCATCAATCACTTTTAATTTTGCTCTTAAGAGTGTCACTCTTTTTCTCTATCCCACCAGCATCAGCATACCTTTCAGGCAGTCCTCATCCTCACATATGAGGAACTGCAGTAGCATCCTGTAGTATCTTGCTGTTTCAATCTTTAGTCCTTCTTATGTATGAAGCACACTATTGTCAACCCACTGCTTCTTCCTATAATTCACTTGCTTAAAATATACCAAGGCTTTCAATTGCATAAGAGATAATATCTAAAATCTAATAGTCAAAGATTTAAAAAAAATCAACTGATCTTACCCTGCTTAATCAATCTTACATGCTCAGCTCTAGTAGTCTAAATTTTACTACTAAGAGGAAACTTTCATAGGAGGAAAAATAGTGTGATTTGGAGTCCTTGGCTCAGTCACTTACTAGCTGTTTTCATCACAGGTAAAGCACTTATCCTATCACAGCCTTAGTATTCTCAACACTTAAACAAATTATTTGTTTGGGACAATTTCTCAGATCCCTTTCAGTTCTGACACTCTCTGACTCCATGACCCTGTTCCCCTTAAATGCTAAATTCATTCCTACTCTGAACCCTTGATCTTTCTGTGTTCTCTTTCTGTACCATCCTTTCTGCCAGACTAAGCATTTTCTGTTCTCCAAGGCTCAACTTATGTACTTGCTCATCCATGAAATCTTCACAACTCCAAAGTTTGTGAGAATCATTTCCTTCTCTGCGTTCTCATAGCATCTAAATTTTGTACTAATCAATAAGAGTATCTTACACTGATATAACACTATAGCTTTAGTAGAGGTGTTTATATACAATATTTCACTGGAGCCTCTCAAAAGATCTATAAAGGTAATTACTATACCCACTCAAACTCAGAGAAGCCTAAAATTTCTCAACTTTAATGCAACTGATCTAGAGCCAGAATGAAAGGTTTCTGATTTCTGTTTCAGAGTTTTTCCTCCATACATGTTCAACATGTCAAATGATTATTGGTATCTGTATGTTTCACATATATAGCTATTATTTAGTTCAGTAAACATATATATTAAGCCCCCATCATATAAAATATGCTTAGGTATAAGCTATGGCTAAGGGAGTTGGGAAGCAAGTGGAATTTTCTAGCATAGGCTCTTGTAATTCTTTTTTTTTTTTCTAGTAACCCTTAACAATGAGCATATTAAAAATAAGGGTATAGGCTGGGCGCAGTGGCTCACACCTGTAATACCAGCACTTTGCAAGACTGAGGCGGGTGGATCGCTTGAGGTCAGGAGTTCAAGACCAGCCTGGCCAACATAGTGAAACTTCATCTCTACTAAAAATGCAAAACAAAACAAAACAAAAAACTTAGCTGGGCATGGTGGCAGGCACCTGTAATTCCAGCTACTCGGGAGGCTGAGGCATAATCGCTTGATAGAGGTTACAGTGAGCTGAGATTGCACCATTATACTCCAGCCTGGGCACCAAGAGTGAAACTACATCTCAAAACAAACAAACAAACAAATAAATAAATAAAGTTTTTTTTAATAGGGGTATAGAAAATAACATAAGAACATTGTCCATGGAATCAAAAATATCTGGGTCCCCTCTCATTTTTTGTATTAAGGAAAATTTCAAATACATTAAAATAAGACTGCATACCTCCTCATTCATCTTCAACAATGTTCAACTTACAACCAACTTCATGTCATCTGTACTCCTAACCACTCCCTCAGATTATTTTGAAGCAAAATCAGGCAACATTTCATTTCATCTGTAAATATTTTTAAAAGATCTATATATAAAGACTTTTGCTTTTAAAAATAACTTTAGTACCAACAAAAACTCTTTAAAATCATGAAACAGTTAGTGAAGATTCAACTTTTCCTGGTTTTCCAATTTTAAAAGACAGTTTGCTCAAAAAATGATTTCTCTCAGATTATTTTGGTATTTAGGTATACTTCCATTAGAAGGCCTAGAATAGGTCTTTTTCTTGAAAAATCATTTTTTTACCCAAGAAGCTCTTGTACCTTTCATTAGGAAATGATATTTGGAAACCACACTGGAAGCACTACAGATGTTCATTGCTATTACACTATCATTATTTCTAGCCCTTTTAAGTGTACAAAACTAGGAAATTTTCTTTTCTCAAAGATAGAATACATCATCATCACGATTCATTCTGAACTTATTCATATTTTACTTGACATTAGTCATAGAAGAAGTTTGTTTTTTATCTCAGCTCCCCCAGTTGCCTACAGTTAACTACCCTAAGCCTCAATTTTGTACCTGAAAACTTAGAATAAAACCAATTGTACACTTGAGCACCCATAAGAAGATAGTTGGTCTATCCTGACCATATGGAAAATAATGAAGTACCATAAACCACTGACATACAGAACTAACCATTTGGCTTTATTATAAGAAAAAGTACAAATTCTGAAAGGCACAAAATTATCAACTCCAAGCTAGGACATTGAGAAGTTAATATCTAAATACAGCTAGAAAGAACTACTGGAAAATACAGGATGATTGATCACTTTTATCACAAGCTTCTAAGATAGAGCACCGAGATCCTATTTCTCTTTTCCACCTTCCTTCCACTCATGTAAACACTGGCTTCCCCCCCAAAAAACATCAATTCCATTGTTAGGCCTTTTTCATGTAAGATCTGAATAAAACTCCAGTGAGCCAAAACCAATCTCTTCTGAAGCATTCCACCCATTGATCAGGGCTGCCTCAATTAATTATTTCCGTTACAGCAGCAATAGGGCAGACAGTTGCAGAAAATCCTCAAAAGAACTAGTATAGACACAAAGTTAACTGGCAGTAAAAATTGCTCTGTGACACCACCACCCTATGTTCAGAAAGATAGGCAAAACTCTCCTCTTTGTCTAGACCTTCCTTTAATTAGGGCCCAGGGGGCCAGGAAAATTCTCTAAAGTAAGTCTTGGTACTGCTCTGGCTTTTGAAGAGTAATGGCTTTGGTGGGAAGAAATATTTTTAAAAATTCAGACCTAATCTTAGAACCCAAACCAATCTAATTAGAGTGTCTGAGCACTGAGATGTTCACTAATGAGACTTAAAGAACCAACACAGGAGAAACAATTACCTTTTTGCAGCAGACATTATCAGGCTGCCTTAAATGTGACCCACATTCACTCATGCCCCAGTACCCCAGGAGTAGAGTCATGTCTTTTCTAGATTGACTCTTGGCAAGCCTCTCTGATAAGTTTTCCATTAGGGGGCTTCTGTACTTTCTATTGCTTCTCCATAAGACTCCAATTTTCTCTTTTCTTCTACTTAGTGTCTGACCTGGGGTGCTTCAGATTCCTATGGTTTGAATTCTGTCTTTTTAACTCATGTCCTACTCTAGCCAAATCCAATTACTTGTCCTGTGCCTCTGTGCCTTTGCACATACTATTCCCTATGCACAGAAGGCCTTTCCTTTTCTAAATAATTAATTTATTATTTCCAAACTCTCATAGCTCCACTACAAAGTTTTTCTGAAACCCCTCTCTCTACTCCATCTCTAGTATGAGGAAGAAATAAATATTTATTCCCTCTGTTCCACCTCTTTACCCAATATATATCTCTACCACCTCATTTAATATGGCAATTATACACCTATATGTATTTCCTCTATAATATTCTGAGCCTTGTATGTAAAGAATATATGCCTAATTTATTTTTCTGTGCCCAATTTCTATCTTAGTTCCTGTACATCACAGTATATTCACGAATATTTGAAGGCCCTCACTACTGGAAGACAAATTATAGAACATCCAGTAAACTAGTTGTTCATACAAAATTATGTGGGAATGTAAAGAAGGAAGAAACTGGCCTGGCACAGTGGCTCATGCCTGCAATCCCAGCACTTTGGGAGGCCGAGGCAGGTGGATCACTTGAGGCTAGGAGTTCAAGACCAGCTTGGCCAACATGGTGAAACCCTGTTTCTACTTTAAAAAAAAAAACAAAAATTTAGCTGGGCATGATGGTGCATGCCTGTAGTCCCAGTTACTTGGGAGGCTGAGACACAAGAATCACTTGAACCCAGGAGGTGGAGGTTGAACTGCGATTGAGTCACTGCATTCCAGCCTGGGTGACACCGTGTGAACATGTATCAAAAAAAAAAAAAAGAGAAGAAAAGAAGAAGGAGGAGGAGAAGGAGGAGGAGAAGGAGAAGGAGAAGGAGAAGAAG